>NC_080409.1:19902500-20527500 GCF_030265065.1 Corythoichthys intestinalis
TTTCACATGACTGTATATAGATTACTGTAGTTATTAAGATAGGAAGCAAACAGCAAAAGTATGTTGATTCCTAACTAGAGTGCCTCCTGCAGGAGACTGGGAGAACAGTTGCAACGAGCTCCAAAGAATGCTCTTAGTCCGTTCCCTGCGCCCTGACCGTGTCTTGTTTTGTGCCACCACCTTCATCATAAACTATCTGGGCCCTCGCTTTGTGGAGCCACCTGTTCTCGACATGAAAGCTGTGAGTTTGTTTTTATAAAAAAAAAAAAAAGAAAAGAAGTTCATTTGTATCTCTTGCTCACTGCCGCCCTCTGCCCCTGTTCTCGTCCTTCTAGGTCGTGGACGAATCGACATGCTTGACACCTCTGGTTTTTGTCTTATCTCCTGGGGTGGATCCCACAGGGGCTCTACTGACGCTGGCTGAGACAACGGGCATGAGCAAATCATTCCATGCTCTCTCCCTTGGTCAGGGCCAAGCGCCCATTGCTAAGAAAATGATCGAAGAGGGAGTAAGAAAGGGTATGTCTTTTCTCTCTGAATCCACCTGTTGTCTAGTGTCCATTTTACATTAAAATTGAATTTATGAAACGCGTATGACCACCAGAGTGACAGAGAGCTTGCACGAAGGGATCCTTCAACCCCCCCCGGCAATCAACAGAGATAAAATAGAATAGTGTTCTATTCTGCGTTTCTGTTTTCTGTTTGAACTGTCCTAGGTCACTGGGTCTTTCTCGCCAACTGCCACCTCTCTCTCTCCTGGATGCCTGAGTTGGACAAGCTGGTGGAGCAGCTGGAGGTGAAGAAGCCCCACACAGACTTTCGATTATGGCTCAGCTCTTCACCACATCCAGAGTTTCCCATCAACATTCTACAGGCAGGCATCAAGATGACCACAGAGCCACCGAAGGTAGCGCCTCGATTGCTGTATGGCTGCCAAAGCACAGGCACGTAGGCATACACACTTGTCATGTTTTTGCACCATGTTGCCCTCAGGGAGTGAGAGCCAACATGAAGCGTCTGTACCACCTGGTGACTGAGGCTCAGTTCACCCGCTGTGCCAAGCCAGTGATCTACAGGAAACTGCTCTTCTCCCTCTGTTTTTTTCACAGCATTCTGCTTGAAAGAAAGAAGTTCCTGCAATTGGGCTGGAACATTATTTATGGATTCAACAATTCAGACTTTGAGGTAAATTTGGTCAGTAAAAGAATGAAGAATGCTAGTAATGCTCCTGGAGTGCTAAAAAGTTTACTTTAACCTGTCTTGATTTCATTCATACATGTTATGTACCATTTATCCTCACAAGGTTAATGGGTGTGCTGGAAACTATTAGAGGGCACATATTGTCAAACAACCTTTCACAATCACACTGTTAAAGATTTGGAGCGTTCAGTTAATTTAGCATGCATGTTTCTGTGTGTGATGGGGGGGATCCACAAGTAAAACAGGGGAAATATGCAAACTCCACACAGTAAAACCAGAATTTAACCCTTAATCTCAGAATTGCAAGTCGTGCTAAGTCATCCACTGTATCACCGTCTTGATTTCACATCATCCCTAATGACATGCTTGTACAGGTGAGCGAGAATCTTCTCAGTTTGTACCTGAACGAGTATGAAGAGATACCCTGGGACGCCCTCAAGTACCTCATCGCGGAGGTTAACTATGGAGGACACGTGACAGATGACTGGGACAGACGCCTTCTCACCACCTACATCAACGACTACTTCTGCGAAGCTGCCGTCACCGAGGCTTCCTTCAAGTTAGTCACATGCAGCCCCACAAAGTAACGAAGTGAAGAGTGTTTTCATGTAGCACTGCCACCGTCCTATGTATTTCTTCAACTCTTCATACTTTAATTCTTGTGTTGTTGCGGGCAATTCTGTTTGTACCGAACAGTCATTTCCCCAGATTATGAAGCATTTTCTTTATCTGCACTGCTTTCTTTATATGTATGTGGACATTAGATTTTTTTGTTCAGTTAGTCTATGTAGTCCATGTACTGCCATGTTCATCTGCAGTAGTCTACTCAGGGCCTTCCAGCAGAGCAAGGCACTGTGAATCAAACATTAAGAACAACATTTGCCCTCACAGAGCCAGACCGCTGGCCTCTGGTGACATTAGCATTTCTCCGTTTGGAACACAACTTGTTTCAGCCAACTTGGACTGTGTAGAAATCCTGACAGTGAAGGCCCTGGTGCCAAAGACGCAACCCTTCACCTTTTCGCAAACACATTCTCTCAACTCTTCCTAGGTTGTCAACCTTAGCTGCATATTACATACCCCATGATGGACCCTTGTCCTCCTACAAAGACTTCATCAACATGCTGCCAACCCATGAGCACCCCGACTTATTTGGCCAGCACCCTAATGCTGACATAGCTAGCCAGATCGCAGAGACCAGGACCCTGTTCGACACTCTTCTGTCACTACAGCCCCAGGTGACCAGCGCCAGCTCTGCGGGGTCAGGACCCAGCCGTGAGGACAAGGTGAGGGCTTTGCCATGTACATTGCTGAAAAATACTCTACAAATTGCACCACTAAGAGATGCTTATTAGTGTAAATAGAACACATGAATACTCATAATACAGTTATACTATATACACAGAACCACCATGTAGTATGTCTCTAAAATTTTGGAGTATATGAAAAACCCTCAAATCATAGAATTGCGGGTGCAACATGAGTGAGGATAAAGTACCTACCACTCACCTACCACTGCACATAACTGGTAGGTTTTGGCACCAGTCATCTGCATTTGCATTGAGACATTATTGCCTCACTGTTTGAGTTTCAGTATGTTGTGCCTGTGTTGTCTTTCAGCATTAGCTGTTTGGTCCTCTATCCTATTTAGGCATTTTTACGTCCCATTCATGAAATGTTAATCCTCATGCAAAATACTATAACATGACACACCTCTTATATGTCTTATATCTTCGAATGTTTGGAATATTCTGATTCCTTAGTAGTGCTTCAGATGAATGTGTCGAACTGTCGATGACTACACTTGGTGGTAGAAATGCAAACAATTATTTTGTCTCATCAATATAATTTTTCATTCTATTTTATAGCTTTTCATCAAATTTCTTAAAGCCAGACACACAGAAAAGATGTACAGACAGAGAGATTTGTGTAAATTTTAGTGTGATGTGATTTATGGGCCAACACAGTTGTTGTCTTAAACATTGGATTTGTACCATGTCAAGGTGTTGGACCTGTTGGCGGACGTGCGCCAGACCATCCCGAATGTGATAGACTACGATGGTACCAGCTCACTCTTTCTTGATCCTTCACCCCTTGATGTGGTTCTGTTGCAAGAGATCCAGCGATACAATGCACTGCTGACCATGATCAAGTACGGCGCCCACGCTCCTACGTGTTCTTTCTCAGACATAAAATTCTAACAGACCCAACATCTGCATTTTCAGAGTGGTTCGAAGTATCTTGTTAAATGTTTGTGTGTTAGGTCGTCGTTAGTGGAGCTGGAGAAGGGAATCAAAGGGTTGGTGGTAATGTCATCCAGTTTGGAGGAGACCTTCAACTGTATGTACGATGCCAGAGTTCCACCGCTATGGGAGAAGGTGCCAGAAAAATCTGTTTCTTGCTGCCATTCCAGCTTTTTGCCTTTCTCTTCTTCATCCTCGCTTTCTTATCTATACACTCTTCTGGATTGTGCAACAACATGAATGATAGCTGTGCCATCCTACTCACACATTAACGTGGTTATGCTGTACAGTTTTGAATTATTGCTTAGCAAACAACGATGATGAAAAGTGACATGGTCTCGGTCCACCAGGGATACCCCTCGCTCAAGCCCCTGGCAGCATGGACCCGTGACCTCTGCCAGCGTGTTCTTCAGTTTTCGCGTTGGGCCGAGTTGGCGACGCCTCCAATCTTGTTCTGGCTTTCAGGCTTCACGTTCCCCAACGGCTTCCTCACCGCTGTGCTGCAGTCAGCTGCCCGGCAAAACAAGGTAACGTAGCGGACACATTCGGAACGTAAAGCAGTGTCTAAAATCATCCTTCACCATTGAAAATGTTTTTGTTGTGTTGCAACGGTATTCATTCCGACACCTGGCTGTGTGTAATTGGCCAATGCTGATACTGTACCACAGGGGTCCCCAAACTACGGCCCGCCTCCACATTTGGTCCGGCCCCCTGAACAATAATTTTATTTATTTTTATTTTTTTCCAATAGTGTTATTTAATTCCTGGCTTTTTTCTGTGAAGAACCCAGAGAGAGTTATTTGGTTATTACATTATGTTATATTATATTTATTTTATTTACTTTTGTTCCATGAAGAATCCAGAAAGGGTTATTTGATTGTGGCTTTCTGAAAAACAGTAAATGTTTACATTTAGGCACTCCTGCAATCGCCACACCTTTTCTGTTACAAACTGACCCCGACCTCTCATCAGAGAAGGGAAAAGTTATGTAGCCCCTAACAAGAAAAAGTTTGGGGACCCCTGCTGTACCAATACCATGTTTTTTAAAAGAAAAAAATCTTTTTTTTTTTTTTCTTTTAATACTAAATTACTGCATACTCGGGTGGCAATAAATTCATTGCTATCATGGCTTGGTCTTACACTGCTTAACTCATTTGCTCCCATTGAAAGTGCCAGACTTTTATTCAATTTAAAGTGGGTGGGCTGGACACGTTTGTTCGTTTGCTGTCAACCTCCCACTTTAAATAAATTGGGCGTCTACTGTGATGAACTCAGGGCTATTCACAGCAGAAGGATGAGGTAAAGAATTCAATTGTTTTAGAATTAGAATAATTGTGCTGCTGCTTCTTGATTGCTTTCACTTGGGCACTGTGCGGCAGCAGCACAATGCATACAAAACTAAACAAGTAGGGGTCACCACTATTCTCAGCGCTTCAGTTACAGTAGCTGGAATGATATTTGTCCCTTTTTTCTTGCCTGGCTCTGCCAGACTATTCTCCCTGTATTTTTCAAACACTGAGAGTATAGTCTGGGAACCATCCCTTTAACGGCCTCTCGAGCAGGTACAAAACGTGACGTGTTCTTAACGAGCAACGTCACTCTTGCGCGTCGAAAGTCGTCTCCACAAAAACACAGATGGTGAACGGCAGAGCCGAGAATATGTTCCAATCCACGGTAAAATCCGTTTTAAATTACCAAAAACACATCGACACGAGTCATTGACAACAGCCTGTCTCGCGCTAGCCATGTTGAATAAACTCCGCTCTCTTCGTATGTTTACTTCCGTGCACAAGTCTCTCGTCATTCCCTCGTCATTTTACTAACGTCACGTCTGCCCGTCGCTGATTGGTCCACTCCGCTGACTGTTTAATGTGGCTTGCTCCGCCCTGGAAATTGTATCCGCGGGAATGGTGGCCAGACTCAATAGCTGGAACAGCGGTGAGTCTGGTGTACCAGGCAACCTTTTTTCCACAGAAGATAATAAATGGCTGCTGAGAGAATTGTGATATTGTCTCCATGTGTTGCTCGTGCCTCTGTTTGTGTTCAAATATCTGCTTTCTGAAGCCTATTTTTGAAAATTAACTACCTACCAAACTGTTTTACTCTGATGAGAGTTCTGTTGATTTTACATCTCACATTTATGCTTGCAGTTTAAAGCAAACAAACAAACAAAAAATGTATGATGGTTTGCATCGAGAAACACTTGCTTGCCTGGTCTCTCATATCTCAACTATACTAGAAATTTGGCATTGTCTTTGTTTTTTTGAATAGAGAATTGGTATGGCTCTATTAACCACTGCCATGTTGACAAGCACAATCTTCCTATATGCAGGTATCAGTTGACACGCTGTCTTGGGACTTTACTGTCTCCACACTAGATGAGGCCCATATACAGAACCCACCCAAGGTGATTCCGATAGTGTCTTCACTTCTCATTTTGCTCTGCAGTACTTATCACTCAATATCCAATGTGTTGCTTGTCGGCCTTCAGGATGGAGTGTATGTGCGAGGGCTGTTCCTGGAGGGGGCCGCTTGGAATAAAAAGGGCACATGTCTGGTGGAGGCCGCGCCCATGCAAATGGTTTGTCCTATTCCCGCCATCAACTTTAAGCCTGTTGAGAACCGGAAAAAGATGGCCAAGAGTAAGCGCATATTTAACATTGCACTTCGTCCTTTTGCGGTGGCTAAATTATCCCACCTTTGTGGTTTGTAGACACATACGTTTGTCCTTGCTACTACTTCCCTATTCGTTCGGGCGGGGCGGGCAGAGCCTCTTTTGTTATCGCCGTGGAGCTTAAATCAGGCAGCGTAAATCCGGATCACTGGATCAAGAGAGGCGCAGCGCTGCTCATGAGCTTGGACAGCTGATGCACTGGTACTACCTGGACACATCTTTTGTTTTTTTCTAATGGCATGTGTTGTCCATTTTGCTTGCGGAAAAAAAAAAGTTACTTGGTGAGGTTGTGTGCAATTTCCGAGATGAATGAATAGAATGTTTATATGCTGCTCCTTTATCAGTAGCCTGCATTTCATAGTTTCTTCATTCTTCTTTGTCTTTTGTTGCTTTTATACCCAAGGAATTAACTTGAAATGTAAGTTGTCTAAACCTTTCCCTCTCAGGTCCAATGACTGTTTACATTTTTGTACTACAATTTTTAAACCAGCTACGTTCAAATTTTCAGACAGTAACTTAATGGTTATTCTTTATGTATGTGAAGGAGTTTGAAAAACAAAAAAAAAATGGTTTTGGATTTTTCATTTTTTGGGGATTGATAATGAGCAACCATGTCTCATCTTCACATTCAGAATCAAAACAAACAACCTGGACTTCAAATGGGTTTGATGTCCACTGGTGATAAACTAAATTCAAAGCAGAAAGATGAAAATAGCCACATCATTGGAAAGTTGTCACAGGCAATGGCTGCCAATGCGCTAAAATTGTGAAATGATTTATTGTACACAGAAGACAATCGATGTCACAGGAGAGAAAAAAACAAAACATTCCTTTTATAATTGTGATTAAAGATACAGTGTAGCTGAAGCATAACAGCAAGCAGCAAATGACTACGTGCACAGTCTTGGTCTTTACAGTGGGAATGTGAATGTGAGCATTCCCGGCTATGCCTGGTACTGACGCTCTGTGGCAATAAAGAAGTCTTCCAAAACACTTCTCAGGTATTCAAAGGTGGGTCTAGTTTCTGGGTTATCCCTCCAGCAGAGACACATAACATTATAAAGTCCATCTGAACACTTTTCTGGCTTTGGCATTCTGTAGCCCTGCTCCAGGCACTGGATCACCTCCGGGTTGGACATACCTAAAAATTGATGGAACAGTTAACTCCCATTATGGATAACGTGAAGGAATTTATGGAAATACTACAAGGACGAAGCAAATGAAAGTTTACCAGGGTATGGTATGCGACCATAGGTGACTACTTCTGTTAGGAGGATTCCGAAGGACCACACATCAGACTTGATGGAAAATTTTCCATAGTTTATAGCTTCAGGGGAAGTCCACTTGATGGGAAACTTGGCTCCTGTAGACATGAATTTAAATTGAATTTACGGTAAAATACTGGCAGATGTGGTTGCCATATTTAGACAATTAAATATACAGGAAACTAAAACGTTTATCGAATTAAAAAAAAAAACAACTATTTCATATATTTATTAAAAACTGTTGTTTTGCTTCAAATTACTGTAAAATACAACCAGTCTGATTGTGGTGACATCAAAGTGCTCTCTTGTTCTCCATTCTCCAACAAGAGTTTGAATCCAAGCTTTTTCACGGCGGTAGTCAGTTTTGCTAACCACTGAGCCAACGGCACAGTCTATTTTCACCTGCCAGTACACTCTTAAAATCTCAAGTAGTCATGTATACATAATCTACACGCACAACACTTCCATTTTTCAACTTTCGCAACATTTAAGATTTCAATTTTACCAGTCATTTCAAAATGTTTAGTTACATATATACAGTAACAGTGCTATTACTCAAGTAACTCACTGGCCTGTTTGCACAATAAGTTAAATATGAATAAAAGTCTAACATAGTAAATGCGTTACTAACCGCTTCAGTATATTACTAACATTTACCATTACATTTACTTGAGTAACTTTTGGAGAAAAGTGTACTATTGTGTAAGAGTAGTTTTATTTCGCCATACTTTTTACTTGAGTAGATCTGTGAAGAAATGCTTTTCTTCCTCCGTTACTTTGGGCTACACTGGTCGTTACATTTTCCTCTTTATTTTACATATTAAGTTTTTTTTTTTTTTTTGCCAGAGACGCCAAGAGAGGCGTTACCAGTTTCACCAATGAGATGTCGCAAAAATAATCACATGACTCCACTATACCAATCAGACTCAAGCTTGCTGTTCTATGATCACGCTGGCCTGTTCAATCATATAGCATCTTTAAAGCACCATTAAAAAAAATGAAGTATTTGACATAGAGAGCTGCCGTCAACATTACTTGAAAGCCAGATTTTCATCCCTCTCCCAGTTTTTATTTGGCACAGATTGAACACAGAAAACCGGAGATGTGATCGTTTTAGTCTTATGATAGGAAATATGTTTTCTCCTCTAGAGAGCACTCATGCTCTTTGGACAAATGATACTTCATTGTGTATTTTTTTTCTCTCGATGGAATTCAATGATTTTTTTGGGGAGGTATTTATTTGGCTTAATCTGGTTATGTAGTAGGTTATAGTCTTCTTCGGAGTATAATAATAACAGGTCATACACGTAGATAACTTTGTGCTGAGAAAAAATACCTTTGTTTAATTAAAATCTAACATCTTAAGCATTTACTCACAATGCTACTATTGAGTGTTCTTTTCACCAAATACGTTTTTACTTGTACTTGAATACATTTTCGTTGGACTACTTTTACTTGAGTAATATTATTTTAAAGTAACGCTACTCTTACATTTATAAAAATTTTGACTACTCTACCCACCTCAAGTAACATACATGTTAATGTTGTGTGTGTGCATAGCAAAATTGAAGGGGAATAAAATGAAATAGAGCAAATGATGTTTTTACCCTCCCTAGCCGTATAATCACTGTCCTCAATGAGTCTGGCAAGTCCAAAGTCTGCTACTTTACAGATGAGCTCATGGGACACCAGAATGTTGGCGGCTCGTAGGTCCCTGTGAATGTAATTCTTCTGTTCGATGTAAGCCATGCCGTCTGCTACCTGCAGGGAGCAGCACACCATCAGTCAGGCCCATCCGTGCTCTTGAAGTCAAAAAACACATTTTAGGTGCTCAACCATGAAAGGCAGAATGTGGAAAAAAACTCAGAAAATCACATTGTTTGATTTTTAAAGAATTTATTTGCAAATCATGGTGGAAAATAAGTATTTGGTCAATACCAAAAGTTCATCTCAATACTTTGTTATGTACCCTTTGTTGGCAGTAACCAGTGTTGGGCACGTTACTTTAAAAAAGTAATTAGTTACATTACTCACTACTTCTTCCAAAAAGTAACTGAGTTAGTAACTGAATTACTCTATAGTAAAAGTAACTAGTTACCAGGGAAAGTAACTATTTCCGTTACTTTAAAAAGAACTTGTTGTATGTCAAAGAATTTGAAATTTTCTGAGCAGTATTCGAGTCAGTGGAATAGAGAAGAACACAGGTAGTTAACTTGTTAGGTGCTTCAGCAGATTTGAATTGCTTACCACAGATGTCGACAAAAGCTTTGCCCCGGGACATAAATTACACATTACATGCAGGTTCTTTCCTTTAATTTCGACAAACTTGAAATAGTGTCTATATCTCCGCCTCTTAAAGGACAGTTTTTCTTCTGAATGCTCTGCCATCCCGACCCTGTGCATCTGTTTTGCGTATGTGTGTTTGCCGCACGCGCTGTTCCGGTTTGCTTGTGAAATCACCGGCTCTGATTGGCTTACCACGACACATGAATCTAACCCTCAGCCAATCACAATCACTTCCATCGCATCTCTCGAGGGGCTGCATTTAGGTAGGCTCGTTTCCCGACAATTCACGTCACCTTCAAAGCGCCTGCCATCCTCAAGATGGAAGCAGAATTATTACTGGCTGACATTGGTAGATGGGAACGAGGCTAGCATCAGGTGGAGCAAACACAGAAATGTTACCAAACTTTGGAAAGCATTGTCTAATTGAATGAGCAGGGACAAACAGCTTGGAGTCAGAAGTACGTGCGCTATTCTCGAACCTAAACGCACCCAAAGTCTTGGATGACAAATCAACAGAGCAGAGAGTCGACTCGACACGGCTGGTAGTTTCTTCAATTTATTCAGAGTAAGTAACGCACCGCTTTTGACCATCAGTAACGGTAACGGCGTTGTAACGGCGGGAAAAGTAATTAGTTAGATTACCCCGTTACTGAAAAAATAACGTAACGGCGTTATTTATAACGGCGTTACTCCCAACACTGGCAGTAACAGAGGCCAAAAGTTTTCTGTAACTCTTCACAAGCTTTTCACACACTGTTGCTGGTATTTTAGCCCATTCCTCCATGCAGATCTCCTCTAGTGCAGTAATGTTTCGGGGCCGTCGTTGGGCAACATGGACTTTCAACTCCCTCCTCACCCCGTGGCGTCAAAATGATAACAAGAACGGTGACCAAAAGTCCCAGAACCACACGGGGGGACCTAGTGAATGACCTACAGAGAGTTGGGACCACAGTAACAAAGGGTACAATCAGTAACACTATGCGCCGCTAGGGACTCAAATCCTGCACTGCCAGACATGTCCCCCTGTTGAAGAAAGTACACATCCAGGCCCGTCTGCGGTTCGTTAGAGAGCATTTGGATGATCCAGAAAAGGACTGGGAGAATGTGTTATGGTCATATGAAACCAAAATAGAACTTTTTGGTAGAAACACAGGTTCTCGTGTTTGGAGGAAAAAGAATACTGAATTGCACCATACCCACTGTGAAGCATGGAGGTGGAAATATCATACTTTGGGGCTGTTTTTCTGCAAAGGGACCAGGACGACTGATCTGTGTAAAGGAAATAATGAATGGGGCAATGTATCGAGAGATTTTGAGTGAAAATCTCCTTCCATCAGCAAGGGCATTGAAGATGAGACGTGGCTGGGTCTTTCAGCGTGACAATGATCCCAAACACACAGCCAGGGCAACAAAGGAGTGGCTTCTTAAGAAGCATTTCAAGGTCCTGGAGTGGCCTAGCCAGTCTCCAGATCTCAACCCCATAGAAAATCTGTGGAGGGAGTTGAAAGTCCATTTTGCCCAACGACAGCCCCAAAACATCACTGCTCTAGAGGAGATCTGCATGGAGGAACGGGCCAAAATACCAGCAACAGTGTGTGAAAAGCTTGTGAAGAGTTACAGAAAACGTTTGGCCTCCGTTGTTGCCAACAAAGGGTACATAAAAAGTATTGAGATGAACTTCTGGTATTGACCAGATACTTATTTTCCACCATGATTTGCAAATAAATTCTTTAAAAATCAAACAATGTGATTTTCAGTTTTTTCCCCCCACATTCTGTCTCTCATGGTTGAGGTTTACCCATGTTGACAATCACAGGCCTCTCTAATATTTTCAAGTGGGAGAACTTGCACAATTAGTGGTTGACTAAATACTTATTTGCCCCAACTGTATATAGTATAGTGTACAGACAAAGACACATACACTTTTAAGTGATGAGTGAAAGGCAGACTACACCCTGGACTGGTTGGCTTTTAATAGTAGGAATTTTCACAGGTCAGGATGAAAACACTTTCTCATCCATCCTTGACAGCACCTTTCATCTCTACCGATGTCCTCCGCCCATTTCACCCTCAAATGGGCCTGCTGAATACCACCCATACTTGAACACATCCTAGTTCCCATCCCAGAATATCCACCTAGCTTTGATCCAGTTGCAGGCTATTTCTTCTGACCATTTCCACGTATGAGCTGAAGTCATGGATCACATACAATGAGGGGATTGTAAGCATTTGTTTGCTTGGCCTGAAGTGCACATTTTAGACCCTCAAAGAATGTACGCCATTGGTGCCTTTGGTTGTGCAATACTTGTCCGAAACACAACATTTAAGAAGGTCTGTTTATTTAAGACTTCAGTTCTCCGCATGATAGGCTACCAAAATGCCCTCTCTTCTGTTGATATTGCATTCTTGTATCAGCATTTTTTATTTGAGGTCCCTTGTTCAGTTTTGTTGTCGATCAATTTGTAACGTGTGTGTATATATATATACATACATATATATAATGCTGCCAGTTAAAGCGTCAAGGCTGGCTCTATGCAGGGGCGGGGCAGTGTTCCCTCTAATAAATGTCTTGCCCCCTCAAATCAAAATTTCAGATGTTGAGAAAGTCATCCAATTAAGATACTGTATATGTTATGTTGTTACCGTAGTTTATAAAATCTGGGTGAAGGATGCTTTATATTCTTTATTGTTCTGTTCCCCCCCCTTGAGTGATTGTCACCTTATTGTGGTCAGGGTGTTTGCATCCCTAGGTGACCTTAAGAGCTACAACAGCAGAAGCTTAGTCCTCAGGTGGGATACCCAAATTCGACACGTCTGAAAGTTGAGGCCTGACTAAGTCCAATCCACTTCTTTACGCATAGGGGTTGGACACAGCTAACAACCCAATTCAATGAAGAAAACGCTGTTACGATAAGCACTGTGTGTGTGTGTGTGGGGGGGGGGGGGGTGGGGGGGGTTATGGGTGCTGGAGCATGATGTGTACGTATGATGCAAGGGCGTAGGTTTGCATAGGGACGGTAGGGACATAACACTACCAACTTTTAAGGATGGTCAAATTGTCCCCACAAACTTTTACGCGACCTAATTTGCATTTTATAATGAGCTCAGTTATATAGTTAATTTAGATTGCCTTACCATATGTTGTAAGGATACAATTGACCCTCCCATTATTAAGAGAATTATTTTCATTGTGTTCAGACTTATATCCCTTTTCTACTTGCTGAATGTACTATTCCATTTTCCCCCCCTCAAACTCACGTTTCATTGGCTGATGACTTGACCCCCCCCCTCCAAACACACACACACGCACTGACCCGACAAAAATATAACATGTCGCCAACATGCCGCCTCATCCGCCCCCTTCAAAGAGGAGGTATATTAGAAGCTTTTTTTTTCAGCCAGCAGCAGCCACTGTAAGTAATGTAAAAACACGTCAATGTTATGGAGGTGGGAAACACACCACTAATTTTGCTACTGAAATTTTGCTACAACCTGCATCAGAGTTTGGATAACATTAAACTGTGTGAATTTGCTAACCTGCAAAACTCGAGTAGGAAGCTGCTTAGAGAGAAGTGTCCGCCACTGTTGTATTTTCTGCTGTTAACATTAATTAAACTGTTAGAATTGCAGTGAACCGAGGTTTACCCCCTTCTACCCAATTTAAATTTTTGTTTTGTTTATGTGGTCTTAAAGCAACATCTGGCAACCTTTCAGTTTTGGTTGATTTTAGCGACGCTTGTGGACAAAAGCGGTAGTTTTTTGAAGACTGCGTTTCCCATGAGGACCAGTGCATGAGCGCATAGTGTCTTCCTATGAGGGGCGTAACAGAAAATAATTGAGAAGCACTGGTATAACGCAATACAGATTTTTTTTGCCATGATCAGTTAGCCTGTCAATTAATTAGGTTCATATTCGTGAGAAATGTAGCCCTGACCCCTGTTTACCCACTCTGTTCGGTCTTATTAACTTTGCGTCCCCAGCAAAAAGTGTACATGCATGTTATGCTGTTATATCGTCCCTACCAATGTTGAGCCCAAACCTACACCCTTAGTATGATGCCCCTACATATGACCGCCCCCTTATACATGCCTGCCTACAACCGGCTCTGTAAAGTGTTAACGCAAAACCCCTTTGACACCGTCAATTTTATTTTAATGCGCAGTTATTATTGCCACCGTTATCCACCCCCTGTAGTTTGGACTTAAAGACAATGCGCGCGCTCTCTTGGCCGTCAGTGTTGGCCCAGAGAGCCAGAGTGAAATACTGGCTTTCGTACAAAGCTTAATTTTGGATTTTAATGGCCAAAATGGGGCACGTTGAAGCAGCGTGACGAGCGTGAACACGCCTGCCAACTTGGCGCAATCTATTATTGTCGTTTTCGAGCATGTATGGATGAAAATACAGCGATAAACCGCCTGGCGCCATGTGTAACTCTTGGGCTGCCTGAGACGCACTACATGCTGGCTAAAGCACATGGAGGATCAGGATGAAATCCCTCTGGCAGGCAAAGCGTAACTTTGGCTTTTTTGCCCAAAATGTGGAACTCTGGGGCAGATTGTGGGATTTATTGTGATTTATTGAGCTCCAATGTGCAGATAAAATGTGAATGAACGTGTGGAATGAAATAATGTGAATGTTTTCGAGCACCACGAAACCTCCAGCATCAATTGGGTTACATTAAGTCTATATTTCAGCGCCAAACTGACCGACATTCCGCCTGTGAGGGTTCACGCTAGTGAAAAAAAGGAAAATCAAAATGTGTGTAAAAGAAGCTATATGGAGACAGACTGAAAAATTGTCTTACCTGGGATGCCATGTCTATCAAAGTTTTCATCGACAAATTACTCCCTTGTCTTGTTTTTAGGTAATCCAGCAAGCTACCTGTCAAAAATATAGATTTCGTAGTCAATACTACTTTCCACACAACATCAAGCTATCCATTTTTTCTCTTTTTTTTAACACATTAATGGGCTGGATATAATACAATTTGGGCTTGTTGGGTACACAGATGAGCTGTCCCAGCTGGCACGAGCAAGGGCGTAGGTTTGCATAGGGGCTGTAGGGACATAACACTACCAACTTTTCAGGATGCTCAAATCGTCCCCACCGACTTTTAAGCAACCTTATTTGCATTGAAAATGAGTTCAGTTATAATATAATTTAGATTGTCTTCCCATATGTTGTAAGGATAGAATAGACCCTACCATTATTAAGTGAATTATTTTCATTATGTACAGAATTACATTTATCCCTTTTCACTTACAGAATGCGCTGGTCCGTTTTTTTTTTCCTTCAAACACACGTTGATTGGCTGATGACATGACACGCTCCCTTTGACGAGCAGGGATATTAGAGGTTTTTTTTTTTGGGGGGGGGGCAACCAATCTAAATAATGTAAAAAGATGTCAATGTTGTGGCAGTAGGGGAACCACCACTAATTTTGCCACTGGAAGTCTGACCTGCATCAGGGTTAGCATAACATTAAACTGTGTGAACTTGCTAACCTGCAAAACTATGGCGGTCAAGCCAGCCTCCACAAGGAACAACCAAGTCCAGATAGCCGTCCCTCATTTGGATCATTGTTTGCATTATGTGCATTACAGTAATGCAACATGGTGGCTTCAGATTGCAAGTCCCTTTATTTTAAAAAAAAAAAAAAAAACACGGAGCTATCCAAAAACGTGTCCACTTCAGGGGGACTCATGAATATTAATTTATTCATTTTCCATGCCCCTATACCTCACAAGGGCGCGGGGGTGCTTGAGCTTATCCCAGCTAACTATGGGCAGTAGGCAGGGTACACCCTGAATTGGTACTCATGATCATGAAAAAAAATCTGTGAAATGAAATTGCAAATCAGAATTTCATCAGAGTACTTTGGTTTGGGTCTTGGGGTAATCTAGTATGCCTCAGATGTATGGATAGGTCAGATTTTTTTTTCATTCATTTTTTTTCCAAATCATTTTTATATTACAAATAGTTTGAGTCAAGGGGTGCTCCAGAAGTGGACCCATGCATAGCTCCCTGTTTTTTTTTTTTTTTTTTAAAGGGACTTGCACTTCAAAATATTTCTTTAGCAGTTTTTGAAAACAAAGGTTTAAATCGAACATTGTATCACCTGAACCAATACACATGAAAGTTAAGTTAATACAGATTTATTTTTGCATTGATCATTTAGCATATCAATAAATTAGGTTCATATTCGTGAGAAATGTAGCTCTGACCCCCGTACAATAATCTGTTCGGTCTTATTAATGTCCCGTCCCCAGCAAAAAGTGTACATGCAGGTTATGCTGTTACAGTGCCTTGCAAAAGTATTCGGCCCCCTTGAATCTTGCAACCTTTCGCCACATTTCAGGCTTCAAACATAAAGATATGAAATTAAGTTTTTTGTCTAGGATCAACAACAAGTGGGACACAATCGTGAAGTGGAACAACATTTATTGGATAATTTAAACTTTTTTAACAAATAAAAAACTGAAAAGTGGGGCGTGCAATATTATTCGGCCCCTTTACTTTCAGTGCAGCAAACTCACTCCAGAAGTTCAGTGAGGATCTCTGAATGATCCAATGTTGTCCTAAATGACCGATGATGATAAATAGAATCCACCTGTGTGTAATCAAGTCTCCGTATAAATGCACCTGCTCTGTGATAGTCTCAGGGTTCTGTTTAAAGTGCAGAGAGCATTATGAAAACCAAGGAACACACCAGGCAGGTCCGAGATACTGTTGTGGAGAAGTTTAAAGCCGGATTTGGATACAAAAAGATTTCCCAAGTTTTAAACATCTCAAGGAGCACTGTGCAAGCCATCATATTGAAATGGAAGGAGCATCAGACCACTGCAAATCTACCAAGACCCGGCCGTCCTTCCAAACTTTCTTCTCAAACAAGGAGAAAACTGATCAGAGATGCAACCAAGAGGCCCATGATCACTCTGGATGAACTGCAGAGATCTACAGCTGAGGTGGGAGAGTCTGTCCATAGGACAACAATCAGTTGTGCACTGCACAAATCTGGCCTTTATGGAAGAGTGGCAAGAAGAAAGCCATTTCTCAAAGATATCCATAAAAAGTCTCGTTTAAAGTTTGCCACAAGCCACCTGGGAGACACACCAAACATGTGGAAGAAGGTGCTTTGGTCAGATGAAACCAAAATTGAACTTTTTGGCCACAATGCAAAACGATATGTTTGGCGTAAAAGCAACACAGCTCATCACCCTGAACACACCATCCCCACTGTCAAACATGGTGGTGGCAGCATCATGGTTTGGGCCTGCTTTTCTTCAGCAGGGACAGGGAAGATGGTTAAAATTGACGGGAAGATGGATGCAGCCAAATACAGGAACATTCTGGAAGAAAACCTGTTGGTATCTGCACAAGACCTGAGACTGGGAGATTTATCTTCCAACAGGACAATGATCCAAAACATAAAGCCAAATCTACAATGGAATTGTTCAAAAATAAACGTATCCAGGTGTTAGAATGGCCAAGTCAAAGTTCAGACCTGAATCCAATCGAGAATCTGTGGAAAGAGCTGAAGACTGCTGTTCACAAACACTCTCCATCCAACCTCACTGAGCTCGAGCTGTTTTGCAAGGAAGAATGGGCAAGAATGTCAGTCTCTCGATGTGCAAAACTGATAGAAACATACCCCAAGCGACTTGCAGCTGTAATTGGAGCAAAAGGTGGCGCTACAAAGTATTAACGCAAGGGGGCCGAATAATATTGCACGCCCCACTTTTCAGTTTTTTATTTGTTAAAAAAGTTTAAATTATCCAATAAATTTTGTTCCACTTCACAATTGTGTCCCACTTGTTGTTGATTCTTGACAAAAAATTAAAATTTTATATCTTTATGTTTGAAGCCTGAAATGTGGCGAAAGGTTGCAAGGTTCAAGGGGGCCGAATACTTTTGCAAGGCACTGTATATCGTCCCTACCAGTGTTGAGACCAAACCTACGCCCTTGGACAGGAGTTATGCTACACTTAGCACATTTCATCACTCAATCACACTGTCAGACATCTATATGGACCATTAAGAGTCTTAGATTAACATTCATGTTTTTGAAAGGTGGGAGGAAGTCAGAGTGCTCATGAAAAAACATGAGCAAAACATGAAAACTTCACAGAGGTGATGTCGAGTCACCTCTGTGAAGTTTTAGCCAAGCAACTCTCTCTTTTGAACCAGTCTAGGAAAATTGTCACCACATTTTTCTCAACTCCAGCAGGCAAGTCATCTTAGATCAGGGTTCACTAAATCCGGACCTCGGAGCCACTTTTCCTGTCGTGTTTTTCATGTCTCCCTCCTCCAACACACCTGAATCAAATAATCAGGATCATTATCAGGCTTCTGGAGAGGTTGCTGATGACATAATCATTTGATTCAGGTGTGTTAGGGGAGAGAGACGTAGAAAACACGACAGGATTGTTGGCATCGAGGTCCAGATTTAGTGAACCCTGTGTTAGATCCACTGACAGGAATTATTTATTTGTACTGGGAGAATTATTTCTTATTAAGGAAATAAAGGCTAAAAAAAGTTGCTTAAAATATACAGTGTTACCAAATTCTGACAAAAAAGCCCCATTTATTTTCAATAACCCCGTTCTTTTCCAATGGTATAAAAATGACCTGATATCAACAGGAAATGACCTCTAAAAGCCCTCAAATCTACAGAAAGTGTCCTCAAAATGCCCCAAAATCAACAGGAAATAATCCAAAATCTATAGAAAGTGACCCTGAAATGCCCCAAAATGTGCAGGAAGTGACCTCTAAGTTTTAACAAGAATTAACAAGAAAGTGACCCAAAACTTAACTCATTGCCCACCATTGACAACGATAGACATCCAATGGCGTACCGCACACATGCTATTTTTAGACCATGACGTCGCATCGTAAAGCGGAAGTAGAGCCGAAGTGGGACATTATAGACCCGGCCTCGCATAGAAACAATATAATTTGTGCTACTTTTCGCCGGTAATCTTTCAAAAATGAACATGCGGATCACACATTGCTTTTTTGGAACTTGTAGGAACGACTCTAGACATTACGACACATGAAGGATGTTTTCGTCATATATTTCCGGAAACCAAAAACTCGGGAGGAAAAAATGTGAAGATCGAATCAACTTGCGCGGACTTTAACACCAGCTTGGTGAATCCATTCACATTTCATATGAAGTAAACATTTTGTTGGGTTAGCATAGTCTTTCAGAGGACAAAGAGGTAAGCCATTTTTATATTTTTAACTCATTTTTTTAGCGTAACGTTATGCCGTACTGCTTCTGTCTGACAATGAATGACCTGAAAAGAATTACAATGGTATCTGACTGCCACTGTTACCGTTTCTGTTATATATATATGTATGTATATATATATATATATGTAACAACTTTAGTAAGGGGGAAGTGTAAATAAATTATAGAATTAAGATTTGTTATCAATGAAAAAATTAAATGTGTTTGTTGGCTGACACTGAGTAGCATTTGATCACTACACAAAGCTAACTAAATTACCCCCAAGAACGGTCAGAGACGTAGGACTACCAGAGGATGTATAAGAAAGACAGGGCTGATGGTAAAGGATAGCTTGTTGAAACAGGAGAATGTCATTGTCAGTCGCGTTGATAAAAAAGCTAAGGCTATGCTTAGGTCGGCTCGTTTTTTTTCGTCTTTTTCAGCCTTCGACACTCTCTTTAACTGAACATTTTTATGTTCTTCCACACCTTTGCCAGTGAATTTGGCACCAGGCACATCATTTTCGGAGAGAATTGGTAGGTTTAGCTCTGTAAACGTCTCCTTCGTACATGATTTCCATTCATTTCCTATTAGGGACGAACGGTGACTTGTCCCTACTTAGCAACAGTAACTAATGTCATGAATATTATTGAGCGGAAGTGATGTGTTGCTTGCGGTACGCCATTAATTTTTACTGCGAGCACTGGCTGTGAATGCATATAAGTGCCATTAACGGGGCTAGACGTTCAATCCATTTTGACTGGGAGGGGCAAATGAACAAACCTTCGCTTGCCAAATGAACGAATGAGACGCTAGACATCCAATCCATTTTGACAGGAAGGGGCAAATGGATTGGACGTCTCGCTTTTGTCTGTGGCAGCCAATGAGTTAACAGAAAAATGACCCAAAATTAATAGGAAGTGACCAATGAGAGAGAAAAGCATCCCCGTGGAATTTCTCCAGAAACTGGAATCTTCTACTTTCCCAAGAGGTTCCATGCTTCCAAAATACCCGGCTGGAGTTGGACTGGAATAGCAGTTCACATCAGGGAACATAACAGTGGAAGGAAGTTCAAAGAGCATCAGTCAATTTGATGGTAAGTCGACCGTCGACTGTACTTCCTGAGACGTTTTTAGCGATTTGATTAGAAAAGAACAATGCCTCTGCATGCCAGCCAGCTACGTCAACACAAAAGGAAGCTGTTAAAAAAATGTCTGTGGCAGGAAAGAAGCGGCTTTACTGCTCTGTGCTTGGATTGCGTTTGATGTCCGAGTGCCAAAATGAACGCTCTTTGTCAAGGTCACACAAGGAGCCTCTGAGGACACGCCTGTTATTTTCCGTCTTTGTTGTCGTCGATGGTAAAAGAAAGGGACCAACTGAAAAGACGGGAACTCCAAGCCATCCTTTCTCTTGACAACAGAAGCAGCAATTGTTTCCTGTCTACACGTGGATTTCACACAAAGAGAGAATTTCATGTAAAGCCTCTGTTGGTTGTTTGACAAACCAGTCACAGAAGACTTACAAAGGAGCGCCATTCAGTTGCGCTGCCAGCTGGTGGTGATATTTGGGGCAAAACCTCGACCAATTTTGGTACTGTATAAATTTTGAGACAAAAATAAATAAAAAAAGAATATTACACATTACTCCGTTTTCCTGCTTCTATGTGTTTATTGATCCCTCACATTGGAGTTTTCCAATAATGACTTTCTAACCGAAAACCGATATCCCGATATTGTCCAATTCCAAATAATCTGATACCGATATCAAACTGATATCAATACTGTATATGCATTTGTGGACATAAATTATTATGGCTAATTGTATTGTCATGCCCCAATCGATGCTTTAATAATGATAAATGTAACAACTTCATGGTTTTCCAAATAACATTTTGTGAAAAATAAGAGGAACTTCTACTGAAGTTATGGAAAAAGTGGCTACATTGCACCACAATATTTATTGTTGAAATCAAAATAGTGCAAACATTAGTTTTTTTGGATCAAGTACACGTGCCAATAAGGCACTGCCATATCACATATGACTCACACAGCATACATATAGATAATGAAAAACCGATGTCGATATTATCGTATATCATTTTAAAATGCTTTTATCGGCTGATATTATCGGCCCCTTGATAATCTCTGACAACTCAACTGAAAGTCACATTGTTGTACTTATATGCACAAGGAGAGGGGAAAAGAAGATTCAGTGCCAAAATATGGTATAAACTGCCTTAGTTGAGTGGCTATTTGTTTTTAACTATATTTAGGTTGTGCTAATAATGCGTCTGGGGATGCACTGCAGAGAGGCCGTATATTGTCGAAAGTCTCTATAAACAATAACCTGGTGAAACATTTTCTCTAACACCTCTCATGAGCGACTTCCCCTTGATGAGTAAACACTAGCGACATCGAAATATCTGCAGGCGCATACAAAGCCATTGAAAGTTCATGTTTGCTATGAATGTGCAGGGAAATGACTGCACGATAAACTGAAAATGGCCAGTAAGACCAGAGGAGCATGGAGTGGTTGGGATAATGTCATGAGATACTCCTGTTTTTTCACAACACATGAAAATGCTATAGATTTCATCCATCAGGAAAGCCACTGGATTTTGGTGAAATCAAATCAGGATCTAAACTTCTGTTTTTTTACTTTTAAAATTTCAACTGCAACTTATTTTTGTGGTAACGCGAAGCTGTGACTTACCATGAGGAGGAAGGAGGAAGACTGTTTTTCCTTGGCAGAGGTCTACTGGGTTTTTTCTTTAGATTGTCTCAGAATGAATTATACCGTTGCACTTTTTTAAATAACGAGGTTGGGAATCGTACTTTGACAAAGCAGTATTTAACAATTCAATGCTTTACTGGAATATGTGGAATATGTGAATGACTCATTAAAAGGTTGTGTTCAAGCATGTGCTCTCTTTTGCAGAGACTGAAACCTTATTGACATGTTTGATCCTGAATATGGATGACACAACGATTGTTTCTCTGTGCTCTTCTGTCAATGTAGCAGCTGTGGATGAGAATTTACTTGAATCTGTCAGGGAAGACTTACATTTTTGGGGGGGTTATTTTTTTTGGAAATACCCTTGGGCAAAATTTTGTTTCGCTTTTGTTCTGAATGTCTTCAGTGATACATTTGAAATTCCCATGCAATCAAAATGAGTAGACTCACTAACATACCATTTTCCATGTACTCCGTGACAATCAAGATCGGCTCCTGGCTAACGACTGCGAAGAGACGAACAAGGCGAGGATGTTGCAGGTTCTTCATAACATCAGCTTCTGCTAAGAAGGCCGCCGTTGACATTGTGCCGATCTTCAAACTCTTAATGGCGACTTTCTGGTCATTATTGTGGAATCCTGAAAACAGAAATGAAAAGGATGTTTAGCTCTGTACATTCAAAAACCTATAGAGTCCAATTATTTATTTAGGATGACTTGGAGCACTAGGTGAGTCATCACAAAGGGTCCCAGGTGGGTAGAGTAGCCGAAGGTTTTACTCAAGATTAGCGTTATTTCAAAATATTATTACTTAAATAAGAATAAAAGTAGTCATCAAAAAAATGTAGTCAACTACAAGTCAAAAGGTATTTGGTGAAAAGAATACACAAGTAATATTATGAGTAACTGCTTATGATGCTTGATTTTTTTTTTTTTTTTTTTAACAATGGAATTTTTTCCTCAGCACAGTTATCTACTGTATATGAAGTGTTACTACAGTCATCGCTACTTTGCGATTCAAACTAAGCTCCCTCAGTCCATCGCAGATTTTTTTCCCCAATTAAAAAAAATATATATATAAATGCAGTATTTTATAGAGTTGTCCCTATCCGATCACGTAATCTCTCACTCTCGCTCCTGCCACTTTTTTTGGTCAGGCAGTGCACTGGAGTTGCTTATTGAAGTTAACATTGATTGACAGAAGTTAAGGTTTGATCTTGCCAGAGATGATGGGAACCCAAAGCTTCAAAGCGCCGCATGCGTCAATCATCATTTAATGTCTTAAACAGTTGCTGTGGCAACTCATCATGTGTAAGTGAGCAGCTTGCGTGGATTTGAGTGGACTCACTCAATGAGGCATTTAATAAAGACGAGCATTTTTCTACTGTATTGTTTAAAAATAATTCAGTGGGACAGTAACATGTTTGAAACTTATCATAATTACTGTTTTACATTTGAAGTGCTTAAAAACACTTTATTAAAAATATACAGTACATATATATATAAAAGTTTTTTTTTTTTTTTAAATTAAACTTTGAGGGGAAAAAAAGTGAAATGTCTTATATGTATCTCTTTCTAATGCTAAATCTTGAATAAGTACATTGAACACACAACAACAACAACAACAAAACATTTCGGGGGGGGGGTTTAGCTACTTCATGGTTTTTCACTTATTGCGCCGGGTTCTGGTCCCCATAAAACATGAAAAACTCACTGTATTATACTGTACTATAAGCTATTACATAACTGCATTTAGCCAAAGAAATATAAAATAATTTCATTCCGGCCAGAGAAAAAAAAGTCTGCAGAACTGAAGCATCATTTAGCCAAAGAGCATGAGGGCCTTCTAGTGGAGAAAATAGTTTGAATCTTGAATAGTACCTTCATAATTCAATCAAAAGGATCATATCTCCGGTTTTCTGTGGTCAATGGGTAAAATACCTAATTTTTTACAGTGCTTTAAAGATGCGGCGTGATTGTACAGGCAGGCGTGATCATAGAACGGCAAGCTTCAATCTGATTGGTATAATGGAGTCATGTGATTATTGTTGCGACGTCTCATTGGTGAAACTGGGAGAGCTACTGTTGGCAGAACTAGAAAAAAAAAAAATCTAATATTTAGAATAAAGAGGAAAAATGTAATGACTAGTGTAGCCCAAAGTATCACAATAAGAGCAGCATTTCTTCTTAACAAATTAGTAAAAAAGTTATTAAAACTACTCATAGAAGTACATTTTTCTCAAAAAGTTACTCAAGTAGATGTCATGGAGTAAATGTAAAGCGTTACTACCCACCTCGTTAAATGATGCATTCAGGAATCTTATGTCTAACTTGGATGATCGACAAAAAAAAACAAAAAAAACAACAAAGACATGACAAAACAACGCTATAACAGAGGTGAATACACGGGTTGTAATTACTACTAAGCATCAGTGGAGTCTTACACTTTTTGTTATATTTGGGCTTTTTTTTTTTTTTTTTTTTTTTTTTTTTTTTTTTTTTTTTTTTTTTTGAGGCAGCCACTGTTCTTGTTTTTGTTTTTTTTAACCTGGACACAGGTATAGGTTTTTCATTATGCATTTTCATTGAAGCAAAGACAGTCTTATTGTTGTTACCTTTTATTTTTAACATCTACATTAAAAATGTCCAGGGTTTACTTACACAGGCATTGCCTTGATAGCTTATTTACTGCCACTGACAGTGGTAGACATCAAATCCATTTGAACTGGAATGACTGGCATTGAATGATTATATTTCACTGCCATTGACGGCGATAGACATCCATTCCAATTTGACTTGGAACAATCGCTGCCAGCCCTGCCAATCAAAATGCATTGGGGGCCAATAGCCGTGATGAGTTATGATATAGTGAGATATAGTGATATAATGAATTAATAAAGATTTTATCATTGGAATAACATAACATTTAACATTGGAATCCATTACTATTATTTCAGGATTTTTTAAGTTGACAAGAAATACTCGATTCAAACAAATCACAACTGTAACAAAAAAGTAGTTGAATATATGGACAATTTGAAGAAGAGGTCATGTATTCCACACTCACTGTGGCAAGAGTTAATCACAACTGGTATGAGGACGAACAAAAACAGAGAGGAAACAGTCTTCCAATTAATGACCCGGGGGCCGTGACTCAGATTATCCAAATACTGTAATAGCAATTTAAGCAAAGCTATTTGACCTCTGGATGAACTCGCACAATGGATGGACACGCTGCTATTGTTTAAAGAGAATTCCTTAAATGCAGAGGTTCCGTAGGAAGACAGATTAATGGACTACAGGTTTATGCTTCATGACAAGGTTAATGTCTTGCATTTTTATAGAACATCTCAACATAGCACGCCTTTAAAACTGAATTAGACCAGTGGCTCTCAAGAATTTTACAGAAAGTACCACCTCAAAGAATATTTGGCTCTCCAAGTACCACCATCAGGGACAACATTAAAATACGTTAGTGCAGTATGCCAAAATTTTCGGGGGGAAAAAAAGACAGATTTTTGTTTTTTATTTTTAAGCCAAACCTCCTAAACACTGAAATGCAAAGAAAACTGCTTTTGGGACAGTTATATAGGTATGTAAAACATACACACACACACACAAATGGTTTTATGCATAGATTTGGCAACAGCAATACACATACTGTCACAAGGCATACATTTTTTCATTAAAAAGTGTATTTTTCAATGATTTGCCTCCATCTCTTAATTTCTATTTTCCCTCATTTCCTCACATTAAAATGCAAAACCTCAATTTTAACTACTTAAAAACTTAGGATGTACATCAAAATTGAAGATAATGTAAACATGTACTCAATTTTAAATAATAAAGATATAAGTAACATACATATACAAAAATGAGTACACATGACTACATTATGCACATTGAAATGGAATATATTTAGAAGATCACACGAACGTTGACTTGTTAAATTATAAGGAAATAAATAAGTAGCCTAACTTAAATGAACAAAAATAAGTCCAAAGTGCACATTGTGTCTTGCCTTGAGTTTACTTTTGTTCAGATTTTGCCCTTGTGTTTCCTGTCCACGTGATTACCCATTGATTTCACCTGTTGTGGCCTGCTCCTCATGTCTTGACCAATCCGCTGCCTCTTGTATCAACCACCTGTGTCTCATTGTCTTGTTACCCCATGTGTGTATTTAAGTTCCCCAGGTGCTGTCTGTTCTTGTTCAGTCAGTGTCAATCCCTGTGTTTTTTCCCTGAGTGTCGCTTTCATTTTTATCCCAGTGTCAATGTCCAAGCCCTCTTGTTTATTCTTCCCAAAGTTAGTTTGATTCCTGGTTTTTTCTCCGATCCCCGCTGCTCTTGTTTGCACTTTGCTTTTGAGTCTTTGATTATTAAAGTATTTTTGAGTTCCCATACACCCTGCCTTGCCCTGCCTTTTGTTTCCCTGCGTTTGGGTCTTCTATGCCGCCCGCTCGTGATACATTGACGTCTAAGATGTTCTGAAAGTCCCCAAGCAAATAAAATAAAATGATCCTTTTCAAGTCTTTCCTATCTCTTAATGATCTGATCAATTTCCTGTTGCACTGGCCTTTATTACCGCATTAATTCAACAAGCTTGTTCTTCTTTCTTTTTGCTGTTCCAGAAAATATGTGGATCGGAACCAATCAGAGCTAACTATCTGTGCTAATCATATGCTGTTTTTGGACCACAAGGCTGCGTGACGTCACCATCGTAAACCGAAAGGGGGTCGACATAGAAGCTAGTTCTGCTTATTTTCTGCCGGTAATCTAAGAAAATGCTGAGTAGACACTGCTGCCATGGAACTTGTAGAAACGACACTAGACATTACGACCATCCACATATGAAGGATGTTTTCTTCATACGTTTCCCAAAGCCAAAAACTCAAAGGCAAAAATGTGAACAATGGATCAACTTGTGTGGACATCCAAAAGACCAGTTTAACGGCAGCGAGGTGAAGACATTCACCTTCATATGCAGTAAATATTTTGTTGGGGGCCATGGTCCTACGGATGACAATCCAGCCTGCCCCGAAGACGTAAGCCATTTTGATATTTTTACTTCTTTTTTTAGCGTGGCGTTTTGCCGTGCTGCTTCTGTCTGACAATGAATGACCTGAGAAAAATTAAAATGGTATCTGACTGCCACTGTTATTAATAAATGCATAGAATTGATATTTGTTATTAATGAAAAAACTTTAAAGTGTTCGTTGGCTGTCACTGAGTAGCATTTGCGATTGCTACATAAAACTAGCATTATAGATTACCCCCAAGAATGGTCAGAGACATAAGACAACCAGAGGATATACAGTGCCTTGCAAAAGTATTCGGCCCCCTTGAACCTTGCAACCTTTCGCCACATTTCAGGCTTCAAACATAAAGATATAAAATTTTAATTTTTTGTCAAGAATCAACAACAAGTGGGACACAATCGTGAAGTGGAACAAAATTTATTGGACAATTTAAACTTTTTTAACAAATAAAAAACTGAAAAGTGGGGTGTGCAATATTATTCGGCCCCCTTGCGTTAATACTTTGTAGCGCCACCTTTTGCTCCAATTACAGCTGCAAGTCGCTTGGGGTATGTTTCTATCAGTTTTGCACATCGAGAGACTGACATTCTTGCCCATTCTTCCTTGCAAAACAGCTCGACCTCAGTGAGATTGGATGGAGAGTGTTTGTGAACAGCAGTCTTTAGCTCTTTCCACAGATTCTCGATTGGATTCAGGTCTGGACTTTGACTTGGCCATTCTAAAACCTGGATACGTTTATTTTTGAACCATTCCATTGTAGATTTGGCTTTATGTTTTGGATCATTGTCCCGTTGGAAGATAAATCTCCGTCCCAGTCTCAGGTCTTGTGCAGATACCAACAGGTTTTCTTCCAGAATGTTCCTGTATTTGGCTGCAACCATCTTCCCGTCAATTTTAACCATCTTCCCTGTCCCTGCTGAAGAAAAGCAGGCCCAAACCATGATGCTGCCACCACCATGTTTGACAGTGGGGATGGTGTGTTCAGGGTGATGAGCTGTGTTGCTTTTACACCAAACATATCGTTTTGCATTGTGGCCAAAAAGTTCAATTTTGGTTTCATCTGACCAGAGCACCTTCTTCCACATGTTTGGTGTGTCTCCCAGGTGGCTTGTGGCAAACTTTAAACGAGACTTTTTATGGATATCTTTGAGAAATGGCTTTCTTCCTGCCACTCTTCCATAAAGGCCAGATTTGTGCAGTGTACGACTGATTGTTGTCCTATGGACAGACTCTCCCACCTCAGCTGTAGATCCCTGCAGTTCATCCAGAGTGATCATGGGCCTCTTGGCTGCATCTCTGATCAGTTTTCTCCTTGTTTGAGAAGAAAGTTTGGAAGGACGGCCGGGTCTTGGTAGATTTGCAGTGGTCTGATGCTCCTTCCATTTCAATATGATGGCTTGCACAGTGCTCCTTGAGATGTTTAAAACTTGGGAAATCTTTTTGTATCCAAATCCGGCTTTAAACTTCTCCACAACAGTATCTCGGACCTGCCTGGTGTGTTCCTTGGTTTTCATAATGCTCTCTGCACTTTAAACAGAACCCTGAGACTATCACAGAGCAGGTGCATTTATACGGAGACTTGATTACACACAGGTGGATTCTATTTATAATCATCGGTCATTTAGGACAACATTGGATCATTCAGAGATCCTCACTGAACTTCTGGAGTGAGTTTGCTGCACTGAAAGTAAAGGGGCCGAATAATATTGCACGCCCCACTTTTCAGTTTTTTATTTGTTAAAAAAGTTTAAATTATCCAATAAATGTTGTTCCACTTCACGATTGTGTCCCACTTGTTGTTGATTCTTGACAAAAAAATTAAATTTCATATCTTGATGTTTGAAGCCTGAAATGTGGCGAAAGGTTGCAAGATTCAAGGGGGCCGAATACTTTTGCAAGGCACTGTAATGTATAGGAAAGACAGCATTTGGTGGTAAAGGATTGTTGAAAGAGGAGAATGTCATTGTCAGCGGTGTGAGGCAATGCACACAAGGAAAAAATGTCGATAAAAAAGCTACCTCTGGATCAGGCCGGCTCTTTTTCGACACTCATCTCTTTAACTGAATATTTGTATGTGAAGTTGGCACCAGGGACATCATTTTTGGACAGAATTGGAAAGTTTCAGCTCAGTAATTATCTCGTTTGTACACTATTTACATGCATTTAGCGTTAGGGACAAGCGTGAGCTTGACAAGCCTAGCAACAATTGGTAACGTCATGAATATTAATGAGCAAAAGTGTTGTGTTGCATGCGGTACGCTATCAAATGGACAACTGAGTCCAAGGTAGTTTGCTGCATGCATGCGCACATCAACACGACTCGTCAGACTCAAACTGCAGTTGAGGAGAGCTCCGTGGAATGAATAATAAATATCAGTGGAAACGGATTACGCTACACAAGCACTTTATTGTGCTTGTTATCACTTGTGTATGTAAATCTGACATTAGCCACGTTTACATGCTGACTTTTATTCATACCGATTCAAATCATTCCGAATGGAAATTTCAGATCAGCTGTTTACATGTCACTTCATCTATTCCAATCCAGCGTTTACATGTGACTGCCTTTATTCCGAAAGGACGTTTGACAACTGCCGTCTGACGTGCGCAGATTAATCAAAACAAAGCGTCACGTTGCAAAACATGGAGATCGATCGTCGGAGAACTGCTGTTTTAACTTTAACCCACTTGTTGTGTTTGTGGGGTCGTATCCGCTTCTGCTGTTTTGCTCTTTTGCCTTGTAGTAGCCGGTTTTCCACCGGTTTCTAATCTGGTCAACGCTCCGGTCTATTCCGGCTTCGTGTAACCTCTCGTGAACTTTTTTAAATAGTTCACTGTTCCTCGTTTTACGCCCGTCTAAGCGAGCAATTATATTCAATTCTTTTAAAGTTTGAATTAAATACAATCTTTCTGCCGGACTCCAATTAGGTGCGCTGTGCTTGGAAGCCATGTTGCAAGTGACGTTACTTACGTCACAAAGTGACGTCACCACGTCAGTACGGAGCATGTGCAGAAAGAACGCAACCAGACACCAATCCGCTTCCCTGTTTACATGATATAATTTTACTTCTAATCGGTTTGGGAAAAGGAATATTCCACCCCTGTGAATCGGAATAAAATTCCATTCGGTTTGGGCCTGTTCATTCCGAATGAGGTGTTTATATGGAACGCATTTATTCGGTTTGAACAAATATTCCGATTGTAATTGGAATATTTGGCTCCATGTAAACGTGGCAATTGAGAGATTGTATTTTTTCCTTGGAGATGATTCAGATTCAGAGATTTATTTGTCATTAGCCACGTTTACATGCTGACTTTTATTCATACCGATTCAAATCATTCCGAATGGAAATTTCACATCAGCTGTTTACATGTCACTTCATCTATTCCGATCCAGCGTTTACATGTGACTGCCTTTATTCCGAAAGGACGTTTGACAACTGCCGTCTGACATGCGCAGATTAATCAAAACAAAGCGTCACGTTGCAAAACATGGAGCTCGATCGTCAGATCAGCTGCTGTTTTAACTTTTCGAGTGGAAACAAAACTTCAGAATGATACACCGTTCATTTAAAAAGTTGTGTGGGTGCGCTGTGCGTGTGCTTGGAAGCCATGTTGCAAGTGACGTTACTTACGTCACCGAGTGACGTCACCACGTCAGTACGGGGCATGCGCAGAAAGAACGCAACCAGACACCATTCCGCTTCCCTGTTTACATGATATAATTTTACTTCTAATCGGTTTGGGAAAAGGAATATTCCACCCCTGTGAATCGGAATGAAATTCCATTCGGTTTGGGCCTGTTCATTCCGAATGAGGTGTTTATATGGAACACATTTATTTGGTTTGAACAAATATTCCGATTGTAATTGGAATATTTGGCTACATGTAAACGTGGCAAATGACACCAGCTCTGACAAGAGGACAACAGATGCAATGAAATTCCGTTTGATAAGTGAGCATCGGGCCGCTGCAGACTTTGTTCCGGCCCGCAACTTCTCTCTTCAGAAATTACAGAGCAAGTTACAAGTAGACACACATACAGTATATCATACAACATAGCATGGGTATCACACGATGCACAAGTCACGTGCAGGGGTTTTTTTGTACGAAAAAAGGAACTACTACCAGAAAAGACTACCAGTCATGGCTGGAGGGAGCGCGGGGGGCAGTGATAGTCAGAAAAAGGCGATGGCAGACTGAAGCGGGGGAGGTTGTGTGTGAATGTGTGTGTGTGCGCTAGTGTATCAGTATTTGTACGTGTCTGTAGACAAAATAAGAGTCGCAGAGCCCTGCGACCGGCCTTGAGGAGAGATCAAGGGCAAAAGATTGGAACATCTGCGCGGCTCTCACCAGGAGAAGGGTGAGGGAAGATGAGGGAGTTCGGGATGGGAAAGGGAAATTATAATCAACTTAAGCCGAGTAAGTAATTTAATATGTCCAAATACTGTTGGTCTTCAGTCAAATTTGCGCTCCTCATGGCGTAGGGGAGATCTCAGGTCCCTTAAATCATTGTCAATAGTCGCGGTCTGCCTCGACAGTTCAGTCACCTGCCCTGACAGTTCCGTCACCTGGCCCAAGATAGCATCCACTTTTCCCAAGCCCTCGTCGGACTGAACCGTGAGTCCACGGAGCCAATTCTCAGTCCGAGCCTCGGCGGGATCTTCCAATGCCTTGAATCGCACCGTTTGATCCGTGATCAATTTGTTGATTTCCTTGGAAGCTGCCGTCTTGGAAACTTGGAAACCGGTTGAGCACGGCACCTCCTAAGCCAAGCAGAAGGAACCCCACAACCGTCACGCCAAACAGCCAAATATCCTCGATATCTTCCACGGACAGGACAGTAAGACACGCTGGTTTCCAGATGAGATGTGTTGTGGCAGCCTGGAAGTTTTTTTTTTAAACAGTTCTTTGACAGCTGCCGTCATATTTTCAGGATCAAAGCTTGGTTCCGCCCCGTTCTGGCCCTGAATCTTTTATTGGAACGGCCTACGTTCACCCCTGGTTTTATCTCATGTCTATGATTTGCCTTTTTCCCCACCTACACAATAAAACAACTGAGAGACCATCTACAGGGATTGGTGATGCTATAATTTTTGACAGCGTTTCTAGAAGTGGATTTACCTTGTAATGTAATTAATGTCCTACAAAGAACATAGTGGTTTCTCAACTTACCCATCCAGACATCCCCAAACTGGCCAGCACCAAGCTTAGTCACCATTTTCAGGGACTCCCGAGAAATCTCCCAGTTGTCTCCCCACCATGGTTTTTGAGGAGCTCTTGACTGGCATGGCTTCACCAACTTAGTACACAAACCATCTGCATCACCTGGATGAAGGAAAATAGATCAACTGAAAACTCCACATCAATTTTTGGGAGGGTTTTTAAAAGTGTTTTAGTAAATTCACGTACGTGTATGATGTTGCACGAGCTCCTTTAGTGAATTGAAAGATATCTTGGTCGTGATATAGAAACCACCACAGTCCAAGTTTCGGATCCTGTAGTGCTTTACTCCTTCACCCATGTTTTGGTCAAAGTCTCTGATTGATAAGGAGTATGACCCTGAAAAATATAGTTGCAAACATACACCCAAAAGTCATGAAAATGACTTTTACTTTTACCTGTTTGACCTTGCAGCAGGTATATACTGTATTCATAATGAAATCACAATAGCATCAGCAGCTTTGAAAAAGGGAAAGTTTCAGATTATTTGGTCTTTCTTTTGGTTGGTGTAAAACCTCTGAACACCAATCAAGAGTGCTTCTCTCCTATAAAATGTTTTGCTCATAAGGTCTCAGATCAAAGTGCTAAAAACCACGAAACCTTTTCCTCCGGAATAGAGTTGGCCACAGCCAGCCGGACCCACATTTTGGCCTACGGCAATTAGCTTGTGACCCAATTTATAGTTATTTTGCAAAAGTAGTACACTACACATTTGATGTGCACAATTCTTTTCAGTGTCCAAACTAGAAAACTAATAGTAAACCTCTTTTAGCCATCAACGTTCACCCCTAGTTTATAATCAGTTTATTATCATAAAATCAGTTCATTCTTATGGTGTAAATATCAACAATGATAATGACAATGATGATAATGATTATTGTTATCATCGTCGTCGTCATCATTATTATTATTTTATCGACAATACTCCCTGACGCCAACCCTCCATTGTTTTGTCTCCATGTTTGATGTATTTTCTTCATTTGTTTGTTATTTGGGCTACCTGTCAAATAGAAATTTGCAAACATAAAGGTGATGCAAATGGGATTTTAGAGGTTTGGGTGAATTTGTGGAAAAATTACATAAAAAACATAGTATAGTCCTGTATTAACACCTACAGTGCTGCCCAAAAGTATTGGCACCACTGCAACTTTGTCATATAATACTCAATTTCTCCCAGAAAATGATTGAAATAACAAATGCTTCGGTAGTAATATCTTCATTTATTTTGCTTGCAATGAAAAAACAGAAAAGAGAATTTAAAAAAATTAAATCATTATCATTTTACACAAAACTGCAAAGATGGGCCGGACAAAAGTATTGGCACCCTCAACCTAATACTTGGTAGCACAACTTTAGACAAAATAACTGCGAACAACCGCTTCCGGTATCCATCCATGAGTTTCTTACAATGCTCTGCCGGAATTGTAGACTATTCTTCTTTGGCCAACTGCTCTAGGTCTCTGAGATTTGAAGGGTGCCTTCTCCAAACTGACATTTTCAGATCTCTCCACAGGTGTTTCTGGGATTCAGGTCTGGACTCATTGCTGGCCACTTTAGAAGTCTCCAGTGCTTTCTCTCAAACCATTTTCTAGTGCTTTTTGAAGTGTGTTTTGGGTCATTGTCCTGCTGGAGGACCCATGACCTCTGAGGGAGACCCGGCTTTCTCACACTAGGCCCAACATTATGATGCAAAATTTGTTGGTAGTATTCAGAATTCATAATGCCATGCACACGGTCAAGCATTCCAGTGCCAGAGGCAGCAAAGCAACCCCAAAACATCAGGGAACCTCCGCCATGTTAGAGTGTGAGGACTGTGTCCATGTTTGACTGGGAACCGTTTTCTTTTCTTTGAAGGCCTCATTTTTGTCCCTGTAAACTCACTGTTGAGGGCTTTTCCCTTTTGTCTTCCGAAACGTTTTTGGCTTTTCTCAAGTAAGTTTTGGCAAACTCCAACCTGGCTTTTGTATGTCTCTGGGTCGGAAGTGGGGTCTTCCTGGGTATCCTACCATAGAGTCCCTTTTCATTCAGACGCCGACGGATAGTACGGGTTAACACTGTTGTACCCTTGGACTGCAGGACAGCTTGAACATGTTTGGATGTTAGTCGAGGTTCTTTATTCACCATCCGCAAAATCTGTGGTTGAAATCTATCGTCAATTTTTCTTTTCCGTTCACATCTAGGGAGGTTAGCTACAGCGCCATTGGCTTTACACTTATTGATGACACTGCGCACTGTAGACACAGTACCATTCAGGTCTTTGGAGATGGACTTGTAGCCTTGAGATCGCGTATGCTTCCTCACAGTTTTGGTTCTCAAGTCCTCAGACAGTTCTTTGGTCTTCTTTCCTTTCTAAATGCTCAATGTGGTACACACAAGGACACAGGACAGAGGTTGAGTCAACTATAATCTATTTTAACTGGCTGCAAGTGTGATTTAGTCATTGCCACCACCTGTTATGTGCCACAGGTAAGTAACAAGTGCTGTTAATTACAGAAATTAGAGAAGCATTTTTCAAAGGGTGGCAATACTTTTGTCCGGCCCATTATTGGAGTTTTGCGTAAAATAATAATGATTAAATTTTTTTTCCCATTCTCTTTTGTGTTTTTTCATTGCAAGCAAAATATATCAAGATATTACTACCAAAACATTTGTAATTGCAATCATTTTCTGGGAGAAATTGAGCATTATCTGTCAGAATTGCCGGGTGCCAATACTTTTGGCCAGCACCGTATACTCATATCCTCATTAAAATTTAATGGGTTCTAATAATTGTATCTGTATAAAAAAGGGTCTATTAAACAATAAAGCTAAAAGAGCCCTATGGATTTTGCATACTGCTGGTACTGTATGTGTTACTGTTGTGCAGCGTGATCACATTAATCCATCACCTGGTGTTGTCTCACTCTCACGAATCAAGAAGGAGCCCATTGTGTTCCCGGGAGCGAGCAGGAGCCTCATGGAATCATTTCGAGAAATATTCTTAAAGAACCACCTACAGCACAAAAACGACACACCCCAAAACGAACAGTAATTGACCTATTTCAAGATGATGAGCAGGCAAGATGAAGGACAAATGACTGGAGGTCAGCATCTTTATCAATATACTGTATTGCCCGTGTGACGTACGGTTCTGTCTCCAGTGAATTCATTGCAATAAAGTTGTATGGAATGTGGCCTCTCTGTCCTGTGGTGAGAGACTCTGCCAAATACCACTCTGGATCATCCCTGATGGTAAAAACACCAAAAAGTACCAGTTAGATACATTTGTCTTTATGGTCAAATTATTACTATTTATAGAATTTTATTATGGTTACCATAATTTTTCTCCAGACCTGTTTCATTTATTTGATTTTTAAATGTTGACTTGCAGCATCAGACTTTTAATGTTGATTTTAATCAACATTTTATTATTGTTAGAGATGTCCCGATCCCGATCGATCGGGTCCGATCACGTCATTTTCAAAGTATCGGAATCAGCAAAAAAAATATCTGCCATGCCTTTTTTTTTAATATATACAGTATATATTTTTTTAATTAAATCGTTTTCTAATTGTATTTAACGTTATAGACATAATATGTTTCACTCTTCCAGAGTCTTTAGGCTTAAGGTTGGGTTATCAAATTTATCCTAATAACGGTGGTAATTAATTTTTTAAAAAATGTATCACGTTAAAATATTTAACGCAATTAAGGCATGCGCTGCACGACCCACTCACGCATTGTCGTGCTCAATCTGTAATGGCGCCGTTTTACCTATATAGAGAGATAAAAGGCAGCGTAAAATGTGAATTTTGGCAGCCTTTGGAGCCTTTATTTAATTAGCTAAAACCTTATAATCCCTCTCCCTACGATTAGAAATATCATGGGAAGCAATGTGGGGAAGCAAGGTAGCAATTGATCTTTTTCTTAACACCTTATGTTATTTGCCAACGCAGAGAAGATATATCAATTGGTAGAACTACGCACAGTCATGGTTCCACTTCCCATCATGCATTTGGGCATGACTACAGTATCATTTACTGAAAGCTCAACAAATACACTAGATGGCAATATTTAGTCACAATATACAAAGTCACAAGTCTTTCTCTCCGTGAATCCCTCTCACAGAAAGAATGTTAATAATGTAAATGCCATCTTTAGGATTTATTGTTATGATAAACAAATACAGTACTTATGTACCGTATGTTGAATGTATATATTCGTCCGAGTTTTATTCATTTTTTTCTTAATGCATTGCCAAAATGTATATGATCGGGAAAAATTATCGGGAATGATTGGAATTGAATCGGGAGCAAAAAAAAGCAATCGGATCGGGAAATATCGGGATCGGCAGATACTCAAACTAAAACGATCAGGATCGGCTTGGGAGCAAAAAAACATGATCGGAACAATCCTAATTATTATTATTTATTATTATTATTATTATTTTCAAAACCTGTCCTGTTCAGCTGCTTTTACATAGAGAATGGGAATCTGAGTGTCCTTATGGTCTGAACAATTTTAATGTATCACATGGAAGTATGATATACTCCCATTGTGATTATTCCTTGTGTTTCGTTTTTTAGGAGAAAGCAGCGAGCAGGAAGGGGTTATGAAGGGCAGAAAGGAAAATGGATGAGGAGAGACAGCGACAGACAAGGAGAAGAACAAACAAAAACAAACACATGAAACGCCTACACTACCTATGAAAATAGTGGGGCTATCATTAGCTGATTGTATTTTCCGTGGACACCATGTAGGGGGTGTAGATATGTTGACATCCTATTCTATGCCCCCTGATCACTAATCCTGGCACCGACTGTCTTGCTACTTGAGTGTGTCTAATTGCACCCAGTTATGTGTAAATCCCATCAGACATGTGATAGTCCTGCAGACAAGTGTAAATGCTGCGCTGAACCCGCCCCAGAGCCACAGCACCTCCCCAGCCAATCGGGGGGGTGAGCCAGCGCGGCCCATCCCTCCTCCCGCAACTCCGGCAAGGGGGCCACCGCTATCCCCCGAGACCCAGCATGGTTCCCATGCCTCCATGAAAAGGACAAAAGGAAGACTAAAAATGTGATTTTTAATCACATTTTTAGTCTTCCTTTTTTCAGATTCAAATGATTGCTGTGACTTCCATCAACAGATGCGTACCAGCCGTTTTCTGCACTTTCTCATCCTACTGAATGGTAAAATGTCAAAACCTTTGACCAAAAGTGTAGTGTCCGCCTTATGCCTGAGGTCAGCTAGCACCCCGTAACCCTAACAAGGATAAGCGGTGTTGATAATGGATTGATGGATTAATTATCCTCACACTTTTGAAAGTACTGCATTTTTTAAGAGTAATTTTAAATAATTGGAAACACTGTAATTCAGTTTTATTGTATTACTTACACAATTCGGATTGTTACTGTGAAAGTATGATACGGTGCTTGAAGTGCATGATATCTAAAGTACAGTAAGTTACTAGCAATAGTATTAAATGTCGAACGGTTTATATGTGCAAATTTGGAATTAATAAATATTTTTTAGAAAAGAGGAAGGTGTTTCTTTTTCACTTTATAAATTTCGAAAATAGAACCTACTATGATAGTACATTTTAAATTTTTGTTCTTTGGGTTATCTTATTTTAGCAAATATAGAACTGAAGTTCTGTTTCACGTGTAGCAATTTATTTCCCTCTTAACTTATCATAGAACATCCTACAAGTTGACAAATCCTCAAACATTATTCACGGAGTAGTAGATAGAGTTCTGATGTGTGTAAGGGATAAATTAGTTGGATGACCGCACAACCGTACAAAGAACTCCAGCTAGGGGCTCTAAATTCTTCAACTGTCTTTTTTTTTTTGGTCATCAAATGAGCATTCATCCATTGCAAGTAAAAGAAAAGTCATGAACAAAACCTTTGAGGAAAAACAAGATATCCTCCATGTTGAGACTTCACCTGTTAATTATCTTGAGTTTTTCTCCCTTTTCAAAGCCCAGGTCACCATCATGGGTGGGTTCATAGCTGTAGCAAGCCACTGCCAAGTTTTCTGCAAGAGGATTACCCATTAGTGTTAAATCAAATTTTCCAAATGGCTGATCGTGAATGCCTGTTGGAAGATTTGAGTGTAACCAGTCGGGAACTAAAGGTACAGTGCCAATGTAAAAAGGTTCATGCAGTACATGAATTAGTCATCTCAGTCAATATCACTAGACAAAAAACAAAAATTAACCGCTTGACACCAAAATAAAAACCAATAATAACTCAGTGGCTGGCATTGACAGCGAAAGACGTCAAATACATTTAACATACACATTTACATAATACATTGGAATCGAACGGTTACTGCCAACCCTCCCAGTCAAATTAGATTGGACTTCTATCACCGTCAATGTCAGTCAAACTTGATCACTCAATGCCAGCCATGCATCCTAGTTGAAATGGATTTAAAATGTTTATCACTGTCAATGTCAGTGAATGTGTCGTGTTATTAAAAATAAAATCTTTTACAGTACTTGTGTTTTTGCTTTCAAGCAGATTCTGAATCAAGTTGAGAAGGTCAACTAAACAATACTGTACATTTACAAATAATAATAGATAAATGATAATAAAATAAAAGACAACCACACAAAACAAAACAAAACCCCCCAAAAGAAATAATAGTGCAAATTAGTGACAACAGGCATCTATATATGGTAAAAAAAAAAAAAACATTGAAAAATAAAAACATTGAGGCTGCTTATATCTGGAATTTCATTAATTCGCGACATTAGCCATCAATGGTTTAACAGTTACATCTTGCTAAATTTTGTTTGAGAGAGGATATCTAATGATTATTGTTACCAGGTAGAGGAGATGAAGGTGATGAACTCTGAGATGGAGATGGAATTAGCTGATGTGTATACTGGTGAAAGAGAACAAGAGTACATGCATTGTACAGTTATTAAAAAAAATAACAGAATATTGAGCACCTTACCCATAATGCTAACATTCATGACAACAACATTTCTTTAACTATACTTAGCAAAATTTAAGCAAATCTGATCCCATATGAAACACTTTTACTGTATTGTGTAATAGTATTCTAAACACTTTGTAAGTGAAATTATCTTAGTACACTTTTTTTCCTATTGGGTTTTGTGGCTTAACACATCCTGCTGTACCAACAGTACACAGTATATCATACATGCAACTTGAAAAGCACGTACTGGGTTGCAGGATTGTGGCGGTATGGGACAGTTGCAGTGCTCACAAATTTCATCACAGTTCTCGATCCATTCACCATCTGAGTATTCCGAACTGCAGTTACATCCCATCTTTTCTGCAAGTTGATCAAAAAGCAACACGGCAGCATTTTGGGTTATGTGCTCTTGAACTAATTTAATAAGGGATATATCTGTATTACTACGTATGTTGAATATCAATCTGGTTTGAAAGACTATAGTTTTAAAGTTTTTTTTAAAAACAGCCTTCATCATCACAGCGTATTTGTGTTTTAAAATTCAAGATTTGTTGTAAACCACTCACAATTCATCCAAGAACAGCTTCAATTCCTTAGTTTTAAGACCATCATGTTGGATCATTTTATTATTCTTACTCAATTACAGTATAATCTTGAGATGCTCGTACTGTATTTAACCTTTTTGTGCACTTATTACGTTTTTTTTTTTTTTTTTTAATTTATAACTCTTACACGGCACTCATTTAACTCATTGGCTGCCATTTACGAGAATGAGCGTTCGTTCATTGGCTCCTCCGAGTGAAAAAGGATTGGCTGTCTTGCTTAGTCAGTGGCACTGAAACCTAATCATTCCCAGCCAGTCTTCTCAGTTTGAATGAACTGAAGGTCTATTGCCATCAATGGCATGCAATGAGTTGAATACTATTGAATACTATGGATGAAGTTAAAGTGTAACCATGTTGTGTATGTTTCTGTTTTTATTTTTTTAAATTAATTTGGCTTTTGATGAATAGTAAAAATTCACAAAACTATGCATAATCATTAAAATAGTATTAAAAATATACAATAATTATTAATCATTTCAGAGATTATAGAGTACAGATGGCTTATAATTAAGTGTTTTTTTTTTTTTTTTTTTCAAATGACTGAAAATTGTCACTTGCGCCATAAAGGGTTAAAAGTCCTAACTTTTGAATAGCAGTCCACTGTAGTGACCACTATCCCTGAAAGGATTAAATAGACAAAGCAGCATGTTCTTGTGCCCTAAATTGCGTTTTTATTTATTTATTTTTTTCAATATCACATGGTTCCCATTGGATCCGAACCAGCTCAGAAGGCTGATTGCAGCATTTGTCTCCCCCCAAAGTCTTAAAAGTCATGGGAAAATTGGACTAAGACTCCAAGGAACAAATCAAATGACTTTTTCCCTACTTATCTTTTCTTATACTCTCAGTGGAGAGCATTTTTCTATTAATGCCGACAAAGTCAAAGTTTTCCTATTGAGGGGTTCCTCTTATGACCTAGAGGTGAAGGTCTTCCCAAATCAACAGTTTGCTCTTGTTTGCATGTTTTTCTATGCAGATGGATCTTAATGTGCCTTATTCAACTGACAAAAGAAGGATTTGTTTATTTTCGCAAAACTAATGAATACTTCAATAAATACAGCCGCAAAAATGCTGAAAATTTTCTGATTGCTGAAGTCAAATTAGTTTAATTTGTATAGCTAGTGGAAAAGTCTACAATTCCAGATTTTATATGATCTGTAATTTTAAATGATTTTTCTGGCTGTAGACTTAACCAGAAAAACAAAACAAGCAAACAAACAAACAAAAATTATAGACATTATACTGTTTTCATTCAAGCAAAAGAATTTCGATTTGAGAAGTTCCTTTTACGTATGACCTAGAGGTGAAGGTCTTCCCAAATCAAGTTTGTTCTTGTTTGCATTCTTATTCTATGCAGATGGATGTTAAACTTGTCTCATTCAACTGACAGGATTTGTCTATTTTCGTAACACTTTAATGCATACGTCAATAAATAAAGCACCAAGAAAATGCTGAAAACTTTCTAACTGCTTGAAGTCAATTTAGTTTAATTTGTATAGCGAGTGTGAATGGTCTACAATTCAAGATTTTATAGGATTTGTAATTTAAAATGCTTTGGCTGGCTGTGGACTTAACCTGAAAAACAAAACAAACAAAACATATACAGTGGGGAGAACAAGTATTTGATACACACTGTATATAGACATTATGCGTTTTTCATTCAAGCAAAAGAATTTTGATTTGAAAGGACCATTCCAGTTTGCCTGTCACACCTTTTCAGTATGTAAATCACAAATGTAAAACTCACCTTTTTTTGTATAGGAATCTTGTCCAACATCAAAATTCAGGTTGCGCCATAGGTACTTTATGTAAAAGATGATATTCAACAATCTCCTCTTGCCACCCGTGCCTGGCTGTGAGTTTTATCATCCGTTTGTCTAGTTAGATATGTCAAGCAGTTCTTACGTACACAGACGGAGGTAGTGGAGGATAGTGGCATGAGAACTTCCTGTCGTTGAAAGGATGAGGGTTGCTCTGCAGTTGTTAACAGGTGCTTGGTGTGCAAGTGTTTGGCATACTTTGAGCACTTTACTCTTGGAAGTCAGTACTGCCAATGTGAGAGTGTGGTGTGCATTGTTTTATTTTAAAAAAATATTTACTTTTAGTAGTAAAGGTCACCATGAATAATTAAAACAAAAAACAAAAAAACAATAATAATAAATAATAAAAACAATAATAATAATAAAAAAAATTATACACAATCATTGTGAAGATCAAAACAATATAACAGAAGACAAACATATTAAAGACCTACACATTTTAATTGAAAAACTTAAACGTGTTAAGGGTGAATTTCTTATTGGAAAGAATTGAAAACAGCTCACTGAGCTTTCGTTATTCTGCACCAGTGCACCGTTCTGCTAACTTGTTGCTGGGCCGCAACTTCATGGTGAGGATCTGCGGCAACAAAGTGTGCGATAGCAGGAAGTGGTATTGTGTCTGTTCTAAGGACCACCAATGCGCACAAGTTTCTTTCTTTCTTCATTATTGATTTTTTAAAATATGTATATGGCGGAAAACATAGACAAGACAGAAAAAGCAGTTTCTGCTCTTGCACCCCTCTTTAAAGTAAACTGCTGTATTTTAAGCCAAAAGAACGCTTGTGTTTGATAGAATAATATGTCTATATGCTGCAATTGCAGATTTATGGCACATTAAGCCCCCAAACTATTTTTAATTTGTCCGTTTTACCCTGGAAACCCCTGTTTACAGACGCCGCGCAACCGCTTTTGTTTCAACCCAGCCATAAAATGAAGGTAATTAATTATATTTATTCTTCAAAATGTCTGTTATTTTTAGATTCGAATCATTAATTGATGTCTAATATTTCGCTTAAAAAAAAAAAAAAAAAAAAAAACGACTTTAAAAAATTATTCACTCGTATATTTTAAACAAATTACGTCACAATGAAAAAAATGGCATCTGTAAAAAAGTCACGGATATCTATCTCATAACTATCATTTAATTGTATTGTTTTTTTTGTGTTACCGTCACATTTTCTCCAATATGTTAGATGATCATCGATCCAAACAAAGAAAGTTGAAAAAAAAAAATGTTTAAAAGGGTAAATATATTCATTCATTCATTTTCAATGCCACTTTTCCTCACGAGGGTCATGAAAAAGAAAATCTCGACCACTCCTTGATGTCTGCGATTTCTGCATCGCAACCCTTGTTATATTACCATGTTTTACCCATAAAATCCCCCATACATCCAGTTTGGGCCATTCACAGCTGTGTTTTAACACTCAGTGATACATGCTACATGGAGTTTTTGGATCGAAACAAGGTAAGTACGCGATGATATCTCGTTAAAGTCATGGCGTCTGTAATTCTGCTCTTACCTCCAGATAGGGTTTTGCTGTTTAAAAAATTTTTTTTAAATGCCCTCCTGTTCAAAATTTTTCTTCCCCCAGAAAATGGAGATTTTAAGCTTTCCAATGATGTAACACACATGCATATTGGACAATTTTGAAATTTGGCCAAATTGGGGGTCTCAGAGCGGAACTTCAAGTCACCTGAGTGTTTTCCACCATATACTCAATCTGGACATGCAATATTCAAATATAGTAATCAAATAGTTTTTATTTATTTATATATTTTTATGAAAGCAAAAGAATTTGCTCCTATAAGGGAGCTTATGTTATGCTTATGCAGGTGTGCCAAATGAAATGGGTTATCTGGAACACAATGTGAAATATTATCCCACTTCAAGGGTATTCTCACTGTCTCTAGCATAAAAGCTTTCCAAACTCATGTGTCTTAACATGACACATTACACAGTCAAAGTGTGATACCACCATCATGTTTTCCGACTTCCACCTCCCACGTTCGCGAAGCAGACGCCGGTGCGTTCACGTGATATACCGAGGCTTACCATTCCTTTCTAGCAGTCTTACCACATAGCAGGTTAAATGTGACTCCTGATTATATGACATTTCCTGATAGGTTTATCTGTGATGTGCTTTATTTCCACTCAAGTATCAGCGTCTGCTCTTAAAGTAACAATGGAAAGATCTGGGGAAAAGGTCAATGGGAAACTATCTGCGGGCACATTGGAGTGTCAAGAAAAAAACTTAGGTCTCTGTGTGTTTTATTGAAAAGTACTCACTGACAAAAAAAGCCCCTATGTACAGCACTGTGACCTATAAAGTGTACACGTTTTCACTGATACTGAATAAAGACAAACATATATCAAAATCATCATATAACAAATACATCTGTGTCCTGGTGTGTGCCATTTGTCATCGGTTGCAAGCACACAGGCCGCACTCTGTAAAGGCGTACTTAGTTTCTTCCATCTATCCATTTCATATACGTAACCTGTCGCTATTTGATAGGTGAGGTACACCGTGGCCTCTTTACTAGACAATCGCAAGCCACATTTACACGAATACACAATTACATATGGACATTTTCAAAAGAATTGCCAAAAGTTGACACCTGATGCCATTATTCTCAAAACGTCTCCTGTTTTAACTGAGGGAGTAGACAGGATTTGGCCCTATCCAAATAATAAACATTTATATGTCAGTGTTCTGCAATCTCGGTAGGAAGGTCAAAGCCAAAACTCCATTCATGATATCCAAAAGTAGGTAGAGAGATTTTCTTTTAATATTGAGTTGCAAGGACATTTCACATAAGACATTTTCACCCATAACTTACACACAGAGAAGGATAAAAACTTAAAATAGCCTAGAGGTGGGTAAACGCGTTACATTTACTCCGTTACATTTACTTGAGTAACTTTCTGAGAAAAATGTACTTTGAAGAGTAGTGTTACGAAGCCATACTTTTTTACTTTTAATTGAATAGATTTGTAAAACACTAACACTATTCTTACACTGGTCGTTACATTATTCCTCTTTATTCTACATACAGTATTAGATTTTACTTTTTTTTTTGTGTGCTATAGACGCCAACAGTGGCTCAACCAGTTTCACCAAAGAGACGTCGCAATAATAATCACATGACTCCATTATACCAATCAGACTCAGGCTTGCCGTTCTATGATCACGCCGGCCTGTTCAATCACATGGTGACTTTAAAGGCCTGTATAAAACATGAAGTGTTTGACAAAGAGCGTCGCCGTCGACATGACTCAAAAGCGCAGATTTTAATCACTCTCCCAGTTTTTAATAGGCACGGATTGACCACGGAAAACAGGAGATTGTTTCACAATAGGAAGTATGTTTGATCCACTAGAGGGCACTACTGCTCTTTTGACCAAAAATGCTTCATTTCTGTAGATTGTTTTACTCTTACCGGAATTTAATGTTTTTATTTTTGTATTTCAGTATAATAACAGTTCATGTAGATGAAAAATAACATTGTTTAACAACAAACATCTTAAGCAGGTACTCACAATGTTACTTATTACTTGAGTATTCTTTTCACCAAATACTTTTTTACTTGTACTTGAGTACATTTTTTGGATGACTACTTTTACTTTTACTTGAGTAATATTATTTTGAGGTAACGATACTCTTACTTGAATATAATTTTTGGCAACTCTACCCACCTCTGGCCTGTTTCAACAATCCAACATAACACATAACTTTAAAAAAAAAAAAGTTCAGAAGAAATGCTGTTAAACAATAGAACAAACTTGGTACCTTTTGCACATCGTCATGATAAACATGATATCCCTGTAATAGGGTTGTCATAAATGTATGGAAAATTTCAAAATGCTGTTGGGAGTCCCACAAATGTGATGAGGCCACTATGGCAAAGCTCATAAAGATTTGGACAATCATTTATAATTTTCATGCTTAGGTTCATGGTAAGCGATATTTATCAATATGTCCTATACAGTGGTACCTCGAGATACGAACGCATCGACATACGATCCTTTCGACATCAGATATAAAATTGTACTTGTCATTTGCCTCGAAATATGTCATTCTCGAAATACGATTTACGACAGCGTTGCAATATAATTGTTTTTCCGCAACACGGCAGCACGTCAGATTTTCTTGTGAGAGAAATCAACATGGGTCCCAACAAGGTTAGTGCAGGTGGTACAATTTATTGTATAGAAACCATGATTGTAGAGAAGCATCTATGAAAACTACCTTGAATTAAGCTATACAAAACACATTGCTGGCATCAGGTGAGTGTGATTTTTTTTTTGTTTGACCATTCATGTCCAAAACCATTACCAAAAAATTGTTTATAAAATTAGGAAGCTGGTGCCTATCGCAGCATACGTTGACCATATTTTGGCAGTCACCCGTTAACAACATTTGGACGACAGACTTACGGTAAATGGAGTTACACTTTTTTGTGCCTTTTTACCTTTAATGCACTCAAAGCACTTTGACACTACAGTATATCCTCATTCACCTACTGATGGTGCAGCACCAGGGGCAATGTGGGGTTCAGTATCTCGCTCAAGGATTATTAGACAAGGTCACCAGAATGGAGAATTGAACCCACACCTCTGGGTTGGGGAACGACCACTCTAACACCACCCCACCCCGATTTGATAAGTAAAATTTGAGATGGGATTCAAACTCGAACCTTATACCAGGCAGACAGGCTTACCAATTGCTCCTAAGCCCCGCCTGCAGAACTTAATGGGATCAGACACAAACTCCACAGTTTAAAGTTTAAAATCTTTAAAAGTTAAAAATCTCCACTTATTATTCACTCTGCAGAGTAAATGTGATCTTAACATGGTGATCATTTTGATGTGAACAGGGGTACACAACTTCACTGTGTCATGCTAAGAGCTATTATTTTGACTTCAAACTTCAAACATCCACAAAGGCCAAAGTACAGTGATCCCTCGCTACGCTGCGCGTCAAACTTCATGCCCTCAGTCCATTGCGGATTTTTTTTCAATTAAAAAAAAATACAGATGAGCTGTTCCAAGCCGATCGCGTAGTCTCACTCTTGCTCCCTCCCTCTCTGTCCCTGCTCTGTGTTCGTCAGGAAGTGCACGTGCACTGGAGTTGCTTATTAAAGTTAAAGATGATTGACAGATGTTTGTGTTTGGTCTTGCCAGAGACACAAACTTCAAAGGCGCCACATGTGTCAATCATCGTTTAACTTGTTAAACAGTTGCTGTGGCAACTCATTGTGTATATGTGAGCAGCTTGAGCTGATTTGAGTGAACTCAGTCAATGAAGCATTTAAGGTGCCGTTTACATGGTGATGCTGCGACACCAAGATGCAACAATTGTGTTGTGGAATGGCATCGCCTTTATATGGTGACAGCGAAAAACGGAAGGCGAGGACGCAAACCTTCGATTCCGGGCTCCAAAGTGGACGGATTCGATTGCGTGGCTTGCTTCACAACCATACAAATGGAAAGCTCTTACGCCAATGACGTCAGCACTCGTACACATCACTTAGGTGTGCGCAGCGCTGCCATGAAACATTAAAAACAGCAAACATGGCGGAACATCGGCTTTAATTTACTGTTTTTAACAATATTTTTAATTTTAATATGTTGAATAATGTTTGCATTTTTGTGCCTCTTAGAGCAAAAGAAAAATGCCATTGCTTGGAGTGGGCGGGTATGTTGTCTTCCGTGTTGAGGAGGTTGTTGGTGTCAAGGAAGTGCATCATTGGCTGTCGCCTTGTAAATCTGCACTGCCCCCTACGGCCTGGCATGAATACTACATCGTTTTTAGGCGGACATCGTTCAGATGGAGACGGAACTATATAAATGCAAACATGAAATTTGTCTTATTCTCGGGGCGTTACCATGTAAACTGCCCCTAATAAAGCCAAGCATTTTTCTACTACATTATTCTTGTTAAAAAATCATTCGGTGGGACAGTAACACGTTTAAAACTTAATAATTATTACCGTATTGGCCCGAATATAAGACGGCCCTGATTATAAGACGACCCCCTCTTTTTCAAGACTCAAGTTTGAAAAAAAGACTTTTTGAACACCAAATTAATTTTCATTCAGAAAATAATTACAGTACATCCGAAACAAATGATTATAACAATATATTTGAGAGATAAAGCATGTTATTTTGCCTCATTCAAATCTTAATATCTGAACATTTAGATATGTAAACTAAAGTGCAATCACATTCGTAAATGAATGGCTTCTGAAATTTGAAATGTAAATAAACCAATCTGTTGTGATAAAACAACAAAATTGCAATAACTGCATTAACCATCAAAGTGAAATCTAACTGTAACTGTCGTCTTGAAACAAATCTGAATAAGGAAAAACATTGCAATAAAATAATGCAAACTGGTTAAACTTGAGAGTAGCTGAGATCTGTCATGACCAGAGGTTGCGCTAGACTTTTTCGTTGTCTGTCATTTTGACTGACAGGGTCATAAAAATCCGGTCATAATCTATTTTTACCCGTCACTTAAATTTGTAAAATGATAATAATGACATATTCAATTGTATTTAGTTTTCATTCATTTTTAAATAATATTGTAATGCTTGCTTGGCGGCGAAAAATTAGACACAGAAGTCGCGGTATTTTTCTCCCTCTTTTTACTCTGCTTACCGCCAGCAACACCAACAAAACAACAACTCCGCCCCCAAAGAAAAAGAGGCAACTATATACACAGGCGGCAATCTAGTCCACCAATTGGATGACGCGCTGGCACACCGGGTGCACCAATAAGAACCTCGCGTTGATGTGTCAATCACGGTGCCGCCGCCAGACCCTGGTGACGCTACAATATTCTGTCCGAACAAGCTTAACAGAATCCACACCGTGCCATAAAGCATATGAATATGTAACTTTTTCTCCGCAGTGACAAAAACAGCTGACTGTGGCCCCAGTAGGTAAGGCTACATATGGAACAATGAAATTAACAATTCACCTGCTGTGGCCTGAACGGAGTCTTACACCTTCCTCCTGGTGCGCATGGACTTGAATTGCATGCCCGCTTGTGCAGTCCCTGTTTTTCACCTCTTTTATCAACACCATCGTCGTTTTGGGGCTTTTTGAAGAAACTTCGGACACTCAGTTGCCTTGACATTTTTCCGAGTAAGGCCAACGACGTCATGCATCAAGAGAGACAATAGCTAATTAATATGCTCACTCGCCACCCTGTGGTCTGGGGTGTGAATTGCAACCTGTCAAAATGCCAGATGGACTTCAGTTTTTTCCGTCACCGTTTTAAAAAACCGGTCCACGACGGAAAATATTCGGTTAACGCGACCCCTGGTCATGACAGAACATCGCTTCAATGATATCTGGCGCCATCTAGTTTCGTAAATGGGTATAACGTCTAGACCGCGAATATAAGACGACCCCCTCTTTTTCAGTCTAATTTCAATGCAAAAAACACCGTCTTATATTTGGGCCAATACAGTACATTTGAAGTGCTTGAAAACCATTCATTAATATATTTTGTATTCTACTTTGAAAAAAAAACATGTCTTATATGAACCCCTCCCCCCCCAAAAAATCAACAAAAAATTTTTTTGAGGGGGTCGAGGGGGTGAGTTACTTCGCGGTTTTTCACTTATCGCGGCCGGTTCTGGTCCCCATTAACTGCGAAAAACGAGGGATCACTGTAGTATGATGTGCTGCAATTGTAAACCTCTGCAAGCTATAACCACAGTGGCAAAAAAAAAAATAACTACAATAGTTTGGAAAAGGAATAATTTGCTATCATTATATTGTGCAGATCATACCTAATAAAGTTTAGTGATCCAGTGTAATAGAACATCTGAGTTTTCTATATGTAAGGTACATGACTGTGCACTGGCCACGTATTCACGTCATCATGCATACAGCAAATACCTTACAGCGATGCTCCCTTTTGTTGACAGTGTGGACCTCCCAAAGAGTAAATAGGGCTCAGCCTTTGAGTGTAGGCAACTGTAACTTAATACTCATCAGGAAGATGAAATGAGATTTTAACACATTGAGAAACGTCTGGAGTTGATGTTCATTTTGGTGAGGCCCAGGTGTTTCAGTGGGGTGGACAAAGTGAAAGTGGCCTTCATAGGGATGTCACACAGGAGATCGGATTCCTCACCGCACTCCTCCAACTCGTACGTTGCATCGTCCAGCATTTCCTTGTGGCGCTCACAAACCTGCTCCACTTTCAACTTATTGATCTCTGCACGGAGACGGATCAACTGACGGGCCAGGTGGTGGTCCTGGTCTTGCATCTCCCTCTTGAGGGTGGGGGAGACATGGGAAAGAATCAAAGTTTCAAGCAGATGTAAAATACTGATCACACCATTGAAAACTACCTAAAAGAGATAACACACAGAGTAAATGGGTTTGTTGTTGATCTCAAATTTACTTTTGCGTTTAGTTAAATAGTAATACTCACCAATTATGTTAACCTGCAAATTGCTGAGCCAATAAAAGTGGCTTGACTTTCAGTCAACACTTGACTGAAAATGTCTGAGATATTCATTTAAAAAGTTCCATCATTAAAAGTCGATCATATTATATTATCTTGTGGTAGTAGTTTGCAGTTGTGTAAGTGAACAGCTTCATCTTGAAGGGGCACTAAAGTTTTGTTGTTGTTTTTTTTTTCTTTTCATTATTTTTTTATACTCTCGGATAACATTTTCCCAGAATTTCACAAAGATTTGTGTTGAAAGTGCTCAGAATATCATTTTTTAAAGCCATTATATTTGGTCATTTTCTTAACTTTTCTGCAAAATTCAGTTTTTCATAATATGCAGCTTGCTTGGGCTCGTTTGTATACTCTCTGCTCTGATTGGCCATCGGTGGTGTGGGTGTGTTGGTGGGAAGTTAATGGGAGTAGACAATGCGTGTGGTGACTGACACATAACTCTGACGTGGACACAATCTTCTTAACATTAATAGCAAGCGTCGCTATTTCACAGTTATACAAAAAATACAAAAATATTCGCAACATTTCACTCCGTGAAATCCACAACTATGCAGACCACTGATCGGTGCCGATTTGAAGGATATTATCGAGACGTACGTTTAAAGGCTCAAAGATCAATGTGTCAATGCACGAGCAGCTAGTCACAGCTCGTTCGTGTCAGGCAAGCCAAATTTAGGATGTCGGGTCGAGTCGGCGGAGAAAGAGCCAGATGCACTCATCAAAAGAGCCAGATATGGCTCATGAGCCATACCTTCCTGACTGCTTACTTACAAGAACACAAGCCCTGTAGTATTTATTCAATTGCATTTGTGTTGTCCACATACAATTGGGTAATCAGAAAGTATTCATATGTGTTAATTTTTCAATTAATTTTCACCGAGTAATTAGATTGTACAAGACTAAAAAACATGTACTATACTGTACTACACTATACTTAAAAAAACCTTTACATACAGTATAGCCTACTGTTGATGTTTTATTCATTTTGCAATGCACTGATCATAATTGAATTCATTACAGTTTAAAAAAAACTTTTTTTTTTTTTTTTTTTTACATTAAAATTTTTAAAAATGCATGTATTCATTCAAGTTTGTCCCACCTCGTGATAAGTTATTAACTCATTAGCTGCCACTGACAGTTACAGGCATCCAATCATGCGGCTCTTTTCATCCTTCCGCTGTCAATATACATTAGTTTATCACTTGTTGACGTCATAGGCAGAGTTTGACTTTTGTGGGAGTGGGCAGGGCCGGGGGGGGGGTGGGGGTACAAAACATGTTCATGACACTGAAACACAGTGTCAGGAATAAAATGACTTTAACGCAGGCATAAACATGTCGCAGCCGACACTTCACATTTTAAAGGGGTTAATGGCATGCAATGAGTTAAGAAAGACACTCATTTGTTTGCAAGCCTGTTGCTATAATTTAGTGTTACTGTATTTATGTACAGAATTGTTCCACTGAAATACTCAACTAGTCTGTGAGGAAGACGAATGTTTTTGACAGATTGAACGTGACAGTGCATAAAATAAACATTGTTTATTTTTCCATGTAAAAAATAGCTTGGTTCTCTCTTTAATAGTTCTACTGCAGAATATCATAGATTGATTTACTGACCTGTGTACCAATAGTTGTTGAGTTGCAGAGGTGGGTAGTAACACGTTACATTTACTTCGTTACATTTACTTGAGTAACTTTTTGAGAAAAATGTACTTCTAAGAGTAGTTTTACTAAGCCATACTTTTTAGTTTTACTAGTGTAGATTTGTGAAGAAAAAAACAAACAACAAAAAACAAAACAACTCTTACTCCGCTACTTTGGGCTACACAACAGTCGTTACAGTTTTTCGTCTTTATTCTATATATTAGATTTATTTTGTATTTTTTTGCCAGCGATGCCAAAAGTAGCTCTACTAATTTCACCAATGAGACGTCACAACAATAATCACATGACTCCCATACACCAATCAGCCACACGCTTGCCAATCTATGATCACGCCAGCCTGTTCAATCACGTGGCGTCTTTAAAGAGTCGTAAAGAAATGAAGTATTTGACATAGAGCACTGCCCATAACATGACTCGAAAGCGCGGATTTAAACCTCTCTCCCTGTTTTTATTTGGCATCGATTGACCACGGAAAACCAAACATATGATCGTTTTAATTTCATAATAGTAACTACTGTATTTTTCGGACTATAAGTCGCACCAGCCTAAAAATGTGCAATGAAGAGGAAAAAAGACATATTAGTCGCACAAAAGTCGTAAAAGTCACATTTTTGGGGGGAAATTTACTTGATAAAATCCAACACATAGAACAGATATGTCATCTTGAAAGGCAATTTAAAATAAAAATACAATAGAGAACAGCATGCTGATAAGTGTACAGTGTGATAATGTTACACGATGCATGAACAACGAAATGCAAACGTGGCCGGTATGTTAACGTAACATAGCTATTAAGAGTTATTCAGATAAACTTGTTAGCATGTTCTTTATGCTATAGTTACCAAACCATCAGTGTCACTCCAAAACACCAAAATAAAATGTGAAATGATATAATAATGGGTTAATAATTTCACACATAAGTCGCACCAGAGTATAAGTCGCACCTCCAGCCAAACCATGAAAAAAAACTGTGACTTATAGTCCGAAAAATACGGTATGTAGGAACCATTCACTATTAAAACTAGGAACTATTTTCTCCACTAGAGGGCACGCATGCTCTTTGGACGAATAATGCTTCATTTCTGGATTTTTTTTCTCTCTCTAATTCAAGTCCTCTTCACTATACAGCAGTACTGTTGTGTATGAGGACCAGAGGTTGCGCTAAACTTTTTCATTGTCTGTCATTTTGACTGACAGTGTCATAAAAATCAGGTCATAATCTATTTTTACCCGTCACTTACATTTTTAAAATGATAATAATGACATATTCAATAGTATTTAGTTTTCATTCATTTTTAATTAATATTCTGTCCGAACAAGCTTAACAAGAGGCAAACAGACAGCGGAGTGCACCAATCAGCGACGGGCAGCAAAGCGACGAGGGCAGGACGAGGGACTTGCGCGCGGAAGTAAACATACGAGGAGAACGGAGTTTATTCAACATGGCTAGCGCGAGACAGACTGTTGTCAATGTCTCGTGTCGATGTGTTTTAGCTCATTTGAAACTGAATTTACCGCGGATTGGAGCATATTCTCGGCTCTCCCGTTAGCCATCCATGTTGTTGTAGAGACGACTTTCGGCGTGCAAGAGTAGCGTTGCTCGTGAAGAACACCTTACGCAAATAAACAAATCTGATTTGTCGATTGATTTTGTACCTACTCGAGAGGCTGTGTCCCAGACTTTTCTCTCAGTGTTTGAAAAATACATGGAGAACAGTCTGGCCGTGCCAGGCAAACACTCAGTTGCCTTGACATTTTTCCGAGTAAGGCCAACGACGTCACCGTTTTAAAAAACCGGTCAGCGACGGAAAATATTCAGTTAACGCGACCCCTGATGAGGACTAAAGATTCAGTTGATTTTGCAGATTAATACGTTTATTTTTCGCATCACGCCAGCCAAACGGCTGCAGAAAAATCTTGCTGTATGAGGGAGAGGCGTGTGCGCCTTTTTGGAGTTTCAAAAGGTTCTCATTCACCGTGGATATTGACCAAAACAAGCCCTACTACTGTGGGACCATTTGACTTACGAGGAAATGAGTAAACATTGTGTTTTGTATTATGTCAAATACTGGGATCATTTTAATATGTAGGTGGCTTGCATTTTGTGGCTGACATGCATGCGGGGCGCCTATTTTTCTGCACAACACCGGTGGCTTGTCGCACATCCACCCGCCAAGAGAGCAATATATTCGGCTTATTGTGCTCATGTGCCCGGTGTTCTGTCAAATTTTCCGACCAATCAGAAATTGCAACTTTGAGTTAAAAATAGCCGCGAATACAGCGATTACAAAGTAAACACTACAAACTTTTTTTAAATTAAGGACTACTTACGTTTGATCATTGATAGGCATGTAAAAAGCTCTCCTCATGCACATTAGCTGCACGTTAGCTGCACAACAACTGCAGCCGCCCTCCTCCGGGGAACGATCTGTAAATTGCTCTCCGGCGAAGACAATCGACAACCCAGTCGTCATGTCAAAACATCCGGGCTAGTTATGTGTGATTTTCTGCTTCAAAGACTTTGAAACATCACTCGGTTCGTGTTAGCATGTCGGCTAGCTGTCACGCCTCTTGGCTTGTTCACATTCTCCCAAGCCGGGGAAGGAAAATGACATAAACCCGATTTAGGTGTCATAAAATATCGTTCGGGAGGCGCGACAGTAAAGGTGAAGTTGACAGTTTTGATCATTATGGAGTAATTTTGCCATGTCGTCCTGAATAGGTGCATTTTTATTGTTTCATATTCCATTTAGCACAAGACTGTTATTTGTCATGACCATGCCATTTATTTAGCAATTGGGGAAAATACTTGGATAAAAAGAATATCCTGTAAAAATATTGAAGTAAAGAGACAGAAACAATGACATTTTGCAGCTCTCTTCGTCGCGTTTTCCTCGTTCTGAATAATTCCCCCTCAACGGGCTGACTGGTCCTTCTCAAGCCATTTATTTAGCTATTGGGGAAAAATACTTGGATAAAAAGAATATCCTGTAAAAATATTGGAGTAGAGAGACTGAAACAATGACATTTTGCGGCTCTCTTCGTCACGTTTTCCTCGTTCTGCATAATTCCCCCTCAATGGGCTGAATAGTAAAACCGATGAGCCCATTCTCCTGCTGACGTCATCCACCTGTTGGGGACGCTAGAGCCCTACAACGGTAGGTGTGGCTAACCGGCAGATTAAAAGACTAATTTCTCGTCATCTGTGCTTTGCTAAATTGTTGTATATAGTCGAATCGTCTCAAAATATGATTCTAATTCACATAATAATGCTATTTCAGACTTTTTTTTCTCCTGTCGTATGCTCTTTAATGTGGTTATTTAATGGGTTATTGTACAGTATCAGTATAACAACAGTTGATATAGATTTGTTTGTTCTGAGAGAGAAAAAAAAATCAAACAAAAATAAGCAGTTACTTACAATGTTACTCATTATTTGAGTATTCTTTTCACTGGATACTTTTTTACTTGTACTTGAGTACATTTTATAAATACTTTTAGTTGAGTAATATTAGTTTGAATTAACGCTACACTTAATTGAGTAAAATTTTTGGCTATTCTACCTACCTCTGTTGATTTTTCCATATTGTGAGATAATCCTTGTCGTGAGTATTGTATGGCAAAGGCTCCCAAAGGTTCCCACCCCTAGTTTAGATACTGATGTCAGGCGTACCACGGTGTGCCTAATGTTGTGACCACAAGGTGCAGTTCACGCAAAATATAAAAAATTGTGTCTCACTCACCAACTCTTTTCTGAGAAACTGCAATGCGTCATCAATAGTGTCGAAACCACAGATGTTTCGCGCGACCGCGCGTGGATTGTTACGATGCGGAGCTGCAGTGTCAGGTTCCTGTTTCTGTGAAAAAGTTGGATTTGTCGTATCCCTCCATGGTTCGCTCTCCAACCTCTTCTTCCACTCCAGATAAGAAGGTCTGCGAGTCTCTAACTTCAGTTTTTCTGTTAGTGCCTTCACGTTGTCCAGGTCCATACTTTCCGTGTCTCCCTCATCTGCAGAGAGTTTGGAATCCATAAAAGCAGAGGGGATTTCACAAGAAATGTTGCCGTCCACTTGAGGTGCAACAGGTCTGCACTTCTTTTATGAGCGCTCAGCAATGACCGGACCGCCCCATGTCAGTTAATAGTTCGCGCCTCCGCCTATACAATGTGATAGCTAAGGAAATAGTGAACCAGTGGGTTTGGTTGCATAATGATCTGTTCAAATTAAATTCCATGGTGGGTAAAATTGAGATTCGGAGGTTGATTTGTTGCATTTCACTGTGCGTTATTGATTCATTTGATATTGTGACCTATGCTCCCCCACCCACAGTTTCCACCGAGAACGTCTGGGACCTTTTTGATAATAGTGGTCCACAAAAAAAAAAAAAGTTGCATTTATTAAAAAAAAGTTGTTCTGGTGTAATTTTTGGGTGATGAATCCAAATCTGTCCTTTCTATACTGTATAGGCTGTAGCTCAGGGGCGTTACAAGGGGGCGTTGGGGTGGGCAGTGCCCACCCATGGACACGCTCTGCCCACCCAAAGAAAACTGGATGTAGTCAGGGGTGAAAGTGGTTAGAATTTCTTGCCGGAACTCCCCGATGTGAAGCTCGCCACGGAGCAAATTTTATGGAGAAACTGTATTTATTTATTTATTTTCTTGGAGGGCGAGGGGCAAAAGTACTTAAATGCAAAGAAAACTTTTATGGTCAATTATTTCTTTAACACATACAAAAAACAGATTTTCATTTAAAATTGTATTTTTTCAATGATTTGCAAAATAAAAATTCACAAAAAAGCTATAACCCCAACCTCTATCTCCTAATACTAAATGCCAAATCTCAATTTTAACTACTTAAGAAAATGGAATGTATATTAAACTTGAAGATAATGTAAACATTTACTTTTTGTTGTGTTTCTTAATAATAAAGATATAAGTAACGTACATTAAGAAAAATAAGTACAAATGACTTATATTATGTAGAGTGAAATGGAATATATTTTGAAGATCACGCAAACATTGACTTTTTTAAATCAGGAGGAAATGGATAAGTAGCCTAACATAAATGAACAAATATAAGTCCAAAGTGCACATTGACAGCTAAGATGTTCTGAACCTCTCCGAGTAAATCAGACTAAATATGATAAATAAGCCTCCTCAACTCTTTCGTTGTTCTTAAAGATTTGATCCATTTTCTGTTGCACTGGCCTTTTTTTTTTAAATTTTTTTTTTAATGCTATTTCAGAAAACATGCACATTTGAACTAATCAGAGCTGACTATCTCTGGTGATCACATGTCATTATGTCAGCCAATTGAACAGATAAATGAGTCCAGGCGTTTTGCTTTGCTGCGTGCATTCGCACATTGAAGTGACTCGTCATCGTCAGACTCAGATAACTGCAGCAGCTGGGGAAACCTCCATGCCGTCCGTGGAATAAAATAATAATAAATATCGGTGGAAACGGATTACCCTACACAAGCACTTTATTATGCTTGTTGTTAACGCTTATGTATGTAAATCTGATGTTGGTAGATTGTTTTCTTCTTGGAGCTAAAATGCATGTGTGGCAGCTTTGTATTTTTTTTGTTTACATAGCGTTTTGACAGTTGCCCTCATATTTTCGGAATCAAAGCACCGTATACAGGAACAACGTTCCAGCCCAGAATCTTATACCGAAACTGCGTTCCTGACCGTTATGGCCCACTTTCACCCCTGGATGTAGTACTAACGGCAGTCTGGGCACCGCGTATGGTATCCCATTCATATAGTACTGATGTGTTGTAAGTTTTAACCTTTGCGTTGTTACCTCCTCTTTCACTTTAAAAAAAAAAAAAAAAAAAAAAAAGAAATGAAATGTTGGTTTTGTTCCTAGGGGGCGCTACACACATTTACGCCAGACCCTGCAGAAAGAAATTACAGGGGGGGCATTACATTTTTTGGAGGGGCACACTTCTTCAATGTAAAATTAGCCTGAACAGTGGCGTTATTACCCGTACGTTACTACATCAGCGCACTGAAATATTTTCTGTCACTGAAGTCACACGTGGTAGTTCATCGTAAAATCTATAAGACAAACGAAAACAATGGGTCAGTTCTGTGTGCATTTATTCAACTAAAGTGCTTCAGCATATATATAACATATGAGCACCCAATGGCCAGCTACTCAGCCCGCCCTCCTTATCTGTGATTGGCTAGAAATTGCCTTCATTCGCTGCTCAGATTGGTTGAATTGAATGACGACAGATCAAAATAGGATGAATAGAGGGTTCGTCCTCTCCGTGTGTGTGTTTTTGTGGAAGATTAAAAAAAAAAATTACACTGTACAGTCTAATCGAGCTAGGGCGGGCACAGCAGTCTCTCAGGACGGGCCCGGCCCCCTAATGCCTGCCCATGCCGCCGGGTCTGGTTTACCCATAGTTTGATATATATATATATATATATATTTTTTTTTTTTTACATTTTATCAGTTTTCACAAGTGTTCAACTGGCTATTGAGTTTGGTGAGTTTTGAAGCATTCTGAGGGGGTCAAAGTAGGGCTCAAACCATCGGCGGGACAAAGAATGACTGCAAGGGGGCGCTTGGTGCTACATAGTGTACTTGGAATTTGTACACGGTATCAAAGATTGCACCTCTCTTGACCTGCCTGCCAATTTTGGTGCATTTTGAAGCATTCTAAGGGGGTCAAATTGAGCTCAAAGGATAACTATAATAATAATAAAACTGAGGAACCACAATAGGTTACCAAAAAAAAATATTGTCACCTGCATGTCCATACTGTTCAGTTATGGATGTGTTCTAAGTCAAACAAAACCAAATCAACTTTTATTTGATTAGACCAAATCACAACAAGAGTTATCTCAAGGAGAAAACAAAACATGTTTTAAGGTGCAGTAGCCCTACGCTGGATTTCGACCTACTTGAGCATTTTAGCTTTTTTTTTGTTGTTGTTGCAGATTTGAAGTTTTAGACTTTATTTTGGGGCTTCTTTCACTGTAGCCCAATCAGGACTCTTCAGAATAATCTGAAGTTTTATTCTTAGCTGTTCTTGTTTTCAATATAGCTGTCAGTTTGTGTTTATCCTCCTGGATGACCTCTGACCTTCACTTTTGACCAAGCTCAGACAGCAGAACATTTTTGCTTTATTTCCCTTTCAGGGCACCTTTAAAAAAAAAAAAAAAAATTTAATGTCAACTTTTATTTCCTTCTCTGTCTTTTTTTTCTCTTCTTCAATGTCCCCTTAGAGGCCCCGTACTTATTAGTCTGAAGTTCTTTAAATGATCATTAATTGGTTTTTAAAGGTCATTCTTTTTGAACACGAGAATAAAACAATTCCTGATATTTATTGGTTAACTTTCTGGACACTTCTTTTTTTTATAAAGTGTTTTTGAGCATGCTCGAAATAACTATATATACTTGTATGTATATATATATATAGACAGACAGAGAGAGAGAGAGAGAGAGAGTTTTTTTCTTTTCAAACAATAACACACACATGATACAAACTGTGCAAGACAAACATCAAAACCTACATGAGAAAAAATAAATAAAATATATATATATAATTGAGGCACTTATTTATCGTGAGTCGTGGCAGTATGCTTTCACAAACATAAGGCACTTCAATTGTCATATTTACAAAAACAGTAATGCAAAAAAATACACAACACTAAGAGTCAGTCAATGACAGATCTCTGAGATAATACTCTTCTCGTTCTTCATATGTTCAAGCGTAACTATATAAGAATCAAAGTCCAAAAGAAATAGTCGAAAATATGGCACAGACCTGGAAAATCTCACCTTGTGCAAGTAAAATTTACCAAGCAGCAACATCAAGTTAACTACAAAGGATAAAGGTTTAACATCAGATCTAAACCCTACAATTATCACACTTAGTTCAATGACAATCGTATGTCCAGTTTTTACACCAAAAAATGCACAAAATCTCTCTAAAATGCAGTTGTCACAGGACAGAAGTAAAAAAAGATGTATACGTGTCTCTGGTTCAGATTTACAGAAAGAGCACTTATCGTCAATGTCCATGAATTTGGCAATCACGCTATTGCAGGGATAGATATTGTGGAGTATTTTGAATTGCAGTTCTCTTATTTTATTTGAAATGCAAAATTGAAAGGGGCACAACCAAGCTTTTTGTCAGTTAATCACATCAAAAAGTGAATTCCAAAACGATTTTCCTCTGGGATAAATTTTTTCGTAACTGTGGAGAACATTTCTAATATGCTTGTTCGTACATTTTTTATCAAGAATATCAACTCCCGCAATTGTGACAGATGGCATTTGAAGCTTATTTTTCTGATATGTAAAATGACATTTCATCAATTCAGCTATGAGAGACAATAATAATATACTGTAGATTGGTGCTTGTAGTCACTTTTTCAAATGTTTTTACTTTTGTCGACATCCAGTGGTTATTAGTAACATTGCAGTTTTGCCACCGCATTTTGAGTGCGTAGGTGTGCGCGCGTCGTGCGTGTGTTTGCCTTAATGACGTTTCCATGCATGGCTGAGAATGTTTGAAGAAAAAGACTGGTCCGTTTGATATTGTAACATAGGCTGTCATTAAAATCATGAAAATATTTATATCCAAAGTTTGATTAAACAAAATCATTAAAAAAAAGTGAACCTGTGAATATAATCTCAACACAGCTCTTTGAGAAAGAGAGAGGCTGAGTGAGGGAAGGCACTTGTAATTCTTGTCACCTAAATCATGCAACAGCTTGCAACAGTGCTAAGAACATGCTTGCATGTTAGGGCCTATGCTCATAGAGGGGTTGGGGGGGCACTTCTATTTATGTTCTTATCGTGAGACAAACAGACAAGGGGGAGCAAGGGGAGGAGAAAGAGGAGGAGGAGCAGTAATACTGTTTTCTTTCATTTTTTTGAGAGCCAGGAAGTGATTTCATGTTGAGGCACTTTTGCTTTTAAACTTTACTCGTGCTCGATTCGGGTTGGATGGAGTTTTCTGAGCACATCAAGACCGCCAATGTTGAAGATGTTGTGCTTCAGCAGCCTCTGCACCCTCCCAGCAAGGGCACCCTGTGCATCACCGGCCACCACCTGCTGTTCTCGGACAGAGAGGACAGTGGTCGGCAGGTTTTGCTGCTGCTTAGAAATATTGACGCTGTTGAGAAAAGGTGAGGAAAAGCAAATGAAATTGTTTGAAGATAAAGATCACGTTTTAATAGTAAATGGTGGGACTGCATGATCTTTATAGTGATGAATAACTCCTATTTGAATGTAGGTTGTTATAGTTTCCAATATCTAACAACATTGTTCCTAAAATGTGTTTTAAGCAGTGTGGAAAACCTTTTGACCTACTTCGGCCTCTTTTCTAATGCCGGCCGCAGTGACAGGTTGGAGGCTCATTTGTGTTGCAATGTGTCAGCAGTTTGTTGCACCTATACAGCCCACAGGAAACATGTTTGATTACTGCAACTCTTCCTCACTGTCATTTGTGCAGCTTCCTACTATACTAACAGCTCTTGTCCTCTGCTCCTATAAGACTGCATTTTTACAGCAAGCTGAAGCCTGTTTAAGTTGTGCAAGCCCATGTTCTGTACAGCACGGGCCAAAATAGGTGGAAGCGATTATATAGACTGATGTTGCAATTGTTCTTTTCTGTATTTGTATGTAGGGCTACAGAATCTTCAGGGACCATCATCATCAAGTGTAAAGATTTGCGTGTGATCCAGCTTGACATCCCAGGCATGGAGCAGTGTCTTAACATTGCGCAATCTATTGAGGTAAACTAAATCATTAGCGTTTGATCTTTTAACTTTCTTTTTCAGTTTTACAGAATGACCTTTTGTTTCTTTCAGACCCTGTCCTGTTTGGACTGTGTGGTGGAGATGTACCCGTTTTTTTACCGTCCCCCCGATGCCAGCCTAAAGGACCAGTGGGGTCTCTCAAGCAGTGAAAGATATTACACTGAAATGGAGGAGCTTGTAAGAGTGAAAGTACACATACAGTATGTCTCTTGGCAACTTTTTTCCTAACCACAGCCAACAATCTCGTGACAGGAAAATGGCAGGGAAACAGAAGGTAGTTAGGGTCAAGAATGAGGCCATCTGTTGTTTCAAAGGTTTACCCATGCACCACCAACAACATACAGTTCATTTGTAACAGTGCATGTCCTCCAAAGAAAGCACTTACTTTTAAATTACATAACCAGAGAATTTCCTGTTTTTTATTTTTCTTACGAACAATAACTCTTAGTCAAGCATGTTAATATATGTTTGCTTGAAGAACAATGAGAAAAAAACTGCAACTCATCCAAAAGCTATTTGGATGGGCCAGTGATCATTTTATTTAAAGAGGAAACTGACGTTATTTTTCAATATTTTAAACTGTATCATCAATAAGATGGGTCAAAATTGTGGTGAGTCCTGATTGAAGTGTGTTAACTGTGCAGTTTTTTATTTGATTTCAATCAAATTCACTCTTCAAACTGTAGGTTTTTAAATTGGTCACGGTGTGTCATCAATCTGTGCCTTGTTATGCAAGTACCTGCCATCTTCGTTTTTTCTACAAGCGCACTAATATGGTGAGGGGCAATGGGCAAGCTTTTTTCCAGTTGGCCTTCAGGCATACACAAGGGCGTAGGTATGCATAGGGACGGTAGGGACATAACACTACCAACTTTTCAGGATGCTTAAATTGTCCCCACCAACTTTTAAGCAACCTTATTTGCATTTTATAATTAGTTCAGTCATATAGGTAATTTAGATTGCCTTCCCATATGTTGTAAGGATACAATTGACCCTACCTATTATTAAGTGAATTATTTTCATTATGTTCAGACTTATATTTACCCCTTTTTCACTTGCTGAATGTGCTGGTCCATTTTCCCCCCTCAAACTCAAGTTTGACTGGCTGATGACTTGACCCCCACACACAAACACGCACTGACCTGACGAAAATACAACATGTCGCCAACATGCCGCTTCATCCGCCCCCTTCAAAGAGGAGGGATATTAGAAGGTTTATTTTTTAGCCAGCAGCAGCCACTGTAAGTAATGTAAAAATACATCAATGTTATGGAGGTGGGAAACACACCACTAATTTTGCGACTGAAATTTTTCTACAACCTGCATCGGAGTTTGCATAACATTTAACTGTAAATTTGCTAACCTGCAAAACTCAAGCAGGAAGCTGGGTAGAGAGAAGTGTCCTCCACTTTTGTATGTATTTTCTGCTGTTAACGTTAATCAAACTGTGAGAAATGTAGTGAACCGAGGTTTACCCCCTTCTACCCAATTTTCACTTTTGTTTTGTTTATGTGTTCTTAAAGCAACACTTGGTAACTTTGCAGTTTTGGTCAATTTTAGCGACGCTGGTGGACAAAAGCTGTAGTTTTTTGAAGACTGCGTTTCCCATGAGGACCAGCACATCAGTGCATAGTGTCTTCCTATGAGGGACATAACAGAAAATAATTGAGAAACAATGGTATAACTCAATACAGATTCATTTTGCAATGCTCAGTTAGCCTATCAATTAATTAGGTTCATATTTGTGAGAAATGTAGCCCTGACCCCTGTTTAAATCGTCCCTACCAATGTTGAACCCAAACCTACACCCTTTGGCACACAGTATATAAATGGTGCATTATTTAACTCACTAGTCTGATGCATGATGCAAAATAAAAGCATGCATCGCAAAACAAAAGTCAACATTATTTAAAAAAAATAAAATAAACAATAGAAACGACTGGAGAGAATATGGAGGATGAGATTTCGGCATCGTAAAGTTGAAATCACGTAAGTCAGATACGTCGTAACCCGGGGACTACTCGGACTAGGGGGATGCATTATGTCCACTTCATTGGACACATGGTTAATCAAAATGTCTATACTGTATATTTTACACAAATATTCCATATTCCAAACAGATATAATTTTTCCCTAGATGGCACTGTATATCATAATATTTTTTTAAACACTGTAGCTCTTCTGGCATAGAAGTATTGACAGGATATACCAGTTGTACCGTATTTTTCGGACTATAAGTCGCAGTTTTTTTTCATAGTTTGGCTGGGAGTGCGACTTTTACTCAGGAGTGACTTATCTGTGAAATTATTAACACATTATGATATCATTTCACGTGTTATTTTGGTGTTTTAGAGTGCCACTGATTAAACTTGTTAGCAAGTTTATAGTTATATGAATAACTCTTTAATAGCTATGGCCACGTTTGCGTTCTGCCTTTGGCAATGTGTGTTCAATTGTATTATTGACTTTTTTATATTGAAAATGCATGCTTTTATTTTGTGGCGCTTTCACGCCCACGTGGGGGTGCACTCGCACTTGTTTACGTGAAGAAGACCGCTCACACGCCAGAAGAAGACAGACAGCTACACACCTCTGAGTGAATGGGCGAGTTAGCGAGAGAGAAACACGGCTGCGAACCTACGTTCATTGTTTATGCTTGTAAAATATCTCTACAGAGGCAACGCCTGTGTGTATCATCTTTTCTGTTGTTGTTGTGTGTTTTCCAGCCCCGATCTGACACTTAGAGCCAGTTGTGTGGTTGTTTGAACGATGTGCTAATGCTAGAGAACGCATGCTAACTGTGTGATTGCTGTCATAGCACCTAATTATCATTTATTTACGTTAATGCGAACCTGTTTGGTATCGAGGACGAAATTGATTCAGCAAATTATACGGACGTCCAGCATCGTCATTTGGGAGTTTAGCTCGCTGTATAGCACGGACCGAGCCATAGCGTCCTCGTGAGGACAGTATATTCGCATTTCGTTGTTCATGCACGGTACACTGTACACTTATTCAGCATGTTGTTCTCTATTGTATTTTTATATTAAATTGCCTTTCAAGATTACATATCTGTTCTATGTGTTGGATTTTATCAAGTAAATTTCCCCCAAAAATGCGACTTATACTCCGGTGCGACTTACAGTATATATGTTTTTTTTCTCTTTGTTGGGCATTTTATCGCTGGTGCGACTTATACTCAGGTGCGACTTGTAGTCCAAAAAATACGGTAATCGACACGGGTGGCAGGTTGGCGGCTATCTTGGATTCAGAAGATATTTACTTGCAGTTACACCAACTGAGCTCTCTTGAGGTTGCTATGCAGTTGAAACACAGAATCCAAGAGACAGGTACGTTCCAGTAGCTGTCCACTGTAGTGACCACTATGCACCAGAGGTTATATCTACACAAGTGCATTTACGGTGGTTTAATACAATACTTTTGTCTCATGACCAGTTCCCGTCTTTGACACTATTCCCCCCCATAACTTCTAACCCCTGCTGCTTGAAAAATGGGATTATAGGCACAAAAAACCCCAATAAAAATATTAACACTTTAGGGCCACTGTAAAGGAAAAGTTACAAGTAAAAGTCACTAAATAGCAAGTAAAGACAGCTTTCAGGCACCTTGCAACTATAGAATGTTTTAATTGGATGTACGTATAATAAGTGGGATAATTTTCTCGTGAAGATATTATTGATTATTTTAACTCTATTTCATGGCAATTTCTTCACACTCACAGTAGTATTTTGCTGTTTCAAGACATTTCCTGTCGTTTTCAGTCATTTATTTTTCTTGTCATTCTTTGAATGCGTCTTCTCTGTTTGCAGCATGAAAGATGGAGACTGACCACTGTGAACCAAGACTACTCAGTGTGCCCCTCTTACCCTCCGGCTGTCATTGTCCCCAGGGCGCTTGGTGATGATGCAATTAAAAAGGTGGCCAAATTTAGACAGGGGAGACGCTTCCCTGTCCTCTGCTACTACCACAGGAAAAATGGCATGGTGAGTTCCAGGTTGCCAAATATCTATTCGTTTCAGTTCTCACAATGGTCAAATATTTTGAGAAACAAAAACATGTTTTTAGGTAATTTTGCGCAGCGGTCAGCCCCTGACGGGGGCCAATCGGAAGCGCTGCATCGAAGATGAGCTTCTCCTGCAGACTGTGATTGAGGGCTCAGACAAAGGTTATATTATCGACACACGCTCAGCTCAGCAGGCACAGCAGGCCAGAATGTTGGGTGGCGGGTTTGAGTCCAAATCATCCTACAGCCAATGGAAGAGACTACATAGACACATGGAAAGGTGAGGGAACATAAAAACTTTACATGTTTTCTAACAAAGCAAAAAAAACAGCTTAGATGTTAAAGCAAACATTTTTTGTGGGTGGACACTGATAACTGTCTACATTATATCCCATCTAGTTGTACTGAGTTCATTTTGTCTACACTCATGGATTAGTTGAATTTTTCTTTTATCCCAGACAATAGTTATAGGTTGTTTTAATTACCTGACATGTTTCGGTAAACACTTCCGCCTTCATCAGAGAGTCACTGCTGTTGGTGTGAAGCTTCTTTATCAGCTGATGGATGAAGGTGTCACAGGCGAGGCACGCCTTTATCCATCAGCTGATAAAGACGCGATCGACAGGCGACTCACGCCCTCTGCTGACCATTCACTCTTCCAAGATGCTGGTCCTGGTAGTAGAGACCGTGTATGCCCCTTCGTCCCAGTTGATGGTCCTTGGGCCCCGCTTGCGGATCTCAATGGCTTCCCTGATCCAACACCGATGTTTGTTTTCCTCGATGCGGATGACTCAGGCCTCTTCCCATTCCATAATGTGGTTTTCCCTTTTAGAATGATCGGTGATGGCTGACTTGTGATGTTCCTGTTGTGCCCCTGTATGTCTTATTGTTGTCTCCTTCTCACACTCCTTCTTGTGTTCTGTTTTTCTTGTAATAAAGCTCTTCCCTGTCTCCCCGATGTATGATTTATTGCATGATTTGCATGGAATTTCATATATGGAGTTACATTTGTTTTCTGGGTGGGTTTTTCCTTTGGATGGACCAATATCTGGCAGAGTGTTGCGTGTGGTTCGACCGATATGTTTATGTTGTATTTTTTCATGACTCTTTGGATACGTTCCGTGACTCCTCTCACGTACGGCAACGTCTCCATATCTCTTTGTTGTTGCTTTGTTTGTTTTTCCTTTCCCCTCGGTGCGGTGTTGTTCTTGTTTTTAACCTGTCCTGCACCTTTTTCAATTGCCCATTGTGGATATTGACACCTTTTTAGTGCATATTGTAAATGTTTTTCCTCCTGTGTTCTGTCATCCGGGTCCCTGATCATTTTCATACGTTCATGTAATGTTCTGACTACTGACAGTTTATGGATAGTGGGGTGTTCAGATGTCCATAGGAGGTATTGGTCGGTGTGTTTGATGAAGGCGGAAATGTTCGCCGACACATGTCAGGTAATTAAAACAACCTATAACTATAGTCTGGGATAAAAGAAAATTTCAACTATTATATGGCATCTGCCCTTTCTAATGGGAAACAATACTCTTTGTACTTTATCTTTACAAATTTTGCTCCAAAAACTTTTAAGGTGGTACTAATGATACAGTACTTGATGTCATAAATTGGAAAAGCACAGGCACAGTGTGCTACAGTAAACATTGGCAGAAGATAATCTGTGCATTTATACAGGGGTAAACCACTCCAGGAGAGTCTAATCAAACTGGTGGAGGCCTGTGGTGACAAGTCCCCTAGTATGGACCGCTGGCTCAGTAAGCTAGAAAATTCCAAGTGGTTATCACATGTTCAAACTGCTCTGTCAACTGCTGGGCTGCTGGCAGAATGTGTGGAGAGGTAGGGGCTATTTGTGCTAACTACCTCTGTCATAAATGTTGTCTTTTTAATGACTTTTATATGGTATTGTATGCTTGTTTGTTTTTTGTTCAGGGATGGTCACTCAGTTTTAGTTCACGGCTCTGAGGGGACAGACTCCACACTGCTTATTAGCACTCTTGCGCAACTCATTATGGACCCAAGTTGTCGAACACTGGAAGGCTTTCTGAGACTTCTAGAGAGGGAGTTTGTAGAGGTGTGTGCACGACTGGGTTGCAAATCAAGTTCTCTTTTTAAATTATTTTGAAGGTATTGAAAATTACTTTAAATACTGTAGGTGTGGATCATTGTGAATGGTAGTTGGTGTCTATTGTCACAACTTTTTGCTTTTTACACAAACTTTTTTTCTTGGGGTGGGGACGTTTTTATGTAAATTTACAGGAGTATCATTTGGGGGGGGGGGGGGGGGGGGTTATAGCTAAATCAAGTTTTCTATTGCTTGGACACATCTATTCACTTTACAATCTTACCAATACTTACCATTTGTGTATTTTTTGTCTTCACTATCATGCATATTTTTATGTGAGAGGAAGCAGAAGTGGCCAGAGAAGACCCACACATGCAAGGGCAGAAAGTACAAATTAAACACAGAAAGGTTTAGACTGAGATCCTTAAAATATGAGACAGATGTGCTAACTAACCTCAGAATGTTTTTTTCAAGTAATTCAAGTTAATATTGCTCATGTGCAGCCAGCATCTTCATGTTCTGATATTTCTCAGTGCAGCATGCTGCATAAATAATAAAAAAATGAAACACATTTGTATCCTTTTCCCAGTATAACATACTGTATTAGTGCAGCATACAATATTTAAAATACATTTTATCATCAGCATGTTTCTAGTGTATTTGTTTTTCCATGTGATATACTTCGGTTATCTACCATATGTGGATGAATAGTTAGCACTGCTGCCTCACAGAAACAATGTTATGGGCGTGGAGTCATTTTACAATAAATTAATTGAAGATTCATATTTGCCCCAAGGTATGTTAATTACAGATTCATAACTGCCCAAAGGTTTCCATGCAAACAATTTTCTCATAATGAAAAGATTGAAAGGATTGCTCCTGTATGAATCTATCGGCATTTATATATACCTTACAGGCAGGACACCCATTCCAGCAGCGATGCTCCCACTCAGCCTTCTCCCATGCTCGTCTCCAGCAGGAATGTCCAGTGTTTTTGTTGCTGCTGGACTGTGTGTGGCAGTTATGGTGCCAATTCCCCCTCGCCCTTGGCTTCTCTGAGGCACTGCTCCTCAGGCTGGCTACTGAAGCCTATGCCTCAGACTACGGCACTTTTCTATGTAACAGTGATAAAGAACGGTCAGCCACGCTACACTTCTTTCCACTAATGTGCAGAATTTAACCTATTATCTTATTGTACCAATCTTCCTTTCTAGCTGTGCTCTTCAAGTGAAGGAAAAGACACATTGTTTGTTTAGGGCCCTGCTGAAGCCAAGGGAAAGAGAACAGTACACCAACCCACTATATGAGCCTAATGAGCTGGCCATTTGGCCTTCAGTCCACCCACAATCCTTACAACTATGGAAAGGTGAGTTCGGTTCACTTGTCGGATCAGGATTTGTTTGTTCAAGTGACAAAAAAAATCTTTGGATTAGATTTTGAGAAGAGGTGTTTCAAGGAATTCATATGTACTTATAGAGAAACATTATTATTCAATATATCTTAGTTTCCTGTTCCAAATTTTCAGCGCGTATCATTTTACAGGCTTTTTCCTAAGGTGGACCTCACAAACTCATCACCTTGAATTGGTCCAGGAGGAAATAAGGAACATGGTCATTGAATGGGGAAAGCTGGCACTCACCTGACGACTGTTTGTCAATAAAGAAGCAATCAGAAACAGTGTGATAAACTGTTTTTAATGTATAATGTGTTTCATTGACACTTTCCCTTAATTTAATTCTTTGCCTGCCATTAATGGTGCAAGACATTCAATCTATTTTGTTTGGGAGGGCTGGTAGCGATCCTTCGATTGCTGCCAGGCCCCAGTCAAACTAGATTGGACGTCTAGTGCCATCAATGGCAATAAAATATATTCACTAAACGCAAGCCATCACAGTTGAAATGATATGTATGTCTGTCACTGTCAATGGCAATAGATGACTTAATCTATATCAAGTGAAGTATGAAGACATTGGTGGGCCCTTCCAGGGTACCTGGGGTCTGGAGTGGGTTTGGTCATCAACTGCTGAGGGGGTGGTTGTCCCCTGGCCACTGGCACGTTGGTACGACACCCATACGGGGATGCAGGGTGGGTGCCCGGGGGGCACTGGGGGTGGGCAGGGCTCTGGCACCTCTCTGGCCCTGTGGCCAGCACTTTTGGCTGATGGGGCCCCGCCCGCTGGATTCTGCCTCTTAACTGACGCACTCTTCACTTAGAACCAGGGGTCGCGTTAACCGAATATTTTCCGTCGTTGACCGATTTTTTAAAACGGTGACGGAAAAAACTGAAGTCCATCCGTCATTTTGACAGGTTGCAATTCACACCCCAGACCGCAGGGTGGCGAGTGGGCATATTAATTAGCTATTGTCTCTCTTGATGCATGACGTCGTTGGCTTTACTCTGAAAAATGTCAAGGCAACTGAGTGTCCGAAGTTTCTTCAAAAAGCCCCAAAACGACGATGGTGTTGATAAAAGAGGTGAAAAAACAGGGACTGCACAAGCGGGCACGCAATTCAAGTCCATGCGCACCAGGAGGAAGACTGCGTTCAGGCCACAGCAGGTGAACTATTAATTTCATTGTTCCATACCTACCTGGGCCACAGTCAGCTGTTTTTGTCACTGCGGAAAAAAAGTTACATATTCATCTGCTTGATGTGTGATGGCACGGTGTGGATTCTCTGTTAAGCTTGTTCGGACAGAATATTAATTTGAATGAAAACTAAATACTAGTGATGGGACGAAATGGGCCGGGGTTCCGAAGCTTGTGTCGAGTAATGGGAGGGGTGTTTCCACGAAGCTTGTAGCGAGGTGCGCGTCATTTCGGCAGAACCCGGGAATGATGTCGTGAGAAGCCTCGCCGGCCGGCTGAATCTAATGGACGCTTCGGAAGTGATCCGACGTTCGGCGCGCATTGCAAACACAGTAGGCTACAGACTACGGTATAAATTGGTTGCAAAACGCAATGGCGATCGCCTGTTATCTCACATTTTGTGCATTTCGGGCTCCTGTACTTGTTACATGATCTGTGCGCAACAGTGCAACCAGTGCAATCTTTTTTCGAGCCTTGTCCTTTGCTTGCGATGGAAACTGCGCAAAAAAAGCGACCCTCCCCTGTATGGGAACATTTTCATTTGATTGCTTTCAATAAGGTAAGGGAGAAGAACTACATTAATATAAATGTGAGTGTGTGTACCTATCTGAACCAAACATCAACAGAATGAACAATCCATTAGTGTACTGGGAGGCACAAAAGAATACCTACCCAAATGTATATAAACTGGCACTCACATTTATCTGCACCCCAGCTTCATCTGTGCCTTGTGAAAGAATATTTTCTAAAGCTGGAGAAATATTGTCCAAAAAAAGAAACCGTTTAAAGCCAGCCACTGTGGGAAAGCTATTATTTCTCAACAAAAATGAATAACAAATTATCCTTAGTACTTGTTGTATTTTGTTCACATACTAAATTACTAACATAAGCACATTCATATATTTGTCATAATCAAATAACCATTGAATTCTTAACAATGTTGACCACTTGGGCTTGTAGACCAGGGGTCTCCAACCCAGTCTTCAAGGCCCACTGTGGGTCCTGGTTTTTGTTCCAGCTGATCCAGCAGAGACAGTTGAACCAATGAGGCTTCTGCTAAAACAAGCCACACCTGACTGCAATCAACTGATTGCACTTGTAAAACACCAGATTGGGGGAAAAGTGTTGTCATCTTGTTTGGTAAGAATGAAATCCTGCACCCACAGTGGGCCTTAGTGGAATAGGTTGGGGACCCCTGTTGTAGACCTCTTGATGGCGCCATAGAGTAAATGAAGTACAATGAAGCTTTGCTACATGTGCAAACCGATTGGCTGCAAAGCTTCATTGCTTCATGAGGCTTCATTTGGCCATCACTACTAAATACTGTTGAAGCGGTCTGCAATGTTAAGAGTCTTGTTAGCTGGAATTGCTGTGTCCAACCGCTGTAGCTCTGCTGCTCTCTGTGAACTCTCTATTCACGCCGGAACGTGCGCGGCTCTTAAATGTCTCTGTCACGTGACTGTGTCGTAGCCGGTAACGCGCTCGGCCAAATGGACACACAAGTACGGAAGGTGAATTATGCCAAACAAAGGGTCACCACAATGTCATTATCATCATTTTAAAAATTTAAGTGACTGGTAAAAATAGATTATGACCGGATTTTTATGACCCTGTCAGTCAAAATGACAGACAACGAAAAAGTCTAGCGCAACCTCTGCTTAGAACTGTAAATATTTTTCACTTTGGGCACCTACACACTCAATCAGGTTTTCAGAGGAGAGTTGGAACGGGGCCGTACAGTCCTCCTTGATTTTAATGCATCATACACCGAGGATGTGGGCAGCGGGGTGGGTGGGGAGGTGATGTGACAATTGTCCCACCGCTGGCAGCCCCGCAATTTCCCGCACCTCTTTTAAAGCACCACATACATTATACTCCACGGGGGAGCTACCACAAGGGGTGGTGGGATGTGCGGCAGGAAAGTAGTTTCCCGCGGCAGTCCCACTGCCCTCTCAGCCAGGCTCTCCTTTTTTAATCCATACACTGCACGATACCTTCCCCACACAATCCCATCACGGATCTAGGTATTGGCTGTCAGTCGGGGACCTGGCAGCCAAAGTAATAGGGTGGTAGGTGGGTCCCACACTTTTCCATTTGGCAGGACTCCCAGATTTGGGCCCCCTCTTCATCATCGGCTTTGGTGGGGCGGTGGCGCATCCCCTCATCCATTCCGCAAGGGCCTGTTAATGGGGGCGCGGATGGTCTGGGGGACTGCCCGGGTCCCAGGGGTATAGCGGTGGTCCGTTTGCCAGAGCTCCGGGAGGAGAGTGGCCCCTCCTTGGTTGGTTGGCGCAGTGCCAGAACCCTGGGGTGGGCCTGACATTGCACTTCCACTTTTCTGCAGGACTATCACACATCTGAGTGAGTTCACACATGACTGAGTGCAATTAGACACACTCAGGTAGAGAGATTGGCAGTGCAGGGATAAGCGATTGGGTAGTATAGAATAGGATGTCAACATATCCATGCTTACATATGATTCACATAATACTGGGTTCCACACCTTACTTTGCTGATTTGTGTACCCTCCACCCCGCCTAATCACGTCTCCTTTGACTTGCTTCCCTTCCTCTTTCTCCTCGGTTATCAGGCCCCCAACATGGTGTTCATGGGTAAATATGAGGGGCATTCAAAAAGTAATGCACTCAAGTGCATTGCTCGTACAGGATTTTACCAATCTTGTTTATATTTGGCACAAACACGATAGGACACACCTTTTTGTGATTGTTATATGTGTTTTCTTATTTTCCGATTTTTCAAGCTTAAACTATCTTCCAAAATGGCTGCCCCTCTTGAAGCTCGTCAAAAAGTTCAAGGCCCAAAAGTCAGCTGGCAAAATTATGGCCACTGTTTTTTGGGATTCTCAAACTGTAATCCTTGTGGATTTTTTTGCCAAATGGGGAAACCATTTACCCTGAAGTATACATTGACACTCTTAGGAAGCTCAAAGCAAGAATTCGATGTGTTCGGCCCAACTTGAACATGGCAAATGTGCTCCTCCAGCATGACAATGCATGTCCTCACACAAGCATCGGGACCATGGAGGTCATCACTTCATTTGGATGAACTGTCATACCACATCCACCATATTTGGCGCTGTCAGACTACCACCTCTTTTGTCCAATGAAAGAAGGACTCCGGGGCAACCGATATGGCAATGACGACGAAGTGAAAACTGTCAAAAATTGGCTTAGAGATCAACCGGCTGAGTTCTACAACACTGGTATACATGCCCTCGTTCATAGGTGGATTGTAGCTCTTGAGATAGGTGGAGACTGGAGAAGTAAAAATGTAATCCTCACACTTGTACCTTTCTTTTGATGTATAATCAGGGGTGCACATATTTTTTTTGCCCAGGTTCTCAGAGGAGGACCTGGAGATGTGACTTGGTCCTCATTGAGCTTGAGAGCCGACCCGCCTGATGCGATAGATTTATGACAAGCTTTACTTAGAGCCAATTAACTTTAATCAATTATATTAACAATTAATGCTTGATTAACATCAACTGGCACAACAAAATTGCCATTACTTTGAAGTGAAATGTAAAGAAATAAAAAGCACCAATTCAAAATAAAGGGCATTATGCGGCTCCCACATTAACTCCAAGCCTTTTTAAAAGTGGGATTTCCTCCTCATAAGACCTCATTGAACGTGCATGTTTAGCTTTGTAAAATGCGAGCAAAAACGCGTTTGTCAGTGCATGTCGCTGTTTATTACCTTTATTCCGCCCTATTCCGCCACTTGCCCATAGGGCGAGTGGGGTCCTGTTTGATATCGATAGTTTGCTTAATTGCCACATGCTCTCTGTTTTTTTCGTGCTTTTCAAAGTTCGGATGGCTGAAATTCTATGACCCTACATAAAATGCGCTGCTCTTATCGGCGACATTGGGATTCTCACGGCACATTTTGTACCGCATTTCCGTGCGAGCATCATTTGCTTCTAGCCATGGTACCTCCTGTAGCCACTTTTCAGCAAAAGTCCTTTTTTTCGGTAGCTCCGGTGACGTCTCTGTCGTCTGTCTTTTGACGGGGGTGGGGGAACACGGAAGTAATTACTCAGTGTGGCCTGCCTCTTCGACATTTTGAGAAGTGATTTTCTCGTGTCCGCCGCAAATACAGTGGTCAGCCATCGGTACGCAAAAGCGTATGGAAGCCGTTGAGGGCCAGCGCGTTTGTCTACGTCCAGTACGCATGCGCGCATGCAGACCACTTATGTGCACCCCTGTGTATAATACATGTTGCTATTATAATTTGTTTATACATAATAAAGTTGGGTGCATTATTTTTTGAATACCCCTCGAATATTAGCTATCGATAGCGCCACTATGTTCATAGGTAGCATAAGCGTGTAAAATGTTTTTGTTGTTGTTTGTTCTCCCCCTCTCTGTCTGTTTCCTTTCTTTCTGTCCTCCCATAACTCCTTCTCGTTCAATGCTTTCGAATACATAAAACATAATGAACAACCACAATGAGAGTATATCAAATTCCCAGGTGATACATTAAAACTGTTCAGACCATAAGGACACTCATATTCTGATTCTCCATGTCTAAGCAGCTGAACAGGACAGGTTTAAAAAAAAAAAAAAAAAAAAAAAACACCCAAAAACGTAATATCCTACCCTTTAAAAGTGACATACTGTTATATAATGTACAATGTATTATCAGTCATAGCCTGCAACATGGACACATCTCCCAGTCCCTAAGCAGGGAGCACAAGTGCAGATGAATTTAAAACTTACAGAAGAACCATATAGTCTGCAGGAATTTCTATAACTGACACTATTTGTTGAGTGAGCTTGGAGGATGAAGTAATCTTTACAGATCCTTCAAATCAATGATTGAATTAATTTTACTTCATTGAATGAAACAGCTAGACGTACAATCTGGTGTACAGATCAGTGTGTTGGCCAGGTCGGATCTATTTTGTGAAGGTGGTCTAAGGATGCAGTTTGCCCGCCGTTGCTTTAGTTGTATACATGCCATGGACACATGAGTAGGTGGAATAACAATGACACTCACTGTCCACCAGCTACTCATGAAAACCCACCTGTCCTCGTCACAGGTGAGACACTACTTTTTCTCACACGAAAGCTATATTTTATGGCAATGCCTATTAGATGCTGTGGCAGTGAATGGTTTGGTATGTAAACAACTGCATCACTTGGCTTGTCCACTGCAGCGCTCTTCTGACTACTGTTGGGGAATCCAATGTGGCTTTAGCACGAAAAATCAACATACAGGTTTGCTTAATCACACAAAATTAGTCAAGCCACACTTGTAATGCTTCTATACTATCATTCAAGTCCAATCATTTATCTCTTATTGAGGTTTTACAAAATGTGCTGGACTTGAAGAACAGTCTGCATCTTTTCGTGCCCAGCACAATTGATGCAATTGGGCCTTCATCTCCTCATAACCCAGTACCTGACCTCTGTGTCCAAAGAACACCAACCATCTATGGAGTGTCAAAGGCTTGTGACGAACTAATGGGAGAGGTAGATCGATTTTAAACATTGTACACAACATTTCCTCAAATAGCGCTCTCCATTATAATCAATACTGTGCTGCCATTCATGATAATCAAAATAGCGCAGGCCACACCTCTGAGAGAATAGTCCATATTACTTCTCCCTGAGAGGAACAACAAATAAACAAGTAGTGCTACTCAATACCTAACCTACAATTGCAACCATGAGTACAAACAAATAGGCTACACACAGGAACATTCACACCCACATCCACAACAGTTTAGACACATGCTCACTACTAAGATAACTATGAACAAAACTGGTAAATACGAAAACACATTATTATTATAGAAATGAATTTGGACTAATGATCTTTGCTCTACTTATAAATGTCCCCTACCATAATATGCTGCAATGGATGAGCAAATTGACAGATAATATTACCAAATTTAAGATAGAGCACATTATCAAAAATAAAGTCTGGGGCCAGATCCAGCCCGCTACATCATTTTGTGTGGCCCGCGAAACCATCATGTGCATTGACTAACACATTTGTACGCACACTTTTTAGTAGTTTCATCATAAATATGGCTTAAAATTGTGTTGCTTGCATTACCCAGGAGTGATATCATTCGACAGGAGATACCTCCTGGGCGAGGCACGACAGGTAGAGCGAGTGAAGGGGCCACTTCAGGGAACTCAGACACAAGGCTTTCACTGGCACCGTCCCACTTGTCGCTGCGACAATGCAGTAAAGCTGTGTGTGCTAAATCTGTTGGCCCTCTGGGGGCCCCTGCTAGCTGGGGGCCCTAGGCAATTGCCTGGTTTGCCTAATGGGACACGACACCTATCATAAAAGCATTTCTTGTGAAAGGCTAACATTTGCTGTTATTTTACACCAAATATACTTTTCATATTTGTGTCTTTGTCGCAGACAGCTGGGCCAGTGAGGTTTGATTACAACGCCAGAATTGAATGGGGCTGGGTAGCCTACCAGTTTTCTGGCTGGAGGACCTGTTTTCAGATATGCTGCCCTCCATTCAGGACAAGTGTTTGCCACTCAACTAGTACGTTGAACGATCGCTGCCAGCCCTCCCAGTCAAAATGGACTGAACGCCTAGCTCCGTCAATGGCACACATTGAGTTAAAAAAAACACCGCCGAAGAAACCACTCTCCATTGTTTAATGGTGGTATGAACGAGATTAAATACCACTGGTATTTAATTATTTTTGAAGAAATTTCATGCATTGTCAGGATTACGAAATAGTGACATCTACTGGTATCCTATATGTATGTCTGGATTAAATCAAATGTTACCGTAACATTCGATGTTTTTATTAGCCTTTTCGTGTGTGTGTATGTATGCGCATTTGGAGTTGAGGATGTTAAACCTTAAAAGAAAGGGGAAAGGCAACTAAAAATTGAGGTATTTATATGGACCTTGGGATCCCAAAATTAAAATACTTTTTAGCCTGACATTATAGCCACCAACATATGGGCTGACAAGGTGCATGCGTGTTTTCGCAGCCAATTATGGATAAAGAACAGGTACACGTATTTTTTTTTAATGTCATGACATAAGTACTTTGGTCAAATGCTACAGTGGTTGTAGTTCACGGTGCCGCCAACAGGATCGCATTGTTCGCAAGGCAGCATACAGAACATCATTATTATCATAGCAACACACGTCTTCACTCAGCGGTCTTCTAACTTCCATTTCTACAACGATGGACGCGGGGTTCTTCCGCGTAAGTTGCTCTGAAATTGTTAATTTAAAAAACGGGCTTTAAACTCCCGCTGTGACATATTCCTAATTTTGTCCTTTGTATATTGGGGCGGTAGCTATCGAGTAACGTTGTAGTTTTTGGCACCGACTATCAACTGGTGCGAGGCAACATTTGTATTGGCTACATATGCATTTAAACTCTTCTTCGAACGGGGTTTAGCCACTGTCAAAGTGTGTGATATTGTGTTGTTCAAATAGAGGTCGCCTTTGGAGTTGAATTTAGGTAACGTTAAAATAAAAATGACAACCAAGTTTGCTAGCCGGTGACATATGAGCGGCTAGCTTCGGCTAATAAAGATGGCGCCCAAGCGCTGCATCGTTTCCGTCTCCAATAGCGCGTTGCCGCAACACTACCATCGCAAATTTTACGAACAGCGCAATTGTCTGTCTTTAAACCAAACACATGGAACATATGTTATTGTGTCTATATGACACACGACTTTGAATGTTGCCGTCTACGTTATCGCCATTTCCCATAAGAAGTTCAGCTAGTCGTTGGTTTAGCTAAGGCTAGCGTATTGCTACCAATGTCATATGTTTAAACTTATTAATTAACCAAACCCTTGTTACTTGAACCTGTGTCCATCTACCGACCAGTGCTTGTGATGTAGAAAATTTGAGATTCATCTCACTTCTGAATCTTGCTATATTTATCATTAAATAGTTATCGATGGCAAACAATATTAGTATATAGGCCTTACATGTGTCTATACCGGAGGTGGCTAGATTAGCCAAACATAGTCGATTGAGACTACGAACCCATTAATTGCCTGTCAATGACGGCGATAGACGTACAAATTCCAATTTAACTGGGAGGGGTGAGCAAATGAGAGGTTTTGTTTCAGTGCAATTGACGGCGATAGGCGTCCAGTCCATTTTAATGGGTATTCCTCCTAGTTAAAATGGATTAGAAGTCCATTGAACTCAGCGAGTAAAAAGTAAGTCGTTGCGCCCAAAATTACTTTTGTCATAGTAACAAAAGCTGGTGAGGGTAGGATTATTAGAAGTATTTAACATAATTTAGGAACGGGGGAATTCAGAGAAGTTGGAGCTTCGCATAATAGTAGTTGCATCCATTTTTCGCAAACATGCAGGTGCACCCAAGCATACACCTTCACGCAAGTACGTTACCACATTGCTAATAACCCTTTCAAAACCGGAGCTTTGGAAGTAACCTGGTTATGCAAGGTCATGCAAAACGTTCAAATCATGAATATATTCATATTTTCCTATAAGTCCCATTACTGTTAGAGTAATTCGACTTTTTTTGGAGCAAATATACATCAAGCCATGTAAACCCGCCATCATCGCTATAAAAAAAACAACCTTGAACCCAAGTATATTCAGTACAGGCCAAAAGTTTGGACACACCTTCCCGTTTGTGCGTTTTGATTATTTTAATGACTTTTTACATTGTAAATTCTCTCTGAAGGTAGCAATACTATGAATAAACGTGTGGAATTTTGTACTTAGCTGAAAATATATAAAATAACTAAAAACATGTTTAATATTCTAGTATCTTCAAAGTAGCCTTCTTCTCTCATTACTTTTTTGCACACTCTTGCCATTGTCTTGATGAGCTTCAAGAGGGAGTCACCTAAAATGGTTTTTTACTTCACAGGTATTCTTTTTCGGGGTTAATTGGTGGAAATTATGGATATATCAATGGGGTTGGGACCTTAATTTGTGTTTCATTGAATGAGGTGTGTCCAAACGTTTGGCCTGTCATATATATATATATATATATATATACATATATATAATATGTGTGTGTATACGTACATACAGTGGGGCAAATAAGTAGTCAACCACCAATTGTGCAAGTTCTCCTACTCAACCATGAGAGACAATGTGGGGGAAAAAAAAGAGAAAATCACATTGTTTGATTTTTAAAGAAGTTATTTCCAAATTAGAGTGGAAAATAAGTATTTGGTCACCTACAAACAAGCAAGATTTCTAGCTGTCAAAGAGTTCTAACGTCTTCTAACGAGGCTCCACTCGTTACCTGTATTAATTGCACTTGTTTTAACTTGTTATCGGTATAAAAGACACCTGTCCACAACATCAGTCAGTCACACTCCAAACTCCACAATGGCCAAGACCAAAGAGCTGTCGAAGGACACCAGAGACCAAATTGTAGACCTGCACCAGGCTGCGAAGACTCAATCTGCAATAGGTAAAACGCTTGGTGTAAAGAAATCAACTGTGGGAGCAATTATTAGAAAATGGAAGACATACCAGACCACTGCTAATCTCCCTAGATCTGGGGCTTCATGCAAGATCTCACCCAGTGGCGTCAAAATGATAAGACGAACGGTGAGCAAAAATCCCAGAACCAGACGGGGGGACCTAGTGAAAGACCTACAGAGAGCTGGGACCAAAGTAACAAAGGCTACTATCAGTAACACAATGCGCCGACAGGGACTCGAATCCTGCACTGCCAGACGTGTCCCTCTGCTGAAGAAAGTACACGTCGCTAGAGAGCATTTGGATGATCCAGAAGAGGACTGGGAGAATGTGTTATGGTCAGATGAAACCAAAATAGAACTTTTTGGTAGAAACGGGTTCTCGTGTTTGGAGGAGAAAGAATACTGAAGAACACCATACCCACTGTGAAGCATGGGGGTGGAAACATCATGCTTTGGGGCTGTTTTTCTGCAAAGGGACCAGCACGACAGATCTGTGTAAAGGAAAGAATGAATGGGGCCATGTATCGAGAGATTTTGAGTTTAACTCTCCTTCCATCAGCAAGGGCATTGAAGATGAGACATGGCTGGGTCTTTCAGCATGGCAATGATCACAAACACACAGCCAGGGCAACAAAGGAGTGGCTTCGTAAGAAGCATTACAAGGTCCTGGAGTGGCCTAGCCAGTCTCCAGTTCTCAACCCCATAGAAAATCTGTGGAGAGAGTGGAAAGTCCGTGTTGCCCAACGACAGCCCCAAAACATCACTGCTCTAGAGGAGATCTGCATGGAGGAATGGGCCAAAATACCAGCAACAGTGTGTGAAAAGCTTGTGAAGAGTTACAGAAAACGTTTGGCCGCCGTTATTGCCAACAAAGGGTACATAACAAAGTATTGAGATGAACTTTTGGTATAGACCAAATACTTATTTTCCACCATCATTTGCAAATAAATTCTTTAAAAATCAAACAATGTGATTTTCTGAGTTTTTTTTTCCACATTGTCTCTCATGGTTGAGGTTTACCCATGTTGACAATAATAGGCCTCTCTAATATTTTCAATTGGGAGAACTTGCACAACTAGTGGTTGACTAAATACTTATTTGCCCAACTGCATATATACAGTGGGGCATATATACGTATTTGGTCTACCCGGACCGGACTTAAAAAAAAAAAAAAAAAAACGGGATCTGAAGTCCGGATCGGAATTTTTCCGTGTTCAGATCCGATACAGATGCGCATTTTTTTGCCCATATCGACATTCCGATCCGATCCAAATATCGGAACGGGACATCTTTAGTTAGAACATGTACCAAGAACTAGATGCGAAATGACAGACTTGCCCGCGCTAGTAAACAGGCTTCATCTTAAAGCAGTGGACTTCTCTAGAAGGCTTTGTTGTAGCGAACCTAATTACTTTTTACCTAAAATACCTCTAAATTGGCGAAATCTTGACTTGAATCTATCTTTAAATGAAGAAACAGTTTTACCCTTTCACATGTCAAAAGTAGACATAAGGGAAATCATGGAATAACGGCAGCAATTTTAACAACTTTAACGGTTGATTCACAACATTAAGTTAATTGAATGTAGTTTAAAGCTGCTGATACAGAATGGGGACTTGAGTGTTTTATTTACTGTTTTTATTTACTGGGGTGGGGTGTGCATCAATAATCAATTTATAATCGAGTCGGAGCCTCTGAATCGTAATGGAATCGTTAGGTGCCCAAAGATTCCCACCTCTAATATACACCAAATTCCACATGCGAATGTAGTCACGGATTCACTGTATGATTAATGCCCCTAGTGTGATCTGCAGCTCAGCCTTAGTAACTTAATGTGTTCACTGCCCCCCTTTTGTTACATCCTACTTTGACATGACCAACTGACATTTTTTCATTTGTTTATATAGGGCACGAGCGCAGAGCAAGACAACCGGTTTAGCAACAAGCACAAGAAACTGTTAAAGCAGCTGAAATTTGCAGAATGTCTTGACAAGAAGGTACCCACCTTTTATATATATTCTTTGTTTTTCTTTGGCCAAGTATTTTATAGGGACATAAGGCACGTATTTCATGTATATCAAAGGGGAAATAATCTGGTTTATTAAACGGAAAATACAAAATGTCTTTTTTTTTTTTTTTTTTTTTTAAATACATTGTACTGTTTAAAAAGCTTCAACTCTTGCTTGATATGGGGACAAGTAAATCCTAGGAGGGGATTAGAGGACAAACTTATTTTGAATGATGTCATTGTCATTCACTGCTATTTCTCATAGGTGGACATGACCAAAGTGAACCTGGAAGTCATAAAGCCATGGATTACTCAGCGGGTCACAGAGATTTTGGGGTTCGAGGATGATGTCGTCATAGAATTCATATTTAACCAGCTCGATGATAAGGTAATGTTTTTAATTTTGGTTCCTTATTTTGACAAAACTGTATATTTGAGGGAAGTGCTGTCACATTAAAGAAGGAAACTTGTCAAATTGTGTTTATCGTAGTCGAACTGAGTGGATGAATTATCTATTGGTCTGATTATTTTGCTGTTATGTAACAAAGTGACTTCATTCAGTATACTTCTAATTATGATGTGATTTATGATTTAAAAGGCCTGAACCAATATGGATGTTATACCTTGCATCAGAAGTATAGCACCAACACCTAATTAGCTCTCTCCTGAGCCCAAAGTCACTGAGCCCAACTCTCCCTTCATGATGCAGTGTGTGTTTTGAGGTGAGTTATATATAGGGATCAGTAATATTCTACCAGTGATAGACACACCTGAAAAATAAAATAATTACTTCCTCCATAGAATAATTCAGCTCAGTCAATTATCCAGATCCCTTAAAATGTAGTTAGATTGTAGGTATAAAGGGGCAGTTGCACGTCTTGAGGGAAGTATAATAACTATCATTTAACAGTAACTTTTCATTTAATTTGGCATGAAGCTAGAATGATTTCAACAGAAACCCTAATGAGTCGTGTATTTAAAACCTCGTTGTAATACAGTTGGGTGTGTCTGAACACACCACGTACTGTATACCCAGCCCAAAAGGTATTGTAAATGTATTCTGTTACTCCTGCATTCATAGCCAGTAGAAGTTTGAACAAAAAATCCCGTAGTTCATATCAGCAAATTCATTTCCACCATTGATTCCACCACTATTGATTCTTTATATTGAGATGATGGCTTTAGGTTTGGATTGGTAACTTGGATCATGTACAGTACACTTGATGTGTATACTGACTGTACATGTTACTCATCCTTTATATAAAAATATGATGCATATTAAAATTGTAGGATTCTGAGGTTTTTTTTTTGTCACACTGTCACCAAGGGGAGAGGTCAAAATGAAAATGGAAATTCCTTCATTTTTTGTGAAGGTCTGTTGTTGATCTATTTTTTCTTTTATCATAAAAGTAACTAAATGTATGCATAATATACCACCGGTTGAATTTGCTAATTGGTACTACAAATAGAACATGGTAAGGAAGATTTGATATTGTTGAATAACTTTTTTTTTTGTGTTGCTCTGTACTCATTATTGCTTGTTCGTCTCTTGCAATTTAGATAAATGATATAACATTAAGATCAAGGTGGTTGAATCTCAAGCAGTAGTGAGGCGGAAGCAAGCCAAGGGAGCTCCATGCCCACTGATCCCACGGGACTCACTGAAGACACCGGAACTGTACTTAAAAGTGTTGGGTTTTAATGCACAATGTATTGTGGCAATTATTTAATCTCCTGAGTTGTAGACTGTGGGGAGACTGTAAAAAGGGATATGGGATGGGAAGGGACACACAATTGTAATCTACATGACTTAAATTACTTCAACACAAGATTTTTTTTTCCCCCCCCCAAATACATAACTTTGGTTACATGCTTATATATTGAGCAGCAACTAAATTATTATTGTAATATTGCATGCAAGTTTTGATCAATCTCTCTTCATTCTCACTTATGCCTTGGAGTTGAAAAGAAACTCATTTTCAGAGTCCAGTATTGGATTCTTGGTTTTAATAGATTTTAATATTACAGAATTTTTGTACGGTTATTGACAATCACGGGTAAATCTTAAGAAATTAAAGGTAGGCACTCCCAATTGAGAGATCCTGCGTCTCATTGAAATATTTGTATTCCATTATTTCAATAAAAAGTTTTTTCTCTCTGTCTCTCTCCCTCTCTTTCTTCGTGTTTTTTTTGCAGCACCCGGATAGCAAGATGATGCAGATTAACTTGACGGGTTTCCTGAATGGGAAAAATGCCAGAGAGTTCATGAGAGACCTCTGGCCCCTGTTGCTGAGTGCCCAGGAGAACATTGCTGGCATCCCAACTGCATTTTTGGAGCAGAAGAAAGAAGAAATCAAGCAGAGACAGGTAAGGTTATCAGCAGTGATTTAATTAGTTTTAGTCTGATTTTTATAATCAATCAGATGATTGATTAAATAATTGGATAAATATCACTTTAATTACCTTCACAATTTAACTTGGTTGTTTTAGGCATGTTATAAGTACCAAGACAAAACCGATGACTATTTTCTTTAAAAATAATATAGTATTACAGCTTCCTGACTTAACTGTAGTCTACAACTGTACTGTTTTAGGTACATAAAACTTTAGTTTTTAATAAAACTCCTAGTAAAAAGCACTGATATAACTTATGCCAATGACTCACTTTTCTTTAAACCAACAAAACAAACAAAAAAAAGTGAGGAGGCAGCCTGCAATGAATCATTTTTCCTTATCAAAAAGTTGTTCATAAATACAATCCAAATTCAATCTCTAAGCACATTCTCTTTTTTTTGACACTTTACAGTTTGAATGGGAGTTTGTGCTGAAAGGAGAGACTAGGCTGTTTTATGAATGGGTTTGTGTGTGGTTTCTTTATAAAAAGAAACGACACAACTTTACTATCTAACAATAACTCAAGTGCTAAGATGTTACTCAAAAACAATACAAACGTACAGTACACTTAAATCACAGATTAGCATAGTCGGTAGCTAGCTAGCTCCATGCTAAGTAGGAACGTCTCATTAACAAAGAATAAAAACGATACAAGTGGCTTCATTTACTCACCTCTGACTGAGACCCACTGGATCTAACAACACAAAAGACTCTTAGCGCTCGACGCGCCGTAGTAATATTGATTCAGCAACCCAGCCTGACTGTAGCAGTTAACTGTCTCTTGCTGTAATCATTGGCACGCATGCGCGCACCCTCACATTACACACAAACAGGGACCTAAATGGGACTGCTCTTAGCTGCCGGCAAAAATCGATTCTCAAATTCGTTGGCAACTAATTTATTAATTGGTTGGTTGTTGGAGCCCTAGCCAGAATGCAAAATACATATGATATCTCAGGATTGGCGGGTCAAAAGCCCACAAACACACAGATTTGGCTGAAATTCTAAATGCAAATGCCCGCTTTCTACGTTGAGGAATTTACAAGTCTAAAATAGCCCCTTTCACACACATAACCCGGTAAATTCCCGTGTAAGGTGACGCAGGATTTGCTCGCGTTATAGTAATAGGAAATGACGATCGGCCCGCCATGATATTTACGTCATCAGCCATCGTGCTGTGACCCGGGAATCAAACACGTGCTTTCATGCATGCCTCGTTCTGGGAAAGTCCTGGACGTAATACTAAGACGCGACCCGTTAAATATCCGCGTAATCTCCATGTCATTCGAGCCGGGAAATTGCTTTCACACACAAAGGCTATCTGTTTAAATCCCAGGATTTTAATGGTGTTCAGGTATATGTGAAAGGGGCTAATGTTAGATTTACACGGCTAATGTTGATGACAAATGGAAAATAATGCAAACATGACCAAAATTTCATTGCGAGTTCTTGTTTAAAATAAATTCTTTGGCATATGGAACACGTACTTGTCACTCGCAGGATTTCTCATTTAAATACTGAGATGGGCATCTTGACTCGGTAGTTTTTGTGTGTGTGTGTGTGTGTGTGTGTTTCAACGACACTTCATACAGACAACCTGTTGTCGCCATCTAAACAGCTGACAACACAAAAGTGAGTTTTGGTTGACAACTGACTTCCATACTCCGGAACAGTAGGTGGCGATAATGCTCCAATATATTTGTCAGTGAAGGGGATGAAGGTAATGATGTCATCAGTGCACGTGGACAGATCGAGAGTATAAAAACATGTCTTCAAGTAACAACCTTATAGTTAAAGTAACAGCTCTAACCCCTTGTCAGTCCACACAAAATTACTCTGTCTGATGTGCTTCGCAATGGTGTTTATTTGACCAGGACAAAAGAGGAAAGGGCAGAAGGGAAGGTTTACACCCAGGAAACAAGTTTTGGTGATGCTGCCACCTACACAATGGGAATGCATAATACATCGGCAATTTGGAGGCTTCGTGCACTTTTACGCTTCCGTGTTCATGCATTTGTCCCCAACATAATGGTCGTGTAAACGCAGAATTAAAACAACGTCAAAACGCCACTTCTGTATTGATGGGTAAGGTCACTGTGTAAATGTGGCCTAAGATACTTTATTTTCTGTTCATACTTCTCACTTGGGAGTGGCTAAAAAGAGTGCAAATATGAATCGAAATTTGGGAAGGAGGGAAAATAAAGTTTTTACAAACAGCTACTCTGAAGTGAGTTTTGTTGTATATTAAATATGCAAAAATGGTTGAGACTATTGACATGATTAACAAAAAACGGGAAACTCAATATTTAAGCACAGTATTTCAACAAGTACACTTTTCAATTGTTATTTACTTGCCCTCAATTTTAAATGCTGCCCTATTTTTTAGAAACTGAGAGAACATCCCTCAGTTGTACTGTTTAGGATTCTTTTGTATACAACTGTGCGATAACCTGGCAGTCTCAATTTGCTGTTGAAATGTATTGCAGGTTGAAGTTCATAGGTTGTATTACATTCCTTCAAAATTGCATATACAGTGGTACCTCTACATACGATCACTTCGACACACGATCTTTTCGACATCCGACGTAAAATTTGAGCCGCCATTTGTTTCTACATCCGACGAGTTGCTCGAAATACGACGACATGACAGCACTGCAAACGAACGCACGGTGGATTTTCTTGTGTGAGAAATCAACACAGTTTTCAAAAAAAGTTGATACAGTTGGAGAAACAAGGAAAAAAGTGATGCTTACCTTTGAAATGAAGATGCAAGTTATAGAAAAATATGAGCTTGGTGTGCGCGTCCCTGAACTGGCTCAACAATACAGCTCCATGGTCCTCTTCCGACCACCGTTCGCCACTATTTATAAGTTAAGGTGACAATTATTATTGTGGTAACATTGCCAAGGAAATCGCCAGCTTCGTCACGTTTTTATCATTTATTTAAGAACTTATCCAACACAAAACGCCCATTGTCTTAAGCAGTTGACTGCTCTCAAGAAAACGAAAGTATTATCTCTACCGCACCGACCTATCTCACCGTGACGTCAGCTTCGCGGTGCGTTCAGGGACAGTAAAAAGTGTCCGCCATATTAGAATCCAATTCGTTACATTATTTACAGGAATAATTATTAATTATTCTTCTTCTTATTATATTATTCTGACTTATTTATTTATAACTTATTTGTTTTTCTATGTTTAATTGCCATTTGTAACAGTGCCAGCAGTATTTATTAAGAATTTAGTGTATGTTTTTACGCTTTGGAACGAATTAATGGAATTATAATGTATTCCTATGGGAAAATCCTGCTCGACATACGACCATTTCGACTTACAAACAAGGTCCTGGAACGAATTAAATTCGTATGTAGAGGTACCACTGTACTGTACTCAGTAACCTTGAACGTATGTGTACGTATCATCTGTAAGATCAATACTTAGAGGTACCAATAGATTTTCATCTTGGACAGATTGAACAGGAGAAACTTGCTTCTCTGAAGAAGATTGAAGAGGAGAAAAAGGATTCAAGAGAGAGGGCTCAGTCAAAGAGCCCAAGAAGGTGATATACATATTCTTCAAAATCGTAGCTGGAACTAGATTAGTTTTGTTTGTGAACCTTCTCACTCTACCTGTATCCAGACGTAAGACGAGGTCCCCATCGCCGCGACGCAGGTCTCCAGTAAGACGGGAGAGGAAACGTAGCCCCTCACGCTCTCCAAGGCGTAAAGCTACTTTACCTGGTGGGAGTTCACCTCCTCAACCTTTGATGCAACTGTCCACAAAACCTGTGGAGCAGCCAGTGGAGCCTGACACATCAGGAAGAGCCATGCCAGAAGCAGTCATCCAAGAAGCATCTTCAACCAGGCAAGTTTTGAAACTGGTTTTCATTGTGAATTGATGTGTAGTTTTGTGATTTGATTACAGGATCCGTTGTAATAGTTATTTGAGCAAAAAGAAACCTAGATTAAATCTGTCTAGACCTTCAAGGGGCTTGCCGGGTTCCCTACTACTGTTTGCAGAATGATTTAACTTGCAAACGGAATTGCAATAGAAAAAAAAAAACACTACACAGTTAAGACACTTAAACCAGGGGCACACTTATGGAGGTAGATTTGTGTCTTTATTATTCAATCAAAAAAAAAGTTGCTTCGATCAAATAAAAAGTTCCTGCAATCAAAATATATGCTTTCAATCAAAGAAAACGTCACTTCAATCAAAAAAAATGCAAAAATAAATTTGAAACTCAAAAAAATATATTTGAAAACTATTTTTCTTTCATTGAATTTTATTTTTTTGATCAAAGTCAAGTGTTTTTTAATTGAAACGCCATTTTTGATTGAAGTCATGTAATTTTCCGTTTGGACCACATTTTGGCTAGGACATTTGTGTCTTTATTATTCAATCAAAAAATAAATTGCTTCAAACAAAAAAATATATATTTTCAAAAGAAAAATCACTTCGATCAATTTTTTTTTTTAAATCAATCGTAGAAAAAAAGGTTTGAATGTGAAAAAATATTTGAGACTCAGAAATTCGCATTTGAACACTTTATTTTTCATTCAAACTGTTTTCTTTGATTGAAGCAATCCTTTTTGTGTTTGAGCCATATTAAGGGTAGGACATTTGTGTCAAAATCATTCAATCGCAATAAAATTTGCTTTAATCAAGAAACTATTTTTAATCAAAGAAAAAAATCATTTGCAAAAACTTTTTTTTTTTTTAATTTATTTTTTATTTGAATTTTTTTTTTTTTTTATTGAAGTGTCACTTTTTTTGAAAAGCAAAAAGTTTTAAACTTTTTTTTTTCAAAGTGGAAAAAGTTTTGAACACACTTTTTTTTTTTTGAAGTGGAAAAAGTTTTGAAGGCACTTTTTTTCGATTGAATCATTTTGACACAAAGATTCAACTTCAACGCTAGTTCCGGTGTGTTTGATTGGCAGGTGGCTACGCCAATGACATAAAAGTATGAAGCACGCATAATGGCCACCAGGGCTCCATCCAGCCATCAGAGTCTGTTGGAGTCTAAGCCGAATATAGGGCACCGGTACGGGCGTGTGACATCGGCATTTCACCGGAGTACCCGCAACGGTACGGTGCCCTGTCGTGGCACACTAGTCGGACCCCGATATCACCCCCCAGGCGCGGAGGCTGGCTGTCGAGTGGACGCCCCGCGAATGACACGGCACTCATTCAAAGTTGAAGCGATGGGGCAGCCGGCGTGGACGCCGGCGACTCGCCGGTAGTCCACTCGCTTACTGGGCAGGCTAGTGTCGGGCCACTCGCCGACCACTCCCGTACCGGCGCGTCGCGGACACTCCGGTTGGAACCAATTGCCAACCGTCACGTCAGGGCAGCGGGTGAAGTTCGCAGTGTTAAATCACATTAAGCAACAGGGCACCGTACTCCGGTGAAATGCCGATGTCACACGCCCGTATCGGTGCCCTATATTCGGCTTAGACTCCAACAGACTCCGATGGCTGGATGGAGCCCTGGTGGCCATTATGCTTGCTTCATACTTTTATGTCATTGGCGTAGCCATCTGCCAATCAAACACACCGGAACTAGCGTTGAAGGAAAATCTTTGTGTCAAAATGATTCAATCGAAAAAAAGTGCCTTCAAAACTTTTTCCACTTCAAAAAAAAAAAGTGTGTTCAAAACTTTTTCCACTTTGAAAAAAATAAGTTTAAAACCTTTTGCTTTTCAAAAAAAGTGACACTTCAATTAAAAAAAAAAAAAAAATTCAAATAAAAAATATATTTAAAAAAAAAAAAAACGTTTTTGCAAATGATTTTTTTCTTTGATTAAAAATAGTTTTTTGATTAAACCAACTTTTATTGCGATTGAATGATTTTGACACAAATGTCCTACCCCTAACATGGCTCAAACACAAAAAGGATTGCTTCATTCAAAGAAAACAGTTTGAATGAAAAATAAAGTGTTCAAATGCGAATTTCTGAGTCTCAAATATTTTTTCACATTCAAACCTTTTTTTCTACGATTGATTTTTAAAAAAAATTTGAAGCTTTTGAAAATATATATTTTTTTGTTTGAAGCAATTTATTTTTTGATTGAATAATAAAGACACAAATGTCCTAGCCAAAATGTGGTCCAAACGGAAAATTACATGACTTCAATCAAAAATGGTGTTTCAATTAAAAAAAACTTGACTTTGATCAAAAAAATAAAATTCAATCAAAGAAATAGTTTTCAAATATATTTTTTTGTTTCAAATTTATTTTTGCATTCAAACACATTTTTTTTGATTGAAGTGACGTTTTCTTCGATTGAAAGTATATATTTTGATTGAAGCAACTTTTTATTTGATCGAAGCAACTTTTTTTTTGATTGAATAATAAAGACACAAATCTACCTCCATACACACTCACATTTCGATCTATCTAATGCATGAAACAATTTAAAATATTGGAAAATGACTAGTGCCTCCTTGTGATCCTTTTGAGTTGGTCACATTAAATATTCAAATTTTGTAAAATTTAGGTTCTTTTTGTCTTGCAGCCGTAATCATCACAATTGTACGCTTGCAATATTTGACTTTGTATGTGGTGAACTGATATGTTTTACACACAAAAAAAATGAATGTACTTTTCCTCATTCTATTTTTGGCACATAACCAGTGGTACTTTTTGTAGTATATTTCATCATTACAGTAATAAGTAGGGATGTCCCGATCCAGGTTTTGGCACTTCCGATCCGATACCGATATTCTTTTGCAGTTCTGATCCGATACCGATACTGGCCGATACCGATACCAGCCTATCTGAGCATGTGTTAGTTTAAAGTTATTTAGCCTCCTTACTTAGTTGTCAGACTCATATTGAAAAAGGTTTTAATACTCTTGATAACAACTAGCCAGCTGAATTAGGTGAGTTTGAATAACACACAACGGTAACAAGAAACTGACCTGTTTATTCAGTGACAAACACAAAACATTATAAACAACAAACAGAAATTGCATAGTCAGTAAAACGTGCAAATAATATTGTAAACTGTCTTAAAAAAGCAAAACACACAAACAACCTCAGTGGAAAATCCCACAAACCCCCCAAGCTATTAGATGCTTTTAATGTTTAGTGCATTAGTTACAAAAATTGTATGAAAAGCCTCTCAGGTTTAAATAAATGACTATTTCAGTATCAAGTTAACATTTTAAAACCGTAAATAAAATACTCAAGTCCCCATTCTGTATCAGCAGCTTTAAACTACATTCACTTCATTTAATTTTGCGAATCAACTGTTAAAGTTGTTAAAATTGCTCCCGTTATTCCATAATTTCCCTTCTGTCTACTTTCGACATGTGAAAGTTTTAAAACTGTTTTGAAAATAGATTCAATTCATGATTTTGCCGATTTAGGAGTATTTTAGATAAAAAGTTAATTAGGTTCGCTTGGAAGGTTCACAACAGCCTACTAGGGAAGTCTCCTGCTTTAAGATGGTGGCTGTCTACTAACGCAACTGGTTTTCAATTCTTCATTGTTGCTTACGGCGTCGAGACTGTCATTTTGCATCTAGTTCTATATACATATGATATCTATTATCTACAGTAAAACGATGTTGACGTAGTTTGTGGCGGCTGTCAGCAGCAGTCAGGTAGTCTTGTGTTTTTTATCCAGCAGCATGAGTTGAGCTAAAGCCGTGAGTTGAGCATTGGCATCATGCTTGTCTATGACAAGCATGATGTTTACTTTCGGGACGCATTGAGAAACGGACAGCATTGCCGCGCTGTGTATTAGTTCCGCATTACTTGACATATTTCATTAATCGGAATTTGGATGTTTGTGAATTGTTCTCGAATCTTCCACGGCCGAATCGCTCAAGGATGTAATGACGGCTGGGCATGTTGTACCGTGGTTCTAAGTGTTGGATGGTGCGTCTTTACTCACGAGAGATAATGGCTCGTCATCCAGAATGAATTCTTCGGCAATGACCCTTGTTATTCCCTGGGCTTTGGGACTGTCGAGTGCTAGTTTGTCACGCATAGCAAAGGCTTCTGCCATTGTTAGTTGCGTAGGACCTTTCTTTTTGTCTTCGGTTTTCTTAACATACTTCTTATATTGTTTGTGGTGGTATTTCGCTAAATGCTTGATTAGGTTGGTTGTATTAAAACTAGGGATGTCAAACGATTAAAAATTTTAATCGAGTTAATTACAGCTTAAAAATTAATTAATCATAATTAATCGCAATTAATCGCAATTCAAACCATCTATATAGTATGCCATATTTTTCTGTAAATTATTGTTGGAATGGAAAGATAAGACGCAAGATGGATATATATATATTCAGCATGCGGTACTTAAGGACTGTATTTGTTTATTATAACAATAAATCAACAAGATGGCATTAACATCATTAACATTCTGTTAAAGTGATCCATGGATAGAAAGACTTGTAGTTCTTTATGAAAAATGTTAGTACAAGTTATAGAAATTTTATATTAAAACCCCTCTTAATGTTTTCGTTTTAATACAATTTGTAAAATTTTCAATCAAAAAATAAACTTGTAGCCCGCCATTGTTGATGGCAATAATTACTTACACTATAAAATCAGTCGCACCCAAGCGCCAGCAGAGGGCAGCAAAACTCCGCAAAACACAATTAACAAGTGGGCCTTTCACTCCTCTGTCATTTAAATCTGTCTGAGCTGGGCCAAGTGCGTTAATTGCGTCAAATTTTTTAACGGGATTAATTAAAAAAATTAATTAACGCCTGTTAACGCGATAATTTTGACAGCCCTAATTAAAACTTCTTACAGCTTTACCACCACGCTTGACTTTATTGTGGCAAATGTTGCACTCTGCCTCTTCGTCTTTGTCGTCCTTTAAGGTGAAATGATCCTACACAGCAAACATTTTTACCGATAGTCTTTCGGTAAATTGGGAGACGGTAATGTAAATGTAGTGTGTTGAAGGTGTGCCGTAAAATGTGGACCGGATTTTAGGGAAACCGAAGCAAAAACTGGAACGGATTATGTAAATCGGTGCGCTGGAAAACCCGGACCGGACTTTAAAAAAAAAAAAAACTGGATCAGAAGTCTGGATCGGAATTTTTCCGTGTTGGCCGATCCGATACCGATGTGCATTTTTTTTTTTTTTTGCCCATATCGGCATCCCATCCGATCCAAATCTCGGATCGGGACATCTCTAGTAATAAGCTAATTATCAAAATAAACCATTTTTTTCCTCTAGTGAAACTGTTGTGGAGATTGTGAAAGCAGACTCTGTGACTGAAGACAAGGAACTGCCACAGGAGAAGAATAAGAACGAGGAAAGGCCTAAGTCCAGGGAAAGGGAGAAGGACAGTAGGAAAGAAAGACCTCCGCGTCGCTCCCGTTCTCATTCCCGACACCGCAAACGTCGCTCCCGTTCAAGGTCAGTGTTTTTGTCTAATGCAATTTTAAGTAGTTTCCGTCACTTGTCAGTTAACTAGGGCTGTCACACTCTAACCTTTTTATTATCCTTAAGATTACTCCATCGAATAATAGAGTAATTGGAAATATTACTCGGTTGTTGGTCCTTACAATGTCTTTTTTTTATTTCTTTCAGATCTTATTCTCCACGTAGAAGGCAAAGTCCCAGAAGGAGAATGTCTCCACGTCGTAGGAGTCCACCCAGACGTCCACCCCCCAGTTCCAGAAACAGACACAGGCGTTCTCCTGTCCGTAGGTTAGTCATTGCTAATACTTTCTAGAATCGGTACTTTTTAGTGAAGTAGTTTAGTTTTTTGGAATAAAATATGCTTAATTGTTCCCTTTAATGTTGCATTTTCATGGGGCCTGTCCCCAATGAGTCTTAACTGTGTGGTTTATGTTCCACAGGAGGCGCTCTCGCTCTGCTTCATCGTCTGGCAGCAGCTCCTCTCGCTCTCGCTCACCTAAAAAAGTAATGAAAAGACTATCCAACACGCCACCACGAAAACAGCCTCATTTTTCTGAGGCCTCTATTAGCCCTCCGAGGAAAGATAGGCGTTCACCATCTCCACGGGTCAGAAGGAACAGAGCCTCAGTATCTCCTCCCAGATCGTCTGGTAAGGTCTTCAAACTTGACATTTTATGCTACTTATGCCGCTTTTTTTTTTCTTCTTCTTTTGTTTTTGTTTGTTTGTTTGTTTTTCTATGTCAGAACAATACAATGGCTTTTAACCTGTCTGTAAGGCATAAAATGGACATCAGTTTACTATTGAAACCTTGTATGACAGAAAGTTCTTAAAACTCTTCAATTTTTAATTGTACATAGGTAATAATGTTGTGTGAGGAAGTTATGCACCCCACCATCCACACCGCGCTGTTATGGTAGATCGCGGGAGGTTGTCTCCTTTAAAAGTAGATCTTGGAGCAAAAAACAATGAGCACCCCTGTCGTGGATTATCATAGAAACTCTTTAAACAAGTCACGCAGTTAAGATAGAATACATGTAAGGTGAAAAAAAAAGCAACAAAAAAAAAAAAAAGTGTCAATGTAAATAAACCGCTCCAGTAGTAATGAAAGTCTAAACGATGATTTGAATGAGGTTCTTTATAGATGTAACTTTTTAATGGTGAGATATCACTAACAAAACATTTTATCCCTTATATTTTAGAAGAGGATAAAAACGAGAAAGGGGCAACTGCAGATTCGGTGCAGCAGAGACGACAATATCGTAGACAAAATCAGGAATCATCTTCAGGTATGGTGACATTCACTCATCCAACCAACCCTATTTTTACCTAATGCATCTTTTGGATTTCAGATTCAGGATCCTCCTCCTCAGATGAGGATGTGTCTAAAAGACCAAAGGGAGGACCAGGGGCCAGGAATGGTGATGTTAAAAGGAGGCGTAGCCACACACCTTCACCTAGAAGGCGACCGAGAGACATCTCTCCTAGGTCAGACACATTCTAAATTATGCAGTCTGCTTTTGTTGGTTAAGAAATGTGAATAACTCGTCATTTTGTCCACTTTCAGGAAAAGACGTTCACCATCTCCTGGTGCACGCAGACGCCGTTCTCCTAGTCCTCTAAGGCGTCGCAGGTCCCCTTCACCACGACGAAGGTATTGGCATAATCACGATGAAGTAATGTTTGTAGAGATTTTATACATAAAACAATAACACATTCCCCCATGCACTACCCAGACGGGGAAAATTTTCTGATGCACAGGTAGCATTTGCGAGAAATTCTCCCCGCTCCATCAATTTTACTGTCGGCCTCTGGGCCGCTTCTCTGGCCAGTTGTAGTCTTTTAATCAGTTTTTGTCCTGACAGTCCAGCTACAATCCAGTCAATGTCCATACAATAAAATTATGCAGATGAATAAGAGTATTAACAACGATTAGTGTTACCTCTAATCCCCTGTAAAAATCACTTCTCTGGTGCTTTGCAGGTCTCCTTCCCCACCTCCCCGCAGACGGTCTCCATCCAACAGACGATATTCACCACCTATCCAGCGTCGCTACAGCCCCGTACCTCCTCAGAAGAGGAAATTCTCTAACTCTCCTCCTAGACGTGCTTCGCCAGTTCACAAACGCCGTCCTTCTAGATCTCCAAAACGCAGAAGTTCTCCCATTCAGCGGCGACGAACACCGCCCTCGTCTGCATCCCCACCCAGACACAGAAGAAGTCCCATGTCCTCTTCTGTTCGGCAAAGTCGAGATGCACGATCCCCTCCTGTAGCAGCAAATCGTCGCTCCCAGTCCCCTGCAAACCGCAGTCGCAGTGCTGTGAGGCAGTTCGAATCTGCCAACCAACGGAGACATTCTCCACACAGTGAAAAACCTATCCGAAGAGTCTCCCGCACCCCAGAGCTGGAAAACAAGAGGTTAAAAAGTGACAAATATCACTTTTTTTTTTTTTTTTTTTACATTTTTTACCTGTCATAGCAAAAAGTCGCTCGGCAGAAAAAAAATTATTGCAATAAGATTGAAAACAATTTGACCATAGGCAGATTTAAACGGAGACGTAAACTTAAGCAATAAGCATAATAGAAATCTTTTAAAACTTATTAGTCTATTTAAATGGAGACAGTTGCTGTCTTAACATTGAGTGTACACTATTAAACATGGACAACGGTAAGCGTTGTCATTGGTTGTTGTCAGCAAGTCTACAACCACCCACCCATCCATCCATCCATCCATCCATTTTTTGTACTGCTTATCCTCACCATGGTCACAGGTGGGCTGGAGACTATCACGTCAAACATCTTTTTCCTGTGACAGAAAAAAAATGACCTCAGTAAACAAACATGTAATAAGTTGCCAACCGTTCTGTCATTAAGTTAATCGAAAATAGTAATTGTGAACCACAAAGTTGTAGTTTATAATTAACATGAATTCATGCATGTCAAAATGATTTGTGACAGTCAGTGTAATTGTTTTTACAGACTTTCTCCGAGCCCCCAGCCTTTTAGAAGAGTTTCCTCCAGATCTCGATCCTTTTCTCCACAACCAGCTGCTGCGAAGCACGCTGCTCCCACATCTGCCTCCCCCTCACCATCTCGATCAAACAGTGCATCTCCCCCACCGGCCAAGAAGGCAAGCAGTGGCTCTGGCAGCCATTCACCTAGCAAGGTATTCTAACTCTAGTCAAATATTGTTAAAAGAGTGACTTCTTGGTGTGTAATGATTGATTAGATTTGATTGATGTTTCTATTCAAGGACAATATTGATTTCTTATAAGTCTAGTGAAGATTTGTTCGGATTTAGGTGTAATGTACGATTTTAAACTTTGGACGAATTTGTCACAATGACCGTCATTTCTAATGCATAACCTCTAGAAAAATTTACGTGGGGCGAGTTTTTTTTTTTAAGTACTCAGTTAATCCTATCCTCCTAAACCCGGAAATGTGACGTCACTTACAGCAATGGTCCCCAACCTTTTTTGCACCGCGGACCGGTATGATGTGGGCCTTTTTCTCGAACGTAAAATTCAGGGAAAACCAGACACTGAATCAACCTTTTTTAACGGCGGCCTTTCCTAAAACTTGACGGCAAATATCCTTGGTAGCTGGAATAATAAGTTCTCCAATCGTGAAAGGTTTCATGGCTTTAGCATTACGATTCGTCACAAGGTGATGATGCGCTTAGTGCATTCGCTTTTATTGACATGGTGGCCCTCACTAATTGTTTCTGTCCTTCGTGTTGTTCGCAGCTTTGAAGGCTTCATTGCATCGTTTGCTAACCTTTGGCCACATATTATGTAGAGTGGATTTGGCGTAGGCTCCTCTTCTGACTCGTCAGGTGGACTTATCCCTGTAAAAAGCTGTTCAAAGACTGTTTTCAGTCATCTTCGCTAGCGTGTGGGCTTATTATTCGCGAGAACAAATCTGATGCGCCTAAGTCATACATCATTATTGAGGACAAGCTCACATATATATAAATAAATGATGCTAGGTTCAATTGATTGATTGATCTATGACAACAGCCTACCGGTATATAGTTTTATCATTATAGCTATTGACTAATCCCAGCGAAACGACTGAAAGTACCCCGTCCGCCATTGCTGAGGTGTGCCGCCAGCAGCAGGCAGCTAACGTTACTGTTTACGTTGACTGACGATGGGCTGCTATTGAGGTGTGTAAACATTCTAAATAGCGAGATAGCAGCAGCGATACCAGTGATATAGATATATACACCAGCAAAAGTAGCCGTCGTTCAGGATCACTATTCAGTGACGATAATAGCAGGGGGCTCCCAGAAATGCATATTTAAAATTTATTCTTTCATGTATGAACCTAAGGCGTCAGATGAGATAATTTAATCTGCACAGTAGACTGCGACGACGTGCAAACCAATTGGCTGCAAAGCTTCATTGCTTCATGAGGCTTCATTTGGCCATCACTAATGAATAGATCAAGTACACCCATTTAAACGCAATGTTTACTCTTAAATTCAAAAATACTTAAGAAATCACAACTAAAAACAATAGACCATGCCTCTTTTTAAGTAAACGACGCCGATTGGCGACTCGACACTTAATAAGATTTTGTATTTAAGGGGTATGAATTAAAGAAATAAAACATGAAGAAAATGTAAAATAAATTTAAATACTTTGATGACTAATTATTGCATATTTTCAAACGGTATGACAAGTATTGTTATTACATTGGATTTTGTCACTATACAGTAGAGGTGTGCAAAATTTCCGATTCTTAGATTATTCGCGATTCGGCCGTGGAAGATTCGAGAACGATTCACAAACATCCAAATTCAGATTATTGAAATATGCCAAGTAAAGCGGAAGTACAACACACTCAGCGCGCCGCGCGGTCTTCGGGACGGAACGGAGCGGGAGTAGCTAAACATTATGCTTCTCATTAAGCGGCCCCTCGGGTAATGCCAACGCTCAACTCACGGCTCTAGCTCAACTCATGCCACGAGATAAAAAAACACAACAACATACCTGACTGCTGCCGAAAAGCTGCTACAAGTACAGCTAAGCTACGTAATGTTACGGTAGATATCATTTATATAGGACTAGATGGATTATAGACTCGGTAGCAGTAGCAGCACATCTGCAAAAAGCTAGATGCGGGCGTTAGTAAACGGCCGCCATCTTAAAGCAGTAAACTTGAAACTTGAATCTATCTTTAAAATAGTTTTAAAACTTTCACATGTCAAAAGTAGACAAAAGGGAAATTATGGAATAACGGGAGCAATTTTAACAACTTTAACGGTTGATTCACAACATTAAATTAATTGAATGTAGTTTAAAGCTGCTGATACAGAATGGGGACTGGAGTTTTTTTATGTAATGTTATTTTTGTATATTTGTTTACTGCTATATGTTGACTTGATACTGAAATAGTAGTTTGGTTTAGCCTGAGAGTATTTTTGAACAATTTTGGAACTAATGTACAAAACTTTATTTAAAAAAAAAAAAAAAGGAAAAAATAGGAGGGGGGTGCATCAATAATCGTTTTATAATCGAATCGGAGCCTCTGAATCGTAATCGAATCGTTAGGTGCCCAAAGATTCCCAGCTCTACTATACAGTAGGTTTACATAATTACACATTTAAAGATGTTGAAGACAAATCTGGATAAAACAGAATTTCTGGCCTCCGCTTTTACCGTTCTCTCATACGAGTTGCGGAGTGGTGGGCTTCCTCTACTCTTGTTGGTGCCATCAAATTATTGAAGCAATCATCAACATACACTACAAATAAATCCAACATTTTAAAATTGTTGTACCCACCACTTATTGCTTAGTTTAGTTTGGAAGGAAGTTGATTACTTCTCTGCTGTTGAACAAAGTGATTCATAGTTTCAATTGGTTGTTGTCTTCGTTTTAGTTGCCCTTATTATTGTAATATGTGTTGGATTCCAGAATTCAGATGTTGATGGCAGTGCCAAGAAGAAGAAGAAAAAGAAGGAAAAGAAACACAAGAAGGACAAGAAACATAAGAAGCACAAGAAGCATAAGAAAGAGAGGAGCAGCAACGCAGCGAGTGGAGAGACCCAGCAGAACCAGGGTGGGGATGAAGATGGTGAATCAAGAAAGGTTATGTCTGTTTGTCATCTTTAGCAACGGAGATTTTCTGATGGCATTTGAGTAAATGACACAGAACATCAAAGTGCTAGATTGTCCTTTGACTTGCACAAGATTGTGTCCATTTTAGCAAAAATAACTAGTAGTTTTTTTCCCCTCCCTAGGAATCAGAGAGTGAAGTGGAGGATACGTTGGATGACCTTGAGAAACACCTTAGAGAGAAGGCTTTACGCTCCATGAGGAAGGCCCAGGTTTCACCCTCACAAATGTCCTAAATCTCAAGGGGACCCGGCATCTCTCCCTATATGTTAACCCTGATATTTGATCAACCTGATTCAAATTAGAAAGTTACAAACTGTTAATTTTGCTTTTTTTTTTTTTTTCTTTTCTTTTTGGTACATTTTGAGGTTGCATTTGAGTGTGGTTTGTCACTTTCAGCTTAACTGTAAAAAGCTTGTTGTCCATTCATTAGCTTAGGAACATGTAAATTGAGGGATGATTTAGACACATTTTCTCCCCAGAACCAAAATAATTCTTTTCATAAGTGATTGCATGTGCAGTGACTGTGTTTGATATGCATGAATGACAAGATGCTATGGCATTTACCGGTATATAAAAACCTGCACATAAGGTTATTTCGATTAATCTTCAAGGTGGAAGCAGTGTCACTGCTGTTTAAAGAAAAAGTCCTCATAGCAGGGCAAAATTGTATTTACAGTACCAGTTGTTTGTGTGAGTTGTTCCAAGAGGAGGCTTTAATTTATCCCTTTTATTTTAATTTTTTTTTTTTTTTAACTTTCTTGCACCAAGCTAATTCATGTCGGACTGCTTAGTTTTGTATTTAGTACCCATTATTTGTCTTGTCATCCTTTCAGAATTAAAAGTTTTTTTTTTTTAAATGATATCTCTGTTTAAAATTGAATCAACACTACTATTTTTGATAATTTAAAAAAATGACTTTATAAACTATATAAAATCACAGTGGTCTACAGAATAATGGGAAATATTTGCTTCAGTGTTTTAAAAAAAATGGCTAAATCGTATTTTCTCTGGACACATGGATTTGAAAAACGTTTTTAGCGTTGGCTAAAGTATTTTAGATGCTTGACTACAAAGATACAGGGGTTGGACAAATTATTTGGAACACCTTAAATCAAAAACTTTAATCTGGTGTAGGTCCGCCTTTTGCGGCAATTACAGCCTTAATTCTACAAGGTATTGATTAATACAACTGAATTGTTTCCAAAGGAATTTTTAGCCATTCTTCAGTTCGAATACCCTTTTAACTCTTTTAGAGACCATGGCGGTGGAAATCGACGTCTTAATTGAATCTCTAAAACTGACCACAATAATGTTGAGATCTGGGGATTGATGCTCAACTTCGTTAGTATGTTCCTCATGCCATTCTTTAACAATTATGTTCAATGATTGCTGCCAAAATGTTAGGTTTTGCCATTATTTTGTCCAACCCCTATACATTAGTGACATTTTTCAGTTACAAGTGGCTACCTTTGACATGAGATTGAAATAATGGTGTTTGCCACCACGTATGAAATGTACAGTATTAATGCGTTTTGTTCACTTCCAAAACTCCAGGATTTATGCAATACATTTAAAATGGTATAGTTTGTCAAACCTCAAAGTATTCTGAAAAGGTAGACCATTTTTAGGTAGATATGTTTACCCAGAAATGACCAGTTTCAGTTCAATTAATATTCATTTTCACCTAAATTGCTTGGATTTGAACATTTCTCCCAGATAGTTTGTCTTGCAAACTATAGTCATTTTACACTTTTGAGCTCATATTTCCTTTTTAGTGACCTAAGTTTAGTAGTCACACTACTTTTTTCTAGGAAGCATTTATCTTGTAGACCAGTGACATTATAGATTTTTTTCTAAAATGTTTTTATACAACATAAAAGTTAATAAAAATAGTTGAACTCATTGGCTGCCAATTCATTTTGACTGAATGCTAAAAACTAATAAAAAAAAAAAAAGACTGCTCCACCAATGAGGGGTTCCTCATGAGTTAAAATTAGTGCTTTGTAAGGGTAAAAAAATATCGGTTGCCAAACATCACTTGAAAAATGAAATTGTCCCGTGTTCATAAAAAAAAGTATGCTTTTTTTTTTTTAAGAGGGATGGGCTTTGTCCCATATTATGAAAATTTGAAATATAGTCTGATTTGCAGAACAAATAAATATTGGTTTGGAAGCAGGCAAACATTCCCATGCCTCTCCAGCTTTGTGACCAATGAGTATATGAGTATCACAATGACAATATGAAATCCTGCTCATCCTATAGGTCATACTGTTAACGATAATAGAAGACAACACAGCAGAGTGGATGATGCAAAAAGCAATGCAGCATAGAAGTTAATATTGTGATATTCATATTTTTACACTTTTCTTGCACAAAATGTTCTGCTTTGTATGTCAACCTTCGCGAGTCTTTATGATCAAGCCAGAATGATCAAACACATGATGGCTTTAAAGCGCCATTTTAAAAAAATGCACATGAAAGTGAGGACTTCAAACTTTCTCCCAAATTTTATTTGGCAAGACAACAGAAAACCGGAGATATGGTCATTTTAATTTGATAAAAAGTACCTTTATGCGTGTTTCCATGCATTCCATGCATGCTTTTGTATACATATTTTTCAAGTTGGAATTTGATTATTATTGTGTGTTTATTGACCTAATTTTTAATCATTTATATTGTAATAGTAACGGTTCATATAAATGACATGCAGAGAAAAATAAAATACACCGCAAGAGACCCATGGCATGCTTAATATTTTTACATGGGACAAAAATAAAAAGTATGTAAAGTGGCTCAGGACCTTAAGCGTTAAATTAGACTTTTAGATTGAGATGAACAAATATTTTATTTTTTATTTGATAAAAATCCCGTGACTACTTTTTAAATTTTTTTTAATTATTACATAATCATTGCAAAATAAAACAGTTTAAAAAAATATATATATATATATATATATATATATATACACAGTTTAACAGAAATAGAGATATTTTAACCACAGGCTACAGGGGGAAAAAACATTTATTCTCATAAGTTTATTACTTTTTTGAATTGCTAATTAGTAATTAGTCTTCTTGATTTCAGTGTATAATTCAAGGGTGTTGGTTTGCATAGGGACGGTAGGGACATAACACTAGCAACTTTTCAGGAGGCTCAAATTCACCTCACAAACTTTTAAACAACCTTATTTCATTATATAAAGAGTTCAGATATATAGGTAATTTAGATTGTCTTACCATATGTTGTAAAGATCGAATTGACCCTACCATTATTAAGTGAATTATTTTCATTATGTTCAGACTTACATCTATCCCTTTTCACTTGCTGAATGTGCCGGTCCCCTCCCCCTTAACGGCTGCTCGAGCCGAACAAAATCATCCGTGCAATCAGATTCGATTATTTGCGTGATGTGTTCTTAACGAGCAACATCGACGCAAGTCATTGACAAAAAGCTTTTTACGTTGAAATTCTTGTGAATAAATGCTTAAATCCCTGAATTCTTTATAGATATGAACGTAAAATTGTCTCGATTCTTGGTTAAAAGCAAAAGAAACCGTGCAGGTAGCATTTATTTTATATCAATATGTTGAATGTGCGGCTCGTCTTTAAGTTCACTGTGGCGCCACCTTACCACAACAAAGAGCTTTTTATGTTGAAATTCTTGTGAATAAAGGCTTAAATCCCTGAATTCTTTATAAATACGGATGCAAAACAGTGTCGATTCTTGGTTAAAAGCAAAAAAACGTGCAGGTAGCATTTAGGCCAATTTTACGTAAATATTGCGAACTATGACGCCAATGCCTCAGTGGCTAATTTCTCCATTTTTTCAAAATGCATGTTTCAAAATGCATGCATAGTACAAAAAAATATAATAATTACCTTGAATCCTCGAACAAATCACTCCTGAGACAATCCTTCCTGTTTGTATGTGGTACAGCTTTCGTACTTTTTGAACCGAAATCCACCGTTAGTTCGCTGCGTACGTGTTTGTGAATAGACTCTACTCACATGACGTCACAACCACGCCTCCGCGCCATATTGTCCGTCAACTCGTCGTGTTGACGCATTACCGCTACGAAAATTCCTCCTATTATGGCGTGTTTTTCTGCTCGTTAACATAAATAATCAAAATGGTGAAGGCGTGTGTGGCGGTTGGTTGCAATAACAGAGAAGATAGACGGAGAGACTTGAAGTTCTACCTTATTCCGAGAGACCCGGAGAGGAGAGCGAGATGGACTGCTGCAATTCGACGAGAAAACTGGGCTCCAAACGATTACCACAGATTATGTAGTAGTCATTTTATATCTGGTAAGATGCATTTAATATATAATTAGAGGGTTTGGGGCTGACAACCACAATTAAGATCATTGCGAGGCTAGTCGCCGACAACACAGTTTCAAATTCAAGATGCTTAATTCTTCCACAATCATTACATTTTGAATAATATTTAGCTGGTACCAAGTGAAAGAAGCTGGCCTCGTCTACAGATCATCAGTTAAACAGGTGTGTCCAAACCTTTTGCAAAGGGGACCAGATTTGGTGTGGTAAAAATGCGGGGGGCTACCTTGGCTGATTTGCATAGAACAATATATTTAAACAAATTTTAGCAAGCCCTTCTGTGTGTCACATTTGCTTTATTATTTTTTTAAATTCATAATTTCAACAGTCTCGTCTTTGTGGCGTTCTCTTTCGACACTCGGGCTCTTGCGAAATACTGCTGCTGTGAAATTAAACTAGCTTCAAGTTGCTATAATTTCTCGCTGCGTATCTTCCCTGTAATGTCGTAAATGTCAGCGTGTCTTGTTCGGTAATATTATCGCGTCACATCGAACTCTTTGAAAACAGCGACTGTCTCTTTGCAAATGAGGCAGACACAGTTGTTGCGTGTTTTATTGAAGAAATAGTCCAATATTCACCTATCCTTGAAGCGTCGGCCATTGCAGTCAACTTTTTTTTTTTTAATTTATTGTCGCCATTTTAGAAAATTGGAAGTAAAGGGTCACATGGGGTAATGTTGCTTAGAGTGCTGCTCTTAACGTTTTTCAAACTTTCGTGAGAATAGGCTGATTTTGTGTGGACAAGATGGTTGTAGATATCAGGGTAGCAGATGTCAGGCAGAGAGGGCGAAGACAGTGGTTCGAAAAATATCGATTTAGGCATCAAATATGGATCTGGCGAATGGATAGACTGAAGCTTTTCCACATAACGCCTTTTATGCAACGCATCCAATGAGTTTACAGTGTCTGAAAGCACCGGGGCTTCCATGAATTGCACTATAAATTGCACAACAAATTGAAACCATTGAGAATACGGATAAACAATGACTGACAATATGGCGGCCGGATACAGCGACACGTCATTCTGTGACGTTGGTGAGTAGGGTCTATAGCTCCTCTTGATGTGGGCGGCCCCCTGCTTGAAGGAGTTGCGCAGTGCATGGCCGAGCTGTCCCGTCAATAATGATGATGTCTATGCCACAGCAACTGTTTAACAAGTTAAATGATGTTGACGAATGTGGTGCTTTGAAGTCTCTGTTTACCAGCGTCTCTGGCAAGATCAAAGCTTAACTGTCTGTCAATCATCGTTACCTTTAATAAGCAACTCCAGTACACTGTCTGACCATCAAAGAACAGTGAGAGGAAGGGAGGAAGAAAGATTGACTACGCTATTGGCATTGGACCGCTCATCTGTATTTATTTTTTAATTGAAAAAAAATCTGTGATGGACTGAGAGCGCGAAGTTTGAAGGGCGAAGTAGCGAGGGATCAATGTACTCACACAACCCTGACATGTTGACAACAAGAAAAATATGAGAGTGAACTGTCTCGACAATACGGCCGTAGAATGTTTACGATCTCAATGGTCCTCTTTCGACCTCCGTTCGCCAGTCTTTATAAGTAAAGGTGACAATTATTATTATTGTAACATCGCCTAAGATAGTGCCAGCTTTGTCAGATTTTTAATCATTTATTTAATACCTTGTGCAACACAACATGCCTACTGTCCACCGCAGTCGACAGTAAATGAAAAGTGAAAGTAAAAAATCCTTTCCCCCACGCAAAACACGTCCGCCACAATAGAACCCGATTCGTTACATTATTACAGCAATTATTGTGATTATCACTATTAATAATTTATTTTGCTCTGTGTAATTGGTATTCGCAATAGTACCAGCAGTATTTATTAAGGATTTAGTGTAGGTTTTTGGGCTGTGGGGCGAATTAATGGAATTATAATGTAATCTTATGGGGAAAATCCTGCTCGACATGCGACCATTTTGATTTACAAACAAGGTCCAGGAACAAATTAACTTCGTATGTCGAGGTACCACGGTATAGGATTTTTCTTTGCAAACTTTTGTTTGCGAATAAAAAAACTTAGCACAAACACTGATAAAATTGATTAAATATTCATAACTATTATATCTTGGGTAAGTTCAGAAACAAATACTAGTCCTTCTAATAAAATTAGCATAGTGTGATAAAGTTAATTATTTTCTGTAATGTACTGATAAACATTAGACTTCCATATATTTTAGATTCATTACACACAACTGAAGCAGTTCAAGCCTTTTATTGTTTTGCTATAGATGATTTTAGCAAAATTGTCAAAACCAAAAATCCCTATCTAAAAAAATTAGCATATTTCATCTGACCAATACAAAAAAGTGTTTTTTAATACAAAAAAAGTCAACCTTCAATTAATTATATCAGCTATGCACTCAATACTTGAGTAGATGTTTCTACTCCAGACTCAGTCCACTGTTTCTGCAGGTCCCTCAAGGTCTGGAATCGGCCCTTCTCCACAATCTTTCTCAGGGTGCGGTCTCCTCTTCTGGTTGTGCAGCGTTTCCTGCCACACTTTTTCCTTCCCACTGAGGTGCCTTGATACAGCACTCTGGGAACAGCCTATTCGCTCAGAAATTTCTTTCTGTGTCTTAGCCTCTTGCTTGAGAGCGTCAATGATGGCCTTCTGGACAGCAGTCAGGTCGGCAGGATAGCGGTTTTGAGTAATGAACCAGGCTGGGAGTTTTTAAAAGCCTCAGGAATCTTTCGCAGGGGTTTTGAGTTAATTCGTTGATTCAGATGATTGGGTTAGTAGCTTCTTTAGAGTACCTTTTCATGATATGCTATTTTTTTTAGATAGGGATTTTTTATTATTATTTTTTGCCAAAATCATCAATATTAAAACAATAAAAGGCTCGAACTACTTCAGTTGTGTGTAATGAATCTAAAATATATGAAAGTCTAATGTTTATAAATACATTACAGAAAATAATGAACTTTATCACAATATGCAATTTTTTTAGAAGGACCAGTAATGTCTTCTAAATTCAAAATTATAGGGGCGAGTAGAATCATGAAAAAATAGACTTCAAAAGCAGTCCAAAAATATTTTGCTCTTCCCGGTTTTTCCGAGCACACATCGCTCTCCAGTGACGTAACTCCACCTCCTGTCGAATCCTACGGCGACGTTAGGACAAGACCATTTGGCCAGCCCAGCCCAACCCCACTCTATCTTGTCGGCTTTAGTAAACGCCAGCAGCCGCGGACGGCTCTTCGGGCAGACAAAGCGCAGCGTGGACCTCAGTACACCAAAAGGGACTTTTAGTGGATAAGACAACCGATTAACGTTGGGCGTGGTAGACTAGAAGAAAAGTCGTCTTCCTCCCAGCTAAAGTTGGAAGAAAGTAGCTGTCGCCATGTCACTGTCGGTACCGCAGAACGGCGTAAAGGCGGATAACGAGCCAGTTATTGAGCTGTTTGTCAAGGTAAGATTTACGTGGCAAAAGTTCAATGTATTGAGCAAATTGCTGTTTGAAAAACCAGGACGCGACACTGACCTGTTTGTTATTTTGGGGGGTGCCCGACACAAGACGAATGGACTGTTAGCTATTGCCATGTGGTGGGCTGAAACCATTTCTAGGAGTAGCGTTACCATATCCATCGGCTATTGTCTGCTTAGTAGAGCGCCATACATAGGTTAACCCTGCAGTTACATTTTGGGATTGTATGGCCTCGGCTATGGGAAATGAGGCTATCAAACCAGACTTGGATTTTTGATTATGGGTCAGCTTGACATTGTAGGCTGGAAAAGATGTTGAGTGATCCTGTTTCATAGACAAAGAATACTGTTTTCACAATAACTTGTATTGTTGGTGGCGCTTGTGCATCACTTCCCAAGGCGGTGATGCGTCTGATCCTTTTCATTTTTAACTGAAATCGCGACTCTTTGTTGTTCCTGTGTTAAAACAGATTGCATGGATGGCTCCTTGCGTTTTCTTGACCAGAGCGGGAAAAGGAGAGAAAGGGACAAGAAAAGGGGGCGGGTGGGGTTGAACGTTTGGCACATAAGGAGCTGGAGTGCTTTGTGGGGGAGATTTGCATTGAATTGACTGAGTGGTCAGGCAGTCAGTGTACATGTTTCTCTGACCACTTCATTGGTCGCTTTATTTTCCAGTTTAACTCATTGCAAAGGCTACCATTGACGGAAATAGACGTCCAATCCATTTAAGTTTGGAGTCTGGCATCATACGTTCATTAGCTGCCAGCCTTTAGGGTCAGATGGATTGGACGTCTACAAGTGACAAACTAATTAGAATTTACCGCAGAAGAGCTGCATGATTGGACGTCCATCTTTGTCAATGGCACTCAAAGAATTTAGATGAACTAATAAGGGTTTATCCTTGTTTCAAAAGCGTAGTTTTGGTCTCAACATTGGTAGGGACAATACCGAACCTAAATAATTGATGGGCTAAATGATCAATGCAAAATAATTCTGGATTGACTTATACTAACTTTCATATGTACAGTATTGGTATAGGTGATACACCGTTCAATTCAAACCTTTGTTTAAAAAAAAACTAATAAAGAAACATTTTGAACTCTTCCAGAATAAATGTCTGGATTTTATTAGCAAATTTAAATTGTAATAGTTGAACATGACTTAAATTATATTAACGTACACGATTAATACAAACTTGTTAAAAATCTCTTCACTATTCAGGAATGGAAAAAATAAACATCTAAGACCATTCAACTTGACTGTAATAAAATTTGAGCCTTCCTTCAGGTAAAACACTACTGCTTATATCCACAAGCACAGCCAAACTTGACAAAAAATGAAAGCTCCTTTGGGACGCTTTAAGACCTCATAAATAAAATAAAATGAAAATTGGGGTGAAGGCGGTAAACCTCGGTTCACCACATTTCTCACGGTTTAATTAATGTTAAGAGTAGAAAACATACAGGACAACAATTCTCTCTAAGCAGCTTCCTACTCACGTTTTGCAGGTTGGCAAATTCAAACAGTTTGATGTTATGCTCTGATGCAGGTCAGACTCTCAGTAGCAAAATTTGTGGTGTGCTCCCCACTTCCACAACATTGATATCTTTTTACATTACTCACAATAGCCACGTTTACATGCTGACTTTTATTCATACCGATTCAAATCATTCCGAATGGAAATTTCACATCAGCTGTTTACATGTCACTTCATCTATTCCGATCCAGCGTTTACATGTGACTGCCTTTATTCCGAAAGGACGTTTGACAACTGCCGTCTGACATGCGCAGATTAATCAAAACAAAGCGTCACGTTGCAAAACATGGAGATCGATCGTCAGATCAGCTGCTGTTTTAACTTTTCGAGTGGAAACAAAACTTCAGAATGATATGCCGTTCATTTAAAAAGTTGTGTGGGTGCGCTATGCGTGTGCTTGGAAGCCATGTTGCAAGTGACGTTACTTACGTCACCGAGTGACGTCACCACGTCAGTACGGAGCATGCGCAGAAAGAACGCAACCAGACACCATTCCGCTTCCCTGTTTACATGATATAATTTTACTTCTAATCGGTTTGGGAAAAGGAATATTCCACCCCTGTGAATCGGAATGAAATTCCATTCGGTTTGGGCCTGTTCATTCTGAATGAGGTGTTTATATGGAACACATTTATTCGGTTTGAAGAAATATTCCGATTGTAATTGGAATATTTGGCTCCATGTAAACGTGGCAAGTGACTGCTGCTGGCCCAAAAAAACCTTCTAATATCCCGCCTCTTCAAAGGGGGTTGAGTATGTTGTCGACATGTTGTATAAGTCATCAACCAATCAAACGTGCGTTTGAGGAAAAAATGGACTGGCACATTCAGCAAGTGAAAAGGGGTAAATGTAAGTCTGAACATAATGAAAATCATTCACTAAATAATGGTAAGGTCAATTCTATCCTTAAAACCCATGGGAAGACAATCTAAAAAGTCATTATAGAACGCAAATAAAGTTGCTTAAAAGTTGGTGGGGACAATTTGAGCATCCTAAAAATTGATAGTGTTATGTCCCTCCCGTCCCTATGCAAACCTACGCCCTTGCCTTGCTTCATGAGATATCTGTAGTCTAAAGGTGTGAAGAACACGTTTAATTTGCTTTCGTCATACTTTAGGGTGGTCTGTTTGTTTTCCCATTTTGGATTTGGTTCAACAAATAGGAAAATCCTCTTCCACTGTTGCTCACGTAAACAGTAGCTTTTGTTGGGGAAGAGTTTGTAGGAAAACATTTCTCTCACTGTCTACAAGAAAGATTATGTCATCTGCAGACCAAGTTTACACATGATGTGGCCAACTATTTCCTTCTACCCCTCCTTCTTTGGACTGTGCCCTCTTCTCACATGTGTGATGCAGGGCTGAGCACTATTTGAGTAATGTGTCATAAAACATTTCAATCCTTTCTGTGTTAATGGTACTTTTTAAAGCATAAATGAAGTAGATTACTGCTATATAAACTGTGGCTCAATGCGTTCGTTCAGTTTCATTTACGTATGTAGCGTATTTTCACCCTTGCACTATGCTGATTTGGTGTTATTTGTTTTTAAGGTGTTTAGACTAAACAAAATGCAATGCAAACTTAATGTCATATAGATATATATAAAAAGTGGATATAAATAATATAGATATTGCAGGACCACGAAAACTGGACCACGGTATAAAAACAGTTTATCGTACTTGTTGAAAAGACAAAATTAATGTTTACATTGGTTGTTTGTTTAGCGCAGTAGCTTTAAGCTGATGCAGGATTAAAAAACAGTATGTTGAGTACTGTAATTTTTTAATACATGGTAAGTAGGGCTGGGCGATATGGCCCTAAGTACGTATCACGATAAATCGAGCAGATTTACCTCGATAACGATAAATGACGATAAATTCGCCCAAGCGGACTGTTATATAATTTGAAAATTTGAATCAATGCATGGAATACAAATTAAGTTCTCGTCAAATTTATTACTTTATTTATTATTATTTTTACCAGCTTTCAATTTAACAATTGCACATGCATTCTAAACATTAAGTATTAAAAAAACTTGTAAACAATAACAATTCTAGTGTGAACATTTATAACAGCTTGTATGACTTGAAAAATGTACAACCTTTTAAAAATCAATATGACGACTGTGCAAACATGTCATTCTAACACAAATGACTTGCAGCTTTAACAGTACACTTCAGACAACTTATTGGTAATGGCTGCTGTGACATAATTATTCAACACAAGTGTTTATGTCAAAGTTTCCGTTTTTTCTTTTTCCAGAACATTTTTTAATACATGCACCCCCCACACAGACACAACCAGATTAAAGCTGTATTGCTCTGATGCCAATGAAACATTTAAGATTGTATGATGGCAGAATAACGCAAACACATACAGAAAAATAGCTGTGGCCATTAAACTGTCATATTATGTATATGCTTCATTGTTGGATTATACTTTATGCTGAGTGCTTTGCCATCATGAAAGCTTTCAGAGAAATCACAGAGATACCAAATAACGCCACACAATGATTGCTACATGAAGTCCGTGCCCAGTCCACTCATTAATTTCAGCCGTTTTGACAAGGTGAGAGCCGCTGTCCGACTCCCATCATGTTCATTTGTAGCCGCTGTTAGCCGCTAGCGTTAGCCTCTGGCTTGGCTACCAGAAGAAAGCACTAAAAACATCCTCTCCTGAAATCGTGAGAACCAGGGAGGACAGCGGGTGAAAGCCCGTCTGGAACCCGCCAAGAGTTTAATTAATGTCGGGTAAAAGTTTGGAGAAGCTAACTTAAACCCAACTCCATCCCGTTTACTTGTAGCGTTAGCCGCTAGCGTTAGCCTACCGGGCTTCTGTTTTTTTGGCTTCCTGCTGAAAACCACATGACTCCATACGTAAGCACACTGTCTGCTTTCTTAAAGGGGAATGAACATAGTCGAACAACACAGTCAAAGCGGGTTGAAAAGACTATATTTTCTTGTTTTATTAAATTACCGAATTTACCGACATGGTCAAAATTACGTCGGTCATCATGAAGAATTTCTGTAACGGTAAATTTTCGGTTTACCGCCCTGCTCTAATGGTAAGGTTGTATTTGGGTACTTAAACATCACACCACAGTTGGCCTTCAAAGCTCAGACACTGTTTTTATGTGAAGCAAAGACTGGGGAAGATGAGAATAGATTACGTTTGCTTTAATAAAGTGCAGACAGCCTTGGATGATAAACAATGTCTGGAGCAGATGGACGGATGGTGGGGGAAAAAAAGTAAATCACAAAGTTGGTCTGACTGACGCACACATGTTAAAAGTGATTAAACTGCACACTAAAATACACATGCAGTATCCCTCGCAAATTCGCATTTCAAGCTTCGCGCCCAGAGTCAATCGTGGATATTTTCAATAAAAACAAAAACAAAAAACATTTCATTTAAAAATGTTAAGATATATGCATGTATACATTTACAAATCATTGTTTTATTTTATATATATATCATATCGTAACTGTTATGTTTGCAGTGCTTAAAAAAACATTAAAATGTATTTATTTATTTTTTCAAATTTGGGGTTAGCGTTAAAAATTAAATGTTTAAATTGGTTAAAAATCGGTGTAAAAAAATATAAAAAGGTGTAAAGGAGAATCAGAGGCTGGGAGCAGCCATGGGAAAGCCAAGAAACATCTTGGAGACGTGCTTTTATGTCTAAATGGTGTAATGCCTCTCTCTGTGTTTATGCATGTCTGATGGGAACTGTGGATGGATTCCCTTTTCTATACAGCTTGGCCTCATTACTATGGGTAACTGGAACGGATCCCAGCTGACTTCAGGGTACACCCTGGATTGGTCTCAATTTAATTAGATATCCAAATAATTGTTCACATTTACACTTTTTATTCAGAATGTTCTTTTAATGTAAGAACTGTGCTTTGGTAAGGTGAGAGGAAATGGAAGTACCCGGAAAAACCCATGCAAGGTCTCAGAAACACTTACAAAGACCACATGCAGAGATGTTCCAACCGAGATTCAAATTAGGATTATGTGATTGGGAGGCTGCCTTGCTGCCAGTATATAAACATGCGTGAGAGACATGTAAAGAACAAAGTTTTATTTTAATATCAGATTCTCATTATCAGAAGAATAATCCTGATGAGCTATATCAGACAATAGGATAGTCAAATAAAACAGCACATGTAAATTATCTTTGTTCCACTCTTTCAGTGTACCAGATAGTTGGATTTGAATTTTAAAGAAAGAAAATGTTTGATTAAATGAATTGGTTGAAATGCGGTGACTGCAATATAATTTTAAGAAATTTTGTTCTGGCATTAAATAATAAAATGATGAAAAGTTAAACAAAGTATACTTGCACATCCAAAATCTAAGGCTGGACAGTTCCATACTGAGCTTCAATAAAGTAGTAACATGTAGTAGTAACATTCAAACTTTCCACTGTAGTTGGTTTCTTTTAGTGCACCAGCACAGTAGTCCCGTGTCCAACTGGAAGTTGAGAGGTTTCCATTGAGTGATGTAAGCATTAGTCAGAGCTCTGTCATGGGATCTAATGGGTGCTGCTTTTATGCAGAAGGACTTTTCTGGCCATTGTTAGTCTCACGGAATAATTGGTCATGGCCAATTTAATCCAGACATGATTTCTCAAATGCACTATGGCAACTGAAATGGGAAACTAGTCTTGATGTAATAAATGGCTTTTCAATTTTTCATCCAAATTCTGGTTTAGTGGCAGATTTAGGATGATTTCCATTTGTGATTTTGTGTTTTCTTCAAGCTGTAGTGTAAGGTAAATTCTGGCTGCAAGGATGGCATTACACTTCTCAAAGATATATTCGCCGGTAGCTGCTGTTCCTTTTAATTTTATTTGGACTTTTCCATTTTCATTTCCATCAGGTTTAGTCAAACAGCATATGTTAATTTTCTTTTAGCCGCTTTTGCGTTACACCAATATCACAGTGCTAAAGCTATATGAGTTTGCATGGCAGTTAAACAAATGGGTAGAGGTATTATCATGTAATTGCTGGAGCTGCGCCTGCCTCAAATGAAAATCTCTGCTGCATGTCAGATCTCTAAGATGAAAGCTGCTGAGTTGTTCGTTGTCAGCTCCTTATTCGGTCAAAACGTGGCCTGAACTTGTTGAGCAGTCCACCCAATTTTAGACTATAAAGTGTGTTGGGGAGGGGTGAGTGTGGGACGCCAAGTTACTAAAATTAGGCTATGATCTTAGGCTTGGGTGGACCTTCCATTGGCTGAAAATGAATTATTGTCCTGCAACTCTGATCCCCATCAACAGTCTATGAAAAAGGTAGTGTAAGATGGTCGTGTCAACAGTAAGCCTTTAGAATGTTTTTCAATCATTAACATGTCCCAAAAAAATGTATAAGCTCAAAACTCAGGTGCAGTCAAACAAGCGTTGAGGTCCATCTTTTAAAATGTTATGGGATTTTACTTGAAAAAGGCAGACCCTTCTACTATTTAACATGCACATAATAATGTAAGAAACTATACGAATTTCATCAAGATCCATCATCATTAGTAGTGAGATATGGCAATCAGTCAGTGAACATTCATGAGTAAATGAAATGACACCATCCCTGGTTATTACGCTATCAAAACCATGTTTACTAGCCTTTGGTTGAACTTCAGAATTTTGAGCAAGTATGGTTAATGGTTGCTCATTTTTAGACTATTGTCACCTGTGTTCTGGTTGAGTTAAAAACAGTTTAAGTGTGAAACACGATTATGGTCAGTATTTTTTTGGCCCTTGATCACCATGTTTGAGAGAGAAAACTTGAGAGTACATTATTGTTTCTTCTGTTCAAAAAGACCAAATAGAGTGCACTGCTGCCTATGAGCTATCTTAGGCATGACTCATGCACTCCATTCAGCAGCTGTATGAGTCTCCTAAAAAAAAGAAAAAAAAGTGTTGATTTAAGCTAGTGAGCCTGTTAGCAATCGTGACGTGTCCTGCGTTACCTCAGATTTTAATATTGCCTATTATGTACATCAGAGGGCTAAAGATTTGTCAAGGATGATGTAACTGACTGCAATGGTGTCTGTTATGATCTTTTCTTGGGAGACAACAGAATGGGTACTATGAACAATTTCTTTAACTTCATGGAAAAATGTTCCGCCTTTCCAAGTTACGAACTTTATAAGGACTTCAGAATAAATGTCTTGTCTTGTTCCCATGTTCTGTTGGGATGTGAACTACAGCCCCACTTCAACAGTGCAGGAGGGCTGCCAGTTGCTAACTGGTGACGTGGCCAAAACACAAAACAAAAACAGCTTTGTGTTGTTTCTGTATAGAATGTTCTGTAGGAGCTCTTTTTGAATGTCATGCTTTTATAGTAGAGCTCTGACTGTAGACCAGATCTTAGCAACCTTGTTAAACGCATTACCTTTATTTTTGATAGCTTCACAAGTAGGGGTGGGAGCCTCTTGGTACCTCACGATACGATACGATTTGGGATACAAAGCTTGCGATAAGGATGATCTCACGATACGGCGATACAGCGATTATCGATACATTGGTCAGCAAATCATTCTAATAAACAGAAAAACAAGCCATTTTTATCATTCTGCTGTGAATTGGAATAAATTTATCACTTGTAGTCTTGTAGATGTCCAATCCGTTTGAGCTGGAAGGGTGGTAGCGAAGGAAAGTTTGTTGCCATCCCTCCCATTTCAAACAGATTGGCTGTTTATAGCGGTCAATGGTTACCAATGAGTTTAATTTGGGCGCATTTCAGGCCATTTGCTGTTGATTTTTAGTCACTTCCTGTAGATTTTTGTGCATTTATGAGTCACTTCCGGTTTATTTTGAGTTACAAAACCAGAAGTGACCCAAGAATCTCCCCAAATGAGTAGGCATTTACTCAATAGAAAGTGACCTGTAAATGCCCTAAAATGAACAAAAAGCCACCTGTAAGCGCCCCAACGATATAGCGATTCTTAGCAAGAGCGTATCGATAACCTTTTGGGATACAAAGTATCACAATATATGACCCTTTTGATATTTTGTCACACCATTATTCACAAGTCATGACATGATGGCCCTATTGTTATTTTACTCAGCTCTTCAAATTAATTATTCCAGAACTTCACGTGACTTGGATTTTACTTTGAACTGTTTTTAATGAAAACACCGCTTGTGAAATTCAACCCCACCAACAGCATCATCACGTAAAGTAAACAAAGCTCTCTCTTTGACGGGACTAACAGGACATTTCTGGAATAGTTTCTCCCTCCTCCCCTCCAATAGCAAACCCGGACCCCCCAGACTCAACAGAGGGGCCCAGGATAAGGAGAAAAAGTGAGAGATGGAGGAAGAGAAGGAAGAACTGCGCAGAGCCCTAAAACGTTCTGCCTTTGAGGATTCCTTCCTACTCCCTTCCTAAGTATTCATTTGTCCTTATTCTTGCCTGGCAAAAAGCACTACCTGCCATTGCTAATGCCTTCCCATTTCCTGTAATTTGCCTCTCTATCTGCCTTAATTGTCTTCGGTGGGGAACGTCATTCTATTCTGTTAAGGCACTGCCGCAGCTGTGATAGTGGAGTTATAGAGAGAATGTGGAGTGGCCAGTGTCATTGTCAGCTGCTGTTGGTTATTTAGGATAAAGAGGTCTTGGGGGCTACTAGGGCTGCATAATAATGGACAAAAACGATAATCTCAATTATATTTGATATTGTAATCACCATTATTTATCACGTTAGGGTTAACTGCACAACTTTCAAACAGTCTGTAATGGTCTTCAATTGATAATGAAACTGTAAAATGAATGGAATAAAATTTCAAAATGATAATAATAAAAGGAATTTTAAATTCACCACAGTCTGTCTCAGGGATTGATAACCTTTTTGACCAAGAGAGCCAAAACGCCTAACGTATTTTAAAATATGATTGCACGAGAGCCATACAGTGTATGCGTGTGTGTGTGTGTATAGGATGGTGGATAAACAACCTCGACTAACATCCAAACAAGTTTCAAGCTGTCCTGCAGTGTCTCAGAGCGGAACTTCGTCACCTGAGTGTTTTCCGCCATATATAGCCTGCTGTGTACAAGTTCCGCTCTGAGACCCCCAATTTGGCCAGATTTCAAAATTGTCCTATACACTGCTGGCCAAAAGTATCGGCACCCTTGCAATTCTGTCAGATAATAATCAATTTCTCTCAGAAAATGATTGCAATTACAAATGCTCTGGTAGTAATATCTTCTATCTATCTATATTTATTTTGCTTGCAATTAAAAAAACACAAAAGAGAATGGAAAAAATAATAAATCATTATCATTTTAAACAAAACTCCAAAAATGGGCCAGACAAAAGTATTGGCACCCTTTGAAAAATCATGTGATACATCTCTAATTTGTGTAATTAACAGCACCTGTTATTTACCTGTGGCACATAACAGGTGGTGGCAATAACCAAATCACACTTGCAGCCAGTTAAAATGGATTAAAGTTGACTCAACCTCTCTCCTGTGTCCTTGTGTGTACCACATTGAGCATGGAGTAAAGAAAGAAGACGAAAGTGTCTGAGGAAGCAAAATTGTAAGAAAGCATGGGCAATCTCAAGGCTACAAGTCCATCTCCAAAGACCTGAATGTTCCTGTGTCTACCGTGCGCAGTGTCATCAATAAGTGTAAAGCCCATTGCACTGTGGCTAACCTCCCTAGATGTGGACGGAGAAGAAAAATGGACAATAATAATAAAAATAATACATTTTATTCATAATGCACTGCACATTTGAAAAACAAATCTCAAAGCGACATTTCCATGTAAAAAGAAAATAAAGAGACTAAGAATAAAAGAGTAAAAGCAAAAACAAACACAGATAAAATCAGATAAAATAAGATAGACCTGTAGTCCGAGGGTACAACAATGTCAACCCGTACTATCCGTCGGCGTCTAAATGATAACGGACTCTATGGTAGGATACACAGGAAGACCCCACTTCTGACCCAGAGACATAAAAAACCAGGCTGGAGTTTGCCAAAACTTACCTGGAAAAGCCAAAAACATTTTGGAGGAATGTTCTCTTGTCAGATGGGACAAAAATAGAGCTTTTTGGGAAAAGGCATCAACATAGTTTACAGGAAAAAAACGAGGCCTTCAAAGAAAACACTGTCCCCACAGTCAAACATGGCGGAGGTTCCCTGATGTTTTGGTGTTGCTTTGCTTCTTCTGTCACTGGACTGCTTGACCGTGTGATGTCTAACGACTAACAACAAATTTTGCAGCATAATGTAGGGCCCAATGTAAGAAAGCTTGGTCTCCCTCAGAGGTCATGGGTCTTCCAGCTGGACAATAACCCAAAAAGCACTACAAAATGGTTTGAGGGAAAGCACTGGAGACTTCTAAATTGGCCAGCAATGAGTCCAGATCTGAATCCCATAGAACACCTGTGGAGAGATCTGAAAATGGCAGTTTGGAGAAGGCACCCTTCAAATCTCAAAGACCTGAAGCAGTTGGCCAAAGAAGAATGGTCAAAAATTCCAGAAGAGCATTGTCGGTAACTCATTGATGGATACCAGAAGCGGTTGTTCAGTTATTTTGTCTAAAGGTTGTGCTACCAAGTATTAGCCTCAGGGTGCCAGTACTTTTGTCTGGCCCATTTTTGGAGTTTTGTGTAAAATGATAATGATTTAATTGTTTTCATTCTCTATTGTGTTTTTTCATTGCAAGTAAAATAAATGAAGATATTACTGCTAAAGCATTTGTAAATGCAATCTTTCCCTGGGAGAAAATGAGCATTATCGGAAATAATTGCAGGGGTGCCAATACTTTTGGCCAGCCCTGTATGCATGTGTGGTACATCATTGGAAAGCTTAAAATCTCTCTTTTCTGAGGAAAGAAAACTTTTGAACAGGAGGGCATTTTTGACAACTTAAAAGTAGGTCAAATCAGTTGAGTGAAAATTAAACATTTTTGACATTTTTGAAAAACAGTGAAGTTTTTCAATTGAAAACAAACAATAACAAACACTTCAAGATGCCCCCCCTTGTCTACTCATGTATTTGATAATCAATATGCATACACAAGACATGTGGGTGGATGTACAATATAAAGGAAATTGGTGTGTGAATAAATGTAGATTTAATTCTATTAATTTAATTAATAGGCCTGTGTTTTGTTTTGTAAATAAACATGGTTCCACATTTGAAATGGCCTCAACGGGTTGGCTGAGGGCTAGATGCACTAATCAAAGAGCCTGATATGGCTCGTGAGTTGTACTGCAGGTTCCCGACTCCTGGTCCAACTGAATAAACATGCTGTTACCTTACTTCACTTGCATTGAAGCTGAAAAAAGTCTGGACTATGATTGTTCAACCTTTTAAGGCAACAACTGTTCACTTCAAAATTTTGTGTCAATTTTTGTTCTGTCGCCATTACTCGCCAGGGGTTGCTCACTGGTAATTCAAACGGTTTAATGAAGCCTTACCCCATGGTGGTTGGCTGACAACCCGTAGATAAATACTTGAGTTCATGTACGGCATTTTAAATGTAAGCATCGTAGATGATAAGGTTAATCTGATTGTGGTTGCCACATTGGTGATCACAATTAGAAATAATTAAGTTTGTTCTTAACTTGTAGAACTGTTTGTAAATAACATCTCATTGCATTTTCCTCTTAAAAAATGGAAATCATGGTTAACCTGTTCATGTCATGTGTGTCTGGGATTGTCATGGTAACAGTTGCTGTGTGTTACTGTATTGTCACCCTTGATCTAGACCTGAATCTACTTGAATGAATGATAGATGTGAGGGAAATGGATTCATCACAACATTTTTTCAGGTTAATGGAATGGAAGTTCAGCTGATATAAGCCAATCTTCTTTTCATTCATCCATTTGCAGAATTAGTCAAGCCTTCCAATATAAATTTCAAACTGAAAGGTGGATGGGAGGTTGTTGGAAAACAGCTGCCGTACAATGGAAGCCAGCAGATGAAAGAGGGTCATCTCACTGTGTGTTACAGAGTGGACAACAGCAGACAGACTGTTCACACCAGAAAGGAATTTTAAAACAAAGTCTTCCATTCATCGACGGATTTGGATTTTTTTCTTCTTCCTGTTTTCAAATCAAGGTCTTCTCTAACACTTTTATATTTCAAACTTATACTTTGCCGATCTGGAGTTGTACATTTTGTCAAGTAATATATTTGAGGAAAAACGTGTTTCTGATATTATTTTTTTAGTCTGTGGTGGAACAATGAAATATGAATCTTGATTAACAGGGCGCACACACACCACTGGCATTGATCTCATTTCCCCACCACTCCTCACTCATGTTTGTGCAGTCTAGAATTATAGGAAACAAGAAGCCAGCATGTCTGAGTCACTTCAGAGGTTTCCGTTTACTCTGGAAAGTAGTCCTCCAGATTTAAATGCCTCCACAAAGTGTGATCAAGCAAAAGAGAATGCAGTCTATTTTCTTTACGCCACTCTTTCAAGTGCAACCACTCACCTGTAAAACAAGTGTTTGTTAGGGAGTCCTTCGAAAATAGTATCCCCACCCCCCCATTGGAGGCGCAAAGTGATGCTGTAGGGGGCGCATGTGACCTTGAGGAACATATTTTTTTTGCCGTACTAGAATAACATGTAATTGTACATCCACTCAGTGGGTGGCATTGTCGCGCTCTTACTTTCAGAGTATGCGCAGTATTTTTTCACAAAACAAGCGCACACAGCAAAGAGCAGAATATATGAAGTCTCCCGAAAGCTAAGACGTAGAAATATGACAAAGCGTATGTAGCATTAACCTCTTCAGACCCGCATTTTTTCTGCTGGGCAAGAAAAAAAAAATCTGCACTGATTTTTACTCTACTCAAACACCACAACGAAGTGCATTTTGGGGGGGTCAGGGATATTCCATGCTCTTATTGGTTATTTTTAATGTTAATGTGTTTTTAATAAGAAATGATTACTTAACGTCATCCTTTATGAAGTTGCATTTGGTCAGCCATTATCAAAGAGCTAAAGAGGGCATGCCAAAAATCATGATTTGATTTCAATGGGTAAAGTTTAATTCAATCATTTCCCAGAAGTGGGGATAGCAACTAAGTTCAGTGTATTTATGGGTTTACAGACGCAAACACATCATGTCCTTCAGCAGCATGTTTAGGTACTCTAACCCTTAATACAGTGGGAGACAAGTAAAGACCAGTATGTCTACTGTTGGCAGTGGACAGCATAAGCCAAATCAATAAAGACGTCACTTAAATACATTAGACCCTAATCGCATTGATAAGCCGCTTATTTTTTTTATGTGTAAACGTGCCGAATATTGCCAAAAATCATCCCGCTGTATGAGTTCTACATCAGTAAACCAGCAAGCACTGTTACTATTAGTATCATATAAGGTGCTCAGTGCTAATACCCCCACACCATAGCAAAGGAGCTAATACTGGCTGCAGTATTAGACATGGTCTCTGTCATGCTGGACGATACAAGTGCTGAAAAAAAAACAAAAAAAAAAAAAAAAACTCCCTCTGTCCAATGACATGTTGTATTATTATAATAATAATATTTTTTTGGGATCAAATTGTTTGCCATATTGTGCTCTAGGACTGGGAACCTCTTGGTACCTCACGATACGATACAATTTGCGATACAAAGCTCACGATGATGATCTGACGATATGGCGATACAACGATTATCGATACATTGGTCAGGAAATTATTCTAAGATATTCTACAGACAACTAATGAACAGAAAAACAAACTCATTCCAATTCACAGCAGAAGCTTATCACTTGTAGACGTCCAATCTATTTGAACTAGGAGGGTGGCAGCGAGTGAATGTTCGTCAGTGACAGCCAGGTAATTTTGGGCCATTTAAGGTCATTAACCTGTTGATTTTCAGTTACTTGCTGTTGATTTTGGGGTATACAATGGGTCACTTCCTGTTTATTTTCAGTTACAGAACAGGAAGTGACCTGGGAATCACCCGAATCAATAGGCAGAGACTCAAACTCAACAGGAAATGACCTGTAAATGCCCCAAAATGAACAACAAGTGACCTGTAAATGCCCTGAAAATCGGACAGAATAACTGTAAATGCTCTGGTTTCGAATGAACAAACGTTCCCAGTCTAAAAAACTGGGCGTCAAGCTCCATCAATGCAGGCTTATAGTTAGTTAACTGAGATGCTATTATGGTGGAAAATTTTGGTAGCAACTTGTTGTTTCCCTTTTCTTTTTTTTTTTAACAGTGACACCTTTTTAAAACGATATCTCGATTCTTGGCAGTAGCATATCGATATCCTTTTGGGATACAAAGTATCACGATATATCACCATTTCGATATATTGTCACACCCCTATTGTGCTCTGAGTTAATGTTGCTAATCAATATGAATGTATTTTTCATTGATTTTCTTAAATTTCATTTTTTTGGTATCAAATGGTCAAAAAATGTACCTTGAATGTACGTATGTTTAGAGTTTGGATGTTACTTTTTTTTTGGATTCAGGCAAATTGATGCGCTTTCAGTCTTTTCTGTTAAAAACAAAAACAATGCTAGTAAAGTTATACATTATTGTAAGTTGATCTAAATTACTTTGTTTTTAATGTCAACAAGGAAACAGTGTTATGTAGAGGTGTACTTATAATAATTTTATAGACAAACGATACTATTTACAGTGCTGGCAGAAAGCTAGGTGGCGCGAAACGTTTACCTTTTCCTTGCGGGACGTGTAACAGAAAATAATTGAGAAACACTTTTGTAACGGGCTCTGGTGAAGTAATATCAATGCAGTGGTTAGGGTATAATTTGTTTTTAGTTTTGAGACATTAGTCTATGCTTTTGACTGACATGCTTGCAAATAATGTACTATAAGAGGATGGCAGGAATGTATTTTTTTTTAAATTATGATTAGCATATTAAAAAAAGAGACATTGCTGATTAAAATTGTCTTTATTTACTGTAGGCTGGAAGCGATGGAGAGAGCATTGGAAACTGTCCTTTCTCCCAACGACTGTTTATGATCCTGTGGCTGAAAGGCGTCGTCTTCAACGTCACCACAGTTGACCTCAAGAGGTGCATCTGTTCTTCTATTTTGCTTACATGAGGTGCAATTTTATTCCTTGCGGTTGTGGGTCCTTGCTTGGCATCACAAACAGGCGGCGAACGCTGCTGGAGTAGGTGTAAATGCTAATAGTCTCTGCCAAAGAATGTCACGGGCCAAAATGCTGATAAGTCTGTTGTAAATCAATTGGAATATTCCTGTCCAAGCTGCTATGCATGGCAACGTCATCACACACGCCGTGATACATGTCAGCCATTTCTTCACTTTGCAGACTCGTGCTTCTTATAACTTTTCACTTTGTTTTAAATTTCTCACTACATCGCTACAATGGTGCCATAGTTTACTCCGCACTTCAAAAGTATTTCACCAGTTATTACTCAGCAATAACCACGTGTACTCTAAAGACCAGGATTTCTTGAAACAATTAAAAAAAAAAAAAAATCCCCATTCTCTTATCCAAAAACAGGACATTTCAAATTGACATTGCAGGGGAAAAAATACCGTAATTGATTGATTTACAATAGTTTGGTCCGGAACATGCCCAAAAATGGGCAAAATGTTGATCATTCTTTTCTCATGTATAAGCAGATGTCCGCAAATGTCTTATTTTAAGACAACGAATCATGGATGTCATAATGAAATATAATAATAATAATAATAATGAAATATAATAAGAAAACATTGATATAATTGATCAATTTGCTTTGATGAAGGACTATGTGAATGGATGAGTCATTTGAGAGCCTGAAATGCTGAGGTTTGAACAACTTTGTTAAATAATCACTAAATCACATTGTTATTAATTAAGCATTGCAAATCTTATAAATACTTGTCAAAGTAAAGTTTTGGGACTTCGAGGTGCACTTGACTATAAGCTGCATACACCATATTTTGCAGTTGGACTGGACTATAAGCTGTAGATGTCCTGGCTGTATTATCGAATATTTATAGCAAAATACATGCTGCTCATTAGCATGTAAAAATCTGTTAATAAGCCGCACTGGATAAACCGCGGGATTCAAAGCAGGGGAAAAAAGTAGCGATTTACCATCCGAAAAGTATATGGTTGTGTCGGGTTGGTGTATTTCTCCAGTTGTCTTAGGAGCTTTGTAACACTTTGATCTGGCCCCACCCCTGACACGCTCACTGCCTCTCCACTGTTTATTTGGGTTTCCCATGACCCTTTCTCAGGCTGAAGAAAATTTGAAAAAATATACACCCATGGTCTTTAAATGTTACAGACTCAACACACATCCTGCCCTCTATACTGGATGTGTTATCTATCACCACGGAGATTAAAATATAGTAATCTTCTGCTATGCTGACTGCCTTTCCTACCTGATGCAAGAGAACATTCCAGTGTCAGGTAATCTTTACCAAACCCTGTTATGTTTCAGCCACGGTCAACTGGACATCTGTTCTCAACGACAAACTTCCTTGGATATTTTTTATTCTTGATTCATGACTCCTCCCATTTTCAAATACTGTAATGGCATTATTGCAGCTGCAAATTCCCCCCTCTCAAAAGTTCTGCTGCTTTGCTTAAGACTATTGATTTTATGGGCAATTGGACTTAGTCTTACAACTAAGATTGTGAAAAGGGATATTTACCCGGCAAATTGCATTGAGTGCACTCACCCTTAGCTTCCCTGGCTAAGGTGTGTAACCTAATACAGTTTAGTAATCCTGTACTGCAAAAGGCAATGGAGTATGTTACTTACTAGCTCCTAAAACAAGACTGTATTACACGAAAGGCATGCTTTTTCCTACATTTTTTTTTTATCACTTACTTATTCGGGTATGAGGTTTTCACTGACTGGCAAAGTATCAAACAATTTCAATACGAGGCAAGTAGGCATGTGCCGGTATGAGATTCAGACGGTATAATAGCTTTAGGCAAAAATATCACGGTATCACGGTATTGCAATTGCAGCTCTAAAATGTTTTAAGATTTTTGGGTTACAAAGAAAAACTTTTTTTTTTTTCCATTGAACAGGATCTTTACCTTTCAAAACAACATATTGGCAAATGGAAATATAGGTATAATGTTAAGTTAAATAAAAAAAAAAACAATTAATATATTGATAAAATATTCTAAATTAAATAAAATTGGCATGCTAATTAGCCACGTTGTCTGCCTCGTAAACAAGCTTACGTTACAGTACCTTTTACCACTGCTAGACACACTACACACTAAGCCTGAACGATATATCGTTTAAACATCGCCATCACGATGTGCGCGTGAGCGATAGTCCCATCGCAAGCACGTGCGATAGTTTTGATTTTTTTTAATCCACATACGCCTTGCTTTCTGCTCTGTGCACAGCCTCACACCCTCCCTCTCCCAGCTCTTTGTTCCTCACAGTCACTGCAGCACTTGCCTATTAAAGTTAACGATGCTAGTTGTCTTTGATCTTGTCAAAGAAGCGGACTTCAAAGCGGAGCAATGTGTCAATATTGTTTAACTTGTTAAACAGTTTCCGCAAGGAAGCTGCGCTGGAATGAATGTGTGTGTGTGGAGACGTTGGAGACAAATAAAATAAATGCCAGAAGTGATCATGAGGAGTTTGAAATTTCTACATGTCACTCCTAGAGTCACAGCTAAGGTAGATAAACTGACGCATTTAATAAAGCCAAGCATTTTTCTACTACGGTACTTTATTCTTATTCAAAAATGATTTGGTTGGACAGTTATGTTTAAAACCGATCATAATTATTACATTTGAAGTGCTTGAAAACCACTTATTTATATACATTTTTTAAATCACTTGGGGGAAAAAGTGAGAAAACATGTCTTATATGTATTTTTCCAAAGCTAAATCTGAATAAATACATTGGGCACAAAAAACACCCCCCAAAAAATTGGGGGGGGGGGGGGGGGGGCGCTACTTCGCAGTTTTTCACGTATTGCGGCGGGTTCTGGTCCCCATTAACTGCGAAAAACGAGGGATCACTGTACACTGTGGTGAGTCATCCAAAGTCTTTCCTAACAGCTATTCAAGTCATCTAGTGAATATTTCGTAAAAAAAAAAAAAAAATTATATAGTGCCTTGCAAAAGTATTCGGCCCCCTTGAACCTTGCAACCTTTCGTCCATTTCTAGTGGAGGAGTGCAGGGGAAGGGGCTGGAGGACTTTCTATGAGCCCATAGAAGTCGGCTGTCGAGGCTTCGCAGGACGCTCCCTCTGTAAAGTCCTTGACCGCCTGGGAATCACAGGGGTGGCCCAGAAAAGGGCCATTCAGTCTGCAAGTGAAGCTGCAGAGAAAGCCACAAGGTGGTTGTGGTTGAAGAGGGCAGATCCGTGGGTTGCTACTGGGACACAAGCCGGGACTTGATCCACCCCGGCTGGGTCACTAGGACGAGGGTGTCTGATGTTGCGAGACCCAAAACACCCAATGAATCCTAGATACATCACTGATGATGTGTCCCAGTGCATCCAGGAGATGTATCTTTCAAGTAAGCAGGCTTCAAACATAAAGATATAAAATTTTAATTTTTTGTCAAGAATCAATAACAAGTGGGACACAATCTTGAAGTGGAACAAAATTTATTGGATAATTTAAACTTTTTTAACAAATAAAAAACTGAAAAGAGGGGCGTGCAATATTATTCGGCCCCCTTGCGTTAATACTTTGTAGCGCCACCTTTTGCTCCAATTACAGCTGCAAGTCGCTTGGGGTATGTTTCTATCAGTTTTGCACATCGAGAGACTGACATTCTTGCCCATTCTTCCTTGCAAAACAGCTCGAGCTCAGTGAGGTTGGATGGAGAGTGTTTGTGAACAGCAGTCTTCAGCTCTTTCCACAGATTCTCGATTGGATTCAGGTCTGGACTTTGACTTGGCCATTCTAACACCTGGATACGTTTATTTTTGAACCATTCCATTGTAGATTTGGCTTTATGTTTTGGATCATTGTCCTGTTGGAAGATAAATCTCCGTCTCAGTCTCAGGTCTTGTGCAGATACCAACAGGTTTTCTTCCAGAATGTTCCTGTATTTGGCTGCATCCATCTTCCCGTCAATTTTAACCATCTTCCCTGTCCCTGCTGAAGAAAAGCAGGTCCAAACCATGATGCTGCCACCACCATGTTTGAAAGTGGGGATGGTGTGTTCAGGGTGATGAGCTGTGTTGCTTTTACGCCAAACATATCGTTTTGCCTTGTGGCCAAAAAGTTCAATTTCGGTTTCATCTGACCAGAGCACCTTCTTCCACATGTTTGGTGTGTCTCCCAGGTGGCTTGTGGCAAACTTTAAACGAGACTTTTTATGGATATCTTTGAGAAATGGCTTTCTTCTTGCCACTCTTCCATAAAGGCCAGATTTGTGCAGTGTACGACTGATTGTTGTCCTATGGACAGACTCTCCCACCTCAGCTGTAGATCTCTGCAGTTCATCCAGAGTGATCATGGGCCTCTTGGCTGCATCGCTGATCAGTTTTCTCCTTGTTTGAGAAGAAAGTTTGGAAGGACGGCCGGGTCTTGGTAGATTTGAAGTGGTCTGATGCTCCTTCCATTTCAATATGATGGCTTGCACAGTGCTCCTTGAGATGTTTAAAGCTTGGGAAATCTTTTTGTATCCAAATCCGGCTTTAAACTTCTCCACAACAGTATCTCGGACCTGCCTGGTGTGTTCCTTGGTTTTCATAATGCTCTCTGCACTTTAAACAGAACCCTGAGACTATCACAGAGCAGGTGCATTTATACGGAGACTTGATTACACACAGGTGGATTCTATTTATCATCATCGGTCATTTAGGACAACATTGGATCATTCAGAGATCCTCACTGAACTTCTGGAGTGAGTTTGCTGCACTGAAAGTAAAGGGGCCGAATAATATTGCATGCCCCACTTTTCAGTTTTTTATTTGTTAAAAAAGTTTAAATTATCCAATAAATGTTGTTCCACTTCACAATTGTGTCCCACTTGTTGTTGATTCTTGACAAAAAAAAATTAAATTTCAAATCTTTATGTTTGAAGCCTGAAATGTGGCGAAAGGTTGCAAGATTCAAGGGGGCCGAATACTTTTGCAAGGCACTGTGTGTATATACTGTATATATATATATATATATATATATATATATATATATATATATATTAGGGCTGTCAAAATTATCGCGTTAACGAGCGGTAATTAATTTTTAAAAATTAATCCCGTTAAAATATTTGACGCAATAAACGCACAAATGCCCCGCTCAAACAGATTAAAATTTCACTTTCACAGCACAGTGAAAGGTGTACTTGTGTTTTTTGGAGTTTTGCCGCCCTCTGCTGGCGCTTGGGTGCGACTGATTTTATAGGCTTCAGCACCCATGAGCATTGTGTAAGTAATTATTGACATCAACAATGGCGGGCTACTAGTTTATTTTTGATTGAAAATGTTACAAATTTTATTAAAACTAAAACATGACGAGGGGTTTTAATATAAAATTTCTATAACTTGTACTAACATTTATCTTTTAAGAACTACAAGTCTTTCTATCCATGGATCGCTTTAACAGAATGTTAATAATGGTAATGCCATCTTGTTGATTTATTGTTATAATAAAGAAATACAGTACTTATGTACCGTATGTTGAATGTAAATATCCATCTTGTGTCTTATCTTTCCATTCCAACAATAATATACAGAAAAATATGGCAAATTTTATAGATGGTTTGAATTGCGATTAATTGCGATTAATTACGATTAATTAATTTTTAAGCTGTAATTAACTCCCTAATATATATATATATATATATGTGTATGTGTGTATATATATATGTGTATATGTATGTATATATACAGTGGTACCTCTACATACGATCACTTCGACACACGATCTTTTCGACATCCGACGTAAAATTTGAGCCGCCATTTGTTTCTACATCCGACGAGTTGCTCGAAATACGACGACATGACAGCACTGCAAACGAACGCACGGTGGATTTTCTTGTGTGAGAAATCAACACAGTTTTCAAAAAAAGTTGATACAGTTGGAGAAACAAGGAAAAAAGTGATGCTTACCTTTGAAATGAAGATGCAAGTTATAGAAAAATATGAGCTTGGGGTGCGCGTCCCTGAACTGGCTCAACAATACAGCTCCATGGTCCTCTTCCGACCACCGTTCGCCACTATTTATAAGTTAAGGTGACAATTATTATCGGTGGTAACATTGCCAAGGAAATCGCCAGCTTCGTCACGTTTTTATCATTTATTTAAGAACTTATCCAACACAAAACGCCCATTGTCTTAAGCAGTTGACTGCTCTCAAGAAAACGAAAGTATTATCTCTACCGCACCGACCTATCTCACCGAGACGTCAGCTTCGCGGTGCGTTCAGGGACAGTAAAAAGTGTCCGCCATATTAGAATCCGATTCGTTACATTATTTACAGGAATAATTATTAATTATTCTTCTTATTATTATATTATTCTGAATTATTTATTTATAACTTATTTGTTTTTCTATGTTTAATTGCCATTTGTAACAGTGCCAGCCGTATTTATTAAGAATTTAGTGTATGTTTTTAGGCTTTGGAACGAATTAATGGAATTATAATGTATTCCTATGGGAAAATCCTGCTCGACATACGACCATTTCGACTTACAAACAAGGTCCTGGAACGAATTAAATTCGTATGTAGAGGTACCACTGTATATGTATATGTATATATGTGTATATGTATATATATATGTATATGTGTATATGTATATATATATATGTATATATATATATGTATATGTGTATATGTATATATATATATGTATATATATATATGTATATATATATATGTATATATATATATGTGTATATGTGTATATGTATATATATATGTGTATATGTGTATATTTTGTTTTGTTTAATATCGCAATATAATATTGCAATATATCGCAAACCACCCAAAAATTGCAACAATAGTTTTTTCCAATATCGTTCAGGCCTACTACACACACTGGACTTAACTCGTAGCTAGTGGGAAATATTCATGACAGCGTTTACCAACCTTTAATTTTGTATAAATTCGAAATCATATTGGAGCTATTGACTTCTCTGGTAGCCACCCCCAGCAAACATGTTTCACCTGTCGGTTGGCCCACCTAAGCTACGGCTGTCTGTAACTTTCCTGTACCCGAAGTATTCCCATACAAGCGACTTTGTTTTCTTTGATGTAACTGAAAATTTGGCCGAAAATAGCTAAAAATATATTAGGAGTTATCGGTTAAGAATTCCGAAGGTTTACCACCGAATAGGGTTGTTTGGGATGCCTTTGTTGACTCACCATTACCGTATTGTATTCATATTATACGGTTTAGTCCAGGCTAAGGGGATTCATCTTTGAATTATGAAGATTGATAGATATCAAAGGGATCCAGGAGGCCATGTCTCTGCACACTTGCTGCTTTTATGAAGAAAAAAGTTTACTTGTTCAAAAACAAAACAAAACAAAACAAACAAAAAAAAACAATTGCACATATTGTGCAGGCCTACAACCGAATAGTGTGAAGAACCTTACTCCTTGAGCGATGATGTCATCAAAACACAGCGACATGCAACACACCGGCAGACGCGATCTCGCTAACACTACTGGCTCACAGCCATCATGTCCGCTGTTTGGAAGTATTTGCCAAACCGCGGACATGTTGTAAGTATTTTAAATCCAGTGTCTTGTTGTGTAGTACTCAAAGGCACAACTTATCATCACAGCACATTTAAATTTGTAAATGAAACCTTACATTTTGAAAGCCAACTGCGACATTGCAATTCCTTTTGCCCAAAAGATGACGCTGTCGCCTCCATAATCAGGGAATTTCTATGCTAATTTTTATAGTTTCAAAATAATTTTCCACACTAAATTGATGCCTATAGAGATCAAAGCCATCTAAGAACACTCCCAGACACATAAAGTGCAACTGTGTAAATTTTCATCAAAATCTGCACTGTATAGGGACGAACACACAGACACGCAACCCCCCCCACACACACACAGACAGCGTTCCATTTATATATAAGTATAGATTGTGTGTGTGTGTGTGTGTGTAATATATGTGTGTACACAAACATTTTTTAATTATTGCGTTGAAATGGAATAACAGTACATGGCGTTACATCTAAATCAGGAAAATAATTATTTCTTAATTATCCACATCTAATAGGTTGAAGTTGTCCGAGTCAACCTCTGTTGGGCAAAATATTTTGCATCAGCAATGAAAGAATGAGGCTTTGTGGCTGCTTCTTATCCATTGCTCATTGATATCATTGGCCAAGGGTGGCACTTCCCTACTGCATGCCAAAGGGTTGATGTTATTTCCTGTTCTTGTATTCATGGATGCCTTGTTCCAAATCTTAGCCTCTCTTAGCCTTTGTACTTTCTCTTCAATAGAGCTATTTGAGTCTTCTAGCATTTTGTTTGTTTTCCAATTTTGTATTTTGGGGTTGTTGAAAATATAGTACAATAGGTTGATTGAAAACTAAAGGTCATGAAGCATCTCTGGCTGTGTGTGTACACACTCGTCATTCGACACATGCTCATTTTTGTTTGCGTGTCAGTGTCATCTGCCAGCAAGGACATTTGGTTTGAAATGCAAAGGTGAGCTTGAAGGTCACACAAAGTGGTAGACACACAAACTTGCAGACAAAAATACATGGACACACAGTAAAAAACAAATTCCTGATCCATTGCCACAAAGTGTAAACCAATTACTTAAGATGATTCATATTGTCACATTGTATTCATTTGACTGTTGATCTTTGAATGTCAGTCTCGTATTAACAATGCAGCTAATTTGGATTTGTCTGTTCGCCTCAATTCCTTCCTTTGTGTCTTTCAGGAAGCCTGCAGATCTGCAAAACCTTGCCCCAGGTACACATCCTCCCTTCGTCACCTTCAATGGCGAAGTCAAAACAGATGTCAACAAGATCGAAGAGTTTCTCGAGGACATCCTCTGCCCACCCAAGTGAGAAAGAGTCTTTCGCCTCTGTGTTAGCAGTACCCATGACTCTGTGGCCATTCTGCGCCGCTGTTGCCAAATACACTGTATAAATATGAATATATTTTAGGTACATCAAACTTGGCGCAAGACACCCAGAGTCAAACACGGCTGGAATGGATATCTTTGCCAAGTTTTCAGCCTTCATTAAGAACTCCAAACCAGATGCAAATGAAGGTAGGAATCCCATATTATACATACAAATGGTGGAAAAGTGACACCACAATGCATTTTCTGTCTCTTTGACCTAAAGCATCACACATAATAATCGTAATCCTTATTTATCCTGAAACTGATGGCCCCATTTTCTTTTGTTCTAGAATTATAAAGTCAGCTGTACATACACACATTATGTAGTTACATGCGCAAAGATGGCCAGAAACATCCACTAGTCTTGGAGACCCTTGTGGTTGCTAAGTGACGTTGCTTTCCATTCCCTGTTCTGATTGGTGGCTAAGAGGCATGACACAAAACACCACTGAGCTTTTGTTCTGCTGCTTCCTCACGTCCTTTAGCTCCTCACCTGGTAGGGCACAATGAAAGGAAAACAAACCAAACTAATTTTCACAATTTCATCCCTCGTATTTGCAATTTATTCACATAGAATTTTTTTTCATTAACATAACGCCTGTAAAAGTGAATTAAACTATGTACTGTTTTGACTAATATATTCTCTTGTGTGCTCAGTGAATGTTTACCGTCATCAGAAAATGCCAAATTCCTATCGCAATTTCTGTTTGGCCATTCTTAACCCCGGGAAATATTTAGCTATCAACTGAAGGCTAGTGTAAACAGTGTGGTTCTGAATCTTACTGTATGCTTCATTTATAAGTGCCGTTTAAGATTCTTGAACAACAGCAAAAACAACATTGCAATTGAAAAGAAAAAAAATGACGTTGATTTCGATGATCAGTTGACCATAGAATGGTACTGTTGGGAATTGACTAGTTTGGCAAATTTTGAACAGTTCCTCAAAAAGAGTCCATTGTTGATTGTCTCCAACAGTTTATTACACTCCATTTGAAGTAAACTAACAATAAACACACATAACAAAGAAAATCATACATATTTCACTAGGGCTGCAACGAGTAATCGATTAATTGGATTGAAAAAAAGTTTCGAATATAATTTTGCTGCTTCGAGTATTCGTTTAATTAGAGTAGTGTTGTAATGGTTTTTATAGTGTTTGCATGTAGTGTTATTCCTTTTGATGGATACACTTCCTTCTATTGGCAACAGTGAATATGACATAACTCAATAAACATGGCAGAATTCAGCTGCTCCATGTTAAGACCAATATAAGGTTAGATTTTCTTTGAGTTATTATTATTATTTTTTTAAAATAGATTTGTAATTTAGTTTACTGGTATATTTAGCAGTTTTTCATGGGAATATATGTTTGAACAATTTGTTAAAAGCATTGTTAAAAAAAAGTTAACATTTTATAGTTTTTAAGCTAGTTTTTAAGCTAGAATTTTGCTATGCAAGTTGGCCAACTGTTCTTTTGTTGTACTTAGATCCTCATTTATTTTTGTATGCAGTTTGTGGCTAAGCTCAGGCATTTTCATTTATTTATTAAATGAAAGTGCAATCCTGCATAGTTTGAAGAAACTTTTTTTCTTAATTTATTTTGTAATCGCATGTAATAATCTTTTGAAAATGCAATCTTAGCAAGACTTTGTTTTACATCTCCTGAAATTTATTCTGCAACACAGTAAATGTTCCTAATCTGAATACTCGATTATTCGAATTAACTAGTTTGTAGATTAATCAACTACTAAAATAATCGATAGTTGGAGCCTTATATTGTAAGCAAAAATACCAAAGACCATTCAGTTTTTGACTGCATAATGCTAATATACAATGGAGGGTTCAATTCAGTCGCTAACAAAAAAATAAACGCCTCTTTACAATTTCTATTCAAACACAAAAGCCTAGGGAGCATTCATGGACAAGATATACAGTGTATCACAAAAGTGAGTACACCCCTTGCATTTCTGCAGATATTTAAGTATCTTTTCATGGGACAACACTGACAAAATGACACTTTGGCACAAAAGTAGACCGTGTGCAGCTTATATAATAGTTAATTTATTTTCCCCTCAAAATAACTCAAAATATAGCCATTGATATCTAAACCCCTGGCAACAAAAGTGAGTTCACCGCATGGGAACTACGTACATCCCTAAATGTCCAAATTGAGTACTGCTTCTCATTTTTCCCTCCAAAATGTCATGTGACTCGTTACAGGAGTGCTGTCAGCATTGCTGCAGAGGCGATATTTTGAGTTATTTTGAGGGGAAAATAAATGAACTCTATTATATAAGCTGCACACAGACTACTTTTCATTGTGTCAAAGTGTCATTTTGTCAGTGTTGTCCCATTAAAATATATACTTAAATATCTGCAGAAATGCGAGGGGGTGTACTCAATTTTGTGATACACTGTATAACACCACTCGCAGCCATATACTTTTTGTAAATGGCTTAAAATAAATTATTTTGCTGGCAAAAAAGTGTCACAACCTATATTTCATTTTCTGTAATTATTCACTTTTTTTGTGTCAATAGTACAAAAATATATTTATTGAAGATGCACTTTTCAAAGAATCATTAATGTTAACTGGAAAATGTCATGGTTATCTCTGTATGAGCAATCCCCCCCCCCCCCCTTTAAAATCTTTTTTGAGAGGCATAGTACTATATTGTTTCTTTTCCCATTCAACACCTTAAATGCCTGTTTGTGTCTTGATGAAATACTGCCCCTGTGTGGTTGATTATGATATGTCTAATCGGAAGAGGTCTGAAAATTTGTTGTTGTTTCTGTGCAGGCCTGGAGCGTGGGCTGCTGAAGACGCTGCAGAAGCTGGATGAATATCTTCGCTCACCCTTGCCTGATGAGATTGATCACAACAGCATCGAGGATGTGAAAGTTTCTACCCGCAAGTTCTTGGATGGAGAGGAAATGACCCTAGCCGACTGCAATTTGCTACCAAAGCTTCATATTGTCAAGGTGCCTGCTGCAGGATTTGTTTAGGCGTGTTTTTGTATGATTCACTGTAAGCGGACCTACAGTACACAGCTATATTAAAAATCAACAATGTAGATTTACAACATTTATTCGTTTAAATAACGTGCATTCTATATTAATTGTAAACTTTACACAGGTGCAGTTGTCTGTTGTTCTATAGTAATGGAATGGTCGCCAGCGAATTGCCTGGCGACCAGTCCATTACAAAAAACAATAGTCTGCTGGAATAGGCTGTAGTTCATTCGTAACTGAGGAAATGCCAAATAGGAAATGGATGGATCACAATTAAGCCTGTCGCGATATGCAATAAATCAATTAATCGCACGGGAAATAAAAACGAGGTCATTTTCCTGCGATTTATCTCCGCGTGGGTGCATATCTTCTTGCGTGCCTGTGTTTGTGTGTGCTCCGTGCACTCTGCACACGTGTGTGTTGATTGCATGTGAGACTCCATTTCCTTTCACAGATGTTTATTGGTCATAAACAACTGTAATATTACAGTTCATACATAAAAAATAATGAAACATCTATATTAAACATTGTAAAAGGTTAGCATTGCCATATTGAAGCTAATGGAAAAAAGACAATGTACTAACCGCTTTAGCCTGCTATAAAACATTGGCAGTCTTCTCCAAAACATAAACTTGCGGACACTTCAAACATGAAAACTCGCTGGTTTACAGCATTTGCAAACAATGCAAAAAAGAGAAATCTATTACTGGCACCATATGTACTTTAGATTCTACACTAAGAATAGCTTTATAATGACACACATCATGAGAAATCTGATTGCCAATGAATAATTTGGCTTCAAATTGCTTATATGCGCACTTTGCAGGACAAGGTCATTTTGGATTAAATATACATTTTTGATGGGCTTTAATTAGCAGAGAACAAAAAATGGCGTTGGGTTTCTCACCTATTTCATATTCTGCACTTAGCTAGCTTTCACATGACTCGTTATTCATTTTTTTGGTCTTTTTTTAATTTGTTATAGCGACAGGCCTAATCCCAATTGAGATCACTTAGTAACTTCTGATGGAAAATCTTTTCCTTCAGGTGGTGGCCAAGAAATACAGAGGTTTTGACATCCCCAAAGAGATGACGGCCATCTGGAAGTACTTGAACAACGCCTACACGCGTGAAGAGTTCACCAACACCTGCCCTAGCGACAAGGAGATCGAGATCGCGTATGCGGATGTAGCCAAGAGGCTTGTCAACTAAGCTCACCTGTCTCAAAGCCTCCACCCCCAGTACCTCTACACGCCCACCCTGCAGCACATGAACTGAAGTGCTAACACATGAGAAAGAAAAACTCTACACATCTTTGCCCCTCTACCACTTCATCAACATTACATCAGTAGTTCATTCGGAAAATGTCACCTTTATACAATAATCACTTTTGATTTGCTGATGAATTGTGAAGTGCTAGCACAGTGAAGCAGCCAGCCAATTCTTAATAAGTGCTTATCAAATTCACTCTCTGATAAGTGACCTTCATAATGACCTTCTCTCTGCATGCAGAGGAAAGGCCGTTAATGACTGCCTGGTTGTAAAACCAATGGGGGAAAAAAAATCTCTCAGAAGCATTTTTTGTCCAGTCTTTTGACTTGTGAACAGTGTTTAGTCTTTCAGTGTTTTTGACAGAAACGAATCCAAACCTGTGGAATCTAATTGAAGTGCTAAATGAGGTCTTTTATTTGAGGTAGATAGCTGGTATCCAAGCAGGTGAAACCATTTTGTAGCTCTGCAGGCAAATCTTTTCAGAGACTAAGAATCAGAGGTTTAACATCTTCATCCATATGTAGCTTACATCTATATCTCATTCAGGCCTTGTGTGATTCACCACATCGACATGGAAAAGAGCTAGCTGCAGAAATAATAATGCCAAAAAGGTTTTCGAAATTGAAGCATTCAGCTGGAGTACCAGTGAAGGTGAATGAAAATTTGGGTCTGACTGTCGAAGTGAAATAGAATGTAGATGTTTAGACACCAATCTGCAGTCAATGTTGTCGATGGTTAATGATTCGGAAAGAATCAAGCATCAAAACGAATTCTTCAGTCCATCTTGAAGTAGTGAATGTATTGATTAATACAGTAGCTCAAAAAGTGCTTTAACATATAGTGCGGTAAAACGAAACATTTTCTCCCACTTTTTCATGTTTTTGTTATGAGACGAATTTGCTTAAAAAGGAATTGTAAATATTTTTTTGATTGCTTAAATTTCTTGTGTAAATTTTATACATTTCATGGTCTAGGTTTGATGAAATGGGCCAGTTCATGCCCGCTCGACTGATATTTTAGATGAATTTTCATCTCTGCCTTACTTGTCTCTGCAGGATCATTTTAATTCAACGTGCATTTGCACCAAGATAATATGAAAGCTGTGCTCTGTTTATTTTTTTCCCCTGCCTTAAAACACCAAATTTAAATAAACTTATTATTTCCAGTGTTTGTGTTCAATGGAGTATGCTTTTATTGCTTACCAGTGTTTGGATACAAGAGTTGTATCAAACAAGTATGTATTTTTATATATGTGTATATGTAATATATACAGTATATGTATGTATAGAAACCAGGAGTGTAGGTTTGCATAGGGACGGTAGGGACACAACACTCCCCTTTTCAGGATGCTCAAATTGTCCTCACCAACTTTTAAGCAACCTTATTTGCATTATATAATTCAGTTAAATTGATTATTTAGATTGTCCTCACATATGTTGTAAGGATAGAATTGACCCTACCATTATTAAGTGAATTATTGTCATCATTTTCAGACTTAAATTTCTTACAATATATCGTCATTGGTAGGCAATGCTTTAAGACACTCATTTGTTTATAAAATTTCGCAATAACTGGTATTGCTGATGAATGAATAATTGTACACTGCTGGCCAAAAGTATTGGCACCCCTGCAATTCTGTCAGATAACGCTCAATTTCTCCCAGAAAATGATTACAGTTACAAATTCTTTGGTTGTAATAGCTTCATATATTTTGCTTGCAATGAAAAAACAAAATAGAATGGGACGGGGGGTTATCATTTTACACAAAACTCCAAAAGTGGGCCGGACAAAAGTATTGACACCCTCAGCGTAATACTTGGTAGCACAACCTTTAGACAAAATAATGGCGAACAACTGCTTGCTTGCGATATCCATCAATGAGTTTCTTGCAATGCTCTGCTGGAATTTTAGACCATTCTTCCTTGGCCAACTGCTCCAGATTGCTGAGATTTGAAGGGTGCCTTCTCCAAACTGCCATTTTCAGATCTCTCTACATGTGTTCAATGGGATTCAGGTTTGGGCTCATTGCTGGACACTTTAGAAGTCTCCAGTGATTTCTCTCAAACCATTTTCTAGTGCTTTTTGAAGTGTATTTTGGGTCATTGTCCTGCTGGATGAAGGAATTCGGCCCCCCGGCCAAGCCGCTTGAACCGCGACAGCCAAACCAGTACGCGTCCCGCTGGCACAGCCCCCAGCAAGTCAGCCGGGAAGGCCAAACTCTGCATGTTCACTCCAGCGTTAACCCTTTGTACTGACTCCATTTTGAATGGTTAAAGAAAGCTCACAGAGAACAGGTTGACAATTTTTTGGGATCAAAAAGCAAGGCAAAAACATGACGGGGAGGCAATACTGGATCCAGGGTCAGCCAAACAACGGATACATCTAAAATGTCCCCGAGAAGCGACAGTTATTTTCTAAGTGTTCAGTGTTTTGAAAGTTGTGGTTAAGTGGGCCGGGCAGAAGGTGTTGTCTTGGGATAATCCTTCTGTGGCAGGTTTGGGCGGTCAAGTTCGTGTGTTATCTTTCGTGGCTGGGACGTGGTTGCCACAAATTAGAGAAGCATCACATGATTTTTCAAAAGGTGCCAATACTTTTGTCCGGCCCATTTTTCGAGTTTTGTGTAAAAATGATATTTTTTTCCCCCATTCTCTTTTGTGTTTTTTCATTGCAAGCAAAATAAATGAAGATATTATTACCAAAGCATTTGTAATTGCAATCGTTTTCTGGAGAAATTGAGCGTTTTCTGACAGAATTGCAGGGGGGCCACTACTTTTGGCCAGCAGTGTATATTTACAATTGTCGCACTGCAATGTTCTGTTTTTGACATTTGACAACGAAAGTGCAAAAAAAAATTTTTTTTAGAAGTGGTTTGTTTTTCTCTTATATTGTAAAATATCATAGATTGATTTCCTGACCTGTGTATCGATAATTGTTGTACCACCATATTGTGAGATAATCGTTATCATGAGCCTTGCATTACGAATCATATCGGGAGGTACCCAAAGGTTCAAACCCCTCATATTGAACGTCATCTCTTATATGATGTGACTAAGCCTGTTTAAGTGTAGTGTAGTATAGTAAGTCCTTTTTGTATCTTTTGACAAGAAGGATGTGTAGGCATACTGTAGATTTTGGATCCTCAACAAAAAGAATCATATTTTAATCCCTGTTCATAAACTAGGCGCGGAGTGCATTTTGCAAGGAGTAACTTCAACGAGACAAAAACACAAGCGCTCTCTGTGTGAGTGCGTGTGTAAAGAGAAAACACAGCACTCATTACTAGCAGAGTATTAGGGCATTCATAAGTTATTATGTATTGAATGTAATAATCAGAGCTGTTACATCATGCTGTGTGTATCCAGTATTCGAGTTCAAACAAATGAACCAACTCGACACATTCGAAGGGATTAAATGTTGATGTGTCTTGCATTCTTATTGTTTTTAATTTATAGTCTATACATATTTTTTTTGTTTAATGCCAATTCATCAGTGAACCCTCCCATTTAGACAGTGGAATATTTTCTGTTTGGCATTGATTTTCTTTTTCTTCTGCTTAGCTCGTTTTCTCACTTTGCAGGTTTTTACACAACACACATTTATACAGCTGGTTAAATATTTACACTGTTGAAGTAGCTAGCTCAAGGGTACACACTGATAGCCCAGCTCAGTCTTGGGCCTGCAATGTGCAAAAAATATTCTTTTCATATGAACTATATGGGCATGGAAGGGGAGGGGGGGTATAACCACAGTATATTTCTGTATTCTTTTTAATCTGGTTAGAATTTTATTTACTCATAAAAGAAAATATAGGACTATCATATATAGTGTATATTATTACTACACTGGTCTACAAAACTTTAGAAAATACTTCAGAGATGATGAAAAAAAAAGGCTTAATTGTACTTGCTGTGGTGACATGGATTGGAAAATAAATAATTTTAGTGCTGGTTGGCTAAAGTGTTTAAGATATTTAATGTTAGTTATTACAAAGACACATTGATGTAATTATGTCACTTTTACAAGTTGCTACATTTGACATGAAATAGCTACATCGGTGTTTGCCACCGTTGATGAGACGGCTCTACATTAACGCATTTTGTCCATTTTCAAAACACCAGCATTATGCAATACATTTCGCCTAAATTGTTGGATTTTAACATTTCGGCCAGATATTGTATCTCAAAAACTATAGTCAATTGAAATGTTTGCCCTCATTTTTCTTTTTTTAATGACCCACTACTTTTTTTCAGGAAGCGTTTTGCTAATAGACCAGTGACATTAACATAATGTTTCAAATTGTGAATATTATTCACACAACATGAACTTTTTATCATGGTAGAAGAAAGCAGTAAATCACATGACACACCCTCATCTCCTTGTATTCTGGTTTCGTCGGTTCCACTTTCTTAGGTAACATCTTTCGTTAATTACATGCCTTACTTTAAAGTTCCACCAAGTCTGATTGTCACCTTTCCTCAAGGGCGTAGGTTTGCATAGGGACGGTAGGGACATAACACAACCAACTTTTTAGGATGCTCAAATTGTCCCCACCAACCTTCAAGCAACCTTATATGCATTAGATAATGGGTTCGGGTATACAGGTAATTTAGATTGTCTTCCCATATGTTGTAAGGATAAAATTGACTTGACCATTATTAAGTGAATTATTATGTTCAAACTTATATTTACCCCTTTTCATTGGCTGATTGGCTGATGACTTGACCCACCCCCGACACACACAAACACGCACACTCACACAGCCATGACAGAAATACATGTCAATTACATGCCGCCTTCTCCGAGGACGAGGGATATTAGTTCTTTTTGGGCCAGCAGCAGCCACTGTAAGTAATTTAAAAAGACGCCAATGTTGTGGAGGTGGGAAACAGACCACTAATTTTGCTACTGAAAGTCTGACCTGCATCAAAGTTAGCATAACATTAAACTGTGTGAACATGCTAACCCGCAAAACTCGAGTCGAAGGCTGCTCAAGAAGTGTCCTTCTTTTTTTGTTTTCTACTATTAACATTAATTAAACTGTGAGAAATGTAGTGAACTTTGCTGGAAACGATAGAACCAGAAAAACCTGAGCAAGAAGCTGCTTAATGAGGGACGGGTGCTGCATAACCTCATATGTTGCTCACACAACACAACATACAAACAACATAATCATAATTAAGTATGTACATAATTAAGTATGTACATTAAAAAAAAAAAAATATATATATATATATAAATAATATATATTATATATATATAATATATATATATTATATATATTTTTTTTATATACATACTTAATTATGATTATGTTGTGTGTATGTTGTGTTGTGTGAGCAACATATGAGGTTATATATATATATATACATATATATATATATATTTTTTAATAGGGATGCCACGAGCTACCCACACTAGCGTTGCCATCGACTGGTCGAGCGTGATCGATATAATGAGCACCCCTGATTTAGCATATCAATTAATTAGGTTCATAAACGCGAGGAGTGTAGCCCTAACCCCCGTTCACCCGATCGGCCTTATTACTGTCCGATCCCGAGCAAAAAGTGTACATGCAGTTTATGCTGTTATATAATCCCTACCAATTTTGAGAATAAACCTATGCCCTTGACTTTCCTATGAAATGAAAATCAACCACTGTCCATGTAGCAGTTCAGTCTTCTGGAAAGCCCAAGGATGGATTTCGAACAGAAATAATCCTGCAGTGTCATACCAGTCGTTTATATGTTCTTCCCAATCTTCTGTGGGATTTTCTTTTTATTTTCATTCTTTCTAGTTGTGTTTTTGTCTTAGGGATTAAATTTATCTCTTCAGAAGGAACAACATGACAGCCTTCACAGTAACATTAACTAGGCTGACACTGCCAACCCTTATTCCACCTGTAACTAAAATTCATGAAAATATTGTCACAGTGCACACATTTGTTCCTAGGTCCTTTGATAACATATTTATGTGCCACTCGGAGACAATAAATTTAGTAAAATTGATAACTAGTGAGCCCCGTTAAATTAGTACTCTCAGAGCTTGAAAGTATTTGCAAAACAAATGCTCACCGTGTCCTTTATTTGGCCCTTGTGAAATGTTAGCCTTCAGACAGAGGTTGCATTGGCATCAGTGTTCAAAAGTCTTCATCTGCAACTGGTTAGAAGAGTGCTAAGGCCATGCTGAACCTCCAGCAAAGGTGTATTTTTCTTTCAAATGCCTTAAAATCATACTAGCTGTCATTAACCCATCAATCTTAATGTAGTTTTTGGCTGTAACAGAGGGGTTTTGTCTGGTGGGCATATATAAGTCATAAATATGGCTTTGATAGCTCTGCATGACACATCAGGGTGCCTTGAGTAATTCAGAGTGGCACATTGGGGGAAAGCATGAAACATGAGAGTAGTCTTATATTTTTAAGCTTTTAAAATGATTTCAAATGTTGTTAATGTCAGTATTTCAGAATTTGGTGTCAAGACTGGAATAAATGGGCTATGTGTTTTATGGGTTTGTTTTTTTTTTTGTTGGCACGCTTAAGAAAAACACATCAATTTTACATTACAGTGAGTAATAAACAATGTAATTAAGATATAATTTAATAAAAATCTAAAGTAGAATATAGAAATGTATGTTCTAAGACCTAATGCAGTTAAGTAATTAGTAAAACAATTTGTTAAAACAATTTCAAGCTGTAAAATTGAAATTTTGTTATTTATGACATATTTCAATAAATAATGAATGTATGCGTAACTATTGCTGTTGTTGGTGGTTTTATACTGTGGTTGCTTGCTTTGTATTTTAAGTTTTGGAAATGACTGAATGAGACTTTCTGTTATACTTCACATTTATTTATATATTTATATATCTATTTATTTTTATGAAACCATCGTTCCCTCAGTGTGTCACGTATTATTTGAGTGCATTTATGTTTGAACCTTAACCCTTCACAATTAGAGTCGCATGGTTGTCGGTGGAGTATCAGCTAGCCCATCGACTTCCAAACCACCAAGTAAAAGCCCAGCTTATCTGGTCTGCGCTGATGCCTCAAGTGAACCAGTCAGGGTGGGTTTTGTGGGCTCACATTGTTTATTTTAGCCCTCATTAAAATGTGGTGGGGTGGCTTTTCCTCTCTGGGGCTCGGTGGCTACTGTGGTGGGGAGATAGGGGCTGTGGTAGACCCCCTTGGGCTGCTCACAAGAGCTGCTTTGCCCCCATCTCCGACTGGCCACTCACCCCATGTGGGTCCTGCAGTTCCACCCTGTGGCAGAGCTGCGGTTAACTCCAACAGTTGCCTGGTAAAGATAGACCGAGGGTTCAAGGATGTCGCAGTTAACAACATTACCGCTAGAGGCCGCAATATGCCACATAATCTTCTTGCAGATTTTGGCTCCACGTCCTTTCCACTGTCAGCACTTTACTGAGAAGCATGCACGGAGATGTTTGTGTGTAAAGGGAGGGGATGTGTGGACAAAAAGACATGTGGGTGGTAAATCTTCAAAGTCTCACTCAATAAAGGGCATCTCTTTAAGACTTGTGTCAACTGTGCGCTTGTAAGACAACGTGTGACGTCAGGTTCGCCGGGCCTGCGAGAGCCCTTTGTCGGGATTGTTTAGTCTCTTTATGAGCATACAAAAGCTGCATGTTTTATTTTGTCTGTGATAGGAAAACTGTTTGACATAAAAGACTTGGTGGTGTCAGCAGCCACGCCCACAGCCTTAACTTTACCTTGTAGGTTATGTTTCTTCCATGCATCAAGCCTGTTGTGAATATCCATCTGCGTTGTTAAACAAAAATACTGATGCCTGGATGTAAAATGAGCATTTTCATGTTGATTACCCAAAATTCCCCAGGAATTGCATGTGGAAGAAATACCAATTGTGTGTTGTGTAACCGCCAGTTCCAATGAATGAAGTAGGGAAGTTATGTCAATTGAAAACAAAATTTTAGTGTCCTTTTACCCCAAATGCATATTGAGTGTTGCTCAAGGGGTAAAGTGATAAACTTGAGCTTGTCCCAGCTTCTTGGAACTTTTGCAGGCATGAAATTTAAAATGAGTGAATTTTGGAGAACCCCCACCCCCCCCCCACCCCCCCAAAAAATGTTATTTTGAGCGTAAGTGATTGTTTCTCTATGCCTTTTGAGTTTAGGGTGTGCATAGCTTTCTACCAATAGGAGGGTTGGACTCAGAGCAGTAGCAAGGGTCCCCGGGGGCCCCAGGCAACAAGCAACATGGGGCCCTTCGAGCGTGTGTAAGTAAGGGGGTCAGTTGGACTTGGAGCAATAGCATATTTAATAAAAGTCTAATAACACCTCGCTCTCATAGAGCACTTTTTAGGACACTCAAAGTGCCCCCCCCATTGCATTATTCATTCACTCCACACTCAGTTTTCACATTGCCTTTCTAAACAAAACGTACTTCAGATTATTATTATTATTGTGCTTAGTACACATACTTTTACACATACCGTATTCTACTGAGTAGCTGGTAAGTTTATTACTCTTACTGAAAAAGGATAACATTCTGGCACAGAAGTGAATCATGTAACAATTTATCAGTTTGGATGATCAGTGTGTATGTTGATTCTAAACACAGATTTTATGTTCTAGGTAACATCTTTATGTATGAAGAAACGCTACCATGCTGCAATGCTATTAGCAAACGCTAACAAGCTAGTTACAACAAGTCAACGCAGTTAATTGGTTTAGGACATAAAATACTACTACTACTACTACTAGTCTGCAGTGCTTCTACTACATTAGGAAATAAAACTACAGTAACATAGTACCCTCACCGCGGTCTTGCTTCCTTTTCTCCTCTTCTGCTTTTTTTCTTTTTTTTCGCTTCCAGAAGGTTAACTTCTCTTCATTTTGCCAATTAAAAAAAGGCCAGATCACCGCCAACTCTCTCTCTGAGTCACGTGACACATATACAGTGGGGAGAACAAGTATTTGATACACTGCCAATGGGTCTTCCCATTGGCAGTGTATCAAATACTTGTTCTCCCCACTGTACATACTCGCGCAGTATAATGAACACAAAGGTGGGGGGTGGGGGGTGCGAGTGCGCGCCGCGTGCACGTACGGTCATCTTGGCCATAAAAGTGGCAAAAACTAAGCACTTTACATTGACTCATATGGATGTACTTACATTCGTTCTTGAATGCACACACTGTAAAAAATTTCAGTGTAAAATAACGGTAAAGAGCTGGCAGCAGGGTTGCCATTTATATACTGTTATATTACGGTCTTGGTAATGTAAAAATGCTTCACAGTAATAGTCCGTTATCCAGAAAAACTGTTGACTGCTGTATTTATAGAAAATACAGTAAAAGTCTGTCAGCAGGATTGCCATTACCAGACTGTTATTTAACAGTCTTGGTAATGTAAAAATGTTTCACAGTAATAGTCCGTAATCCAGAAAAATGGTTGATTCCTGTATTTATAGAAAATACAGTAAAAGTCAGTCAGCAGGATTGCCATTACCAGACTTATTTTACAGTCTTGGTAATGTAAAAATATTTAACAGTAATAGTCTAATCCAGGAAAAACTGTATATTCCTGTATTACCAGAATTTACAGTAAAGAGCAGTCAACTGAGGAGCTGCAGTATGCTGCGTTTTTAACGATATACTGTGTTTTAACGGTATTTGGGAAAATTACAGTCTATGAATGCATATATTTCCGTCTAGTACAGAAAAAAATGCTGATGTCAGGGGCGAAACAGAACAGGTTTTATTTCATCGTGTTGGCAGGCAGTGAAAACGGACAGGAACTAGAGATGGTGCAGTCGGGTCGTGTAGGTCAGGCTGAGTAGGCTGGAGATCTGCCGTAATCGGGTCAAACAGAACAGGCTGAGCAAGTTGATTGGGCTGGAACTCTGGAGTAGTCGGGTCAGGCAGGACAGGCTGGGTCAGAAGTGGTGATCGGTCAAGGACAAATCCCAAAAAACCCCTAAACAATATACTACAATTGTCCAAACATTTCCACCGATGAGTCAAGCCTTGTGCTAAAGGCAGCTGTTGGCACATTTCATCTTTTAATTCTGCTGCTTACCGGCTGCCTCCCTGGTTATCTTTTACCAATGTCTCCAGCTGCACAGGACTGCAAGTGTCAATAGCCAAAGCAGGCTGCCATCTTCCTTTTCTGCTTTTATAGCTCTGGGTTGCGCATGGGTTGATTGGCCAATCTCTTCCAGCTGTACATCGTTTCCATAGTGCTTGCATGCCGGTGATTTTCCAGTTCACGCCCTGGTTGTCTGCTCAATGCTTTTTTGTTGATGTTTTATCAGGGTTTGACTTTACATTGTCCATAATACTCCCATTCTTCGCATGGGTTCTTCAATATGAAGAAGTAAGAGTTTGTAAAAAGAAAAAAAAAAATGAAGCAAAAAAGCACTTGTCTAATTTACTCCAAACTTAAATATTAGTCTCCTGTGTGATGTGGGGACAAAGCCAGTGACGTTTCCACAGTAATTCACCGCTATACCACGAGATTGGTGTGGCTTTGTCTTTGTGTGGTTTTGGAGGACTCTTGACGAATTCCTTTATTTTCCATTGAGAGCAATGGCAATGGAGATGAAACGTGTGCATTTGCAGCTGCAGCTGATTAATATTAAACAACAAATGTTGTCAATACAAATGTTGAAGCGTAGGCGACACAGAAGTCGTTTGTGAATGTTTGAAAATGGTGTTGTTGTTGTGCTGAACCAGAAACAATGTTCTGAGCGGACCAATCACAGTCCTTCGACGTTCACGTCAAGCGCGTTGACGTGATGTGTAGTCAGGACTTTTTGGAGGTACACGTCAGGCTATGGCGTAGGGCAGGGGTGGGCAAAGTGTTCCGGAAAGGGCCGCAGTGGGTGCGGGTTTTTGTTCATACCAATCATGAGGACAGCCTTTCACCAATCTGGTTTCTTACAAGTGCAATCAGTTTATTGCAGTCAGGTGCTTCTTGTTTCCACTGAAACCTCATTGGTTAAACTGTCTGTGCTGAATCAGTTGAAACAAAGACCAGGACCCACTGCGGCCCTCAAGGACCGGTTTGCCCACCCTTGGCGTAGGGTCATAATCGGATCTGCGTTAATGGCGTAGGTCCGCCGTCACTGCTACACAGAAGCATAAATCAGCCTTCAGGGTGATGGAATACTTCAATTTTTGGAGAAGGGCCAGTTTAGATTAGAGTGGGGATAACACAAGAAACATATAACATATGAGTAGAATAGAATGGAGGCGACGTCAAATAATATAATAATATAGCCTGTAGGCCAACAAAACATCCAGTCTGGTGTTTGCGTCGATGTGATTGTGTTGTAGTCTGAGGCTCAACTCCCATACATCATCCGCTACAGCTAACGCTAATGCCTTTAGCTAACATTTGCAACATCAAAATTTAAAACTACTAACAATCAAAACATAAACATAATAAATTTATAAAATAAATAATAATAAAAATAGAGAAATAATTAGAAATAAATGTTATCGTATTGTAACTCCACTGTTGGATACGTATGAGACACTTGGATTTTGCCTTTTTAACCGCTCACTGGCAAACACCTTTCATTTATTTGCCCAAAAAATTCACTCAGCTGCATCTTTTGCAAAACAATAGAAAACAGCCCTCTACTGGCACTCCAGAGGAATTAACATCATTATTATATATCGCTATCCAGCAATCCTCAGAACTTTAGTTTAATATACAATAATTTAGGTAATATGAGTAAGACTTAATTAACTCGCCGTTTATAAATTGGTACACATAATCCCAATATAAATTGAAGAACAAGCACTGAAGAACAGTCATCTAAGTCATCTAAAGTCATCCTCTGAAGAGTCTCCAACATCCAAATTAAGGCTAATTATGTCCTCCAGGATTTGATGGCAAATTATTTGCGGTGTCTAGTTATTTTAATTTAAATTGGCAAAAAACATAGTCTATATTGCCACAATGTAAAAGATGTCAGATTTCTGACCATGTTCCAAATTTCCAGTCAAAACTAAGTTTCCAAAAAATACGGTAGTGTCATGTAATTGAAACATTAACATACCGTTTACAGCATTTGTCTTGTTGCTTTAATGCTGGTAACCCACAATGCATTGCTAACTACAGTAATAAACTGTTTAACACAAAAACGGTATTTTAGTGTTCAAAATTGGCCGTAAATTTACAGCAATTTTTTACAGTGCACATTTTAACAGGTGGCCGTCCTCTGCTCGATATGCGCACCTTACACCTATTGTCGCTCCCAGAATATGCAGCGCTTGTGATGTAGGACAATAACAGGACTGGTTGCTATGGGAATGTGCACATACCCAGGGGAACCTTGCTAAAAGGAGTATTAAAACTGCTAATAAAATCGTTTAGGATTATTTTAGATGCATATATGTTATATTTTTCTTATAGAGTATTCGACGAGGACTACGATAGACCCATTAATAGACTTTTTTTGGGGGGGGGGGAAATCCCCATTTCTTCAAGTAGTCACATGAATAATGAGGTGGCCTGTGAAAATCAACGTAAAACAATTCGGTAAGGACTTTCCAGAGAGTACTTCGTGGGTCACTCTTTAAATAATTATGTGGTATTAATAACATGTATAATCTACATGACATGGTTAGTGATGATTGGGAGTGATAACAGAATGGTTAGATAATCTGCCAAATGATTCCATGGTATTCAAACACTCCCTACACTTCTCGCTGCGACAGTGCAGTAAAGCTGCATGTGCTAGATCTGTTGGCCCTCTGGGGGTCCCTGCTGACTGGGGGCCCTAGGCAATTGCCTGGCTTGCCTAATAGGACGCGACGCCTCTGGTTGGACTCTCCTATGACCCTTGAGAGAATAAGTGCTACGGATAAAACAATGCATAACAAGCAATACTATTTCACCAGATTGAACATCAATTATATCTAGTCCCCGGGTTACGAATGAGTTTTGTTCCTACGCTGGCTACGTCACCCGAATTTCCGCTTAAATTTGAATGAACCCTTTAAGTGTACCTAAATACCCCCTAAATATCAAAATAACTACACAAAAACATGTATTATACGTCATATTAATAAAATGAAGTAAAAAATAAGATTCTGTACTTACCATCAATGCAGAGAGGTGTTGCTGTTACGTGACTAAAAAAACAAACGACTGCAGCCCCTTTTAGACTTATATCCTACTAAATTCCTGTGTAATGTGACTCAGGATTTACCGCGTCATTGCTTTCAGAGATGGGGAGCTGTACCGGGGAATTACCTAGGTTGGGCACTCTCAGACTTGTCGGCGAATCGGCACTTTCTGTGCAGGAGGGCGGGCGCAGGGTTTTATAACCCGGACATTAAATCATTTTTGGTTGGTATCGAAGATGGACGATGGACTGTCTCTTCCTCGGCACTAAGATCCAGTATCAATTTAATTTTTTTATGTTTTCAGTTTAATTTTGCTATATTTCCAGTTTTCTATGTTGATAATTGTGATCTTTGTTTACCGCTTTTCGTCTTACTGTGACAAAAGAGGCCCACCATGGTATTTACATCATCAGCCTTCTCGCTGCGACCCAAAAATTAACCGGCTGTTTTCATAAATGCCGCATCCCGGTTAAGTCCTGGACATTATATATACACTAGGACGCGACCCGGTTAATGTCCGTGTCATCTCCGTGTCAGTCGACCCGGGCTAAAATGGTGGACGAGACCCAGGCATCTCAAAGTTGAAATCACGCAAGTTGGTATGTCATACTACCTGTATTCTGTTATTATTTTCATTTGACACAACATCTTAAATTATTTGGAAATGGCTCAAGTGAACTAGAAAATTCCCTGTTAGAATTGCAATGCACTTCTATGACGAGAGAAAGTCTTTGAAGTTTTGCGTCTGTCATTGATCTTAAAGTCAGTGGTTTTATTTTGCTGCCAGCTACTGCCAAGGCCATCCTTCACAAAGCAGACTTACTCCTCCCTGCCATCCCTGATTGGTGAAATGAACAACATACTGTACAGTAGTATGAAAAAGTATCTGAATCTTTTGGAATTTCCCACATTTCTGCATAAAATCACCATCAAATGTGATCTGATTTTTGTCAAAATTACACAAATGAAAAAACAGTGTCTGCTTTAACTGAAACCACCCAAACATTTATAGGTTTTCATAATTTAATGAGGATGGTATGCAAACAATGACAGAAGGGGGAAAAATAGGTAAGTGAATCACCACATTTAAAATTTGGTGGCCCACCTTTGGCACCAATAACTTCAACCAGACACTTCCTGTAGCTGCAGATCAGTCTGGCACATCGATCAGGACTAATCTTGGCCCATTCTTCTCTAGAAAACTCCTGTAGTTCATTCAGAGTCCTGGGATGTCTTGCATGAATCACTGTCTTTAGGTCATGCCACAGCATCTCAATGGGGTTCAAGTCTAGACTTTGACTTGGCCTCTCCAGAACATGTATTTTGTTCTTCTGAAACCTTTCTGAAGTTGATTTACTTCTGTGTTTTGGATCATTGTCGTTTTGCAGCATCCATCTATCCTTTTTTTTTTTTTTTTTTTTTTTAGCTTCAATTGTCTGACAGACGGCCTCAGGTTTTCCTGCAAAACATCCTGATAAACCTTTGAATTCATTCTTCCATTAATGATTGCAAGTTGTCCAGGCCGTGAGGCAGCAAAACATCCCAAAATTATGATGCTCCCTCCACCATGCTTCACGGTGGGGATGAGGTGTTGATGTCGATGAGCGGTTCCATTTTTTTTTATTGTTCCCAAACAATTCAACTTTGATTTAATCAGTCCACAAAACATTTTGCCAAAACTTCTGTGGAGTGTCCAAGTGTCGTTTTGCGAACATTAAACGAGCAGCAATGTTTTTTATTTTTTAGACAGCAGTGGCTTCCTCCGTGGAGTCCTCCCATGAACACCATTCTTGGCCATAGTTTTACATATAGTTGGTGTGTGCACAGAGATATTGGACTGTGCCAGTGATTTCTGTAAGTCTTTAGCAGACACTCTTGCCTTTTTACCTCTCTGAGTATTCTGCGCTGAACTCTTGGCGTCATCTTTGGTGGACGGCCACTCCTTGGAAGAGAAGCAACAGTGGCAAACTTTCTCCATTTTTAAACAACTTCTCTGATTGTCGATTGATGAACATCCAGACTTTTAGAGATGGTTTTGTATCCTTTCCCAGCTTTATACAAATCAACCATCCTTAATCACAGGTCTTCAGACAGCTCTTTTGACTGAACCATGATGCACATCAAGACAATTCTTACCAGGTGTGTGTTTTATAGTTGGCCGGGCAGCTTTAAACCACGCATCAGTGATTGGGCGCACACCTGGCTTAAATTGTTTGGTAAAAATTGTTATCAATTACTCTTCAAGTATCCTTAGGCAGAGGGTTCACGTACTTATTTTTCCCCCTACTGTCATTGTTTGAATGCTATCTTCATTAAAATATGAAAACCTATAAATGTATTGGTGGTTTTAGTTAAAGCAGACATAGTTTTTACATCTGTGTGATTTTGAAAAAGATTAGATCACATTTGATGGGGATTCTAAGCAGAAATGTGAGAAATTCCGAAAGGTTCAGGTACTTTTCCATACCACTGTACGTACTGTACATACATTGACTCACTAGCTATTTCAATGGCAGCATGACTGTATACATTTATGTTGAAACACCTTTAACACCATCAAAATATTTAAATAAATAAAATATAATACTTCTGGTTACTATTCATTTACAGGTGTCGAACTTACCAGCAGCCATACACTGCGCTATGACTTTTAGATTTAACAGCAAAGGAGCGAAGGAGTGGATGCATATTATTACACATTGATAAATACTCAATGGCTCTGTTCAGTGTTTGTTCAATGGCTTTTCAACCTCTATCAGGCATTTACAGGCTGCAGTGGTTAAAGTACGAAACAAAAGTGTTTGTCGGAATCCTCTAAGCAACAAATACAGATCAGGCCACAGGCTATTCAGATCTCCAAAAAGTAGCTTTACTTAAATAGTTTGCCACGGTTTACCATTCTTACTAAATTGCAGGTATGCTTTTGTTGTAAATATTTAACAAATTCATTTTTACAACTAACAGTGAAATGAACAAATGAATGTTCAGTGTAGTCATGCTTGAAAACATCCCAGTACAACCACACCACTGTATTTCCAAAGGTAACTCTTAACACATTAAGACATTCAACTGTTGGCCCAACATCCATATCGCCACATTGTTTTGACAACGTTGTTGTACGTGAAACACACGTGGTATTTTTTTGTTTTTACGATGAGATTATTGTGTAAAGTTATCCTGAATAAGGGGAATAACTCGTTGGGTATTAAGGAACTAGGGAACTATTGTTTTTGAGCGGCTGCCTGGGTCAGTTTCCAAAACCATCTTGTTTTTATAAATGATTTCTCTCTCTCTCGCTCTCTCTCTCTCTCTCTCTCTCTCTCTCTCTCTCTCTCTCCCTCTTACTTTCTCTTTTTATTTTTGCATGGAAAGGCACTGTGGTTTTACAGTTTCAGATAACTGTAATTATTGGGTCGCTCTGGCTTTTACAGTGTGCACACGCTGCCATATGATATTCAAGATGGCCACTTAAATCTATAGAACAATTACTTACTTGCTATTTTTTTTTTTTTAAAACAACATTTTGATTCCAACACATCCACCATCTAAAATAATTTGTATTTTGTTTGGCTCAGCTGAGCTACATTATCCATGTTTCAACCTCCTGGACTCGCGGAAAATATTCATCTGTATCAGTGTGTGATATCAGTGTGGCCCTAGCACGCCAAAGTTAAAGGGAATGAAAGGTCCTGGTTTGATTAGCTGCAAATGAAGTCAGCTGTAATTTTGTACACACACGCACACAAAAAAAATACAGTTGTATATATACATTTTCCTGTAGAATTTATATTTTTATTCATCTTTTTAAAACATCAACTTATTAGGGAGGTGGGGGTGGAGGGTCAGAATGTTTTAGGAGGACTTGAATCAAGAAGGCACCAAAGCATAATAATTGTGTTAAAAGTATGATATGGATTCTCCGTCTTCTTAGGCAAGGCAAGGCAAATTTACTTGTATAGCACCATTCAACACAAGGCAATTCAAAGTGATTTACATCACATGAAGGTCATAAAAATCACACTAAATCAAAAGAACGTTAAAACAAAGGCAATCGAAACAGGAAATAAAATTATTAGTCACCAGTAAGTGGATGGCGAGTTAATGTAAAGCGCTTTGAGCGCCTTGAAAGGTGGAAAAGCACTATATAAGTATAACACCATTTACCATTAGGGCTGTTAAAATTGTCGCGTTAACGGGCGGTAATTAATTTTTTAAATTAATCACGTTAAAATATTTGATGCATTTAACGCACATGCCCAGCTCAAACAGATTAAAATGACAGCACAGGGTCATGTCCATTTGTTACTTGTGTTTTTTGGTGTTTTGTCGCCCTCTGCTGCATTGTGTATTTATTGACATCAACAATGGTGAGCTACTAGTTTATGTTTTGTGTGAAAATTTTACAAATTTTATTAAAACGAAAACATTAAGAGGGGTTTTAATATAAAATTACTATAACTTGTACTAACATTTATCTTTTAAGACCTACAAGTCTTTCTATCCATGGATCGCTTTAACAGAATGTTAATAATGTTAATGCCATCTTGTTGATTTATTGTTATAATAAACGAATACAGTACTTATGTGCAGTATGTTGAATGTATATATCCGTCTTGTGTCTTATCTTTCCATTCCAACAATAATTTACAGAAAAATATGGCATATTTTATAGATGTTTGAATTGCGAGTAATTACGATTAATTAATTTTTAAGCTGTGATTAACTCGATTGAAAATTTTAATAGTTTGACAGCCCTAAAAATTATACATAAAAATCTCATTAAATTGAAATCAGAAATGGAAATAAAGCAGAAAAGGAATAAAATGCAAATAGCTTGAAGTTTGAAAAATAAATAATTTGTTCCAAAGGTGAGGAGCATAATTACTAAATCCTGCCTCACCCTGCTTGGTTCTTGTTCTTAGAACATACAGGTTCCAGGCAACCTTAGGGGTCTATGTTTAATAGGGAGACAATAAACCAAACATGTATTTGGTCCAAGGCCATTAAGTGTTTTGTAGACGAGCAGTAGTATTTTATAGTCTATCCTTTGACTCACTGGAAGCCAGTGTAACGATTTCATAACTGGTGTAATGTGGTCCAATTTCCCTGTATTTGTCAGGATTCTGGCAGCAGTTTTCTGTACTAGCTGCAGTTTCCTGACTGATATTTTATCAAGACCTGTAAATATACCATTGCAATAGTCCATCCAATCTAATTTTTCGGACATGATCGCCTCAATGGCTAATCTTATTGTTAGGATAACAAGCATGCTATTATAGTAATGAACCCCTATTCCGCTAGCAGCTCCTATAGAGTTTATTTTCAGGGTACAGTTTCTAGAGCTATTATGGGTTGTGATGTAATAAATAACTGGACAGTGTTAATGGGAGTTCTCATCAAGAGCGCAGCGGACCCAAAAAACATCATTAATAGTGCCGAACGAATAAAATGTGTAAAACTTACTCATGGACATTTGTTTCTTCTGAGAGTCAGCACTCAATAAATTTACACGAGTTGCAATTTGTACTGTTTGTATTTCAATTGTTCCAAGTTCCGACATGAATTCAATAAGCCTTCAGAATTGACATGTTTTTTTTTTGCTTAAGCACTTTGAATTGCCTTGTGTTGAATTGTGCTATATAAATAAATTTGCCTTGCCTTGCCTTAATCCACAGTCAGAGAACAGAAAGAGTCGCACCTTCCGTCCTTCTGTGTGCGAGTATACAGTAGGAGGTCTCCAATAGGGAAGTCTGCTTGGCATCACTCCATTGCTTCTGCATACTTCGACCACAACACTTAGACTTTGCTCAGGCCTTTGTTACAGAATAACCTAACCAATGTTTGGATATCAACTCATTTTCTGCCATTGACAGTGATAGTCATGAAATCCATTTTAGCTGGGATGGCTAGTTTGGAGTGATCATGTTTCACTGCAATTGACGGTGATGTCCGTCCAATCTAAATTGACTGGAATATCCCTCCCAGCCAAAATGGATTGGACGTCAATTGCCACCAATGGCGTTAATGAGTTAATTGTCATTCTCGCTGATATCCCTCAACCTTACAACTACATCTACAGTATGTGGGTGCCTTTTCTCCAGTGTCTTATTTTCCCCAACGGATGCTTCTTCTCCCCGGATACACTGTTTTCCAACGCTCTGCCTGTCTTTAATGCGGCAGTGTCTCTGCAATCCATCAAAATTCTGGGCCTAAATGCAGCGGTTACCATATTTTTCCAACGAGAGGACTGTCGCTTGCCGGGAAAACCGCACATTGTGTGTGTGTACGCGTGTGCGTTTATGCCATTTTTAGAAAAGTTGCTACGTGCGCTTTGCACTCACGCACGAGTCTTACGGAAGCCTCCTGGGTCCATTTCTTCTGCGGTTGGACCACATACCTCAGAATCATGCTTTCGTTGGAAAAGTGTCTGTTTTATTTTCCAGCCATCATAAAGACTCAAAGTCCTCTCCTGTCTACCATTGGACATTAAAAAGCTGCATTGGCCTTGGACTTGCTCTCCCCAGTCTTCTCTGGGTCGCGGCTGGTTACAGTAAAAAATCAACACCTCTCGTACCCCAGACTGAGACTTTTCAGCATACAGATCCAGTTTCTCCCATGTGCAATATGCTTGTTCAGGCATTGGGAGGGGTGTGTACAGTGTTAAAATCACCACTGAGTTAGCAGTCCTCTAATTGTGGTTTCTGAGACCAGTGAGTCAACTGGAAAACTTATGGTTTACCGTAGTCCAGTAGCAGTTCTTTTATCCTGGTGTATATGCTTGCTGAGATTTTCCAGTGTTTTTGGTTTAGCGCCACTGCCATCTGGACATATATCAGCGGCACTCCAGGACAAATAGTGTACATACCTCAGGTGGGCTCTTTTGGGTGGTTGCTTTTGTCTGATGACAGAGCAGGAAATAGGCTACAAGATGGCCAGAACAATGAGCTTGGACAATCTAATGTTTACTTTTTGATTACTTATGCATATGTACCCCTCTTTGTCTTAAATCTCTCCTTTGAAGACGACTAGTTTGGATATTTGAGTTTGTGATTACACAGCTTCCAGAGCATTATGAGAACCTACAAACATTAACACTTTAACCCCTTGATACCTGAATTTACATTTAACAAAAATACATCAAGCGTTGGAGGAATACAGAAGTACATAAAGTAGTATGAATAAAAAGATAATAAATAGAAATGAAATTGTAAAAATACAGCTAAAAATGAGAATCCTAAAATAAAATTAAAAAAAATCAAAGGTATTTTTACAAGACTCAAAAATATGGATTTTTGAAAGTTATAATAATAAATGAAATTATCATAATTTCATATTCTATATGTATATATATGGCGGAAAACACTAAGGTGACTTTAAGTTCCGCTCTGAGACCCCCAATTTGGCCAAATTTCAAAATCGTCCTATATGCATGTGTGATAAATCATTGGAAAGCTTAAAATCTCAATTTTCTGGGGGAAGAAAAATTTTGGACAGGAGGGCATTTAAAAAAACCAAACAAAATTTAAACAGCAAAACCCTATCTGGAGGTGAGAGCACGCGAGAGCAGAATTACAGACGCCATGACTTTAACGAGAAATTATCGCGTACTTACCTTGTTTCCATCCAAAAACTCCATGTAGCATGTATCACTGAGTGTCAAGACACAGTTGTGAATAGCCACAGCTGGATTTTGGGGGGATTTTATGGGTGAAACATGGTAATATAACAAGGGTTGCGATGCAGAAATCGCAGACATCATTAAGTGGTCGAGATCTTCTTTTTCATATACTGTATTTACCCTTTTAAATGTTATTTTTCAATTTTTCTTTGTTTGGATCGATTATTTATCATCTAACATATCGGGGAAAAAGCGACAGTAACAAAAAAAAAATACAGTTAAGCGACAGTTATGAGGTAGATATCCGTGACTTTTTTACAGACGCCAAGTTTTTCATTGTGACGTCATTTGTTTAAAAGTTTAAAATATGCGAGTGAATAATTTTTTAAAGTCGTTTTTTGTTAAACGAAATATTAGACATCAATTAATGATTCTAAGCTAAAAATGACAGACATTTTGAATAATAAATATAATTACTTACCTTCTTTTTATGGCTAGGCTGAAACAAAAGCGGTTGCCCGACATCTGTAAACGGGGGTTTCCAGGGTAAAACGGACAAATTAAAAATAGTTCGGAGGCTTAGTGCGCCATGAATCTGCTATGGCAGCATATAGACATATTGTTCTATCAAACACAACAGTTCTTTTAGCTCTCCAAAATTATTCACGTGCATATCTTAAACTTTTAAACAAATTACGTCACAATGGAATAAATAGTGTCTGTAAATAGGTCACGGATATGTACCTTATAATTATCGCTTAATTGTTTTTTTTTCTGTAACTGTCACATTTTCCCCGATATGTTTGATAGTAAATAATCGATTCAAAGAAAGACAAATAAAAAAATAATAAATAAAATAAAACGTTTAAAAGGGTAAATATTTGAAAAAGAAAATCTCGACCAATCCTTGATGTCTGCGATCTCTGCATTGCGACCCGTGTTTCACCCATAAAATCCCTAAAAATTCTGGCTGTGGCCGTTCACAGCCGTGTCTTGACACTCGGTGAGACATGCTACATAGTTTTTGGATCGAAACAAGGTAAGTACGCCATACTATCTCGTTAAAATCATGGTGTCTTTAATTATGCTCTCTCATGCTCTCACCTCGAGTTAGGGTTAAGGGGGTTAAGTTTATTATTATTATTTTTTAAAATTTCCTCCTGTTTAAAATTTTTCTTCCTCTAGAAAATTGAGATTTTAAGCTTTCCAATGATGTATCACACATGAATACAATTTTGAAATTTGACCAAATTGGGGGTCTCAGAGTGGAACTTCAAGTCACCTGAATGTTTTCCGCCATATACACCATATTGCCCACCCTGAACCAAATACTGGACCCCTCGGAGCACATGGTCATTGGCATAAACTACATGAAAAATTCTGAACATAGTCATTTCCACAAATATTGAAACGTTGACACACCTCTCATGTTTTGGCTAAATATATATATATATGGCGGAAAACACTCAGGTGACCTGAAGTTCCGCTCTGAGACCCCCAATTTGGCCAACTTTCAAAATTGTCCGATATACATATGTGATACATCATTGGAAAGCTTAACATCTCCATTTTCTGGGGAAGGAAAAACTTTGAACAGGAGGGCATTAAAAAAAAAAAAAAAAAAAAAGTTTTTAAACAGCAAAACCCTATCTGGAGGTGAGAGCACGCGAGAGCAGAATTACAGACGCCATGACTTTAACGAGATATTATCGCGTACTTACCTTGTTTCCATCCAAAAACTCCATGACGCATGTATCACTGAGTGTCAAGACACAGCTGTGAATGGCCACAGCTGGATTTTTTTTTAGATTTTATGGGTGAAAGATGGTAATATAACAAGGGTCGTGATGCAGAAATCGCAGAAATCAAGGAGTGGTCGAGATGTTCTTTTCATATATTTACCCTTTTAAACGTTTTTTTCTTCTTCAGTTTTTCTTTGTTCGGATCGATTATTTATCATCTAACATATCGGAGAAAATGCGACAGTAACAAAAAAAAAATACAATTAAGAGATAGTTATGAGGTAGATATCCGTGACAGACATTTTGAATAATAAATATAATTAATTACCTTCATTTTACGGCTTGGTTCAAACAAAAGCGGTTGCGCGACGTCTGTAAACGGGGGTTTCCAGGGTAAAACGGACAAATTAAAAATACTTCGGGGGCTTAATGCGCCATGAATCTGCTATGGCAGCATATAGATATTGTTCTATCAGACACAACAGTTGTTTTGGCTTAAAATACAGCAGTTTCTTTTAAGGAGGAGTGCAAGAGCAGAAACTGCTTTTTCAGGCTTGTCTGTGTTTTATATTCATGTTTGAATATTTTATCTTTTTTGTGTGTATGTTCAGTGATGCATGGGAGTTAATTTATGTTGGGTTTCTTTTCTGATTTCTTTTTTTGTTTCAAATTTATAAACCCTACGAACACAGCTGCACCCTACCCCAACCCTACAAGAATGTGCCCAGTTAGCGGTATGTTGCGAAGTTTGGAGATTCGTTGATCAAGTGCAAAGAGGTTGGAGAACTATTAAAGGAAGACATGCTCAAGTTGATGCAAAGACGATCAAGAATTGTAATACAAAACTCATCACCACAGGATTTGTTCATATTAGCTGGGCACATTTCTGAAGTGTAGTACTTCCAGCCAATTTTGCAGAGCTTTTAAATTTCAAACAAATAATTGATCTGAATAGAAAACAAGAAAAGACATTTACATCCCGTGCATCAAGGAACATACACTAAAAAATGAGGATAGTAGATAGGATAGGATAGGATAGTAGAACATGTGAATAAATTATAAGTATTTCAACATAGTTAATTAGGCTAGAGGTTGTTGACTGACAGTTTTCGATTACCCTGTATGTATGGTATATATAATTTTTTTTTGAAAGTAGTACTCATTTTGCACCATCAGTGGCAGCCAATAGGTCAATTACACAATTAATGTTAATTCTTTTCTCTTTTAATATGTCATTTCTAACTGAACTATTGTGAATTTGAATATCTTGGCCTTCTTTACACAGATTTATGATTTTTTTCCATTGATGGTCTGCCAGGATCTGCCCATAAACAGCATCTAAACGAGCAATAGTGGAGCTGGCACTCAATTCTAAACTATATTACCACCCAAGCGTGTGGGCTGCATGCTGCGGTCCCCTTTGCCTGGCCCTTGAGAGCTCCCACAACTCCTCGTAACCCCCCTCACCACCAGGCCGGAGGTAGGAAATCAAACCAATTACTGTTGTATTTAAAGAAAATTGGAGTAAGGCCGGAAAAGTGGGGGCATTTCCAGAAAACCGCAAAAAGAAAACTGCAGGGCCACTGTTTGGCATAACACAGAATGACTGGAGCAGAGTGGAATGGCACTTCTCAGGGAAAAAAAAAGAAAATGTTTGACAATTTATGGTAAAAGCAACCCCTCCCTAATAGAAAAAGAATTACATCGATTAAAGTAGAATAGATTTACAAAACACGACCATTTGAAATTCATCGTCTTAAAGATTTGTTGATTTTTGACTGTTTTTAAGACCACTGACCCAATCGAAAATGTTGCACAACAACCTTTGCACACCGAGCAACACGACAGAAACCAACTGAAATTTTCACGAGTGTTTGTTTTTGCTATGATTTAATATTGATACACAGTGTTGTAAAATGGCAACTGTAACATACAATCAAAAGTGACGGATATATTAGAATAAGTAACAGAAAAGAGTATAAAGGCAGAGTTATGCTTCGTCACCTGATTTACGACCCTCCACCGTAGCCTGTCGTGCACCTCCACAGATTCTTGACTGGGCGTCTCACGTCAGCGTGTTGTGACGTGACACAAATGGACTGTGATTGGTCTGCTCAGACTGTTGTTTCCGCTTCAGCGCGAAATCACCGCCATTTTCAAAGGTAGTTGTGCTACACGCAAAAATGGACCAAACCGACGAGAGTATCATCGAAGAGGTCCACAAGTACGACAACCTCTACAATGTCTCGTCGAGACATTATAACGATTGCCAAATGGCAAGCAATTCGTGGAAGGAGATGGCTGAAAATACGGGGCTGGAGGTCAGCGATTGCATAAAAAAATGGAAGAACCTCGGAGACAAGTACAGTCCCTGACAAAAGTCTTGTCGCTTATCCATTTTGTAGAAACAATTGCTAATAACCTGACTTTTAATTATTCAATTGGTTTCAGAAATGTCTCATATGAAAGCTAATACTCTCCCAAATGATGTTGAATGTACAAAAATATATTTGTTTCACTGAAAAAAGATTTATCATTTAATGAAGATGTAAAGGTCAAATTTTGGCAAGACGAACGTTTTGTCGCCTACAGAAAGTAGTGTGAAAATTGAGCAAAAAATGGACTTAACATAACATAAGCGAATTAAGTAGTGGTGCTGTGAGATCCAAATTTAATATTTTGTATGACTTCCATGGACTGCATCCATGCAGTTCGGCAAGGATTCATACAATTTATTGATGAAGTCATCAGGAATATCAAAGATATCAGTCTTGCATGCCTAGCAGAGTTCATCAACATTCTTGGGTTTCGTCTTCCATGCTTCCTTGTTCATCCTGTTCATGTCTAGTGTTGGCAAAATCATGTTCTGGGGTTAATCCAGTATGGGGGTGTGCGAGAGATCTGCAGGATGGAAGGCAACATAAATAGTCTGAAATATCAACAAATCTTAACTGCCTCTTACATTCCTAACCATAAAAAGGGACAAATTCTGCAGCAGGATTGTGCTCCATTTCATACTTCAATCTCTACCTCAAAGTTACTCAAGGCAAAGAAGATCAAGATCCCCCAGGACTGCCCAGCCCAGTCACCAGACATGAACATCATTGAGCATGTGTGGGGTAAGATAAAGAGGAAGCATGGAAGACGAAACCCAAGAATGTTGATGAACTCTGGGAGGCATGCAAGACTACTTTCTTTGATGTTCCAGATGACTTCATCAATAAATTGTATGAATCCTTGCCGAACCTCATGGATGCAGTCCTTCAAGCCCATGGAATTCATACAAAATATTAAATTTGGGTCTCACAGCACCACTATTTAATTTGCTTATGTTATGTAACATATTTTTGTATTTGAAGTACATTTTTGTTCAATTTTCACACTACTTTCTGTAGGGGACAAAACTTTTGTCTTGCCAAAATGTGACCTTCATGTCTTCATTAAATGATAAATCTTTTTTCAGTGAAACAAATATATTTTTGTACATTTAACATAATTTGGGAGGGTCTTAGCTTTCATATGAGCCATTTCTGAAACCAGTTGAATAATTAAAAGTCAGGTTATTAGCAACTGTTTCTACAAAATGGATAAGCGACAAGACTTTTGTCAGGGACTGTATGTGTGTGTTCGGAAGCGAATGGCCAGACGAAGCGGTGACCCAGTAGACCAAAAACTGCCTGCTTTTTATCACTTTATGTCGTATTTTTGGTTGGTGCACTTTATCATTTATTGTGTAAATATGTTTGCTGTGAGTCTGTGACTTATTTTCATTTTACACTTCAAGTATATGAAGAATAAAGCACAGGTTTGGTGTCAAAAGAGTTGTTTTGATGTTTAATTTTCAACTATAGACAGTACACACACTTAATACAGCATCACTGATTGAAGTGAATAGGTGCTTTTATGATAATGTGTTCACCATCAAGGCTTCCAACGCAGTTTGGGAAGTTCCATAGCCGCCAGTGATCTGCTATGGCTTCCCACTTGCTGGTTGCAGGACAAGACAAAGAAATCAAAACGCTGGACAACGCAGCTTTCTGGCTTCTACCGCAACCGTCTTCTGCGTCGCCTGCGCCTCAACATTTGTATTGTAATAGCCCCAGATGGGGGGAAGAAGGAGAGGAATTGATGATGGCTTTCCCCACTTTATTGGGACAAGAATAAAATAAACAAATAACAAAATAATAGCGGGCTGCCACAACATGCGACCGCTAACTATTGCTTTCTCCCGTTCTTTCCACTCGCTTCCCGCTACGTCACCTCTCCCCAGTCTGATCGCCTCTTAAAGGACCCTCGCTTGGTTACGGACATTACAGTATGATCAACATTTGTTGTTCAATGTTGATGAGCTGAAGATCCACATTCAAGCTTTTCATGTCCGTTGGCATTGTTGTGTAACCGGAAGAAAACTAGAGGAAGTCGACAAGAGTCCCCTCAAACCGTGCAAACACACTGCCACACCCCTCAAGTGGTTTGATGGTGAATTACAGAGCAATGCGTTCCCTTGCCACCGAACTACTGAATGCTTATTGTCGCCGTAGTCGCTACGCCGTCACTGCAACGCAGAAGCATAACTTGGGCTTAAGGGAGACCTCAATGGTGGCGCCGCCAAGCTTGTGTAAAAATGACTTTAAAAAGAGAATAACTACTGTTTCCCACTTTTTTTTTTTTAAGGAAAATAAAAATAGGGTAAAAAAAAGTTTGCTGATTATCAAAATAAAATAATTAAATATCTAATTTATTAGTCAGTTAATCATTGCAGCCCTAGTTTACCTGCCTTTCATGGCGCAACACTTCCTATCCATTTTGATTGGGAGGAGTGAATGAAATGGCGGCCAATGAGTTAATATAGTGCTGATCCAAATTAGCAATGGTTTTTCTTGGCAGGGCTCTGCACTGTTGTAATTGTAAAGAAAGTTTTAGTTTTAGACCCAACAAATTCAAAACCATAATGGCAAAATTTTGAGTATTCTGAGGAAATAATCTGAGGCTACCATGCTTTGCTATTTAAAGGGAATGCGTAGATTGCAGGAAAGTGCAGGCAACATCCAGATATAATATAATAAAAAAAGAAAGTGTATGGTAATATTCGAATATATCTGTGCTCGGACTTACTTATAGGTTAAGGTCATCTTTAATCACAAGACGTTTTGTTTTCCACCTCCTGTAGTGATGTGATGTGATGTATTCTCCCTACTTTACCTCTCCCATGTCACCCTGTGATCCGCCTTCTCACTGTCATCTCCTTGGAAAACCCCCTCATTACCAGTCCTTGAATGTAGCTTCTTCATTTTCCGTCCCTCCACAAGCCCCCTTTGTTCCGTGGCTGATCTGGCTTTAAGATCTCAGCACTTAAAAGCAATTATTCCAAAATATAAACGCTCCCTGTAGGACGACTACAGACAAATGTTCTTGCTTCATCTTCCTCCATGCCTCATGGGCAGAAATAAAGGGAAATCAAAGGAAGGTGTCTGGTGTTTATGGGCCAAGAATACTGATGCATTTCAGTAGACACATACATGCTGCTTTTGTTCATCTGATCAAATTTTATTATGTCATATAAAGATAGTAGTTCATTTTGAAAAATAACTAAAGAGCCATTTACCCAATATGATGACATTAAACAATTCATTTTCAAAGTAAAAGCCAAAGGTTATTGGTTACGTAAAAAACACACACAAAAAAGAAAGAAAAGGAAAATGAGTTTTAAAAGGTGCCGCATTCAAAAATATTACACCAAATATTAGCAATTAGTGTACTGTGACACACTTGTGTGCTGTGAGAGATCATTGGGATGATGTCAGAAATCCTTCAGTTCCAATTAATTGTCTGAAAATAAATAAGTGAGTAAATTCCAACACGATCATCATTAACTCAGTATTCATTATTTTCGAGATATTTTAGCTTGGTGTTGTGCCATGAAATACTTCTCATGACTTAAAGTGGTCAGTTTGGTCTATTCTACCGTAAAAAAAATAATAATCACATACCTTGATTATAATTGACCACCTGATTCCGTGATTTTAATTGACAATGTGGGTCGAATAAATGTGAGTGCCACTGTGTGAATGTTTCCCCATCATTATACATTGGTCTCATTCCTTTCATGCAGCTAGATAAAGATACAAAAACATCCAAACACATTTCAATACGATGCATTGCAATTATACAATCCTCAAACTAAAACCACAATAAGAGCACAATGACACATGCACGCCCACTCGCCCACACATGCATGCACAACCTTCGAACAATACTTTGCCATTGTCTGAGCAGGTGCATGCACAATAACACAAAAACACATACTCACAAACTGTTTATGTCACATGCACATACACAATAAAGAATGTAATATGATCTACCATTAAGGATGAAAACAAACCAGTGAGTGGGAGGTGTCCCCTGAGGTAGTCAATATAGTGGAATCATGGAACCATGGGAACTGGTTGCAGGGGCCTGCGGCCAGCCATGGCCAGACATGGTGGGTGTAACAGCATCAAACACACATGCATACAACATCCTGGAGAGAAAATCACAGTAATCACCTTTTTGCACTCAAAACACTCTGATTTGGGGACCCATTAAAAACTATTCCACCAAGAGCCTGCATAATTTCTCGCGTCACAAGCAAAGGTAGCAGTGATGTGCAGAGGTGGGTAAAGTAGCAAAAAAATTTACTCAAGTAAGAGTAGCGTTACTTCAAAATAATATTACTCAAGTAAAAGTAAAAGTAGTCATCCCAAAAATGTACTCAAGTACAAATAATAAAGTATTTGCTGAAAAGAATACTCAAGTAATGAGTAACATTGTTGAGTAACTGCCATAAGCGGATTTTAAGGCGGGGGCTGGGGGGCCAGGCCCCTCTTGGTGGCCGAGAAGTGTCATTGGATGAAATTGACTTTCCTATACAGTATATATAAATGTTGTAAAGCAATAAAACTGCAACAAAAATGAATGAAATGAACAAAAAAATATATTTCTATAATGGGTCAAAATTATTTTTCGAACAGATCATGTGATTAGCATCTTAGACGGTCGTTTGCTTTGCATATGATTTTCCCCAAAAAAAAAAAAAATTGTGGAGGTCAATTTTATTTTTCAAATGATTTTCTTCTTTGATTGAAAATATTTTTTGATGGAAGCAACTTTTTTTGGGATTGAATGATTTAGACACAAATGTCCTATCCATAATATGGCCCAAACACAAAAAGGATTGCTTCAATCAAAGAACACTTTTTCAATGAAAAATAAGTGTTCAAATGCAAAATTTTCAATCTCAAATATTTTTTCGCATTCAAAAATGTTTTCTATGATTGAAATTTTTAGTTTTTTGATTGAAAAGATTTTTTTTGTTGAAAATATATTTATATTTTTGAAGCAACTTATTTTTTGATTGAATAATAAAGACAAAACATCTAGGCCAAAATGTGGCCCAAACACAAATCAACATTACTTCAATCAAAAAAGTTGCTTCAATCAGAAAAAAAACTTGACTCCAGAAAAAAATAAATAAATAAAAAATAAAAAACATTGAAGAAAAATAGCTTTCACATGCATTTTTTGAGTTCCAAATTTATTTTTGCATTCAAACATATATATATATTTTTAATTGAAGCGACATCTTTGGATTGAAAATATAAATTTTGATTGAAGAAACTTTTTTTTTTTTTTTTACTGAAGCAACGTTTTTTGATTGAATAATAAAGACACAAATCTACCTCCATATGGCTCTGCCCAGGAGAGTATTTTTGACTGGGGTAACTACATTGGCACGACACCAGCGGGTGTACCACAATCAATAAATGACGATCTTGTCAAAAAGTATTGCCTAAGCAGCCTGATTTAGAATTCCCCTCAAGAATGATGGGAAACAAAAAACCGCTCATTTTCAACTTATTATTATAAATATTCTTGTAAGTTAATTTTATTGCTGACACTGCGTTATGGGGTTATAAGCATGTTGTGCCCCCCCTGCCCCAAAAGTCAAACTCCGCCTATAGTAATTGCTTTCCTTTCTTGTTTGATTTTTTTTAAACAATGGTATTTTTTTCTGTGCACAACGTTATCTATATGAACTGTTGTTATAATGATACTGTACAATAACCCATTACATAGCTACACTATGTCAAAGGGAAAAAAAAAAAAATCTGAAAAAATACATAAATCGAGCATTATTCGTCCAAAGAGCATGAGTGCCCTCTGGTGGAGAAAAAAGATCGTAGTTTGAATAGCGAATAGTTCCTTCATAATCATTATTATGGAATTAAAAGGATGATATCCCCGGTTTTCCGTGGTCAATCTGTGTTAAATAAAAACTAGGGTAAAGGTTAAAATTCGTGCTTTCGAGGCATGTTGAGGGCAGCGCTCTATGTCAAATACTTCATTTTTTACGGCGCTTTAAAGACACCGATTGATTGAACAGGCTGGCGTGAACATAGAATGGCAAGCTTCTGCCTGATTTTTATAATGGAGTCATGTGATTATTGTTGCAACGTCTCATTGGTGAAATTGGTTGAGCTACTCTTAGCATCGCAGGCAATAAATCAAATATGTAAAACAAAGAGGAAAAATGTAACGACTCTTGTGTTGCCCAAAGTGTTTTTTCTTCACAAATCTACTCAAGTAAAAGTAAAATGTATAGCTTAGTAAAACTGCCGTCAGAAGTACATTTTTCTCAAAAAGTTACTCAAGTAAATGTAACGGAGTACACATAACGTGTTACTACCCACCTCTGGTGATTTGTGCATAAAATATGGCTATAAGAGATGGGGTTGATCCTCCTTCAGCACAAGCTGGCATGGTGCTAGGAATGTAGCATTTAAAAAAATTTGGCTGAGAGATCGATGCTCTTCCCTGCCTACATGCTCAAACTGCCTCGCTGGCATGGAAGATGTGTTGCGTAGACAGTGGAAACAAACTAGACACAGTCGCATCCAATTTCCATGTGGTAATAATTAGGCTAGAGGTTGTTGACTGACAGTTGGTACTTGAGCAGGTAATGGTTTAAATACAGTTAGCGGACAGTCCTATTTAGGGTTGCCAACCGTCCCTTGAAAAACCGATTTGTCCTGTATTCAGAAACAAAAGTATTGAGCTTACAAGGGATGCACTTTGTCCCGTATTTGCATGAAAATCGAAAATAGCGTTTTTTTGTAGACCAAACGAATACTGGTATAGTGCTTTTCGAGATTATGTAGGGAAACACATTCCCCTGCCCCTCCGGCTTTCTGACCGATGAACTGACAGAACAATGACAATTCCGCTCATCTCATTGGTCGAGGAGGTACTGTTGCTTGCAGTGAGGGAAAACGGAAGACAACATAAGAGTGTGGGAGATTAAAGGTTTGAGTGAAGCGCAAGTAAAAAGAATGTTCAAAAGGATTATCATTTGTTTTCTTCTTTGTGTACATTTTTTTCACTATTTGTATTATATTTTTTGTGTTTTTTCAATTTCATTTGCATTTCCACATTATATTCGGTCATTTGTGAAACTTATTGCTGAGGGGACTTAAATGCACTTAAATTGAGAAAAAAAAAAAAAAAAAAAAGTTCAGCTCAGTTTGTTCTTTAAAAAAGTATTTTAACAATACTGCCAAAAAATACACTCACCCATGCACCCACGGACCCCCACGCACAAAAGGCTCAGGACCTTAATGGTTAAATTATAGTTTTAACTTTAGATGACATGTTAATTTTAGTCAAGTATTTTTTTGTGTTAAAAATACTTTGCTGATATTTTTTTTTTCATGTGCTCATATCACTCAAATATGTGCCTAATTAATTCAGTTTTGAGTCAAATTATTATAATTATAATAAGAAAAAAAAATCACAATTTACATACAAAAAAAAAAAAAAAAATTAAAAGATGACGGCTATCGGGCTGGCCGGCTCTTCCAATGAGGCAAGGGCGTAGGTTTGCATAGGGACGGTAGGCAACTTTTCAGGATGCTCAAATTGCCCCCACCAACTTTCAAGCAACTCGATTTGCATTATACAGTATAATGAGTTCATTTATATATGTTTTTTTTTTTTTTCCCAATAAATTGTACGGATAGAATAGACCCTACCATTATTAAGTGAATTATTTTCATTTGTTCGGACTTACATGTATCACTTTTCACCATTTTCCCCCTTCAAACACACATTTGATTGGCTGATGACATGACCCCCACGCACACTCACACAGCCCCGACAGATTCATGTCGACAATATGCTGCCTCCTCCGGCCCCTTTGAAGAGGAGGGATATTACGGTAGAAGTGTTTTTGAATCGACAGCAGCCACTGTAAGTGATGTAAAAAGACATCAATGTTGTGGAGGTGGGGGACCCATCACTAATTTTGCAACTGATAGTCCGACCTGCATCAGCGTTAGCGTAACATTAAACTGTGTGAACTTGCTAACCTGCAAAATTACTGCGGTCAGGTCAGCCTCCACAAGCAACAACAAGTCAAGCTAGCTCTCCCACATTTGGTTCATTGTTTGCATTATGTGCATTACGGTAATGCAATGCGGTGGCTTCAGAGTGCAAGTCCCTTTATTAATAAAACAAAACAAAAAGGAGAGCTATCCAACAGTGGGTCCACTTCAGGGGGACACTGACATGAACATCAACTGACATGAACAAAAAATCTGTGAAATCAAATCACACATCAGAATTTCTTTTTTTTTTTAACCATGTTTATTTACAAACATTTTCAATGAACAGCAAACAGTGACTATCAATTTCTATCAGTTGTTGGCATTTTCTACTGTCACCTTGACATACAGGAGACGAGATACACACATACGTACATAAATATAAAACAACCCAAAAAAAAAAAAAAAAAATTCTCCGCATGAAGAAATGTATGTCAAGCTATAGAACTGTATACTCTACACGAGTAGATTTCCCCAAAAATATGTGCTATACAAATTGCAATACATATACACAAAAACACAAACACCTTGAAGTACTCATCACATTTTCTTTTTTTTTTTGTTTTAACCAAAGTCGACGTATACATCAAATGATGACAGGAGGAGAGGAGTAGGGGTCTAGTATAAATTCAAGTGTTCTAAAATTGGTTGCCATACAATCAGAAACTTTTGAGGGTTTCCTGATTCCTCATACCTTAGTTTTTCTATATGTAACACTCCTGTAAATTCCCTGAGCCAGGTTTCAAAGTGGGGTGGGACATCAGACTTCCATAATTTTAAGATACACCTTTTGGCGATTATCATGCCGTAAGCAATCACAAAAGTCCTATCATGACCCAGTTTTTGTAATGTTTCAGAGAAACCAAACAGAGCAATTATGGGGTCAGGATCGATTGGTGTTTTGAATACTTTTGAGTACCATTTAAATATTGAAAACCAGAAATCTCGAATCCTTGGGCAGAGCCAAAATTGATGTGCTAATGTGCTATCCATTATCTTACATCTTTCACATACGGGTGATGTTTGTGGGAATATTTTGTTTAACCTCACCTTAGAATAATGTAACCTAAGAACTACTTTATACTGAATTATCTGTAGCCTGGAGTTAACAGAACATTTTTGAATGTCACTCAGCGCTCTCTGCCATATATCCTCCCTGATTGTAATATTGAGATCCTCTTCCCATTTTTCTTTAATCAAAGATGTGGAACGAGTATATTTACTCAAAAAAAATTTTACTAGTGAAGATATTAAATGTTTAGATTCTGGGGGCCCCATTAAGATTTTAAACAAATCGTTTTCCAACGGGAGACAGTTGAATGTTGGGATATTTTGTCTGACATAATTCCTCACTTGTAAAAATCTAAAAAAAATTACCTTTAGGCAAATCATATTTTATTTGTAATTGATCAAATGAGCAGAATTTATTGTCAATATACACATTTTTTATTGACTCTATACCCATCTGACTCCATTCCCTAAAAACCGGATCCATAAATGAGGGAGCAAAAGCATGATTGTGCCACATTGGAGCATGTACAGCTGTGCTAGGGAGATTGCAAAATTTTCGAATCTGCACCCAGATTTTCTGGGCGTGCGGCATGATAAAATGTTCTCCTCTCTGAGATGACAATGGTCTAGGCGAGGAAAAAAGAATTGCCCGCAGAGATATTTTTTGGACTAAACTATGTTCTATTGTCAACCAAGAGGGAACATTCTCCAACGACCCCAAGTCAGGATTAATTTGCCAATACACCATGACACTTACATTGGAGGCCCAATAATAGTGCAAGAAACATGGTAGGCCGAGACCTCCACAGTCCTTGGCTTGTTGGAGGTATTGTTTTGCAATTCTGTGCGCCTTATACCCCCAAATGAAAGGCAAAATAACAAGAGTATATCAACTTAAAATACTTTTTGGGGATATACACAGGAATGTTCTGAAATAAGTAAAGAAATCTTGTTAGGGAGACCATCTTAATAGTATTTATCCTGCCAATCATTGATAAAGGTAGCGTTCTCCACTTTTCTATGTTCTCCTTTAGGGCATTTAATCTTTCTGTAAAATTTTGTTTAAATAGAGAATTTGGATTTTTTTGTAATTCTGATACCCAAGTATTTGACAGTATCTGAGATTTTAAACTGAATCAAAGCTGCAAATACAGGATCTAAATCTGTTGTATGGGTCATCAGGTCACTCTTCTGCCAGTTGATGATATACCCAGATACTGCACCAAAACTATTAATCACATCTAACAAATTGGGAATAGAATACTCAGGGTCTGACATGAAAATGGCAATGTCATCAGCATAAAGTGATATTTTATGTTCAACACCCCCGATCACTATGGGTTTGATAAGTTGATTTTCTCTTATGCTGATGGCCAGGGGTTCAATCGCCAAAGCGAATAGCAGAGGTGAGAGAATTTCAGTACTTTGGTTCAAGTCTTAGTAGTTCAGTATGCCTCAGATGTAGATCAGTCCTTGGATATCTCAGATTTTTTTCATAATTTTTTCCCAAATCACTGTTATATTACAATACTTTAGTTTGAGTCCATCGGTGCTCCAGTGTACCCCAGAAGTGAATCCATTTTTTATTAATATCCACTGCCAGTAAAAGGTTTAAATGCAGGGTATGCTGTTATATCGTCCCCACCAATGTTGAGACCAAACTTATGTCCTTGCAATGAGGTGCCAATTATTTTTTTTTCTGGGAGTTGGCAACCCTACTCCTACAGCAGGGGTCGGGAACCTTTCTGGCTGAGAGAGCCATGAACACCACATATTTTTAAATGTAATTCTGTGAGAGCCATACAATATGTTTAAAACTAAAAATACAAGTAATGTGTGCATTTTATGTAATTTTAACACTTTTAAAGTACATTAAGTCTCTGAATTTGTTTTAATAACATTGGTATGCTGTTACTAATTTTTAAATGTTAAACCATATTTTAAAATGTAATTCTGGGAGAGCCATACAATATGTTTAAAACTAAAAATACAAGTAATGTGTGCATTTTATGTAATTTCAACACTTTTAAAGTACATTAAGTCTCTGAATTTGTTTTAATAACATTGTTATGCTGTTACTAATCAATGATGAGTATTTCTTACCGGTATTGCGACTTCTGGTGCTGAATTGTTTAGCTGATGGCTTTGTAGTCTGGTTGATAGTTGGTGGGCTTAAGCTTAATGCAGGCGTTGAGAAACTTGGGATGGGTCTCTTTTCATGTTCTCGAAATAAGTTTATCCATCAGTAGATTTTTTTCTTTAGCGAACTCAGTGAAGGACTTGAATAAATCCTCCCCTCTTGTTGTCCCTTTCATAGTCAAAACCTTGCAATGACGTTGCTTACGTCTGTTGACACATCCAAAACGTGAGAAAAAAAAAGTGCTCTATTTATATTCTTATGTCCTGCTGATAAATTCGATACTCCTCGTCTTTTTTCTTTTTCCCATCTTCTCAAAAGGGGTTCTAAAATTAGCTGGGAAGTGACAACGCAGAAAACAAAACTGTAAACGAGGGAAGTTTACTTCCTGATCTCACGCACATGCGCACATTGGCCATTATTTTCGACAGCAAAATACGGCAACCCCACTTGAACAGTGTCTCTCTCTGTCTCATCTGCGTTGCTTATTGGGATTGGTAGATAGTTAAATAGATATACACAACGACATGTATGTTTGCCACTTTCCCACTAAAATTTCTGCAAACAGGCTCTCTAGTCGCTGGTGACGGTCGCCGTTTCGCGCAATGCGCTGTTACCAATCTGCACTGTTTAGTAATGCGGTGCTCTCAACTCCGGACCGTAGTCGGGAGTGGATCGGCCATTTCTGTGGCTCATTCGTCGTCGTGCCTACATCTGGTTCTTCCTTCTGGGAGGTGACGTAGTGTATAAAAACGCTTTGACTTGTTGGATGGCTTTTTATCGGAGGCTTTATTAACACAAACAAAAACCAGTGGGGGAAACCCAGCCACTCAACACAGCGCTCCCGCGCAACTCTCTCTACACCTGTCTCCCTCTTCCCTTATGCTCGCCCACTTCTTCTTCTGCACTAAATTGGCAATGCCGGTCATTTGAAACGGGATAGCGGCCCCTTGGGGATGCCGGTAACAGCGCAAAGGAGTATAACGAAACTAAAGATTTGTCTGCGAGCCAGATACAGCCGTCAAAAGAGCCAGATCTGGCTCGCGAGCCCAAGGTTCCCGACCCCTGTCCTACAACATCTGTAACCTAATGGGCCAGCTTTATTTTTTAATTACCTATACTTAGTCTTTTTTTTTTTCTTAATTTAAATTTGGCAGGCTTTTTAACAACAATGATTTCTTTACCATGACATAAACTTGGAAACAAGCTAGACAAAATAGCATCCAATTTCCACATCATAAATATTAGGCCAGAGGTTTTTGACTGACAGTTGGTACTTAGATACAGTTAGTGGGCACTCCTTCAGCATCTGGGCCAGCCTTATTTTTTTATTTCCTTTGTTTAGTCATCTTTTTATTAAATCAAATTTACCTGGCTTTTTAACAGCAACATTTTTTTTTTTACAGTAACATAAACTTATTCTTGTGACTTATTTTTGGAATGCAGTTCATTAGTCTTCCCTTTCACATATGATCTTTGATGTATATTCAGTGTTGGGAATAACGCCGTTATAAATAACGCTGTTACATAACAGCGTTATTTTTTCAGTAACGGGGTAATCTAACTCATTATTTTTTCCGCCGTTACAACGGCGTTACCGTTACTGACGGTCAAAAGCGGTGCGTTACTTACTTTGAATAAATTGAAGAAACTACCAGCCTTAGCGAGTCTACTCTGCTCTGTTTATTTATCATCCAAGACTTGGGGTGCGTTCAGGTTCATGGCAATGAAAATAGTAAACACACATAGCCTACCTTTGCACGAATGATGGAGTTGCCGTTTGATACGGTCATAACGTGCAGGTCCTGCACCCATGTGCAGCAAAACTGTTTGTAGCTTTGTAGCTATTTGTAATTTCCGAATCGCTGATGAGTTTAGTAACATACACCAAACAATAAATACAGCAGAATGTCCATTTCGCGTAATTGTGAAAGCCTGTGAAATCTTTTCTTCATTTGTCGTCGGCTTGCTCGTAAGGATCAACATTGTTCACATCCTTAAGTTTTATCACATATCTGTTCTTCGCCTTATTAACGAGTTTGTCTCTTTATTGAACTGGCAAGTTAAAGTTTAATGTCCCGCGAGCCAGACCTGCTTCCAACATGGCTGCGTTGTTGTCAAATCTCATGTGATCTCCAATTCTGTGACGTAAACGCTCGAGCCTAATAGCGCACGTACTTCAGAGCCGGTGTTTTCACACACAAACCAGAACAGCGCATGCGACAAACACACACAGGCAAAACAGATGCAGAGGGATATGATGGCAGAGCATTCAGAGGAAAATTTGTCCTTTACGAGGAGGAGATATAAAAACTATTTCAAGTTGGTCGAAATTAAAGGAAAGAACGTGCATGTAAAGTGTAATTTATGTCCCGAGGCAAAGCTTTTGTCGACATCTCTGGTAAGCAATTCAAATCTGTTTAGTTTTGTTGCACTTCAAGTGTAGGATAAATCTGTTGCTAGTGAGGTGCAATAAATATTACACGGTTCTATAACACAACTACCTGTCTGCTCTTCTCTATTCATCTGACTCGAATACTGCTCAGAAAATTTCAAATTCTTTGACATATAACTTCTTTTTAAAGTAACGGAACTAGTTACTTTCCCTGGTAACTAGTTACTTTTACTATAGAGTAATTCAGTTACTAAGTTACTTTTTGGAAGAAGTAGTAACTATAACTAATTACTTTTTTAAAGTAACGTGCCCAACACTGTGTATACCGTACTTTCCCGAATATAACACGGACTTTTTTCCCCCAAAATCAACTTGTAAAATCATGGTGCGCATAATAAACGGGTACATGGATGGAGACAGAAATATATATATATATATTATATGTAGGGATGGGAATTGATACGATTTTTACGGTTCCGATTCCATTATCGATATTGCTTAACGATTCGATTCTTTATCGATTCTCTTATCGATTCTAATTTCGGGAAAAAGAAGAACAAACATTTTGATTGGCATCAAGTTTGTTTAATCAGAAGTCACAACCTTACAAACTCACAACGAGGTCAAAAGAGGCCCAAAGCCTCAATGTTAACTGTGGCAATAAGTGGCAAATGCACAAGAATGTGTAACATTTTACTGAAACATTTTTCTATAGAAATAAAAAATATTGGTATATTTTGGCATATAGGTCGTTGTTCTGCCTTTGGCAATGTCCCCAAACTTTTTCCTGTGAGGGCCAAATAACTTTTCCCTTCTCTGATGAGAGGCCGGGGTCAGTTTGTAACAGAAAAAGTGTGACGATTTCAGGTGTGCGAAATGTAAAAAAAATATTGTTTTTCAGAAAGCCACAATCAAATAACCCTCTGTGGATTCTTCACGGAACAAAAATAAATAAAATAAAAATAATAATATAATATTATAATAATAAATAATAATAGCACTATTAATTAAATAGATAATAACCAAATAACCCTCTCTGAGTTATTCACTGAAAAAGGCCAGGGAGAAAAAAAACAAAAAAAATTCAAAATGCTCTCTGGAATTGTTCAGGGGGCCGGACCAAATATGGAGCCGTGGGCCGTAGTTTGGGGACCCCTGTTTTTATTTACCAGTATATTGAAATGCATGCCTTTTAGTTTTTATGGCGCTTTCACGCTCAAGTGGTGGCGCCCTTGCGCTTCCTCACGCGAAGAAGAGTGCGAAGAAGAAGAAATGCCGCATCCAAGCCAGTGAGCGAGTTAGTGAGAAAGGGAAACACTGCCACGAGCCTACGGTCTTTGTTAATGTTTGTAAAATATCCACAGAGCCAACGCCTGTATGTATCATCTTCTGTGTTGTTGTTGTGTGTTTCCACTCGCGATCGGACACTTAAATCCAGTTGTGTAGTGGTTTAAATGATGTGCTAATGCAAGCGAACGCATGCTAACTGTTTGTTACGACTGTGTTAGCAGCTAATCATCGCTGATTTACGTTGGTGCGAACCTGTTTGTTATTGGGGACGAAATTGATTTGTTTCATTTCTATTTTTAGTTTCAAGTGATGGTTGAATAAAGTCAGCAAATTATACCAACATCTTCTGCATTGTCATTTGGAAGTTTAGCTAGCTGTATAGCCAGGACTGAACCTTAGCGTCTCGGTGAGGACAGTGCAGTCTATTCCCTCCCGATGCAGTTATTTCCATCTCGCAATGACTGCAAGTCGCTTTGTTGTAATTTTTCCTCGTGAAGTGAAGACACACTTTCGAGCGTTCGAACCTACGTCATTGTTATGTTTACGGCGGCAACGCTCGTGCTAAACTATCGTAACCTTTCATTTTCACCCTTTTTCCTGGTGAAGTGTAGCCAAACTTTGGAGCGAGTGGTTCTTGGCGCCATGCTAGTTTGATGCGTCTGGACAACAAGACACGTCACGAGGCAATATGCGTCTTTAGGGATCGTTAAAGGGATTGTTAAGGCTTTTTCATTGTGATGTCGAGGCCTTGAAACACTCGGAACCGGTTCTGAATTGGAATCGGATTTCGATTCCCATCCCTAATTATATGTAGGTATATATAAACCAATTTTTTAAAAAATTGACATGGCCATGTTGTGTTGAAGAAACGTACGCGGCTGAATGATTTCGTCTGTGTTAAATTCTGCTTTTTTCACTCTTGATGAAGCACAGAATTTAGTTTCTTGAACTCATTTGAGTCAAGTTTATTTTAACTCATTTGAGTTAAGTTTATTGCAGCTCCACAACTCGGACCATAACAAACCTAACAACACAGACTTCCTGTGTGTGTCCGTCAACTATATCTCTCCCCCGCGAAACTCAAACCCAAATAACAATAGTTACTATTGTTTGTTACTGTCGTGTCTGTTTTATCTTGTCTTGAAAAAAAACTAGAATACTTCGAGTGCCGTGTTCAACGTTTTATTTCTTGCTTTCAATGAACTTAAATTCTGACAGTCCGGCTATAATGCGGCGCTCTTTTGTCTAGCCTCAGCGGCCCTCTGGCTCATAGACAATCACAACATAGATATGACAATACAGCAGCATGGATCTACCAGTGCCACAACATAGAAGAACATAACATAGAATACCAATATGTCACAGTGTCGACAGCGATGAGCTCTCTCGGATTTCCGACTTACGTTCTCACTTTTATTTTACCGTATCAATCCATGAAAGAAACAATTATTCATCATGATGAAACAAGCAAGTTATACAGCAGCCTTTAAAAGAAAAGTCACATCAGTTTTGTTTTCTCCTAAATTCTGGTAAATTGGAGAAGTTGTCAAATCATATTATTACAGTAAATATTGTCAGTTTATGGTATTGTTTTGAACTACCAATATGCTATGCTTGTGCTGTGTTTCACCAGTCAGCAAAATAACATTTCTGTATCTGTACACAAGCTCTGTTTTGTTGTATTCTTCTATTCATTGGTGCTAAAATTAGGGTGCGCGTTATAAACGGGTTCAATAATTTCCCCTAGATTTTACAAGTAAAATTGGGGTGCACATTAAACACGGGTGCGCCTTATATTTGGGAAATTACGGTAATTAATCATTTCAGACACTGTGTGAGTGAAGATAAAACTTTATTTGCCTTTGCTGCTTGGGAACTAAGCAGTGGAAAATGATGGCAAAATACAAGTCAATGGCCATTCACATTCCCATGTGATTTAAAACAGACTTTAACAATCATTCTCATTTTGCATACGCACTTGCGTGAAAACAGTGCGGAAGATAGACTGATAGAAAGATTGTTTATGTGAACTCCAGTTTAGCGTGTTCCCCTGCCCCGAACAGGAAGTGAGTAGAGACCTGGTCCACTGGGATCTGATAAGTTTTCCCTTCATGCCATTTTATCGAAGACACTAAAAGATGCCCGGCACAGAGTTGCAGCGCCTGGCGGTGTGCTCTGTGCGCACACACTAATTTCCTATTTTCTAGAGAAAGATGCGTGCTCATATAAAGATCATCATTCTGATTTTCTGTGTGAGAAAAAATCAAAGAGACAAAAATATTGTGTAATTTCTCATGAACGTGCATGGGAAACAAACAACTGGGAAATAAATTATTCCTGGGAAATTGACCCGCTTTTTAGCAAAACCATATTTTAGTTCATTGCTAACCCAAACTCTTTAGTTTAGAGCCAGTTAACACAAATCCAATAACATTAGTTATTTTATTTCATTATATTTTTTACAGTTACAAAGTTCTGTTCTGATTCACCTCAACTAGTTAAGTACATTGGAGGCTAATTGGGCAGAGACACTTGTGGTCATTTTGAACCAAGACAATCTTAAATACAATCAGACATTTTCTGTGGTTTTAGTCAGTGGCTGAGCCCGCTCAGGGCCCGCTCAGGGCTCAGCCACTGGCCCAACATAATGTGGCCTAAAGAGTTCTATTCAAGCTCTTCTGGTTTTGAACTACTGGCTTCTTAGAAATTTCTGACAATGAGAATAGTTAATGACCTCACACTTATGCAATGTTCACATTACCATTGATATTATGAAAAAATACTTCAAACATAGTTATGCATTTTTCCTGGAATTCAGACTACTAGAACAGATATGGTAAATTTCTTTCATTTTCATATTTTTCTAATGCAATCAACCTATAGGTATTCAATAGTAACTTTACATTCCATATATACAGTTTGTCATTTTTACAGAAATTCAGAGACTTCCCCATCGGTTGACGAGAAACGGGGCACCGGGCTGCTCCGTAGGGGGTCTATTTTCAAAAACTATTTTCAAAACCAAAGCTGCTAGTGACCTAAAAGCAAAACAGGCACCTCCCTTAGGCAGATATGGGTCTCCATGAGCAGCGGCATCAAAAAATTCAAAGTCGTTCGCTAAGTATAACAAAACTTAAAATGGCTATACAATTCTCAGATTTTACACTAGATGCACAAAAATCACCATATGCAGAGATAATCACCTTTTTTTAGGGTTAGGGTTAGTTTTTGCCCAAAATAGCAACTTAATTTTTTTTAATTTAGTGCAATTTTGACCTAAGTTTCCAAAAGCTAATAAATTACTCAATTTTCACATCAGAAACGTAATACTTGAGGAAAGCATGCAGAATCCTCTTAAGTTTTCTATATACAGTCACAACTTATTTTGTGATGAAACGGCGAGCCGTTAAATATGGCTCCAACTCAGATAAGGAAGCTTATGTAGAATTTATTATGAAAAATGAACCAAGGGAGCACGCCACAACACGTGAGAAAAAATATAAACAAAAACAGGCACGAGCCGAGTTGGTGAGAGAACCAAGGGAAAGGCGTCGATGGCCAAAAAAGGCAAAAAACGAAATTCAAAGAAGTTCAAACAAAAATGCTAGCACAAAACAAAGTGTACCACGAATACGAACGCATGTAGGCAGGAGACTCGAGATGAAGCACACAGTGGTAAGCAAGCAAGTATGCATTGCCGACAGTCGCATATGGTCACAGGAGTCTTTAAATAATCCTAAGCGCCACAGGTGTGTTGCACAGCCCTGCCCATACAGCTGAATCATGTGCTGTAATGAAAAGAAAAGAACTGAGAAGGCACACAAACATGACATATTTAGGTTGAATTCTGATGTCATTATTGCCTCAGCACTTCTTGCCGGCTATCTGGCCCTCACCGTTTTTAGATTGATGTTACATAAAATAAAACACATAAAAGCCGATTTTTTATATATGGATGCAAAAATGTCTAAATTACTAGTTTTTTTGGGAAAAAAAAGAAAACAGGCAGTTGGCCGAAAATTACGTGATTATTTTAATGAAAAGTTACGCTACTGTGTATGGATACAAAATCCAAAATGGCGGCCATCACAAAACAAAGAGCTTTTTAAGTTGAAAATTCTTGTAAATAAATGCGTAAATCCTGGAATTTCTATACATACTGTATGAATGTAAAAAAGTCTAGATTCTTGGTTAAAAGCAAAAAAATGGGCAGTTATCATTCATTTTACGTGAATATTTCAAGCTAAAGTTACGCATTTTTTTCCCATTCATTTCATTTTTTTCACAACCTTTCAAAGTACATACATGATGCTATTTTAAATACCGTATTATATACCGTAATATAAGACAGCCCTGATTATAAGATGACCCACCCTCTTTTTCAAAACTCAAGTTTGAAAAAAAGACTTTTTGAACATCAAATGAATTTTTATGCAGAAAATAATTACAGTACATCTGAAACAAATGATAGCTTTTGGAAACAATATATTTGAGAGAAAAAGCATGTTATTTTGCCTCATTCAAATGTTAATATCTGAACATTAAAACATTTGTAAATGAATGGCTTCTGGTTTTTGAAATGTAAATAAACCAATCTATTGTGCTAAAACGACAAAATTGCAATAACAGCATTAACTATTAGGGGTCGCTTTGGCCTGGGGAGTCAAGTTCAGAATTCGCTTCAATGATATCTGGCGTCATTTAGCGTCGTGAATGGGTATAATGTCTAGACCCCGAATATAAAACGACCCCAACTTTTTCAGTCTTATTTCAATGCAAAAAACAGCGTCTTATATTCTGGCCAATACGGTATTATAATTACCTTGAATCCATGATCAAATCACTCTTTAGAGACTCCTGCCAGCTTGTATGCACTAAAACGTTCATCCTGTTTCCACGTAAATCTGGCGTTAGAACACAGCGTGTGTTTGACTTTATCGCAGTGAAAGCTGCCTGGACGCCCTGCATGGCCCGGCCCCCTACGGGAAGCCGTGGCGCAATGTCTGTAGGAGCTGTCTCGTCAACTGATAGTGAAGTCTATGAGAAATTAGAACTCTATTTAGCCAGACAGCATGGTGTAAAATCGCTGTTAGATGTTGGAGTCTCAGCTCCATTTTTCTTGTGGTGACTTGCATGCGGGTATGTCGGCTTACTCCCACATTAAAAAAAATGATGCATGTTAGGTTACCCAAGGACTCTGCATAGTTCACAGGTGAGTTAATTTAAATTCAGAGTCCATAGCTGTTTGTCTGTAAGGGCCTTGCAATTGACCATTCCTTGAAGATCCAATTTATCAATGTTACACTTCAAACTACAATATATGTAGCAATTCTTAAAATGACTTGAATGTGATTCTGTTTTTGCAAGTGCCCCTTTTCAGTGATCCTCAGGGTCCAATGAATTGAAAATCCATGGAGAGGAGCCCCACTGTGGGAACTAGTCTGTACCCACTGCGTTGTAATACAGAGTGGTCTCTGTAGACCCAATAGTGATGAGAAACTACCTTCGTTGGGATCCCAACTTGAAGAACCACGTTTCTATCTCTCCTTCCATTTCCCACTTGCAGTCCTTGAAACAGCAACAGGCGTTAGTGTGAGAACACTTACATCACAGTTCTGGTGGTTTCTCAGCCCCTGGCCCCTGTGTTTCATGATCAATCTGTGGGAATCTCGGTTTTGGACTGCAGTCTGTGTTCCCACCACCAGTCTGGTTAGAAAATAGATTTCTGGTCATGTACCACGGATCCAAAATGAGCTGGTTCTAGCCCACATCTTCTCATGGGTTCGTTTGGGTTTAGGAGAGGTCAGCGGGCAAATTAGAGGCCTTGTTGAGTTTTTTTAAAGTAGGCATCTTAGTAATAACAGCCTGAATGTTATATGGATGAAAGTGAAAGTGCACCAAGTCACCTGAAAAACCCTTTTTTTGGTTTTACTTTGCTCTCCTCCAGCAATTGCATTAATACGTTCCCAAATGTAGTTTGATTGAATGAGGATTAAAGAATGCGATATACCAAGTAACTCCACAGATTTTATTAGAGTTAAAGATTGAATCTGCTTTATCACTAGTCCTCCTAGCCTGGCAAATGCTTCCACTCTTTCAGGGCTGTTACAATATTTGGAAGAACAGCATAAGCAGAGACAGAGTAGAGCTATAAAAAGAAGCTCATGTGCAGTGCACCTCCAGATGAGCACTCTCCTCTGCTCCCCACATGTGGAAGAGAGAGTCCGCTCTCACAGCATGTCCAAAGACAGCTGGAAAATCCCCCTGAGCCCCGTCTAATTGAAAGCTTATCTTCTTTTTGTGCTTGGTACGCAGCGTTTGGGTCAGGATAAGATACAGGGTGCCGGTGTAGAGTGGGTGGCAAGGAATGAGGCAGAGGCTACCACTTGCAGTGACAGCAATCAATCAATCAATCAACTTTATTTGTATAGCACATTTAAAAATCCGCCAAGGAGACCAAAGTGCTTTACATAGCAAAACACAGCAAAATAAGTCAACTTTGAAAGATAAAACAAACACATAAAATAAAATAAATAAAAGACGAGGTCATAAACTGTCATTGCACATTAAAAGCTGACGAAAAATAAAATGTTTTAAGACGTGATTTAAAATCCGTAAGTGAGGGGGCCTGTCTAATAGTAAGTGGTAATTGGTTCCACAGCCTGGGCGCCATCACCGCAAATGCACGGTCACCCCTAAGCTTCAGCCTTGATCTTGGGACTACTAGAAGCAGGTGGTCAGCTGATCTGAGGGTTCTGGTTGGACTGTAAGGCTGAAGCAGTTCTGACAAATATGGCGGCGCAAGATTATTCAAACATTTAAAAACAAATAATAATATCTTAAAATGTATTCGGTAATGTACCGGGAGCCAGTGAAGAGATGCTAAAATTGGGGTGATATGTTCACGCCTGCGGGTTCTAGTTAGGAGTCGAGCAGCAGAGTTTTGTACAAGTTGCAGACGGGCCAGTGCCGCCTGACCGACACCTGCATACAAAGAATTACCGTAATCCAGCCGAGTTGTGACAAAAGCATGAATCAATTTTTCCATATCAGAGCGTGAAACAATAGATTTCACCTTAGCAATCTGGCGAAGCTGATAAAAACAGTCCCGAACAACACAAGAAATCTGCTTCTCCAATTTAAAATCAGCATCAAATTGGACCCCTAGATTTTTGACATAATTCTTAAGAAACGGAGACAATGAACCGAGGTCAACATTCAGGGAGGCCTGGCTACTCGGTTTGAACACCATGACTTCAGACTTACTGTCATTCAAACTTAAAAAATTACATGAGAGCCACGACTTTATATCGTTGAGGCATTCAATAAGTTGACAGAAAGTGCCATTCTGCGCCAATGGAAAATAGATCTGACAGTCATCAGCATACAAATGAAATGAAACACCATGTTTTCTAAAAACAGAACCAAGAGGCAATAAATAAAGTGAAAATAAAAGAGGGCCGAGAACAGATCCCTGGGGAACCCCATGTGGAAGCGATGCCTTTTTGGACATGAAATTGCCCATTTTCACACAAAAACTCCGTTCATTTAGGTAAGACTTAAACCATTCAAGAGCGACACCTTGAATACCCACACTGTGTTCAAGACGAGAAATTAAAATCTGATGGTCTACGGTATCAAATGCTGCAGATAAATCCAAAAGAACTAAAACAACAAACTTGCCAGAGTCTGTTGCCAGAAGTATATCATTTGATACTCTTAAAAGTGCCGACTCAGTGCTGTGGAGGGATTTAAAACCAGACTGAAATGGTTCCGAAATCTGGTTTTCTTCAAGGAATGGTAGCAGCTGACTATAGATAACCTTTTCTAGTATTTTAGAGATGTATGGAAGATGAGAAATGGGCCTAAAATTTGAACAGAGGGTGGAGTCTAGGCCTCTCTTCTTCAACAAAGGTTCTACTACTGCATGCTTAAAGTCACATGGCAATGTGCCAGTAAGGAGACTACAGTTAATAATTTTTAAGACGTGTGGAGCAATGATGTCAAAAACCTCTTTAAATAAGCGAGGGGGAATTACATCGGAGGGGGAACCGGAGGGCTTTATATTACTAACAATGTTTTCGACAAAAGAAGAAGAAACTTGCTCAAACTGGGCGAAAACAGATGAACAGCGCATGGGAACGGAGGGATCATTGCAAAATGGTGAAATAGAGGCTCTAGTTGTAGCAACTCTGTCAATAAAGAATTGAAGAAAGCGGTCACATTTTTCATTTGATGCATCAGGATCTAGGGAAATTGGAGCATCGAGGACAGAATTTATAGTTTTGAAGAGAGCACGGGGATTATTACTACTAGCAATAATTTCCGATAGGTACTTGTGCTTCTCAGCTTTCACAGTCTTCTGATATTTCACCAAGCAGTCTTTTAGGATCTCCCAGGAAACGTGCAGCTTGTCCTTTTTCCAAGAGCGCTCCGCTCTCCTGCACTCTCGTCTGGCGGCGCGAGTGACGTCATTAAGCCAGGGCTCCGGTGCTGGTTTGACGCGCCGATTTTTTAGGGGAGCGATCGTGTCCAATGTTCGTAAGCAAACAGTATTAAAAGAAGCAACCAGTTCGTCAGTATTTAAACTCTCGGGTGAATGAGGGAGATCGTTGCTTATATCCAAAAAAGTCGATGAGAAAAGAGCTGGAGAGGAGGAGTGAAATGTGCGACAGCGTTTTGGGGGTGCGCAAAGTTTAGCTTCCCGCCGAATAGGAACGTCAAATACAATGGGCATGTGGTCTGAAAATACTGCATCATGAATGTTCAGATTGGACACACACAACCCATGTGATAGCACCAAATCAAGCGTGTGGCCGAGTTGATGGGTAGGTCCGACCACCGATTGGACAAGATTAAAAGAGTCAATAACATTTAAGAAGCTGCCGGAGATTGGCTCATCAGGGCAACAGACATGAATGTTAAAATCCCCAAGAATGAGGACACGATCATATTTTGGTAAAATTTCAGCCAAGAATTCAGCAAAGTCACTTAAAAAATCCTTGTTGTACTTGGGTGGTCGGTAAATGACAGCGCACAGTACAGCGTGCCAGCGACCAATTTCGAACAGGCAGTGCTCAAAAGTCACGCAGGGTGCTTGCAGGCTGATCGGCCGGCTTTTAAAAGAATCTTTAAAAACAACTGCTACTCCACCTCCTTTTCGACCCTCAGCTCGCGGCGAGTTAAAATAGCAGCAGTCCGGTGGTAACAGCTCGGCGAGAGAAGAGTACTCACCGGTGCTCAGCCATGTCTCCGTCACACATAAAAAATCCAGGGAGTTCGATATAAAGAAATCCTTTAAAATGAAAGTTTTGTTGCTCAGTGATCTCGCGTTGACAAGGGCGAACCTGGCCGTTGGGGGGCTTGCTCGGGGCGCACGAGGCAGGGCCCGCAGATGGTGGGGATTTGCACCTCGCCAGCGGGGGCGCGGGGAACAGGTGCCGTGGCGAGCCACTCCGGCCGAGCCGGCGACGTACACCAGGCAGGCGTCCACCAAATCCAGTGATCGCGGGTGCAGAAAGAGGCCAGGCACTGCTCCGCTTCTCCTCCGGCGTGCCACGAATGTTCGAGCAAAAAAGAGCTTGAATCTCGCCAGCTGACCGCCACGTTTTCCCCGTCGGCGGCGTCGGCGTGTAGACCAAGGGAGGGGAGCGGAAGTACAGCAAAGGTGGACAGGTAGCGAGTCCGGCTGTTGGAATGGCCGATACGTCTTAAAACATTCGTGGTTGCCCTTCACCAAATCCTTGGCAGCAGGGCGAAGATCTAACAGCGTTTGGCGATCATAAATAAAAACCGAACTGACGGTCGAGATTAAAAAAGACAAAAACAACAAAAACACAAACAGTGGGAGACGGCAAGCCACGTCAACATACACCGGCGCCATCTTAGTTACCCTCAAGATCAACTTCCGATCAGCACCCACACAGCATTGTCAGGAGCATTGAAAAAGACTGTCATCTGTCATACAATAGGAAGTGAACTGTCAGGTTTCTGTGGTAGTGTGAAATCTGCTAGCAGGGGACCTTGTGTCCATGTGTGTGTGTGTAACAGAGACGCTTTGAGTTCTCAAATTGAATACAGTGTGTGTTGAGCCAGCATACAGTATGTGCATCCTAAAGCTTTGTTGTTTTGCCAACACTGCCTCCATAAGCCTGACACACACACATGCACACAAGCACCGGTGTTAAAGGGATCCAAAAGACTTGTAGTTCTTAAAAGATAAATGTTATCATGGGTTAAAATAATTTGATATTGAAACCCCTCTTGATGTTTTTGTTTTTATAGAATTTGTAAAATTAGTTTAACTAGTAAGTCGCCATTGTTGTTGACGTTGCAGGGCAGTGACATCACATGGTTATGCTGCCGGGTTTCCAGAGTATGATTCTAGCGACATAAACGTCTCATCCAAGGGCGTAGGTTTGCATTGGGACGGTAGGGACATAACACTACCAACTTTTCAGGATGCTCAAATTGTTCCCACCAACTTTTAAGCAACCTTTTTTGCATTATATAATGACTTCAGTTTTTTAGGTCATTTAAAATGCCTTCCTATATGATGTAAAAATAGAATTGACCCAACCATTATTAAGTGTATTTACAGTACTTTCATTATGTTCAGACTTACATTGACCCCTATTCCCTCGCTAAATGTGCCAGCCCATTTTTTCCCCTCAAACACACATTTTATTGGCTGATGACTTGAACCGTCCCCCCCCCCCCCCCCCCCCCCCACACACACACACCCGGATTCATAGCCATACAGAAATACAACATGCCGCCTCCTCCGCCCCGTTCGAGCCGAGGGATATTACAAGTTTTTTTCCTGCCAGCAGCAGCCACTGTAGGTAATGTAAAAAGACGTCAATTTTCTGGAGGTGGGGAACACACCATTAATTTTGTTACTGCTACACTGCGTCAAGTCAATTTTACTCAGATTTCTTGAAATATGAAAAACAGCTAGCTGAAAATAAGCTTAACACTTATTTCAAGCAAAAAATGTGTATATTTTATCTTAAAAAAAAACTTCAGAAATGTTCTTAATTCAAGAATGGACATTGTTCAAAACATTATTTGAAAGCAATTTTTTTCTTGATTTAGGTGAAAAATGACCAACTTTTAGATGTATGGGCTCAAAACAAACAAATAATAATATTAACTTAGAGTAAGTGGAAAAATCTGACGCATTAACCTGTCTAGCTTTTAACACTCAAAACAAGATGAAGAAAATTATTTGACTAGATTTAACAAAAATGATCAGATTAAGCCGTTATAAATTTGCAGTGTGAAAGTTAGTATAAGACTATAAATCAATACAGATTTATTGTGCTTTAATCATTTAGCCTATCAATTAATTAGGTTCATATTAGTGTGAAATTTAGCCCTGACCCCTGTTCACCCAATCTGTTTGGTTTTAGTTATGTACCGTCTCCAGGAAAAAAATCTACATGCAAGTTATGCTGTTATATCGTCCCTACCAATATTGAGACCAAACCTACACCCTTGGTGTCATCTGTTCAACCCTTTCAATTTGAACCCGGGAGGAACATTAATGAGCATGACAGCACTGTCAATATTTCACAAAACGAGCAGTAATAGCAAAATGAACAGGAAAGACGGGATGGGACGTGACGAGAGTAGGGAAAAAAAAAAACGTGTTTACGAAAATGTGCTACACCGGCGAAATGTCTTACAAGAGGCGAAGTTGACACTCAAAGTACTACCGTGCGCTTTCACCGTGTTTTGTTTAGATGCGTATACACAGATCATACTAAAGATGCCTTAAGAAAATACTTAAATTTAGTAATACATCAAATAAGGGTGGTTCAAACATGCTACCTAACGTGACTAATGTGTTCAACAGTTCAACAATCTGCTTCAACAATCTCCAGGAAAACACTATGCTTAAAAGTATGAGGGGGAAACACACACAAAAAGTATTTTGAGGCAATGAAAAGGTAATAAAAGACTCAATAAGAATACAAATAGTAAGTACTCGCCGCTTTTAACCGATGAGTGCATGTGTTAGACGTCTCGCCGCGTAGAAGGAATTGCAGTAACCCAGTAGTATTCGTCGAGTGACAGTGACAATCTACGTCATCACCCCGAACCTCCATAAAACATGGCGCTCTCCATAGGTCAAAACATGTACTTAATATTATAGGTTTTTAAATCGATGGCAATATTTTATGTGTTTTCTGATAACATATTTTAGTAAGAGATAACAATTGTGGTTTGTTAGAGCCTACAAGTTTTTAACTCCAAGGTCCCTTTAACGGTTTGAGAACCTGCTTCATTAATTATAGAGAAATCTACAAATCAGACCATGGATTAGGGAACATCTCGCTTTTTGAGGCAGAATTTCACAATCAACTGCTAACAAATGCAAACATACAAAAGGTGCCACCAAACCTTTGAAGATGAGCCAGAGTCAAGCATGAGAGACCATGAGAGACAACCATGAGAGACAGAATGTGAAACCCCCCCCCAGAAAATCACATTGTTTGATTTTTAAAGAATTTATTTGCAAAACATGGTGGAAAATAAGTATTTGGTCAACACCAAAAGTTAATCTCAATACTTTGTTATGTACCTTTTGTTGACAATAATGGAGGCCAAACGTTTTCTGTAACTCTTCACAAGCTTTTCACACACTGTTGCTGGTATTTTGGCCCATTCATCCATGCAGATCTCCTCTAGAGCAGTGATGTTTTGGGGCTGCCGTTGGGCAACACGGACTTTCAACTCCCTCCACAGATTTTCTATGGGGTTGAGATCTGGAGACTGGCTAGGTCACTCCAGGACCTTGAAATGCTTCTTACGAAACCAATCCTTTGTTGCCCTGGCTGTGTGTTTGTGATCATTGTCATGCTGAAAGACCCAGCCACGTCTCATATTCAATGTCCTTGCTGATGGAAGGAGATTTTCACTCAAAATCTCTCGATACATGGCCTTTTCATTCTTTACTTTACACAGATCAGTCGTCCTGGTTCCTTTGCAGAAAAACAGCCCCAAAGCATGATGTTTCCACCCCCATGCTTCACAGTGGGTATGGTGTTCTTCGGATGCAATTCAGTATTCTTTCTCCTCCAAACAGGAAACCCTGTGTTTCTACCAAAAAGTTCTATTTTGGTTTCATCTGACTAAAACACATTCCTACCTATTGCAGATTCAGTCTTTCCAGCCTGGTGCAGGTCTAGAATTTTGTCTCTGGTGTCCTTCGACAGCTCTTTGGTCTTTGCCATAGTGAAGTTTGGAGTGTGACTGACTGAGATTGCGGACAGGTGTCTTTTATACCGATAATGAGTTAAAACAGGTGCCATTAATACAGGTAACGAGTGGAGCCTCGTTAGACCTCGTTAGACCTCGTTAGAAGAAGTTAGACCTCTTTGACAGCCAGAAATCTTGCTTGTTTGTAGGTGACCAAATACTTATTTTCCACTCTAATTTCGATATAAATTCTTTAAAAATCAAACAATGTGGTTTTCTGTTTTTTTTCCACATTCTGTCTCTCATGGTTGAGGTTTACCCATGTTGAAAATTACAGGCCACTCTAATCTTTTCAAGTAGGAGAACTTGCACCATTGGTGGTTGACTAAAGACTTATTTGCCCCACTGTACATTGCACGGACATAGAAACTATACAGAGAGTGTGCTTCTTCTCTTAGCTATTTTTTACCAGTTTCCAGTGCATCAAAGTTAATGTGTGTACACCTGGGGTGTGACTGATACCAAGTTTGTTACACAATGGCTGCACTCGCAAGAATTTTTGTGTTTCAACATTAATCTCTCTGTTATCATAGTTTTAAGAGATTTGTGATTTACATATTTTTATTCTTTGAGCAACAATCTTTCACATGAAGTTAATTTGTACCAACTTGTAATAATGTAACGAATCGGGTTCTAATGTGGCGGACTTTTTTTGCTGTACCTGAACTGACGTGACCGTGAGCAAGACAGCGCGGTTCTATTTTACTTTCTGTTTTGATGCTGGCATCAACAGCAGCGGACACTAGTCGTGTTGTGTTGCACAAGTTGATGGAATAAATGATTAGAAACCTGACGTAGCTGGTGATTTCTTTGGTGATGTTGCCACTAGAGATGTCCCGATCGATCGGCATCCCGATTGATCGGGTCCGATCACGTCATTTTCAAAGTATGGGAATCGGCAAAAAAATATCGGCCATGCCTTTTTAAAATATACTGTATATATATTTTAATTAAATCGTTTTCTAATTGTATTTAACGTTACAGACATACAGTGCCTTGCAAAAGTATTCGGCCCCCTTGAATCTTGCAACCTTTCGCCACATTTCAGGCTTCAAACATAAAGATATGAAATTTAATTTTTTTGTCCAAACCTGAATCCAATCGAGAATCTGTGGAAAGAGCTGAAGACTGCTGTTCACAAACACTCTCCATCCAACCTCACTGAGCTCGAGCTGTTTTGCAAGGAAGAATGGGCAAGAATGTCAGTCTCTCGATGTGCAAAACTGATAGAAACATACCCCAAGCGACTTGCAGCTGTAATTGGAGCAAAAGGTGGCGCTACAAAGTATTAACGCAAGGGGGCCGAATAATATTGCACGCCCCACTTTTCAGTTTTTTATTTGTTAAAAAAGTTTAAATTATCCAATAAATGTTGTTCCACTTCACGATTGTGTCCCACTTGTTGTTGATTCTTGACAAAAAATTAAAATTTTATATCTTTATGTTTGAAGCCTGAAATGTGGCGAAAGGTTGCAAGGTTCAAGGGGGCCGAATACTTTTGCAAGGCACTGTAATATGTTACACTCATCCAGAGTCTTTAATTTAGGCTTAAGGTAGGGTTATCAAAAATATCCCGATAACGACAGCAATTAATTTATTAAAAAATGTGTCACGTTATTTGCTAAAACCTTGCAATTCTTCTCCCTATGATTAGAAATATCATGGGAAGCAATGTGGGGAAGCAAGGCGGCAATTGATCTTTGTCTTATCACCTTAAGTTATGTCCCAAAGCAGAGAAGATATATCCATTGGTAGCATGACGCACAGTCATGGTTTTACTTCCCATCATGGTTCCACTTCCCATCCTGCATTGGGGCATAGCTGCAGTATCATTTACTGAAAGCTCAACAAATACACTAGATGGCAATATTTAGTCACAATATACAAAGTCACAAGTATTTCTATCCGTGGATCCCTCTCACAGAAAGAATGTTAATAATGTACCGTAAATGCCATCTTGAGGATTTATTGTCATAATAAACAAATACAGTACTTATGTACTGTATGTTGAATGTATATATTCGTCCGAGTTTTATTCATTTTTTTCTTAATGCGTTGCCAAAATGTATATGATCGGGAAAAATTATCGGGAATGATTGGAATTGAATCGGGAGCAAAAAAAGCAATCGGATCGGGAAATATCGGGATCGGCAGATACTCAAACTAAAACGATCGGGATCGGGAGCAAAAAAACATGATCGGAATAACCCTAGTTACCACAAAAGGAATTGTCAACTTATGAAGACTGGTGAACAGTGGAGGACCGCCGGCCGAGATCGACATTCTACGGCCCTATTGTTGACCCAGTTCATGGATGTACACACCATGCTTATACAGTGCCTTGCAAAAGTATTCGGCCCCCTTGAATCTTGCAACCTTTCGCCACATTTCAGGCTTCAAACATAAAGATATGAAATTTAATTTTTTTGTCAAGAATCAACAACAAGTGGGACATAATTGTGAAGTGGAACAACATTTATTGGCTAATTTAAACTTTTTTAACAAATAAAAAACTGAAAAGTGGGGCGTGCAATATTATTCGGCCCCTTTACTTTCAGTGCAGCAAACTCACTCCAGAAGTTCAGTGAGGATCTCTGAATGATCCAATGTTGTCCTAAATGACCGATGATGATAAATAGAATCCCCCCTTGTGTAATCAAGTCTACGTATAAATGCACCTGCTCTGTGATAGTCTCAGGGTTCTGTTTAAAGTGCAGAGAGCATTATGAAAACCAAGGAACACATCAGGCAGGTCCGAGATACTGTTGTGGAGAAGTTTAAAGCCGGATTTGGATACAAAAAGATTTCCCAAGCTTTAAACATCTCAAGGAGCACTGTGCAAGCCATCATATTGAAATGGAAGGAGCATCAGACCACTGCAAATCTACCAAGACCCGGCCGTCCTTCCAAACTTTCTTCTCAAACAAGGAGAAAACTGATCAGAGATGCAGCCAAGAGGCTCATGATCACTCTGGATGAACTGCAGAGATCTACAGCTGAGGTGGGAGAGTCTGTCCATAGGACAACAATCAGTCGTACACTGCACAAATCTGGCCTTTATGGAAGAGTGGCAAGAAGAAAGCCATTTCTCAAAGATATCCATAAAAAGTCTCGTTTAAAGTTTGCCATAAGCCACCTGGGAGACACACCAAACATGTGGAAGAAGGTGCTCTGGTCAGATGAAACCAAAATTGAACTTTTTGGCCACAATGCAACACGATATGTTTGGCGTAAAAGTAACACAGCTCATCACCCTGAACGCACCATCCCCACTGTCAAACATGGTGGTGGCAGCATCATGGTTTGGGCCTGCTTTTCTTCAGCAGGGACAGGGAAGATGGTTAAAATTGACGGGAAGATGGATGCAGCCAAATACAGGAACATTCTGGAAGAAAACCTGTTGGTATCTGCACAAGACCTGAGACTGGGACGGAGATTTATCTTCCAACAGGACAATGATCCAAAACATAAAGCCAAATCTACAATGGAATGGTTAAAAAATAAACGTATCCAGTTGTTAGAATGGCCAAGTCAAAGTCCAGACCTGAATCCAATTGAGAATCTGTGGAAAGAGCTGAAGACTGCTGTTCACAAACACTCTCCATCCAACCTCACTGAGCTCGAGCTGTTTTGCAAGGAAGAATGGGCAAGAATATCAGTCTCTCGATGTGCAAAACTGATAGAAACATACCCCAAGCGACTTGCAGCTGTAATTGGAGCAAAAGGTGGCGCTACAAAGTATTAACGCAAGGGGGCCGAATAATATTGCACGCCCCACTTTTCAGTTTTTTATTTGTTAAAAAAGTTTAAATTATCCAATAAATTTTGTTCCACTTCACGATTGTGTCCCACTTGTTGTTGATTCTTGACAAAAATTAAAATTTGATATCTTTATGTTTGAAGCCTGAAATGTGGCGAAAGGTTGCAAGGTTCAAGGGGGCCGAATACTTTTGCAAGGCACTGTATTTTGCTATAATTTACATCTACATTTCAATTGTAAGCGTCGCCTTTTCTTTTTTTTTCCACCTTCACTAACCTTTTTGGATCCAGTGCTGATTTCTCTCACAAGAAAATCAGCCGTGTGTCCGTCTTCCGGCAAAACAAAGAAACTGCGGCGCTGTCAAAAATCGTCGTATTTCGAGCATGTTGTCGGATTTAGAAACATATGGAGACTCAAATTTTATGTCGGATGTCGAAAAGATCTTTTGTCGAAGCGATCGTATGTCGAGGTACCACCGTATTTAAAAGTCAATGGAACTGGGCTTTTACAAGATTTTTCCCCCTTGGGTAGAAAGCTCTTAGGTACAATTCCAAGGGCAAAGCTATCGTTAACGGAGACCACACATGAAACTTAGCAACCCAAATAAAAAATCTTTTTTGAAACTGAGTCACATCTCCATATGAAATGTAAAACACATATTAGAGAGCAAGAAAAAAGCCATTTGGCATAGTTTTGTACACCCTCATTTTCAATGCGCGGCTCAGCTGTAGTCTTAAATAATGTTAATATTTCAATTTTTTTGACTGTAAAAATATTATTGCACAGAAGAGTCCAGCTCATGGACTATATCGCTATTATTGATCCAAAAAGCAGATGGATTGCCAGAGTAATAACAGCTATGCCATTTTCCTTAGTGAAAACAAATGTGCAGTATATTTCAAATGATTCTGAAGCTGTTAAGATTTCTTGTATGTTTGTACAATAGTCGTAATGATTTATGTACTGTCTCTGAGGCTACTGTCGTAGAATTGGATGTGCTATTTAGGCTCTATTTATGACTTAGGTGCCAGTAAAGGTATTTCATAATGCCTTTAAAATTGTACTTTAATTGCCCGTCTCGCTGTTGGTAAAGAAGAGGCTGGTAATTAAAGAAAGTTGCCGGGAACGGATTGGCATGATTTGAAGGAGGTGGTATGCATACAATGGCACCGTGTGTGCAAAAAAAGTAGTCAAGACTGTAAAATTATAGAACTTAAATTGGAATGCGCTGTTATGAAATTGCGCTCTATTAACCTTTCCCTTAATGATGTTTTGGTTTATGCACAGATTGTTTCTGCAAGAGGATTCCACCCCCTGTCATCGTGTTTAACATTTTTCCTTTAAACACCTTCCTGTGTTCAATTATAAGAGGCCTCACAACCTAGACATGGCAGCATTAAGTTTCAATATTTTAGCTATTGCTGGATAGTATTGTTTTAAGAGCTAAGAAAATAATGTTGAAGAATGTGTCCATAAAGAGAGAGCCAAAAAAGCGAACTTGGGTGGGATTTTCCTCAAAGTGGGCGGTGGGGCGTGATCACTTGTCATAATACTCCAGGAATTTCTTTGCACCTTTAATCATTTTTTTAACATTTAAGAAAGTGAAGGGTTTATTTTATATGGATTAATTTCATAGAGAGAAATATTTTAATATTTTATTTCTTATAATATTGATGACTATGGCTTAGAGACAGTGGAAACCCAAAATTCTTTATCTTAAAAATTTGAATGTCAAATAAGACCAACCAACTAAAATAAATCTCTCACTCTCCACTTGTAAGTAGCCCAGACTTCTTTGTTGGGTTCAGGTTAGGGGAGTTTGCTGGCTAGTCAAGCGCAGTCACACTATGGTCATTTTTCTTTGTTTGTTTGTTTGTTTCCTTCTTTCTTTTTTAACCTTTGGCGGTTTGGTAAGGTGCCAAATGCTGGAAAAATAATATGGTAGCCACGGTTGTTGTTGTTTTTGTTGCTTAAGACTACACGCTCTCGTGGGAGGATGTGGAAATGCAGCGAAACTACGGCAGCTTAGATTAAAAAATGTAAATGGCTGTTACAAAAAAAAAAAAAAAAATTAATGTACCGATTTGAACAATTTTTAACATCGATTTAACCAGAAAAGTCGGTTTCAGTTCAAAATCAATTAATCCAACAGCCATAGTACTAGTCCTTCTCAAAAAATTAGCATATTGTGATAAAGTTAGTTTCTGTAATGTACTGATAAACATTAGACTTTCATATATTTTAGATTCATGACACACAGCTGAAGTACTTCAAGCCTTTTCTTGTTTTAATATTGATGATTTTGGTAAAAAAGTCAAGAAAAACCTAAACCAAAAAAACTGCCGACCTGACTGCTGTCCAAGGCCATCATTGACACCCTCAAGTAAGAGGCTAAGACACAGAAAGAAATTTCTGAGCGAATAGGCTGTTCCCAGAGTGCTGTATCAAGGCACCTCCGTGGAAAGGAAAAAGTGTGGCAGCAAACGCCGCACAGCCAGAAGAGGTGACCGCACCCTAAGAAAGATCGTGGAGAACGGCCGATTCCAGACCTTGGGGGACCTGCAGAAACAGTGGACTGAGTCTGGAGTAGAAACATCCAGAGCCACCATGCACAGGTGTGTGCTGGAAATGGGCTACAGGTGCCGCATTCTCCAGGTCAAGCCACTTTTGAACCTGAACCAGCAGCAGTGCCTGACCTGGGCTACAGAGAAGCAGCACTGGATTCAGTGGTCCAAAGTACTTTTTTCAGATGAAAGCAAATTTTGCCTGTCATCCGGAAATCAAGGTGCCAGAGTTTGGAGGAAGACTGGGGAAAAGTAAATGCCAAAATGTCTTAAGTCCAGTGTCAAGTACCCACAGTCAGTGATGGTTTGGGGTGCCATGTAAGCTGCTGGTGTTGGTCTACTATGTTTTATCAAGGGCAGGATCAATGCAGCTAGCTATCAGGAGATTTTGGAGCACTTCATGCTTCCATCTGCTGAAAAGCTTTATGGAGATGAACATTTCATTTTTCAGCACGACCTGCCACCTGCTCACAGTGCCAAAACCACTGGTAAATGGTTTACTGACCCTGGCATTACTCTGCTCAATTGGCTTGCCAACTTTTCTGACCTGAACCCCATAGAGAATCTGTAGGATATTGTGAAGAGGAAGTTGAGAGACCCAACACTGTGGATGAGTTTAATGCCACGATCGAAGCATCCTGGGCCTCCATAACACCTCAGCAGTACCACAGGCTGATTGCCTCCATGCCACGCCGCATTGAAGCAGTTATTTCTGCAAAAGGATTTCCGACCAAGTAAGTCTTTTTTGGTAATAAAAACAGTTTTTTGTATTGGTCAGATGAAATATGCTAATTTTTTGAGATAGTGATTTTATTACAGAAATGAATGAAATTCATCACAATATGCTATTTTTTTCAGAAGGACTGGTATATACCATGAGTTGTAATATCTAATATACATACCGTAATTTCCCGACTATAACGTGCACTGGTGTATAACGCACACCCGAAATTTACCTGTAAAATCTAGGGAAAATTCTTGTACTCGTGTATAAAGCGCAACCAAATTTTAGCACCAATAAATATGAAGAATAGCACATTGGAAGGTCAGGACACTAACTTGACAATACATGACAAGAAAACAGAGCTCGTGTACAAATTCAGAAATGTCATTTCACTGACTGGTGAAATTGCCTTCAGTTTGGTAAAGACAAAATTACAAACAGACATAAAGACACAGCACAAGCATAGCATATTGATAGTTCAAAACATTAAAATGACAATATGTAATAATCCCAGTCTCCAGTACCTCACCCTCTATTCACCTACATCAAACCGTATTTTAAAGGCTGCTGTATAACTTGCTCATTTCACCATGATAAAATAAATGTATCTTCCTTGGATTGATAAAAAATAAAAGTGAGGACTGAAGTCTCGTGTCTCGAACTTTTATATGTTTCTTACCAGTAATCGGAAAGAGCAGATCACAGTACAGACGAAACGAACTCACGGGAATCATTCAACCAATCAGTGAAGTTTTACCCAGAGCCGTATAGACCCTACTCACCTACGTCACAAAATGACGTGTCGCTGTATCCGGCCGCCATATTGTCCTTATTTTTTTAGACCTATTCTCATTGTTTTCAATTAGTCGTGCAAGTTATAGAGCAATTCATGGAAGCCCCGGTGTTATCTGACGCTGTAAACTCATTGGATGCGTTGCATAAAAGGCGTTATGTGGAAAAGCTTCAGTTTATCCATTCGCCAGATCCATATTTGATGCCTAAATCGATGTTTTTCGACCCGCTGTTTTCGCCGTCTTTTCCTGACATCTGCTACTCTGATATTTACAACTATCTTGTCCACACAAAATCAGCCTATTCTCACGAAAGTTTGAAAAACTTTAAGAGCTTGGAGGCTTATAAATACTTCGTTGCTGGTTGGGTGAAACAGGTCCTCGTCCACGAAAATTCGGCAGGAATCTATCTTGTGCTCGGGAAGGTGAGTTACGAAATTTTCAATTCAAAATCTTTTGTTCTTGCTAACATCCACTGTCAAGTCTAATGTATTTCATGTCATTCGTCAATGGAGCTAAGGCTTTTAATGTTTATATGGTTTAGCGATAGCACTCTCACTACATACATATATAATATGTAATAAATATAAAGTGCGATAGCACTACTCCAGATTGTCCCTAGTTGAATTTATTTTTTGGCTTTTGACCTCAATAGTGAAATTGTAAATTAATTGTATGACAACTGTCTTATTATCCCCTTATAATTATATATTTTCAGGTAGTTCATTCACAACGTCTGAGTGTATGTTGTCGGCGATTAGCCTAGCAATGATCTTAATTGTGGTTGTCAGCCCAAAACCCTCTAAATATATATTAAATGCATCTTACCAGATATAAAATGACTACTGCATAATCTGTGGTAGTCGTTTGGAGCCCAGTTTTCTCGTCAAATTGCAGCAATTCATCTCGCTCTCCTCTCAGGGTCTCTCGGAATACGGTAAAACTTCAAGTCTCTCCGTTTATCTTCTCTGTTTTTGCAACCGACCGCCACACACGACTTCACCATTTTGATTATTAATGTTAACGAGCAGAAAAACACGCCATAATAGGAGGAATTTACGAAGCGCTAATGCATTAACATGACGAGTAGACGGACAACATGGCACGGGGGCGTGGCTGTGACGTCACGTGAGTAGGGTCTATAAAGAGGGTTGCGACACTCTTTGTTCTCGCCGCGGGTGGTCACGTGGTTCATGTAGGGCGTGAGTAGTTCCAAGCACAAGCAGCGCTGTTGTGGTTTGCAATGGAACTGACAGCGGTAATTGCGACATTTATGGAAAAATGGATAAAATCACGTATCTAAGTACTTGTTTGATTATGTCATTGCATTATGACATACAGTATATGTAAGTGCTAGTTTTGCATTTGGAATGGTCAGGCGACAACTGAAAACTATGTAAACTAACGCAGAAGGGAACTTTCCCATGTTGTGAACGTATCATGTTTCTGTTAGCATGAGCACGGGAAATCGACTTTTACATTGAAATGCAAGATGATTTAGGTTTTTCTTTTTTCACAACTAGAATACTGTTTTTCCAGAGAATGTCTAGGTTTCCTTGATTCACCTACTTGTGGTAATATATTAAAGATGACGCCATGTATAACATATGTTGTTCCCTGTTCTAAGTGCTAGTTCCAAGTTTGTTTTGTCCCATTGACATATAAAAACATTTGTTTCCCAAAAAGTTTGGGTTTGTGGTCACGACTTTTAAATTCTATTTTCTACCTTTCTTTTCTGTTGCACTTTCTAATGCTTATATATATATGTGTGTGTGTGTGTGTGTGTGTACATTTTCCTTTTTATTTTATAGACTTAGTTTGACCTGAAACACAAACAAATGACATTTAACAAATATTTCCTGCATATCAACTAAATTTTGAATATAGCCTCTAATTTTAGCAAAACCAAACCTGTACCTCTTGAGAGGCATTTTTCATTTTGGACCCAAGCAACACAAAATGATTACAAGACAGGAACAACATTTTATGATTTTCCTCAACATGGTGTAACGTATAGCATTAACAACTTATTACCTTTGATAAAGAAAATCACAATATTTCTTGAACAATTGTTAAAATTGGTGTCATGGTTCATTGTTTACTCCTAACATTTTATAGATCAGTGTCGTAACCCTTTTTCTAAGGCCCTGGTATTACCGAAACAAAATGGTGACGTCATATACCGTAATGGTCGCTATACACGTTCTCTTCAAGAAAAGTGCTGGTCCATGCTGACACTGGAACATGAATCATGATGAATCTTTCTGTCTCCATCCCTGTACATGTGTATAACGTGCACCCATGATTTTACAAGTGCATTTTGGGAGGACAAATGCGCGTTACATTCGGGAAATTACGATATCTAATTTTCTGATTTTTGGAGATGACTGACAAGAAATATGGGGCCTTTTTCTTACATCCATCCATCCATCCATCCATCCATCCATCCATCCATCCATCCATCCATCCATCCATCCATCCATCCATCCATCCATCCATCCATCCATCCATCCATCCATCCATCCATCCATCCATCCATCCATCCATCCATCCATCCATCCATCCATCCTCTCATCTCACACATACAGTACACGTGAATAAATTATGAAAGAAATTGTAACACATTTGTTTTTAATTACAATTATTAAAAACTACATTATCTGCAAACTTTACAAGCACTCATATGGAAACATGGATGATATTAATACATACAGGAATTCTTTAAATTAACATATCAGATGTACATGCTTTAAGCATACAAACAGAAAACAAGTTTTTGGTACAATGAAAAAAAAAAGGAAATTCTTTTGAAAAGAAACAAGTAGGTTTGTGGCCCTTAATCCAATATAAATTAAAATGCAATTCACTTGTACACTTTGGCTTTCTAGTTTGACATGAAAATTGACAAAAAATTGAGCACACACCTTCGGCACTGTTTAATATTTTTTACACATGTAAAAGCGTCTTATTTTGGGGAGGGGGGTCACTGTAGCTGCATTTGTTTTTCATAGTAAAAGTCTTCAACCATATTGTAAAGGCGCAGAGAATGTGCTTTTCCTCTCTAGCACCAGGAGACAGGAATTAGTAGTAAGAGGAATAAGGCTGTAATTGACCTGTAACCAGTCAAAATCCAAAGGCTCCACCCCATTAGCAACCCTAATGGGGACAAGCACTCCAAAAATTGGAATAGGAAGTTGCATAACATGGTGCAAAAGCTTCTTCTGTTTTTTTTTTTTTGGCCCACTCTTCTCTTACTTTGAGTCATGATTTAAGTTAAGGCTGAGCTTCTCTTAGCTTGATACCTGATACGCAGAAGATCTCGTGTGGGCGTATGAAACAGTGCCAGATTCAGGAGCCCCTGGCATCAATGATCAGTAAATTAGTCCAAAAGCAACACTGAGAGCCATTAGGGCTTCAAAGTTGTTACAGATTATCCAGAACAAAGGGCCTCTGACCATGAGACAGCTTTCTTTTTCGGCATAGTTGCCTTTGGTCTCGGTAAGAAGACACCGCTGTGCTTCCCCCTGTCATACTTCTCTCTTCTTCCTTCTTTAGCAATTGAAGGATGACGGGGCTAACTATGGAGAGGTGTGAACACACTCACACATATCTGCGATGTCGGTATGTACATGGATGGTAAAATTACAAGCGATTGCATGTGTGTGTTCAGCAAATATGTACACAAAAATGCACAAATGTTGCAGGGTTGTAAATGTTTGTGAATAGAAAACAGGGATGGGGGTATATAATTGGAATAGTGCAAAAATTAAGCAAATGGCTTCGTAACACTTTGGCTGTAATTGACAGCGATAGACGTCAAATCCATTTGAAGTCAGAAGAAATGGGTCAAATAGGTTGGATGTCTAATATTGATGAACTAAATGGTGGGAGTGTGCATCTCGGCCAGAGAAAAAACACATTTTAGTTTTAAAGTCATTGGCTATAGGGCGCCGTTTGTAAAACCGCACATTCTGAAAATTACAACATTTTCTCACATTTAGCGCCACACAGTGTTTAAAACGCGGTGTGAAATTTTTAGAGTGACTTTTTTTTTTTTCACATTTAACACATTATTTAGCAACCTAAATATTAATTTTTAAATACGAAGTTTTGGACCTGAATGTTTAAATCCAGAACTAAATATTAAATTTAAATCTTAAATTTATATCCTAACTTCTAAATGTTAAATCTGGAAACGGTTGGAACTAAATATTTACAGAAATATGCAAATTCACATGACTGGAGACCGGAAGTAACAAAATAAAAACTGGAGCACACAAAATACTCTTTAAATAGTTTCTCCTAAATATGTATTTTACTTATATATTGTTATCATCACAATGACTCATGTGCAAGAGCAGACTGCCACCGTTGAGTAGGTTTTATTCATTTTCAAGCAACGTAAACAGACAGTCTGAGCCGCTCCACCAGCTTTTATTTTGTTACTTCCGGTCTCCAGTTATGTGAATTTGCATATTAAGCTAAATATTTAGTTCAGACCGTTTCCTGATTCAACATTTAAGATATAGGATATAAATTCAAGATTTAAATTAAGTATTTAGTTCTGGATTAAACAATCAGGTCCAAAACTTCTTATTTAAAAATAAATATTTAAGTTGCTAAATAATGTTGTAATGTGCAAAAAAAAAAATTAAATTAAGTATTTAGTTCTGGATTAAACAATCAGGTCCAAAACTTCTTATTTAAAAATAAATATTTAAGTTGCTAAATAATGTTGTAAATGTGCAAAAAAAAAAAAAAAAGTGACTAATAATTTCACACCATTTTAAACACTGTGTGGCGCTAAATGTGAGAAAATGGTGTCGTAATTTTCAGCATGTGCTGCTTTACAAACGGCGCCCCATAATTGGCAGCCATTTACGGCGCAAGACGTATAATTTATTTGGATGGCTTGGACGTCTACTGGTAATAAACTCATTTACATTCACAGCGGAAGGATGAAAAGAGCCACATGATTGGACGTCTGTCACTGTCAATAGCAGTGAAAGAGTTAAATTAAGCGCAAGAAGGCAAATTCGGGCAATTTAAAAGATTAAAGGCTTAGCTTTACTCTCTCACTACGAAAGTTGTGGGCGTGGTTCATACAGAATAAAGATTTTTAGTGCATCAAAGCTACATTGGAAAGACAAAATAATAACATTAAAGCTTCGTTTTTTTCCTCATAATTTAGTTGCAATATATTACACGAATTCCAAATGTATATTTAACAACAAAACATGATATGCATATACCGTAAAAAATATATATATGTAGAAAAAAAAAGGAAAAAGGAAAGATGAAGAAAAATGCTTTACCGATGCGGGAGTATACACACAGATTTCCTCAGAATTTGGCTCAAATAAATATCAAAAAGTAAACCGTGTCATCCAGTTTCAAAACACCAGACTTTTTTCTTTCATGGAAAAAAATGCCTGAATAAAAAGGCTTGCACGGACTAAAAAGAGCAAACTGTCCTGTATACATTCCTCCAAATATATTGTTCGCTGTCCCGTTCGAACATGTTTGACTGATGTCACAGCAGAGGACGTCTATTGTGTTGAAGCTTAGTTGCGTACAGCTTCATGGCAGCCAAGGTGTCCATTTGGATAATAAATTAAGGTCATGTGAGCATATGAAGATGCTCAGGATGCAACCAGAGGATGTTTTTGTAAAATATTTGACATCATGTTTTTGCATAATCCAAAATGGAAGCTTAGAAGGACTGATTGCAACAGCAGTGTTGCCAAGCCTCGGAGGGATGTCTGAGTCACTCATGGGGCAAACATTCTGTCTGGTTACTCTCCTCCACCCTCATGAGAGCTGACTCAGTCTGAAGAGTCTGACCACCGTCGGCTGTTAGCAAAATGGCTTTGTTCAGCTCATATCGTAGCCTTAAAGGGTACATGTCTTAGCGCAGTGCAAAAATTCAGGCAGGGTTTACAAAATGCGGAAAGTCTTATGAAGCGAGTGCTACGGAAATAAAAGACAAACATGCATTTATCTCTTTTTTTTTTGTTTCTTTTCTTTCAGTGTTCGGGATTTTGTTCATCATTCTCTTCACTTTTACAGCCTTCCAGCATCCCCGGGTTCCGAGCCGATCAGTAAGGTCTCCAGACGGATTCATCGAGGCGGCCCGAGGCGCTCATGGCCGTGGGGGAATTGCTGTGACTGCCATCAGCCTCGACGCCCTCGCTCTGGGCGTTCAGGCCAGGGTTCATCAGACTGTTTGTGCCACCGGTGCCCGAGGCCCCCGAGCAGGAGAGGAGACGGGTGGGGGAGCGCTCGCCCCCGGCGTTTGCCACCATGGAGAACTGGTAGGACCCAGATCCTGTGCCGTAATACAAGTAGGAGTTGGATTGGAAGTTCTGGCTCTGGTTGTTTGAGTAGGGAGGCGGCAGGTAGGTGTGGTATCTAGTTGGAGCCGACATGCTAAGGCCGCTGATGCCGGTGCTGGAAGTGTTGGTGGAGTAAGGGAAGGCTCCTGGGTAATGTATGCGGGGGTCTGAGAAGCGTGGATCAGTCAGTGGAGATGGGAAGGTGGTCCTCTGTTGGAATAGATCAGTTGTCCCTGTTGGCAGAAACAAAAGTTGGAGGGTGAAAAACCATTCAGAAAAGAGAGAGAAGAGCATTTTGCATGCACACAAATTAGGTTTTGAAAAAGCAATGTATGGATTTTTTGTTCACACACAAACACTACCAAAAAGGACATTATGGAAAACGCTAGCTAAGATTGAGGCTTTCTTAAACTGCATCATAGACTTCACCATTAATTGACAAGACTGCTCCCACAAACATTGGGCCACGCCTTCCCGTTTGGGGCCGACTCAGGCAGAATTGAGTTGGCTTTCACTGTTATAAAGTCAAACACACGCTGCGTTCAAACGCCGGATTTAGGTGGGAACAGGATGAATTTTTTACTCCATACAAGCAGGCAGGATTGTCTCAAGAGTGATTTGGTCGAAGATTCAGGGTAATTATTATATAAAAGAGCCCCATCTATGCACTTTCAACTTAAAAAGCTCTTTGTTTTGTGACAGCCGCCACATTGGATTACACAATCTGTAATTTTAGCTGGAAATATTTACGTAAAATGAATGATAACTGCCTGTTTATTTGCTCTTAACCAAGAATGTAGACCGTTCTATGTGCATATCTATAGAAATTTCGGTGATGTACGCATTTATTTACAAGGATTTTAAACTTAAAATGCTCTGTTTTGTGATGGCCGCCATGTTGTATCCATACACAGTAGCGTTAGTTTACATTCAAATGATCAGGTAATTTTTGGCCAATTGCCCGTTTTTTGGCAAAAAAGTAGTAATTTAGATATTTCTGCGCCTCTACAAAAAATATTCGCCCTTTACGTGTTTTATTTTATGTAAAATTTCAATCTAAAAAGGATGAGGGCCAGATAGCCGGCAAGACGTGCCTCTGCGCTGAAACAATAGTAACATCGGAATTCAACCTAAATAAGTTGTGATTGTATATAGAAAAATGCAATTTTTTTCCTTTTGTTGAGTAAAATTAAGATGATTCTGAATGGTTTCCTCAAGTATTAAGTTTCTGATGTGAAAATTTGAGTGATTTATTAGCAGTTGAAAACGAAATACATAAAAATTAAGTTGCTATTTTGGGCAAACACTTAGATTATATGTTAAACATTGCTATTGATTCTGAAAATATAGGTGATTATTTCTGCGTTTGGTGATTTTTGTGCATCTAGCGTGAAATTTGAGAATTTTATGGCCTTTTTAAATTTTATTATAATTGTATAAAACAATTATTAATCGGGATTTTATTAGGGAATTACTTTTTTTAAAAATGGCGATGCTCATGGGGACTCATATATGCCTAAGGGAGGTGCCGGTTTTGGTTTTAGGTCGCTAGCGGCTTTGGTTTTAAAAATAATTGAATTTTAAGTATTTGAAAATAGGCCCCCTATGGATTGGCCCCAAGCCCCATGTCCCATCAGCTAATAGTGAAGTCTATTATCAAAACATGTTTCTCATAGAACCATTGTCTTGTGATTTTCAAGGATATGCTGTATGCTTCTCAGTGAGAGAACTATTCTTGCCAGTTTTAATAATAATTGTCTTCATATTCCCACAGCCTCTCGAAAATGGCTGATCATGAGAATCCCTCAATACAGCACCTATCGCACTTCCAAAAACACAGCAACATAAAGGATTCTGTCTTTGCCAGAGCAATGAAAAGAGGCTTTGTCAGCTCCGACAGATGCTTTGTACAAACACAGACGAACTGTTGGACAGTTGTTGTGTAAGTCATCATGAATCCTACTCAAGAGGCAGACACGAAGACAACAAAGGCAAAGGGAAAGGGAAAGACCCAGAACAGAGAAAGCATTTGAACTATTATTTCAATTACTTCGCCTCACAACCCAGGACCTGTCAGATGTGTCCTTCGTTGACCTCGACTTGAGTGAATACTCGAGCCTGTCTCCTATAGGGTAAAACCATATCAAACTTCCATCCTTAGCTCAGATGTGATTGAACTCAACTGGTGTAGCTACATGCAGCTGAAGCACTTGGCTTCGCCTGACTAGTTGAGTGTGTTAATTTTTCACACTGCAGAACACTGACAAATTTTGGATGGAGGCAATATGGCCAAAAGCCATAACTGTAAACGCCCTGAATCCAGTTGACGCTCATAATAGAGTTCCTCATACCTGATGACACCTGCTGCTTACGCACACACACATACACGCACACGTGCGCACACGCATGCACGTAGGTGCGTCAGTCCATTTGTTTAGTTGCTTGTGGCTTTCATGTGTCCAACATGGCCACATGACTGCAAGTGTAAAATATGGATTTGGATGGCAGAAAAAAGGGATCTTGTATCAGTGAAGCAAGCAGTTGCATGCTACAGCCCCGAGGGGGGAAAATGCCACACTTGCGTGCCACAGTCTTGTTCAAATGTCTTTTCCCTATGTCTGGAGAACTGGGGTCCATTTTCAAGTTAAAAAAATATTCCTTTGCGCTTTCCATTGGTCCTGCTGTATTCTTTTTCTGCCTTCTTTTGGGGTGTTGGAGCCCTGTGATGGTGGGGGCTGTTTCTTTTTCCAGAGTCTACCAGGCGCTGGAGCTCATATCTTATTTCACGCAAGGAAAATTCGAGCCTTCAGCTGCTGTTGATTCGGGTGAAGTGGAGTCGGCCCACTAATTCCTACCGGACTCCCAAAAGAACTCTGTCTGTCTTTTTCTCTCTGTCTGTCTCTCTTCATCTTCCCGCGTCGGTGCTATTTTTAGGTCTCAGGGTGCAGTACTGCAGAGAAAGGAGGGGTTCGGCGGCCTGTGCCGTGGGGTGGCGGCGCGGCCCGCCCCGCACATGATCCCAGTGATTGGAGTTGGTGGAAACGTGTTGGCTAAACTGCGGTGGGGATCGACTACTGTGTTCTTTCAGGGGAAACTCGACAGGACGCGTATCACAACATCTTAATGGGGTTGTGCATTCTCAAAGCTCTTGGCTCCTGACCAAGTGGAGCTTGCTACCACCCAAAACGCTCAGTAGTACATTAGCTCCCTCTAGAGGAAGGGGCTACATAAACTGTTTTGGAATGGCCAAGCAAACTTTTGCAGTCTGGTTTTTCTCTCTCTAAACCACGGTGCATACTTTCCTGCCCCCACCCATCATAAGTACAGGCTTCGCTGTTGTGGCTGTGGTAACTGTGGTGTATCGCTGGCAGAGAAAAATCGACACTAGTAGTAGCTGCTTGTAACCTCTGCATCCCCAAACCACACATGATCTCCATTAGGCTCATCTGAAATGTGTTTGCAAGGACAGGAGAGGAGATGGACCCCAGAGGGCTCGCTTGGCACAGTCCAAAGTCTGTGATGTTCACAGGCTACAAAGCAACTAGCAGGGAACCAGAACTTTTTTATATATATACACATAAGAACACAGTGTTCCGTTGCACTTTTTTCCTCCTCTCCCTCTGAAGCATAGCGGCACACACTTATTTAATTTTGGGGTGGAGTCCTCCGCCTCTCTTTTTGCTTAGCTCAAAAAGACCACTAGTCCACGGTGAAGCGTGTAACCTAGATTGAACAGGAGGTTTGACTCATTTGCTTATGGGGAAAACGGATTTTTCTCTTGTTAACACAAGGGCAAGCTTGAAACGACCACATCTCTGCGGGATTGTCCGCAATTTTGCGTGTGCGACTGTGCATGCGTGAGATGGTTAGTAAAGAGATGATGCAAATCCAGGTGCTCACCTGTGAAATGTTTACATAGGCTTGATGCAAACTGTGACGGCCAGTACACAAGCAATGTTGCCTCAAGCAAATTAGTTAAGGGAAAGAAATGGGAGTGGAACGGGAATGATTTTCTGATCTTTTTTCCTCATACCTTCCTGACTTACAATGGCAAACTTCTGTTCTGTACTGAAGTTTTATTTAAGTACTGTAGGCCCAACCTCCTGTCAGAGGTTAACAGGTTCCCTTTGATTAACTGGTTTGGGTAGCTTGAAACTTGTAAGCCATAATGCATGCAATTAATGCTGATAACTGGGTGTGACATCGTGCTGCCGCAGAGCTTCGGCTGTGCTAGCAAGGAACAGGAGGAGACCTAAGTAAACACAAATGATATCTAATTGTTTATTCAAGTTTGAATGCTTTGAGGCGAATGCATAATGTTGAATGCAAATGATTGTCATCTCTCCTGTATAGCACTGTGCTCCATCGGCTAGCGCAAACAATTTTGAATGTGCCCTGTTTGTGACACACAACAGACGCAAGGTATAATTAATACAGGGCTTGTTTTATACCCCCTTATGTTGACCTTCAATTCAAGGGCGTAGGTTTGCATAGGGACAGTAGGGACATAACACTACCAACTTTTCAGGATACTCAAATTGTCCCCACTAACTCTTAAGCACCTTATTTGTATGTATCACAAAAGTGAGTACACCCCTCACATTTCTGCAGATATTCAAGTATATCTTTTCATGGGACAACTCTGACAAAATGACACTTTGACACAATGAAAAGTAGTCTGTGTGCAGTTTATATAATAGAGTTAATTTATTTTCCCCTCAAAATAACTCAAAATATAGCCATTTATATCTTAACCCACTGGCAACAAAAGTGAGTACACCCCTATGAAAAAACGTACATCCCTAAATGTCCAAATTGAGTACTGCTTGTCATTTTCCCTCCAAAATGTCATGTGACTCGTTACAGGAGTGCTGTCAGCATTGCTGCAGAGATTGAAGAGGTGGGGGGTCAGCCTGTTAGTGCTCAGACTATACGCCACACTCTACATCAAATTGGTGTGCATGGCTGTCACCCTAGGAGGAAGCCTCTTCTGAAGATGGTACACAAGAAAGCCCGCAAACAGTTTGCTGAAAACCTAGAACATGGATTACTGGAAGCATGTCCTATGGTCTGATGAGACGGGCGGTCACATGACATTTTGGAGGGAAAATGACAAGCAGTACTCAATTTGGACATTAAGGGATGTAAGTTTTTTTCATGGGGCTGTACTCCTTTTGTTGCCAGGGGTTTAGATATTAATGGCTATATTTTAGTTATTTTGAGGAGAAAATAAATTAACTCCATTATATAAGCTGCAGACAGACTACTTTTCATTGTCTCAAAGTGTCATTTTGTCAGCGTTGTATACTTAAATATCTGCAGAAATGCAAGGGGTGTACTCACTTTTGTGATACATTGTAGGTAATTTTAGATTGTCTTTCCATATGTTGTAAGGATAGAATTGGCCCTACCATTATTTAGTGAATTACAGTACTTTCATTATTCAGACATACATTCACCCTGAATGCTGAATGTGCCAGTCAACCCCCCCCCCCACAAACGCACGCTTGATTGGCTGATGACTTGACCCCTACACACACACTCATTCACTCCCCAGCCCCCTTTGAAGACGAGGGGTATTAGAAGTTTATGTACGCCAGCAGCAGCCACTGTAAGTAATGTAAAAACGTCAATGTTGTGAAGGTGTGGAACACACCACTATTTTTTCTACCGGAGTGCAACCTGCATCAGTTAGCATAACATTAATCTGTGCGAATTTCTCGAACTCGAGGAGGAAGCTGCTTTGAGAGATATATCCTCCTGGATGTTTCCTACTGTAAACATTAATTAAACTGTAAGAAATGTAGTGAACCGAGGTTTACCCCCTTCTCCCCAGCTTTCATTTTTATCTTATTTAAGTGGTCTTAACGCAGCCCAAAGGAGCTTTCATTTTTTATTTCCAACATGTTGATTTTATAGATTAACCCCTTGATGCCTGAATTTACATTAAACATATTCATTCATTAAATTTTTGAGCCGCTTATCCCCATGAGGTTCTTAGGGGTGCTGGCGCCTATCCCAGCTAACGATGGTCAGGATATACTTAAATGTATATATAAAGTACACATAAAAATATATATTTTTCATATTAGTATAGTTGTATTAATACTATTTTTTCTGACTTATGTATTCATCCAAAGTTTTATGTATACAGTATTTATCAAATATAAATTTAGGCATCAAGGGGTTAAGGAAGAGTCAAAGCTGATGTGACAATGAAGGGGGATGTTCTCAATTTCGGTTTTTTTTCAGTTCCTTTAATCTTTTTTTCTATTTCTGAAAACACCCTGTAAACTAGACACAGCGTACATATAAAACTATTATTTGTGTCTGTATTCTCATTTGACAAACAATTAAACAATTGTTTTTCATTAATCACTGCCTCTTTTTTTTTTTTTCAATTGATCAACTAAAGTATAGCCAAGTTAGTGGGCCAAGGTTGAAGTCACTCTAATCCTGTTTTGCGTGCGCCCTCGTAAAACCAGATGACTCAGTGTGTGGCGTGGTGGTTTGTGGTGGGTCGAGGACAAATAGGAGAATACGAGGGCTTTTTGACACAACTTTGAAAATCCAAACTGCCAAGAAACAAAATGAAGGAAAGAAGGAGTGGGCGGGAACGATGAAGATGAAGAAAGTCAAGCAGGGTGGTGGCGTCCTAGGAATGTTCCGGGCTGCTCAAGGGCCCTACGGGCAAAATGAAACAGACTCCAAAATTGTCAGAATGGCACACCCTGTGTTGTGCCCGCCATTCCAGTCTCGACTATAATTCATGATTATTCTTTTGCTTTTCAAATTAAAATGGAATACAAATTTATTTTAAAATCTCTGCTTTTATAAGAGATGCTTCTGGGCTGTGCAAACAGTGTTTCCAGGCACCGAGCACTAACCTTAACTCACCTTTCTACTTTAGTCCAGCCTCATGATGAATAAAAACTGTATGTGTGCTTACTTACTGTATACGTACACAATATGTACATTTGAAAACACCGATATGGGAAGTAATATTGCTGAGTTCTTACCTGGCCATGGTCTGAGGTCCTCTTCCACCTTGCATGTCTTCAGAGAAGGAGGGTCCATCTGATCTTGCCACAGAGCTGCTGAAAGATAAAATTGGCATCAACATGAAAATGACATGCAGTAAATCATAATTTCAGTATTTTGTGGTTTGCAGAACAATGTGTACGTAGGTGTTGTACAGTATGCGCGAGGTGAGGAAGTCAACACCAAAGAAATATAAATAAAGCTCAGTCTGGGACCTTCAAGGTGGACCTGTCAAACAGTCTTGGCATGTAGCGGTTTGGAGATGTGTCTTCCACTCACAGGCTGGGCTCTGCTGACTGAGCAGTGGGCAGTGACGGCTGATTTTCTCACTAGAGTGAGAGAAGTCTTGGAGAAAACATGCCTGATGGCTGCTTGGCAGATATTTTAGGGTCTTGCAGGTGAGACAATGGTGGGGCAGTGGAAACTTGTGAAAGGCAGCAGCAGCTCAGCCAGTAAAGCTGTCAAGAAGCAAGCTCAATTCGAGGACCCGCTGGCCCAGCGCGTGGGACCCTGCTTCGCACTCAACGGCCACACCGCAAAAGGGCTGACACAAACAGGCTCTGTTTGCTCTTGGTCTGAAATGATGCACTTGATTCAGGTCAGCCAGCACCACTGAGCTCTGAGGAAACTCAACACATGGAACGACCAGTCACCTTTGATATCCAATTGATACACGACTACAGTATCTGGAAAAAGTGTTGGGCCACGACAATAACAGGCAGTGAAAAAGGTGGAGCTGCTGTCCCTTGAGAGAATTTATGTAAGATTTGCGAGTGTGCCAGTGGGAAATGTTCTCCGTTAATGAAGAAGAGCATTTGTGAGGTCAGAGTTCATTGATGTTGGATCAGAGGTCCTTGCTCACCATCTCTGCTTCAATCCATCTCAGAGATGTTTGATCGTGTTGAATTGAAAGTTATTTTACACTCAAAAAAGCGTGTGTTTAGGGACCTTTGTGTTCTCAGGCACACTCATGCTGGAACAGAAACTACCTTCCCCAAACTGTTTTTTAAAAAAATTGATTCCATGTAGGGTTAGAGCGATACAATTTTTTTGGCTCATGATACCTGGCTGTATCAATACCACATTTTTTTTTTTTTTTTAGTTTAGTTTTCTTATAATACGAAATTACTGCATACTCTTGGTAGTCATCCTATACATTTGAAGTGGGAAGGCTGAAAGTGAATGAACGAAGATTCATTTGTTGCCACCCCGCCTGCTTCAAATGGATTGGGCGTATAGTTGTGATAAGTAGTGGAAGGGTATATCTTGTCCAGAGAAAGAACACATTTTATTCTTTATCATATTGGCCGTCATTGACAGCGCTTGATGTCCAATCCATTTGATGCCACACTTCCGCTTCAAATGCATTGGATGTCTACTCGTGATCAACTCATTAAATTCACAGCGGAAGGATGATTGGACACCGCACGATTCGATGTCAATCATCATCATCATAGAAAGGGCGACAAGTGCTCCTTATTTTACAGTGGCTTGCATAACTGGCGGGCACCTTGGGCAGGGTGACCAGTGGTCAGAAATTAGATCTCGAAAAGTACAACATTATTGCTTATAGTTTAGTGTCGTATCGGTACCGATACCGATACCGATATTTGTATGTATTATCAATACCGAAACTCGTATGTAGAATGGAACACTAGTTCCATGAAAATATCTCGGTGAAATGAAGAATCTGCAATCAGCTGCAGCAAGCGAGTAAACCTGCTGCTGTGTCAATTAGGGCAAATACAGATTCCTAACCCAAGGAAGGGATGGAGCATGATGTTCACCACATTGGGCTCAGCATGTGTTAGATCCGCGCTTCCCTTTTACTTCCTTTCCAAAGGACCAAATCAGCACTCAGTTCCTGAGAGGTCCTGCACTATAGCTCACAATGGCAAATTCTTACATATAAATGGCCTTATTCAGATGGGCTTGCAAGCAGCTGGTGTGATTTGCTCAAGAAAATAAACATTTCCTTCAAATATTTTGATTGGCCAGCAGACAACATCAATACCAGAAGCACAGATTACCCCTGTTAATAAAAAGGCCCACCCCTGGGTGGAGCTGAAGGAGTGGGTGAGGCTGGGGGGCTGATATAGGAACGAAGAGGCTGCACCGCTAATAGCCGATTTTGGTGGTGCATGTGTAGTTTTGAGGAGGACACAAATAAACAGAATTTTGAGGTTTATGGGCACTGACCGGGAAGATATCGGAGCCAAAATGGCATCTGTCCTCGTGACTCGGATCCTGCGATGCCTCGTAGATATGACGCGCAATGAACTGTGTCATTGAAAAACAGTGAATGTGGGCCCTTGTGCTGGCTTCCTGTTTCACTTAGGCCTTAGGCGTCTCAACAGCGAGAGAATGCAAGAGCGCGAGCCAGCGAGAAAGAAAGACGCCAACGAGGAGAGAGAGAAAAGAGAGCGTGCTGGAGATGGCCTTGGCTCAGCTATGTTGGACATTTGATACGTCTTTTGAGCCCTCACTTATAACGTGAGCAAAAACAAACACATGGGCTGAAAATTTTGAAGTTCTTTTAGAGGGCTTGTCACCCCCCCTCGCACTTCCTCTTTCCCCCAGACTCAATAGAGACCGTTCATGGTGCACATGTAGTTTCTGTAATTGCTGAAACGTAAAACTCACCCTTACTCTGATGTGAAATTACAACTTACACAAACAATACAGGCCTGTAAAATACAACTTGCTCTCACTTCTCCTTTTCTTTCTATTCATTTTTTTTTTTTTTTTACATTGTTTTTCTTGAAACATTTTCATTTATAAGTATTTGTTTCAGGGTAAAAAAGAAAGGGTAACCACAAGAGAAGCTTACAGGGACAATAACAAATAAACTTTATGGCGGCCATTGACATATTATATAAATAGTGTCTTGTTTAAAGGACTAGTTTGGTAGCGTTGGCCTCAGAGGGCAAGCTTCCTGCTGAGGTTTGGCACCAATCTTCTAACAGGGTGACGGCTACACTTTAAAGTCCATGCCATAGCTACCTGACGGTGCAAATTTCCTGTCTCACTCATGCACTTAATTGGCTGATCATGTCACTCTGGATGTGGGAATTACTCAGAGACTCTTGGCTGTGATGGTAGCAGAGCGCCACCTCGAATCTGGGGGGCCAGTCGGCTTGTTTATGTGGGGTAAACACTGTGGTCACTGTGGACGAAGCGGGAGGGGCCAGGTTATGTTAGGTTGGTCCTCCATCAAACAAGATTTTCTGTTGCCCAGTCCAGAGGTAATAGCTTACAGGGCACCAAATGAGCTCATTGGCTGCCATTGACGGCGTTCATTCGCTCCTCCCAGTCAAAATGGATTGGACTTCTAGCATCGTTAATGTCACTAAATAATGAGCATTCACGGCCACTCCTCCCACTTTAAATGAATTGGACGTCTATTGCCGTCCACGGCATGCAATGAGCAGGGGTGAACGTGGCTAGAGTTTCTTGCCGGAATTCTCTGACATGAAGGTCACCACGGAGAGAGAATTTTTAAAAATAATTATCATTTGTTTATTTTTTATTTAATTTTTATGCTTATTTTTAAATAAGTAGGCTAACATAAATGAACAAAAATAAGTCCAGTGCGGTGCGGTTCGTTTCGGTACGGTATGGCACGGCTTGGTACAGTTTGGTACAATATGGTATGGTACGATACAATAGGGTAGGGTAGGGTAGGGTAGTCTTCTGAATATCCCTATCAGAGCAAATAAAATAAATAACCCTCTTCAACTCTTTCCTTTCTCATAAAGATCTGACGAATTTTCTGTTGCATTGCCCTTTTTTATCGCATCAATTCAATAAGCTTGAGCTTGTTCTTTTTTCTTTTTTTTTCTGTTCCAGAAAACGTGCATTTGAGCCAATTAGAGCTAACTATCTCTGCTGATCACATGTCAGTATGTAAGCCAATTGACAACTGAGTCTAAGACAGTTTGCTTTTCTGCAAACATCGACATGACTCGTCAGACTTAGATAACTGCAGCAGCTGAGGAAAGCTTCGTGCCATCCGTGGAATAAACAAGTAATAATTATCCGTGGAAACGGATGACGCTACACAAGCATTTTAGTATGCTTGTTGTTAACACTTGTGTATGTAAATCTGATGTTGTTAGATTGTTTTCTTTTTGGAGATGAGATGCATGTTTGGCAGCCTAGCAGTTTTTTTTTTTCTTTTTCATCATAGGGTTTTGACAGTTGCCATCATATTTTCGTGATCAAAGCACTGTTCAGGCCCTGAATCTTACACCAGAACGGTGTTCCGGACCGTTCTAGCCCACTGGTAATGAGTGAAACACCATGAATTTTTTTTTTCATAATTATATTTTATAAATAACATGAAAATACAGTCATGATTAATGTTGTTAAAGGTGCTAATACTTAAGTTTTTTTTTTTTTTAATGACCAAAAATACTTACTTTCCCAAAAAAGATTTAAAGGTCTTAAGTGTCTACTTTTGAATAGCTGTCCACTAGAATGACAACTGTCCCTTAAAGGGGTTCATTTTTATACTAGTAGAGATGATATAAAATAAATTTGTAACATTAATACTATGTACAAAGTTGAAGTTGCTAATTTCTGCCTACAGTTCAATCCATGACTTTAACAACATTGACACTGAAAAAAACACATTTTCAAGTTCTTATCTACGGTAAGTAAGCGATTCGATGTCAGAACGTATCAGATTCTTTTCTTCAGAGAGGAACACACACGCACAGATGTTGGAGGAAAAACATGTTAAACGATTCTAACTCAAAGGTGCCCGGATTTTCTTTTGGATGTAATATAGCTTTGCTTCCTCTAGTTAAAAATACTGTTTAAAAACTCGCGGCTGATTGTTAGAGGCTGTGCCAAATGCGTGTTGAGTTTTGTCTGGATTCAGCATGAAAGGAAAACCTGGAATCATTTCTACTAAGATGAAAATCACATTTTATATCTATAGTTAATATTTATTCAAGCAGTTGTAGGGATTTTTTTTTGACAGGATCGTGTTGTCTAAGCTGAGTACTGTGCTGTTAAATAAAATGTATATATTTTTTTATTTTTAAGACTATAAAGTGTTCCATAGGATTTTTCCTGAAACAAATAAGTTTCAAATGTGCAAAAGTTAAGCTTTAAATTTGCTCTATATTTGAAGCAAGCTTGTATAACAAAGTCACAGTTAACTGTGAAAATGATTAACATGTTGCCACCCTCAGCCACATTTAGTGTACACACAGACAATCCAGAATAACAATTTAGATCTCTTGAGCGTCAGATCTGCTTGACTGCACGAGTCAAACCATGAATTTTAAACCGCACACACACAAACACTCCCTCTGCATTTTGCTCAGAATGAGCTACATGTCTAGCAGGCTTACCTGTGACCACAAAAGAACAAAAACAAGCAGTGAGTGCAACGTCTGCCAAAGTGCAGGGCTCCTGTTTCTGCATGCACCGTAATGAGCTCTTAATTACCCTGTCTGTCTGGGATACTTGCGCAGAAGTTGCCTTACTGGCATACAACTGTATGCGTGTTTAGTTTTTTAGTGGGGCTATAGGGCAATTGTTTGTGTGCGTGTATATACAGTAGCTTTTAGCAGATGCCCGGGAAACATGTTCTGAGAACAGCATAACTGAGCCCCTTTTTCACAGTTAAGACAAAGAAAATATTTTAGACAAGTAAATGATGCAAGGAGACTTTAGGAGTAGATGGCACCGTGCTGTCTGATTTTGTCACAAAGCTCCAGCTTTTATTTTTTGTGAGGTCTTAGAACATGATGACGAGAGAGTGATGATTCAAACAAGCAGAATTAAAAAGAACTGCATTGGCAAATTACAAGTCTGGCTGGAGTTTTCTGCTGTTTATATGTAAACGCCTTTTCTAAATGGGTTTGATGAAAACAGGACTCTTGTGTTTGAACTTGTAAAACTGCTGTCTGTGCGGTAGTCCTAATACTTCTAGTATTATGCCATTGCCTAACACTCATTTCCACTCCAAAGTAATAGCGTCTTTTGGATTTACTTTATTCCAAGAGCTTTGTACTGTGTCTAAGACACTCATGCAGGATAGCTTATTGAAGTCGACTGGTGACATTGACAACTTGTGACGTAATATCTGATTCAGAGGCGTAACTGAGGGTAAATGCCAGCAGCCGCAAAGAAGGTGTAAAGTTAACACCTAAGAGTCACTGCCCACACGCCTTTTGGTTAAAAACTAGGTTCACTGTTGCACTTATGTCACCAAGTATCTAATTATGATAATGAAGCAACCCGCACTTTGATGGGTTGTGTCTGAGAGATGGAGGTGAATGTGTCTACTTCCACAAAAAGCACTGTGAAAACACTTCAACAAGGTGGGAGGGTGCAGGTCCTTTGTTTAATTATTTGACAGCACTTGTCCTGTGGTATGCCATCATGATGCTAATACCACATATTAAGGTGTGTGGGTTGTACAGCCGTTCCCTTTCCCTGTCTTAATCACGCATGCTTCTTGTAAAAGGCCTCCAGCCATTGGCAGCCCTCACACTAAGGCCTTCGCCCTCCCTCATAGGCTGTAATGATGATAATGTGATGTCTGCTTCAAGTGTATATACAATCACAATGCCCACAAGCCTTTTCACAAGAACAAATCGTGTGTGGCATGGAAGCTAAGAGGTGCTGCCTTTCCTGTGTTATAACTAGTGTTGCATCCATTTAATTTTTTGGCTCCTGATACTGATTTTGACAACTAGCGATACAATGTTTTTTGTTGTTGTTTTTTTTAAATGTTGTTTTGTCTTTTCAAGTATTTTTTTAACACTTAATTGCTGCATAGTCACTTGAGTGTAAAGTAATTGCTATTATGGCTTGGTCAAACACTGCTTAAATCTTTGTCTGCCATTGACGGCGCTAGACGTCCAATCCAGTGGCAGCGAATAAATAAATGTTCATTCGCTGCCACCTTTCCACTGCAAATGGATTGGATATCTACTAGTGATAAACTAATTGGTGGGAGGGTGCATCCTGGCCAAAAAAGAAAGTTTTGATTTTTTGCTGCCATTTACAACAATAGACATCCAATAGCCTACCGCACGATTGCTATTTTTAGACCGCACTATTGTAAACCGGAATGGGGTCAACATAGAAGCGCGCTGGCATACAACCCATGCTAGTACTGCTTCTTTTCGGCCGGTAATCTTTCAAAAAAGAACATGCTGAGGTAATACTGCTGCTATGGAACTTGTAAAAACAACTCTAGACATTACGTAATATGAGGGATTCTTTCTTCATACGTTTCCCGAAGCCAAAAACTCAGAGGAAAAAATTAGAACAACCTTGTACGGACATCCAAAAGACCAGTTTAACGCCAGCAAGGTGAAGCCATTCACCTTCATATGCATTAAACATTTTGCTGGGGGCCATGGTCCTACAGATGACAATGTTGATCCATTGCCTGCCACAGCCTGCCCCGAAGAGGTAAGCCGTTTTGATATTTTTACTTATTTTTTAGCATGGCGTTTTGTCGTGCTGATTCTGTCTGACAATGAATGACCTGAAAAAAATTAAAATGGTATCTGACTGCCACTGCTGTTACCCTTTCTGTCATGAAGAAACAACTTTAGTAAGGGAGAAGTGTAAATAAATAGAATTAAGATTTGTTATCAATGTAAAAATTGAAAGTGTTCGTTGGCTGTCACTTAGTAGCATTTGCAATCGCTACACAAAATACCACTATAAATTACCCCCAAGAACGATCAGAGACGTAAGACAACCAGAGGATATAATATATGAGAAAGACAGGGCATATGGTGGTAAAGGATAGCTTGTTGAAACAGGAGAATGGCATTGTCAGTGGCGTAAGGCAATGCACACAAGAAAAAGGCGTTGATAAAAAAAGCTACCTCTGGATCAGGTCAGCTCTTTTTCCTGTCTTTTTCAGCCCTCGACACTCAAGCCATCTCTTTAACTGAACATTTGTATGTTCTTCCACATCTTTACCAGAGAATTTGGCACCAGGGACATCATTTTCGGACAGAATTGGTAGGTTTAGCTCAGTAAACATCTAATTCGTACACTATTTACGTGCATTTAGCATGACGCACAAGTTTTACCCCCCAGCAACAGTTGCTAACGTCATGAATAATAATGAGCAAAGGTGACGTATTACGTGCAGTGCGCTATTCATTTGAAATGGATTTGACCTCCACTAGTGATAAAGTCATTGAAATTCACAGCGGATGATTGGATGCCTCACTATTGGAATATTATATTGCATCTTGGAGAGGTCAACAAGCACTCCTTTGTTTACGGTGGCGTTTGTAACTGGCAGCCATCTTGGATAGGATGATTGGAAACTAGATCTTGAAAAGTACATATTGAGCAGCTTTGGCACACAATTTCTTCGTACTCGCCGATAACGATGATGTCATTTCGGTGCCCTATCGGTACCAATACTGATCCTCATATTGATAACGGTGCAACACTAGTTATAACCATGCCTACATTTTCATACTCAACACTAAACTTGAAATATGCTTGTATATGAAATTTTACAGCTACCATACAAATTAGCCAGACTGCACTTTGGTATGACATCACATTTTGGACATTATATGATGTCACTAAAGATGTAGACTGATGATGTAAACTGGCCACCTTTTCCAACTCCAGTCGGCACTATTAAGCTCTGCATGCTAAACCTAGCAGGCAATCCAACAGTGTTCCCCTCTTGCCAATGGCTTTTAAAACAATGGATTTGGAATTCCATATGTACAGTGCCTTGCAAAAGTATTCGGCCCCCTTGAACCTTGCAACCTTTCGCCACATTTCAGGCTTCAAAAATAAAGATATAAAATTTTAATTTTTTGTCAAGAATCAACAACAAGTGGGACACAATCGTGAAGTGGAACAACATTTATTGGATAATTTCAACTTTTTTAACAAATAAAAAACTGAAAAGTGGGGCGTGCAATATTATTCGACCCCCTTGCGTTAATACTTTGTAGCGCCACCTTTTGCTCCAATTACAGCTGCAAGTCGCTTGGGGTATATTTCTATCAGTTTTGCACATCGAGAGACTGACATTCTTGCCCATTCTTCCTTGCAAAACAGCTCGAGCTCAGTGAGGTTGGATGGAGAGTGTTTGTGAACAGCAGTCTTCAGCTCTTTCCACAGATTCTCAATTGGATTCAGGTCTGGACTTTGACTTGGCCATTCTAACACCTGGATACGTTTATTTTTGAACCATTCCATTGTAGATTTGGCTTTATGTTTTGGATCTTTGTCCTGTTGGAAGATAAATCTCCGTCCCAGTCTCAGGTCTTGTGCAGATACCAACAGGTTTTCTTCCAGAATGTTCCTGTATTTGGCTGCATCCATCTTCCCGTCAATTTTAACCATCTTCCCTGCCCCTGCTGAAGAAAAGCAGGCCCCAAACCGTGATGCTGCCACCACCATGTTTGACAGTGGGGATGGTGTGTTCAGGGTGATGAGGTGTGTTGCTTTTACGCCAAACATATTGTTTTGCATTGTGGCCAAAAAGTTCAATTTTGGTTTCATCTGACCAGAGCACCTTCTTCCACATGTTTGGTGTGTCTCCCAGGTGGCTTGTAGCAAACTTTAAACGAGACTTTTTATGGATATCTTTGAGAAATGGCTTTCTTCTTGCCACTCTTCCATAAAGGCTAGATTTGTGCAGTGTACGACTGATTGTTGTCCTATGGACAGACTCTCCCACCTCAGCTGTAGATCTCTACAGTTCATCCAGAGTGATCATGGGCCTCTTGGCTGCATCTCTGATCAGTTTTCTCCTTGTTTGAGAAGAAAGTTTGGAAGGACGGCCGGGTCTTGGTAGATTTGCAGTGGTCTGATGCTCCTTCCATTTCAATATGATGGCTTGCACAGTGCTCCTTGAGATGTTTAAAGCTTGGGAAATCTTTTTGTATCCAAATCCGGCTTTAAACTTCTCCACAACAGTATCTCGGACCTGCCTGGTGTGTTCCTTGGTTTTCATAATGCTCTCTGCACTTTAAACAGAACCCTGAGACTATCACAGAGCAGGTGCATTTATACGAAGACTCGATTACACACATTTGGATTCTATTTATCATCATCGGTCATTTAGGACAACATTGGATCATTCAGAGATCCTCACTGAACTTCTGGAGTGAGTTTGCTGCACTGAAAGTAAAGGGGCCGAATAATATTGCACGCCCCACTTTTCAGTTTTTTATTTGTTAAAAAAGTTTAAATTATCCAATAAATGTTGTTCCACTTCACGATTGTGTCCCACTTGTTGTTGATTCTTGACAAAAAAATTTAATTTCATATCTTTATGTTTGAAGCCTGAAATGTGGCGAAAGGTTGCAAGATTCAAGGGGGCCGAATACTTTTGCAAGGCACTGTACCAACATGCCTATTTTTGCACACCTCTTTTCTGACAGTACCATCATACCCAACTGTTGTAGCCTAGTTGTCTGAATATGTACATTACATAACAGCTGTTGATCAGTAATCCATATTAACGTCACTTTATATTGCATAACAACTACATCTGTTGCACTTTTGTCACTATATCACAGTTACTGCACTGTTACTCCAAGTCACATTGTATTTTTGGACAACTCTTCACTCTTCATCACTTACACACCTGTCATTGCAGAGCACATCTGTACCGCTACGTTATGCTTACTTCTGGGTAAATGGCTCTATTTACCTTTGTTTTATGTCCTTAATGTACTATGTATCAACAGTATGTGTAACATACAATAGAAATGGGGCTTGTTTGTTATAAAAACATATCTGAGACAAATTCCATGTGTGTTTCCAACATACTGGCTATAAAAAAATACGATCCTGATTTGGAGTGCTGGTTATAATCTTGGACAAGCTGTCATGAGTGAATTTGTTGACCAGCTTTTACAAAAAAAAAAAAAAAAAAAAAAAAAAAGCAAACATTCAGTATGTATTTCTCCCTAAGTCAGCAAAATGCTCAAATGCTTGTGGGGTGAACCAGGAAACAATTGAAATTGTATTTTGCTTGAGATTTCAAAACATCTTTTTTATACCATAATATAGCAAATCTCTTGGGATAAAATGTTGAGTATATATTATTATTATTATTATTGAATTAATTCCCAGCAATTGAATTATGAATTCCATTTATACGTTAAGACAAATGTCATACACTAGCCTTCTGTGTACAGTATTGTGTATTGTACAAGTGCAGCAATGTTTGTTTTTCTGATAAGTCACTGATTGTTTCCATGTTTTCTGTACAGTACAAGCCGTGCAAGGGATCTGCATTACCATCAACAGTAAGTTCGGGGCATGTGGGAGCTGTATAAAAGTCCCTGTGTTATCCTTAGTCAGCTGCTAGATACTGTAGGACCAACAGTGTAGGTTCATTCTGGTGACTCAGTGCTGGGTAAGCTGAGCACAAGGCCAAACAGTGATTGTGATACACACTGATAGTACCGCACCCACGCATGGTCCCGCGCTCACAAACAAGCGCCCCTGAACACAGCAACATGCTGATACAAAGGTAATGAGATTCATTAGCCATCATGAGAACTAAAGAGTGGGCGGGAAGAGAAGGAAAGCAAACGGTGTGTGTTTAGTCTGTGTCAGTCCAGACATGGAATCTTGTTAAAAAGTCTCTGACATATGACGGAGAGTGAACACTCATCTTCACCCACGCAGCTGTTCACAGTGTATGCACACATCGCACCACCTAAGTCTGAGTCTAAGCCCGCTATCCTTCTGCCCCTTACACCCACCCCCCAGTATTCAGCCAGTCTGAGAGTGACGTGATTGCCAAGGTAGCGGGCAGCTGTTACATTCCTGAGGCTGTCGTGTGTGGAGTGCAGAGGCCAACTTCTGCACCCACGCCAAGTTTGAGCTGGCAGCATCAGCCGTACCACCTGCCCCCAGAGCTGCACGCTGTGAGGCCTTGGACCCGCCAACGCAGGGCATGCAGGGACAAAGCGGACACAAATTTCCTCTTCGCCAACCAATGCTTCTAAAATTGGGGGACATCACTGACCACTTTCTTGAAATGCTCATTCATAGTGCAGGTTTGATGTTTTGTGCTGATCGATTAGACAGATTTACACTACAGACATTTTCCACGCTACATTTCCATGAGCTATACCATATTGGCAATATGCAATTGGGCACAAACAAAGGAACATTGAAGCATTACACTCCACTATTTGAATGCGAATGTCAGACAAGTTTAACCCCTTGATGCCTGAATTCTTTCAGTGCTATTGATAATGCCAGAAGTCCATCCGTGGCTTCTGCTGTGAATTTAAATGAGTTAATAATTAGTTTATGACTATTAGACGTCCAATTACTTTGATGTGGAGGAAAATGGCAGGAAATGAACATTTGTTTGCTACCAGCTACTTACATACAAAAGAGTAATCATTAAAAAAAAAAAAAAAACTGAATACAGAAAATTAAATTAAAATACAGCTAATATTTGGAAAATCCTGAAGTTAACTATAAATAAATAAAAGTAAATAAAGAAAAATAATAAAAATACAACATATATATTTAATTACAAAAATTATGAAAAATATAAAAGAATACAGCTAAAATTTGGAATATCTGAAACTTGAAAAAAATCATAAGATAAAGTAAATATGGAAAATTAATAAAAGTACAAAATATTGACTTTATAGCCAGATGAAATTTTGAAAATTATTAAGTTAAAAAAAATCATAAAAACATACCTAAATAAAAGTAAATATGGAAAATTAATAAAAGTACAAAATGTATATTTAATTTAAAAATTATGAAAAATCTAAAAGAGGACTTTATAAATCCCTCCTTTTAAATTATTTTTAAATTTTCCAAATATTATTTAGTTTACTCTTTGAAAGGTTTTGTTATAATTAATTTTCAAAATTTTCTCTTATTTCTTCTTTTTAAATGTTTTTTATTTTTTATTTTGATTGATTGATTTTTTTTATTATACATACGTGTAGTTTGTTTTTCATTTTAATATTTCAGTGTTTAATACATTTTCTATATTATCTTTCTAGTTCCTTTTATTTTACAATATTTGTTTTGTATGTTTTTTTTTTTTTTTTAATTTAGGACTTTTCATTTTTGTTGTTGAAATTTTCAATAATTTTCCATATTAAGTTTTTAAAAAAATTTCTTTCTTTTTAAAATTATTACGGTGTACTTGTATATTCCCCCAAATGTGTTTTTTAAAGTATATTTGTTAAATGTAAATTAAGGCATCAAGGGGTTAAATCACTCAAGTAATTAGCAGAGAAAATGATAAAATGAGTGAATGAAATGAAATAAAATTCTTGTTCTGTTCTAATACTTTTCTTTGGTGACGTCACACAAATTGTTGGGTGTCAGGCATGTAGCAATCACGCTCGCCAGGCTCTTTGAACGGCAAACAAACAACCTTGACTTTGTTATGAGTGTTGTATATACTGTACACTTTATCAAGGCTTACCTGGTGTGGTACTGAGGTGGCTTTGTGGAAGTGGCCGAGGATTATTGTTGACTGGACCTATCCGCATGCTTCGCTGGTAGCGCTCGATCTCTGACAGCCTGTCTGAAAATTGCTTCTGGGAGTCTTCCATTTTCACTCTGTGCCCTGAAAAACAAAAGTCAAACTATGGTTAACACACCAAGTGCAAAAAAATCACACAGAAAAGCTTAACACAAAAATTCAAAACAAATCTCTTGGTCAATGACTTGAACTGTAAGGACCATTATTGCTTACCACTTCAAATCAGAATCATTCACAATGGATGACGTTATATAATGGGCCAATGTGACCCTGTTTTCAACCTCCAAATGCAAAAATATTGTTACGAATGCTGGCAGACCTTGAAATACATGGGGCCAGACTCTAGGATACCCAGGCTGCACCTGCTGTCGTGTCATCCAAAGATAACAGCAGTAAAAGTGCTGGAAATGACTTCCCGAGATATGTTATTTTCCTCAAATTGTCACGCAAAGAAATATTGAACACATGCATAACCGGTGGTGACGGACCCAGCACTTAGTCACTGGGAAACACCCAGAAAGAGCAAAAAGAGCATGCAGTCATTAGTTTTTTGTGTGTTTGTGTGAACATGAGCTGACTTTTAGCAACCTTAATCTTTATGTAGACCCCAAAAGACTAACACCCTCCTTTGCTTTAATAAGAAACCTCTTATCATGGCTTTTAGCTCACATGTCTGCTTACATGAACACCACACACTTTACATTTATCTGGACACACCTTAAATGTCCGAGTCCGGATGAGGGTTATTCCCTCTAATGGGAGGAAGAGATTTTAATGTAACTATCAATGCACCAAAACTGTGTGTGTGAACCAGCATGTATACATTCTGTGGTTTTCTCATTGGCATCTCTGCAGACTACCCTAATGTGAAGTAATGGCTGGATTTGAATATTTTATCACTATATAAAGGGGGCAAGGCAGACGGACCAATATGGATTTTGCCCGTCCTTTCTCTCCCTGACCCATGGGCAATATATCTTCACTTGGAGGCTGACCCATGGGTAAAGTTTCCTCTCGTTTACCGCTCTGTCCATTTGGTTGTGCCCACCGCCTCCACTCCATCCCCTCTTTACCAACAATATAGAAATATCAACCTGCGTATCCCCCCACATACGTACACAAAGGCTTCACTGCGTTGACAAGAAAGCTCCTACAGACATTGTGCCACGCCTTCCCATAGGGGACCGACCCATGCAGAACGTTGAGATGGCTTTCACTGTGATAAACGCAAACACACGCTGCGTTCTAACCCCGGATTTAGGTAGAAACATGACAAAGGTTTTACTGCATACAAGCGGGCAGGAATGTCTCAAGAGTGATTTGGTCGAGGGTTCAAGGTAATTATTATATTATATAGCACAATGCATGCACTTTGAAACGTTGTGAAAAAAATCAATTGATAAAATTGTGTGTAATTTTGGCTTGAAATATTTATGTAAAATGAATGATAACTGCCCGTTTTTTGCTTTTAATAAAGAATCTAGACTGTTTTACGTTCATATCTATAGAAGTTCTGCGATTTAAGCATTTATTGACAAGAACTTTCAACTTTAAAAAGCTCTTTGTTTCGTGACGGCCGCCATGTTGGATTACACAATACTGTAAATTTTGCTTGAAATATTTACGTAAAATTAACAAAAACTGCCCGTTTTTTGCTTTTGACGAAGAATCTAGACTGTTTTACATTCTTATCTATAGAAATTCAGAGATTTAAGTATTTATATCGAAGACTTTTCAATTTGAAACGCTCTTTGTTTCGTGACGGCCGCCAAGTTGGATTACACATTTTTTTTGCTTTTAACCAATAATCTAGACTGTTTTACATTCATATCTATAGAAATTCCAAGATTTAAGCATTTATTGACAAGAATTTTAAACTTAAAACACTCTTTGTTTTGTGACGGCCGCCATGTTGGATTTTGTATGTCTACACAATAGCGGAATTCAACCTAAATAAGTTGTGATTGTATATTGAAAAATGGCAAATTTTGCTTTTGTGGAGTAAAAGTAAGTTGAATCTGCATTCTTTCCTCAAGTATTAAATTTCTGATGTGAAGATCGAATGATTTGTTTGCTGTTGAAAACTACATTAAAAGAAAATAATAATAAGTTGCTATTTTGGACAAATATATATGATATGTTAAATATTGCTATTGATCCTGCAAATAGAGGTGATCATCTCTGCATTTGATGATTTTTGTGCATCTGGAGTAAAATTTTATAGCCATTTTAAGTTTTGTTATACTTGTATAAAAAATAATTAATGAGGATTTTATTAGGGAATGATTTTAAATTTTTTGATGTCGCTGCTCGTGGAGACTCATATATGCCTAAGGGAGGTGCCTGTTATGGTTTTAGGTCGCTAGCGGCTTTGGTTTTGAAAATATTACAATCTGCCCAGAGCCCTGTGTCCCATCAACTGATAGTGAAGTCTGTGATATAATATTATCTGAAGTGAATGCTGGTCATCTTTTCAACACAACTCCCAGTGCCTTAGCAACAAAGAGTGTAATGTGTGAGAAAAAGAAAGACTCACTAATGACTCAACTGTCTGAGCAGACATAGCAGTTCTGTTCATTTTTTTGGGATGTGATTCCACCCACCCGGCCAGTCTGTGCCATACCCTACGAATATGTTGAGAACACACACTCTGATACACGAAATGGACAAATTTACAACTGGCCCTTTCTTGTATGAGAAGCGGATCATGTTTTTTTTGCTCTTATCTTTGCAGCCTCAATCCCTCAGATGTTGAACGAGGGTGCCTGATCAAGTTTTTACACTCATTCAACCATTAATTGATGATTCTTGTTTGTACATTGGGGCACAGTCATGCTGAAACAGAAAAAAAGGATCTTTCCCAAACAGTACCCACACAACCGCTAGCATAGTATTGCTAAAAAAATGACTTGGTAAAATTAAATTAGGATGAGATTTGTGGAATGATGGTTAGCACTCATATTGCAATGATACGGCACTAAAATTCCATCGTCGGTATTGATGAAAATAAGAAACAACGTGCTGATGCTGAACAATATGTACTGTTTGAGATTTCGTTTCCAAGCAGTGGTTGACCAACTCAAAAAGATGGCCGCCGGCGCACTTCCTAAAGTGATGATGGACATCTAATAGCGTACCGCACGAATGCTATTTTTAGACCGCAAGGCTGTGTGACGTCACCATCATAAACCGGAAGGGGGTCAACATAGAAGCGTGCTCACATACAACCCATGCTAGTATTGCTTGTTTTCTGCCGGTAATCTTTTAAAACAGAACATGCCGAGTAAACACTGCTGCTATGGAACTTGTAGAAACGACTCTAGACATTACGACTGTCCACATATGAAGGATGTTTTCTTCATACGTTTCCCGAAGCCAAAAACTAAATTAAAACTAAAAACTAAAAAAATGTGAACAATGGATCAACTTGTTTGGACGTCCAAAAGAGCAGTTTAACGCCAGCTATGTGAAGCCATTCACCTTCAGATGCAGTAAACATTTTGTTTGGGGCCATGGTCATACAGATGACAATCCTGATCATTGCCTGCCACAGCCTGCTCCGAAGAGGTAAGCCATTTGGATATTTTTACTTATCTTTTAGCGTGGCGTTTTGCCTTGCTGACAATGTTTGTCTATCTGACAATGAATGATCTAAAAAATAAATAAATTTTGTTATATATCACAACAGTCATGTAGGCCTATTTTTCTAAAATACGGATGTTTGACCTTGGTCTTTTTTTACTATGCCTGTTCATGCCTACAGGTAGGCTCTAGATTTAACAGCTTTACCTTTTCTGTTGTAAAAAACAGAAAACACACTTAGTAAGGGGGAAGTGTAAATAAATTAATAGAATCAAGATTTGTTATTAATGAAAAAATTAAAGGTGTTCGTTGGCTGTAACTGAGTACCATTGGCGATCGCTACACAAAAGTAGCAATATAAATTACCCCAAAGAATGGTCGTAGAGAGACGTAAGACAACCAGACGATATAAAATACAAGAAAGACAAGGCATATGGTGGTTAAGAATAGCTTGTTGAAACGGGAGAACGTAATTGTCAATGGCGTGAGGCAATGCAAACAAGAAAAAGGTATCGATAAAAAAGCTACCTCTGGATTAGGTCGGCACTTTTTCCATCTTTTTCAGCCCTTGCACTCAAGCAATCTCTTTAACTAAACATTTGTTTGTTCTTCCACATCTTTACCAGTGAATCTGGCACCTAGGCCATGATTTTCGGACAGAATTGGTAGGTTAAGCTTAGTAAACATCTCGTCCGTACACTATTTACATGCATCTAGCATGAGGGACAAACGCAGGTTTGACCCCCCCCCTAGCAACATGTGCTAACGTCATGAATATTAATGAGCAAAGGTGACATGTTACGTGCGGTATGCTTTTTTGTGGCGTCCAATTTCAAAGAGTTTATTTTATCCTTCAAATCGACTGGACGTTTAGTGCCGCCAATGCGTTAAAACCTAAAATTTAGTGTATCTCTGGCCAAGATGTACTGTCCCACAAATTAGTTTATCACTTGTAGACGTCCAATCCATTCGAAGTTGGAGGGTGGCAGCGAATGAACGTTTGTTCATTCGCTGTCACCCTCCCACTTTGAATGGGTTGGACCTCTAACGCCATCAATGGCTGCCAATGAATTGAAAAGTAAAATTTGTTCTGGACATGATGCACACTTCCACCAATTAGCTCATCACTGATAGACGTCCAATCGATTTGATTGGTGACCAATCCAATGTGTACAATCGCTATAAACAACAACAAAACAAAAAAATTAAATGGATGGAACCTCATTAAGACGTAGTTGAACCAATTAAAGCGAAGTAACTTTACTACTCCTATACAGTAGTCTGTTTTACTCACATACAGTCTGTTTAGTTTTAACTCACGAAGGAAGGCAGGAATGACATTTTTTCCCTCTTTCCCCCCTCTCACATACGCTGACACACAGTCTGTCACCCACACTGAGGCTACTGTCTGGTCTGGGGGCTGCCAGGGGAGGAACCCTTCCAAATATAGCTGCTATATGTGTCCTTGTGTTGTTATTAAGAGATTTACACCACCTCAAAAGGATCAGGTCAGGGAAATGATATATCCCAATGATCGCTGGTTGGAAAAAAAAAAGGGCAGAGAGGCAGGGGAAAAAAATGATAATTGGCCAGTTTTTCGAAGGCCACAAGAGGAATAGTTTGTCTCTTTAGTGATCATTCAAGCTGGCCGCAAGCGCACACACACTTCAGTCCCGTTTCCAGGGGAAGGTTAGTGTGGGGTGAGAGGGTTATTTTGGGGGGGGACCACAGACTTCATTAGAATGACGCCTGGAGCTCATTAACACGAGGGCCACAGACGCTGTTAACACCTCTAATCAAGCGGGAGGCTGCATTAAACGCTCTCCCTCACCTTCTCAAATGTTTGCCGAAACTCTTTCGCCCAACCTGCTACTTCTGTCTCCTTGGATGCTTCCCAGATCAGTTCAATTGACTTACACACTCATTTTCCCAAACACACATGCGTTGGTGATCAGTTTGTTTATCTTTAGATTTTTTTATTTTTTTATTTTTTTATAAGGGACCCCTAGTGCAGGGGTCAGCAACCCAAAATGGTGAAAGAGCCATATTGGACCATAAAACTAATATGTCTGGAGCCGCCCCAAAAATCAAAGCCTTGTATAAGCCTTGTAATGAAGGCAACGCATGCTGTATGTATCTACTGTATATTAGCTATGTTAGTCTACCATCAAAATGACTAAGTTGGTTACAAATATATAATCAGCCTTCATGATGAAATTATTATTTTCCCTGCAGTGCATCCCATAGAAAATGACGCACCACGTGACTACTCTGTTGTACTTTTTTGTACTAGTTTAACTTGATTACAATATTAATGAATTAGAATCATGTTTGCCCTCCTACAGAAACCAATGCAAAACATACAATATATTTACCTCCCCCATCTTTTTCCATTTTTAAACCTTTTTGAAAAAGCTCCAGGGAGCCACTAGGGCAGCACTAAAGAGCTGCGTGCGGCTCATGAGCCGCGGTTTGCTGACCTCCGAGCTAGTGGCAAAGAACAGATGTCGAGCGTCTTGATACCTAAATTTACATTTAATAATTATACATAAGCCATTGGAAGAATACTTAAGTACATAAAATTAGAGTCGATAAAACAAAAAAAACAAAAACTAAATATAGAAAATTAAATTGAAAAATACAGATAAAAATGTGAAATCCCTATGCAGTGATCCTTAATTTTTGTGCGGTTTATGGGGACTACTGCACCCTGTGAAAACTGAAAATCTGCAAAGTAGAGGCGCAGCTTATTAACATACGTTATTTTTTTTTTTTTTTTTTGGGGTGTGTTTAATGTATCTATTCAGGTTTAACAGCATTGGACATAGATACATATAAGACATGCCCCCCCCCCCAAAAGTATAATTACAAACATAATAAAACAAAAACAAACAACAACAAAAAAAAACTTTATTTGTATATGTATACTCTAATTTAAGCACTGAAAATGTAATAATTATGTTATAAATGACTATATTATATGTATAAAAGAAAACAATGATTTGTACATGTATACATGCAAATATCTTAAAATTTTAAAATAAAATACTGTGTTATTATTATTATTTATTTATTTATTTTTTATTGAAAAAAAATCTGCAACGGACTGAGAGCGTGAAGTATAAAGCGCGAGGTAGCGCGCGATCACTACTTTGGTTCCCTCTAGTTATAAAATCCTCTTTAATTTTGAGTCACTCAAATCAAATGCCAAATGTAGATTTTATCTCCCCAAAAAGTGTTTTCCTTGCTGAAAACTAACAAAAATCTAACAAAAAGACTTATTGTCTCGCAAAAAAACAAAAAACATTTAGGATGGCAAAGTTTATACACGCATAACATACCATTTTTAACAATAACAAAACAGTAAGACTGGTAACTATGGGTTGTCATGGCAATGGGTGTGACTTAATGCGCGTTATCCTAAATATTTTGAAATACACAGCATGCATTATTATTATAAAAAAAAATGCACACTATTCTAGAAAATCCTTGTTGAAGAGCTTGTCTAAACCCACATCCCACTGTTAACCTTCATGTTGAGGTTAATAGTGTGTCTTTGGCTTGTTGACCCCAGTTGTAGCCACGCGCCAGATACGTCCGCCATCATTTGACTTCTACTCTGCAGGGCCAGAGGGTTGCCTGAGATACATAGCAGCCCCTTTTCTGAGGGGTTTTTGTGGTCGGATGAATATTTTATGTGTCAGGGTGCACTTAGGAGAGAATGCCCTGTTTTTCTTGCTATGATATCATAACCACAAGATAGAGCTGGGAGACAGGGGCCAGCGCACACATGAGGCCTAAACAGTGGCGCTCAATATGTAGCCAAGCAGAAATGGATGCTGCAGATTTACTAGCCTCCTTTTTGAATCATCTGAAAGCATTATGGAAGTCTATGAAGAACAAATAAAATGCTTGATATAAAATGTCTGGTATTAATAATGTACTGAGAAGGAATGGGCGTGTTGTCATCACCCACGCTTAGTTTTGTGAGTGTTATATTTCCTGATAGTGTTTTATCTTCGCTGCAAAATGACTTCCCTTGTAGTGTGCACTTCAGTTCTATACTGCACATTTAGGGGTGGAGATGTGAAAAGTTGTTTTTCACAAGAGCATGTCAAGATGGTGTTTCATTGAGTTTGTCACTAGAAGACAGCTAATTCAAATAGATTGGATGCCTATCGCCGTCAATGGTGTTATGATATAGATTATTGTTAAATAAATATGGGAGTACATTCAAGATAAAAGTGCTAATTACTACTTTTGAATTGATCGTTAAGCATAATGGGATTAATTGCAATTAATCTCACGTGATAATTGAGATTTAAAATTAGTATTAGTAGACAGAGGTGGGCAGATTAGCCAAAATTTTTACTCAAGGTAGAGTAGTGATACTTGAAAATAATATTACTCAAGGAAACGTAAATGTAGTCATCCAAAAAATGTACTCAAGTACAAATAAAAAAGTATTGAGTAACATTGTGAGTAACTGCTTAGGATGTTTGTTTTTATTTATTTATTTAAACAACCGTATTTTTTTCTTAGCACAAACTTATCTATATGAACTGTTATTATTATACTCTACTCTAAACGATTACATAACCACATTAAGCCACAGAAATACAAAACAACCCCCAATGAATTCTGGCATTTTGATGACCGCGCTGTATGTCAAATACTTAAATTTTTACGGTGCTTTTAAGACGACTTGTGTTTGAACAAGCCGGCGTGATCGTAGAACGTTGAGCTTGAGTCTGATTGGTATCATGGAGTCATGTGATTAATGTTGCGATGTCTCATTGGTGAAACTGTTGACATCTCTGGCAAAAATTAAGAAAAAGTAAAATCCAATATGTAGAATAAAGAGGAAAAATGCAACGACTAGTGCAACCTAAAATAGCAGAGTAAGAGTAGCGTTTCTTCTTCACAAATCTACTCAAGTAAAAGTAAAAAGTATGGCTTAGTAAAACTACTCTTAAGCCCCTTTCACACATATCTGAAGTCCAGATAATTCCCGGGATTTAAACTGGTAGCCCTGATGTGTGAAAGCAATTTCGCGGAGATGACACGGACATTAACCGAGTTGCATCCTAGTATAATATCCAGTACTTAACCGGGACGCAGCATTTATGAAAGCAGCCAGTTAATTTCCGAGTCACAGCGCGAAGGCTGACGATGTAAATATCATGGCGGGCCGAACGTCATTTTTTATTACATCGCAGTAAGACGACAAACGGTAAACAAGCATCCCAATTATCCACATGGCAAACTGGGAATAGCTAAATTAAACAGGAAACATTACGAAATTAGATTGCTATTGGATCGTACAGCCAAGGAAGAGACAGTCCATTGTCCATTTTTGGAAATGTGTGGTTTACTTGCCGATGCCCAAAAAAATGACGTAATGTCCAGGTTATAAAATACCGCCAACTGCCCTCCCTGCACAGAGAGTGTCGAGTCGTCAACACGGGACAAGTCTGAAAGTGTCCAACCCCGATTATTCCCGAGACATCTCTCCATGTCTGAAAGCCATGACACGGGTAAATCCCACAACAAATTACACAGGAATTTACCGGGATATAAGTCTGACAGGGGCTTTAGAAGTACATTTTTCTCAAAAGTTACTCCTGTAAATGTAACGGCGTAAATGTAATGCGTTACTACCCACCTCTGTTAGTAGGTAAAACATAAGCATTAGTTATGTATTTGTATTTGTTAAATGTTTTTTCAGGCATCAAGGGGTTAAACACAAGCTCTGGTTAGTCAAGGAGTGGGTGCTTTTTCAGGGGCAAACTGAAACTCTATCTAGACAGCAAAGGGCAATACGTGCTTTGGCCCCAACCCAAGTCTACACCATGTATATCTGAAGTGTAAATATTTGTATTTGCAATATAAATGGACTTGATAGGCAGTAGATAACAGGTTAGAATTGAAGTTGACAGCATGAATCACACATTGAAATGAAAGCTATGTCTGGACTGTGAAGTCCACGGCTGGCACGATAGAGGGTTGATAGAAAATATATCACATTGCTATTTTCAGACATCCAACGTGATTTGCACAAATAGTTGGTGTAGAATGTGCCAGCTAATCAAAAGTTGAGCTGGGAAACACGATCGCAGGTTTGTTCAATTTTTAAAGTGGAGCAACAGTTGAAGCGTGTGAGCAAACTTCCGTTTTAACAAGGTTTCAACATCTGTTGAGTCAAGTCAAAGCACACCTGTCTTTCTCTTCCTCCTGAGCCACTAACAGCCTTGCTGCCACCCTGCCTGTCTTTCCGCCTCTTTTGCTTCAACTTCCCTTTTTGTTTTTCTTCCACCGACGCACAGCTCGAAGTGGATTACCGCAGCAGTACACAGCCCGGTGCTACCAAGGCCACCAATCACACATTTAGGTATTTCGACTGGGGCAAATCAAAGTTCTTGTTTTGAGGCTGACCCTGAAGGATGTGGTTTTTACCCTCACTCGGTGATTGTGGCTGTCTCGTCTGAGCCTAAATGAGTCCATGCTTGCCACACGCAGACGTTACACAACTGAAAGCTCATTTACATAAGCTTTTTGAAAGAGGATAATAGTCTTTATATTAAGATTAAAAGTGAAGATTAGTGCTGCACCGATACAATTTTGTGGCTTCCGTTACGATACCCACACACATACACAATATATATATATGTATGTATATATATATATATATATATATATATATATATATATATATATATATATATATGGCTCAAAACACAGACAAGCACCCCACTTTAAAATGAACTGCTGTATTTTAAGCCAAAAGAACAATTGTGTTTGATAGTACAATATGTCTATATGCTGCCACAGCAGTTTCATGCCGCATTAAGCCCCCAAACTATTTTTAATTTGTCGGTTTTATCCTGGAGACCCCCCTTTACAGACACCTCGCAAACCGCATTTGTTTAAACCCAGCCATTAAAACAAGGTAAATAATTATATTCATTATTCAAAATGTCTATCATTTTTAGCTTACAAACATTAAATGATGTCAAATATTTAGTTAAACAAAAAACAAAAAGAAAAAGACGTTATAAAATTATTCACTCGCATATTTTAAACTTTTGAACAAATTACGTCACAATGGAATAAATAGTGTCTGTAAATAGGTCACGGATATCCACCTCATAACTATCAGTTAATTGTATTTTTTTGTTACTGTCGCATTTTCCCCGATATTTTAGATGATACATATTCGTTCCAAAAAACAAAAACAAAAAAACAACAACAAAAAAAACGTTTAAAAGGGTAAATATTTGAAAAAGAAAATCTAGATCACTACTTGATGTCTGCGAATTCTGCATTGCCACCCTTATTATATTACCGTGTTTCACCCATAAAATCCCCAAAAAGTCCGACTGTAACCATTCACTGCTGTGTCTTGACACTCGGTGATACATGCTACAAGGAGTTTTTGGATCAAAACAAGGCAAGTACCTGATAATATCTCATTAAAATCATGGTGTCTTTAATTATGCTCTCTCATGCTCTCACCTCGAGTTAAGGTTTAGGGTTTATTTATTTATTTATTTTTAAATACCCTCCTGTTAAAAATTGTACTCCCCCCAGAAAATTGAAATTTTAAGTTTTCCAATGATTTACAATTTTGAAATTTGGCCAAAATTGGGGGTCTCAGAGCGGAACTTCAAGTCACCTGAGTGTTTTCCTTTATATATATATTGGCTGCCATTGGCGGCATAGCCATTCGTTCATTGGAGGCCACTCTCCCACTTCAAATGGATTGGACGTCTACTAATGACAAACTAATTGGTGGGAGGTTCATCTTGGCCAGGAGAACAAATTAGGTTTTTTTTTGTTTGTTTTTTAACTCTACGGCTGCCATTGACAGCGATAGATGCCCAATCCATCTCAAATGGATTCAAATGGACCTCTACTAGTGAAACACTCACAACAGCAGAAGGATGATTGGACGCCACACGATTGGAAGGGGAAGGGTGACAAGCGCTCCATTTTTGACAGCGGCATGCATAGCAGACGGCCATCTTGGATAGGGCGACCAGTGGTTGGAAACCAGATCTCGAAGAGTAAATAATGCATAGCTTTTGCACGTTTTTTCTTAGTACTCCCTGATGATGTCATTTTAGTGAGGGTACAGGATCTGTGCTAGAAGCCAAATTGTTTGAAAAATTAAAATCATTTTAGTGCAGGTTTTTTTTTTCATTGCTATCTTATCCTTCATAACCCTGCAGTCCCTCAGGCAGATGCAGCATTTGTCTCGGGGGACAACAGTAGTGTGAAAATCCCCCTCCCGTCAACGGAAGTTGCTACACTAGACTGCTTGAGCAGAAAGCGGCCTTCCTTTTCTGATAAGACGATAAAGCTCACTGCGTGTCTTCTAAATGTGTGTGTAGAGGAGGCAGTGCCACGTAAGGGCAGGCCTATAGGGATGCAAGTTGAGGCATGCAAAGAGAAGCAAGGGGTGCCAAATGCACCCGGATTCCCCACCAACACAATAGGGCCCGTAGCAGGCTTCACAGCAATCAACCTGCTTTTGTCCTGCCACTTGTTTTTCTTGAGGCGTTTAAGAGGATGAGCTTTTTTTTGTGCAATTCTCAGTGCGTCCTTAAATGTTTTTATTACATTTATATACAACAGTAGTATTAAACATGCGGCCCAAGGGCCAAGTACAATATTTAGTAATATTTCGTGGCCCTCATTTGACATCTGATTGTAGTATTAGAGTTGCCCTCATGTATTTTGTGATCAGCAATTAAAAAATATATAAATAATTTTACATAAATTATTATAATAGTAATAAATGAAAAAAGGAATTTAAAAAAGCTAACTAAAAAAAAGCAAAGAGTAAAAAAACCCCACAAATATTATAAACAAAATAAAATAAATATTAAAACTTAAAAAAAAAAAATTGGTTGTAAAAAAAAAAAAGAATATTGACATAAATTCAAATAAATGGGGCCTGTGTGTATATTGCATTGGGATTTTCTTTTTTTTAATTTTTTAATTTTTATTTTTTTTTAAACCTGTCCTGTTCAGCTGTTTGACACAGAGAATGGAAGTCTAAGTGCCCGGATTCTGAACAGTTTCACATTGAGAGTCTGACATACTCCCATTGTGATCATTCAAAATACCTTTTTATTATGACAAAGCAGCGAACAGGAAGGGATTATGGGGGGACAGAAGAAAAGAAATACAAGAGAAGAAGGAAAAGAAACACATACACAAACAACAACTAGAAACAAAACAAACAAACAAAAAATAAATATTAAAACTTTAAAAAAAAATTGGTTGTAAAAAAAAAAGAATATTGACATAAATTCAAATAAATGGGGCCTGTGTGTATATTGCATTAGGATTTTCATTTATTTATTTCGTTACAAATCTCTTGTAACCTTACTCTTTAGCTTTTATCGACGGCAACAGACGTTCCAGCCTCTCATAGTTAAAATGGATTTGACATCTATTGCAGTGAATAGGTATTTTCAATATCAACTTCCCTCTTTTACTAACTACCACCACACATATTCTGTGACCTGGGCTGGTAGAGCTATAACTTTTGAACAGATGTCCCCTGTACTCTTGGAAAGGATTAATAATACTGTGATCGTTTGGTAAGCTTTTGACTGTCTTATTGTACAGATATAGATGTGAGCGACTCAATGTGCTTGAACCGAAATGTAGCAGTTAAAGTGTTGAGACATTGAGCGAAAGCTGGGGCCTCTCTTTAAAGCTGTGGGAAAGGAAAGAGCTGCTGATGGTTTTGCAAACGTGAATCCAATGCCACTAGAGGTGTCAAATGCCTTCTAACACATTAGAGCATACTATCTCACCCACAACACTGTGCCCTTCTGTGCTTATGTGTCAGGGGGGAGAATCTGTTCTCCCTTTGTTTTTAGAAGAAAAAGGCTCTTACTCCAGAAGTCTTTTCAAAGTTTACTTATGATCACAAGGAAAACATCAATCACACACGGAGTACAACGATGCTCTGAGGCGGCAGAGCTCAGAGAACTGTTATCATACTGAAAGACGGGGTTAACTGGTAAAACAATGGCTCCATGATTATAAGAAAAAGACATCATATCGTGAAGCGTAGGTGGCCAGGCCGCCCTTTACCAATTAAATGTTACATTTTACCTTTTGAAGAACAGCTTTATCCTTGAGAGCGCCTGCCTGCCTTCCCTCGCCTCAAGATGTAGACGTCTGCGCTCTGAATTATAAATTTTTGAGATAACACTTGTACAATAATAAAGCTTAAGCTATATATCAACATCTGAGAAGCATATGTTGCGACGCAATTCCTTGACATTATGACAATGAAGTTAAAGTAAAGTTTGAAATATCAAATGTGAGCATTTTCCCACTCTTTTCACACTGTCACTAGAGGTAGAGTACCAAAGAACGGGCCTCTCTCTTTTTTTGTTATCTTCTCAATACGGTTTTAGATGCCAAGGCTTTCCTCAATGTGTACTACCTTTGGAATGACAAAAAAGACCTTGCTTTACCTATTTTTTGCTCACTGTGTCTATCCAATAAAGCCTGAAGAAATAAACATCCAGACCACATAGTGATGGTACACAAAGTCCTTTCCAGTAACTAGCAGGTGCTTACCCTGCCACACACACACACACATATATGTAGGCACACACACTCCACTTCACCCCTCTGGCTGATGCCTTGACGAGAGAAAACGGTTTATTGTCATAATGCAGCCGAGGAGAAAATATTCCCCCACTCATGGGCCATTTATTTTTCTAAATGCAGATCGGAACTTTTATTGAATTATGCCTGAAAGCTTGTAATGGGTCCCTCCTGTGTGGGTTCGAGTAAATATGGAAGAGCGAGGACACACAGAGCGGGCATTTTACTTCCCCTCATAGGTAAGTAAACAGGAAAGACGCTTGGCTGTTGCATTTAGCGGCTGGAGGGGAGACGGAGGGAGGTGAGCAGCAGTGTTGGCGGCAAGTCTCGCTCATTCTCTGAAAATGTCCTTCTTGGGCATACTTGCATGATCGCAATGAATTCAGAGTGTTGTCTGAGGCCTCTGTAAATAATTTGGTAATTCATAGTGTGTCTGGGTGTTCTATCTGGCGTCAGCAAATATAGGGTGGAAATTTTAGTCTGAGTGGAAAAAGAGAGGGCACTTGAGCCTGAGGCTATTGTGGCTTTCACAGACATCAGATGGCTTTAAAGAGCGCATATTACACACTTTGACAATCTTCCCCCCCCCCCTTTTGGTAGAAAAAATGTCTCTCTTTGCTGCAACTTCAGTGCTGCTAATCGGCAAATGAGCGTGCTTTGATAACTGTTTCGTAACTGTTGAGTTGAAGTTATTTGGACAAATGTATTGAACAAAAAGTTGTGGGTGCGACAGACCAAAGTGACCTATGAACTCATGTGGGGGTAGAAATAATAATGTTTATTTTTATTATTATATTTTACATACCAGTACTTATATTTATATAAATTTAATGGAAATTCATATTCAAACTTCAGGGCAAATTTCTATTCATTTCACAGTTTGTTCCATAAAATAAGTTACAATAAACAATTTAATAATTCATTCACTGCTGTTGACAGCGTTAGATATTAAATCCAGTTCAACTAGGATTGGTTGCATTGAGTGATCATGTTTCACAGCTATTGACGATGCTAGACGTCCAAGTCATTTTGACAAATGGCTGTCGTCGAACACTGCCAACCCTCCGAGTCAAAATGGATTGGACATCTAGCACTATCAATGGTAGCCAATGAGTTTAAGAAAAAAAGGTGCAGTAATACGTATTGATACTTTTTTTAAAAAAACAATTCTATACTATTGGGCAGTTTTCATGTTGGTCTGGTGTTTATAATATTCATTGAGCAATTGTAACTGTAATGATTTTTCTTTGACAATGTGTGGCAATAGCAACAAAAATGCAGTTTTTTTTTGTTTGTTTGCCAGTTTTGTCTCGAAAAGAGATGGTTTTAGAGGTGTGAGGCTTTTACCTAATACTTACATTTCACTAATGTCAGTCATCCTTGCCTTATTTCCTATAACCGAAGTCAAATAGGACTCAAAACGCGAAGAAAGAAGAACTTTACAATCGCTGGCCAGATAAACATCTTATTCCTCATTTACATACTGTATAAAATCCTCTTTCTCATCTCAGTCTACAAGGGAATTCTACCTAAGCTGACAGAGTGCGCAGGTCCGTGTGTCTCCAGGTTATACAGTATATCAGCCAGTCACAGCGCAAGGCTTTAGCAGTCACGAAAGCACCCAGTACACACCCTCCCCTGGCACTGACACACCCGCAGGCCTTTCTTTCAAAGACACCCATCTCCATTTTCAAACATCAAAGTCACCTTTGAGAGAGCAATTCGCACCCAGGCCAGCCTTTCATGTGATTTGTGGAGCAGGGGCGTGGCCCACGGGGCGCCGACTTAAAGCGATGGAAGCACCTGGCAGGTGCATGAGTGGCACCGCACACACACACAAAACACACACAAGGGCAACAAGAACCATACAGCCTTTTGTTGACTTTATGGAAGGACTGCAATATCATAGGAAAAAGAAGCAAATGTCATTGTGCATCTATTTGCATACTTTGTACAGTATGTGTGCCAAATGCAAATAGCCTCACACACACATACAAAAACACGCACTCTCAAACACACACACATGTTCAGTCATGTTTTGTTGCCTGTATTTATTTGACTGGGTGTGCTCAGCTACCTATAACTTCTGGAATATAAAGGCTGGATGTGTGTGTCTGCAGGGGTTAATGGGTACTCTACAGAATATCATTTCAAGGGGTCCTGCATGGAAAATAAGTATTTTAATATACTATATATATATTTATATTACATAATAATAATTTTCACATTTAAAACTGTTTCTCGGCCTACATTTTTCCATCAAATTCACATCATTTACCCATCGAAAAATTCAGGAAATTGAGGCGCACAAAAGTTGTGTACAGTGTTTGCCAAAAGCATAGAGTTGCACCAAAATTTGAAAAAAAACCATCCCCATTTATTTCCAATGACCGCATTCATTTGGAATAGGGGGAAATGACTCAATATTAACGAGAAAAAACCTGAAAAAGCCAAAAACAATTGCAGGAAGAGACCCAGAAATGTGCTAATATTAACAGGAAATCCCTCAAACTGTGCAGGAAGTGACCCAAAATCAACAGCAAGTGACAGTAAGTACCCTGAAATTAACAAGGAAGTGTCTCAAAATTACCACATTGCCCGCCATTGACAACAGTAGGCATCCAATTCATATAAAAAGATGTCCAACCTATTCAGACTGGGAGGGGCTAATGCGTTCGCCACTCTCAGTCCAAATGGGTTGGACATTTTGCATTGTCAGAGGCAGCCAAGAAGTTAACAAGAAAGTGACCTGAAAATGCCTGCAAATTAATTAAAAGTGACCGAAAATCTATAAAGTATTATCCTAGATGTGACCCATGAGAGAGCAAAGCATCTACTTGCAATTTCTCAACAAATTGCATTTCCTAGTTAAAACAAGAGCTTTTTTAATTTAACAGCTAAATTCACAAAAAAGGCATTTTATATTTCACGACTTCAAAGGATGACACACAGTCCAGGGTTTGCCTGCATTACTTAATTACAATAAATAAGTATCGGCTTTGACAAAAGTATATAAAGCCCCAATTAGAGAGAAAAAAACGTTCAAGTATTTTTAGTGATTGTAGTTTCAAATAGCACCGTACTAAATAGGTGGTTTGCCTCTCAAAGCAGTAGAAATATGAATAAATACTCCTCTCACAGAGTCATACAATGAATTAGATACACTTCACATAACATACCTAATCAAGTGTCCAGTGAGTGTCTACCGTCAACATTTTAAATGTGATTTTAGAATGTGATGTCATCATCTGAAAATAAAGAGAGCCATTTAAAAAGCAAACACAACGGCTCCATGAAGGTTCTGACTCATCTGACAGTGACGGGGGCTGCAGATACAGAAATACAAACAGCGTACTGTACCCCTCCTTTCACCACCGAAGCTATGAGTGTATTGGGAGCGGCTGATCTCATGCACAAGTGCGGCAATGAGAAGAGCACCCAAATATATAGTTGGAAGATTCACTGGTGAGAGGAACCACGCAAGGGTGTGGGGTGTGAGGGAACTGATAGCAACGACAACCAGTTTTTTTGTAAGGGCCTTTTTTTTTGGTCAAAACTGCTTCTAAGAAGTAGAAGTGGGGAACATTCAGTTGCGACAGTTGTGCTTCTAGTTTGGCCTCAGCAGAAGTTTGATAATAATACGACAGCTAGATCGAGGGGGGTGACGCATGCCGGATGTGTGATGAGGAAATAAACAGCGAGAGAGACAAAAATACAAAGTTGAACATTTCACTCATTCTTCATTCAAGGACGTTAGTCTTGGTGAATTTTAAGTTTACACATGTGATGAACAAATGTAGCGTATGCCTTTCTGCAACAAAGACAATATATTTTGCATTCCAGGCAACATAACAGGTGAAGACAGGAAAACTCGAAGGGAAGACTTCTAAAGCTAAAATGCTATTTTAGTTTTATGTGTTGGCAAAAGCGCTTTTCTGCCTTTTTCGCCTGCAAAGGTTGCACAGACAATCTAAAGTGGTGCCTTGTGATGAGGAAACCAATTTTTTTAATGGTCCCAATACTTTCTGAATGCATCTGTGTACTTATGTGTTTTGATATTATATTATATTATATTATATTATATTATATTATATTATATTATATTATATTATATTATATTATATTATATTATATTATATTATATTATATTATATTATATTATATTATATTATATTAATGTGCTTTTTGTTTACATTTTTTTTTTTTTAAACGGCTCTGTTTATGCATGTCTTTCAGTTTTATGGATCTCAAATTGAGAAGTAGACTGACTGAGCAATTTAAAAAAATACAGGTGAAGAAAAAAATGACATTTAAAATCTAATAAAAGCGCTTGATAAAACATGTTTTGTTCAATTGTTTTGCATCAGTCTAGAATTCTAAAATTGTATATATTTTGATGCTTTAATAACAAAACTTTCACTCAAGCCCCTCAGCTCTCTCGGTGAAAACTAGGCATTAATATTATTATAAAAGCAAATCTAAATACAGTTGCTGAATTGGATGGCATTAAATTGTGAAAGTCCATCACCCTTTGATTCAAAACATACTGAATATCTTACACTGTGTTATATTGGGCAAATCTCGAACAGCTTTGGCAGGGACCTAAAAAAAATCTAGTCCTAATATTAAACAGTGTCACCTTTTAGAAATGGGTAACAGAAGCATGGCCACTGTGACGCCTCAACCCGAGCTGTAGCATTTCCACAGACAGTCGGGAGACGTCCTTTATGCACAGCAGTTATTTCAAGCCGAGACGCTTGCAAATGCACATGTAAACGCATGCACATGCACAGCCGGACAATCAGATTGAAACCATCCACACGCACATACTCACTGTTTATAATTATCTAGTCCCGCCCTGTTTGCACTCACTGTTCTCTTGCCGCTGCAAATAGCGTGCAACCTTGCCATGCGGTTGGGGGGATGTCGGTGGGTGCTGAAGGCCCTCGCTGAGTGCCCCTTGGCCCCTCTGCCAGGCGTACAGCCCCTCATGTGGCACTTGATACCGCTCTCTCGGGTCTGTGTTTTGACTGAAGTAAATCCCCTCGGTCCCAAATATCCTCGTGCGCAGACATGAGCACAAGCCTCAGCTATCTGCCTGTTTGGTCCGTTCCGAAACCCTGCACGCTCAAACCATTAAAAACTGGATCTCTCCATTGGAATGGTCATGAAATCCTACCCATCCAATCTATCCTACCTTGAGCTCATGAAAAATGGCATGCATTGCATGTGTGCATAGCTGCAGCCATCAGGCCCTGACTCACTGACTCATTGCTGTGCTTCATCCCTCACACTAGCCCCATTAAAGCACACGAGAATGTGAAGCTTTAGAAGGGACAGCCTCTCTATTGGGGAGGACAGTTGTTGGGAGTCAACCCGCATGTTTACTCAAAGATCTCTCAGTGTGGTTGGTCAAGTATAACTTTTGTTATGTTCAGAATGTAAGGAAGGTCTGGTGAGTCGAGGTGGGTTACCTAAAGCCATGTTCTAACCACTCCGTAGAATTCACGCAGCATGCAACTGTACTGTTTTGACCATAAAACTAATTAGAGGTATGTATGCGACGTGATGTCTCTGCCATGAAAAATAGCATTGTGATACAATGCATTCCATGAATCCAACAACGTTGAGGAGTCTATAATAACGAAGGGCAATGATAGGCAATGTCTAGCGTTTATTGCTATCAACCATGAACGTTTACATAAAAACTACATAAGTGACTTGCATTAAATTTGCTTGCTTCGGCAAGCACCAATACCTGGTTTTGTGCAAATCTGTAAAGTCATTTTAAAAAATTTCAATTGGGTTAAAAAAAAATTCCCCGGAATAAAATTGATCATCCAATAACATTTTACATAATTTAAACAAAGCATAATATATATATTGGATGAACTACTTAATTCTGGATTAAACCCTAATTTCAAAGCATCCCAGATGATTGCATTTAACAGTCAATCTCAAACGGAAAGCCATAAATTAATAATATTTTACTTCACTCCTACGTCCCATAAACTGTTCACCTTGGCAAATGGCAGCAAAAGGCTATACTGAGCCTGTATCTCGAAAAGGCCCATTTGTTGGTGTTGTTTTTTTTTTTTTCATTTCTGGGTCCAAGGTGCTGATCCCTGAAGACTAACCACCAAACGGCATTGTGCTTAGCTCTACATTTTAAAAACTTCACAGCAGGTGGTACTGTAATGGCAGGGCACCACTTTTTAGTTGATATTTTGATAAATATTATAACATTTGACAAAGTGTGTTCACACGTGTGTGTGTGTGTGTGGGGGGGGCTGCATAATGTACTCACTGCGTGGTTCACGTGGCCCATCTACAGTGACCTTGATGGCTCGGTGGTAAGTGGCCACTTGAGGCGGTCCGGTGAAAACAGTGATGGTCAGAGTGAAGCTTTTTCCTGCAAACATTGCATAGCATTTAGATGTATGATTTTACAAACGCTTTGATGTCATTTATTAAAAGGCTTTGTTTTTTAACAGTTTATTGTTTCCTGAAGCCTCTAAACGTCGGCAGCTTTTGTGTCGCTCAGGCCTTTGGCATTGAAAAATGATGAATGAGGGAAAAAGGAACTCAGGACCACCTCAGTTGAGGGCCTGACAGTGGTTATATGATTTGGATTATTGAGAGAATGTGCTCCAGATTGCCTGAAAATGCTCACAGTGATAGTTTATTGTTGAACAAGGCGGGATCTTACTCCCATCTGCATCCAAGTCATTGGAGGGGGAGAAGTGAGGGGGGTCTCTCCCATGCAGACATGAGAGATACATCTCATGTTAAAAAGACACTCTGTGTGGGAAGAGTGGGAGGGGGCGATGGTGTTAATTTACTGCCTAAATCATGTGTGGGCTACCTTATAATTCAAGAACAATTGGCTGCTTCTATTGTTCATTGACTCAGAATAAAAAACAACAATACACAGCCCCAACAAAAGCCTGATATTTCTAAAGATATTTTGAGAAGGTAATGATACAACCCAAAAAATTATCAGAACATTAAAAAAAAAACAATTCTAAGCCTTTGATTTCCTATTATGGAATGCCTGGAATTTCGGAGGGAGAAAAAAAAAAAATCAATTTACATTTTATGTCAACATGCAAAATATTTTTTTAGGGCCCTTATTAATGATAGGCATTTAAAAGTCACTGGCATCATCATTACCATTATTATAGGGTTCATGCATTATCCTTGAGATAAGACAGGCCTATAAAAAAATCAACATCAAATACGACTTCATGAATTCTATATAATGTTTGTGCAACCCTCTTATCTCTGCAATGAGTTACCCACGAATTGTGAAAATCTGTCGACACGTGAGAACAAGTGAGGGCTGCACGAGCCGCATTTACTTTCCTAAGTTAAATGGTTGAACCCCAAACTAAAATGCTTTCAGTTAAAACAAAAATCATAATTATTGAACGAGTACTTTTGTGTGAAATATTCGCGGTATTTTTATTTCTAGCTGTGTGTTTACCTCGTCCGCTTCTCCCAACGAAGCGCAGGTCATTGAAGCGGGCCACTTGATTCTTCATTACGGCGGAGGCGTTCCTCAGCTCGGCCGAGTAGTTCTCGTCGTTCCCAGCCATGACGGTGACCAGAGTGCCGTCAGGGACATCACCGAGAGCCACAACCTGCAGGGGGGAGAAAACAAAAAAGAAGCGGATGTCCCGTCACTGTCGATCCCTAGATTTTCCATGCGCGAAACCGCATCACATAATCAACGTTCATTTGCCTCCTCCCAATCAAAGTAGATTGGACGTCGAGCGCCGTCAATGGCACTGAAAATTGCCAGTCTTCCCGGTTCAAATTAATTGGACGTATATAACATCCATAACATGCAATGAGTTAAATATGAGTGTTACTTGGGGCTTGAACCAGTGTTTAATTCTGTTTTTATTAATTAAAATATATGACACCTTAATCTATGAATATTTTTTTTAAACAATATACAAGACAATAATTATTCATGAATAATATATATTTTTTAAATTACCAAATACTTTATAAAGGTTTATATAGGTCTTAACTGTCAACTTTTGAATAGCTGACCAATGTCCTTGAAAGAGTTAAATATGTGTGTGCCATGTTTCAAAGATGCTGGTTAACAATATATAAACTGTCATCCTGTTTTACATATATATTCTAATTCCATTTTGCATTATTTTATATAATTAAAAATTATTTTCTGTGTTCTGACTAGTTAACTAATACACGTGTTAAAATACAGGCATGTTGGTTTATTTCTGCCATGCTTTCATTTGTTTAATGCCGCTTTACACATCCTGTTAACTAAATCACTTGCCTTGAAAGCCACGGGCAGAGTCTTGTTGCACCTCCAGTGAGACGGCAGGACTGAGCAAAGAAAGTTGGGGCTGTCAGTCCGGACCAGCTCGCCGGCGTGGTCCGCAAGGACGTCCACCACATTCCTGGTGTCGGGTCTCGCCCTGAGCGGCCCCGGGGTGGCCATGGCCCCGTTGCCGTCAACGAGTTTACTACAGGTGAAGGACGTGGAGGGCGGCGTGAACCGTCTGGTGGTGGGCGGCTCTACGGGAATATGCATCACAACAACAGCTCGGGTCAGTGTCAAGATGACGGGTGGTCGCTGGAAAAGTTTGCCCAAGTCTGCTGTCTTCTTCCTTGAGTGCCGAGGATGGAGGCGAGCGCGCTCTCAACCACAGATTTGAAAAAGGGTGATGATCGAAAACTAGATCATCTGGTGTTGAATCACCTAGAATGTCTTATGACACTCTTGGAATACGTGATAACAGACAAAGAAATCCAACCTTGGTGTCAAAAAAACGGATGGGAAAAGTCCAGCGGACTGACTTTCAAGTCTGAATTCAAAAGAAAAGGTCTAAAATAACATCAGAAGTCGCTTCAGACCTCACAAGACTCCAATCAAACTGCTACAGCAACAGTCAAACTGTGCAGTAAGTGTCCTCCCGCGCGTAAAACTTGATCCGGGTCCTCGTCCCCCTAAAAAAACGCACCCCGATCGAGGGGCTGGCGGGTGCCTGCAGAGATGTTTCACTCCAAGTTATCCACTGTGGAGCAGATTAAGGACGCGCGAAGACGTCGCGAGGTTGAATGGAGAGCGCAAGACAGCCGCGTATTATTTTACCCGAGTCACTTCTGTCTTTCGTGGTCGGGAGTGCGGAGATGATTTCCACCAATGAATCTTCTGGGTTGGGCTTTCAGCAGACCAATCAAAGTCTCCGCCGCCACTGCTGCTTCTTCAAGCCTTTAACTGCCTCAAATTCAATTATTGATTCATCTCTTATACGTTTGAAATTGATACAAAATGACAGTTCTTTTTGTGAAGAAAAAAAATTGAAAATCCTTCATAAATTTCTAAAAATCTATCAAAATAAACTGTGTATTTCAAGTGTTTAGCAGCACATTTCAGTCCAACCAAAGTATATTATATTATAAGAAACGTGCGCCAACGCAATACAGTTTCTCCTACATATTTATTTGAAAAAAAAAAAAAAACTAAAACATAAAAATGTCTCTTTTTTTCTTGCTAATTAGATTTTTTCATTCTCTTCATCTCGATTTTTAAATGTAAATATAAGTTTTTCCAATTATAAAAAAAAAAAAAACAAAAAAAAAAAACATAGAAACAATACTCCTTTTTTCATTTTTAAACTCAATTACACTTAAGAACGTTAAATCGATAACACAATTACGTTAAAGGCATCAATGTAATTTACAGGCGAACAGCCGGAAAGTATGCAGAGACGCGTGTTGTTCTTCTTGCACACACTAGTTGGCGCATTTGGCTTTAATTTCAAATGGCGTCTGCATGCGTGGGAGAGGATCAGTCTCTTCTCTAAAATGTGATAAATCAACCAAAAATGAACGCCCGCTAATCCAAATAAATGTAAACATATGATGTTTCAATTTAAGATCTTTAGAAAATAAATTAAATTTATATGTTAGGTTATCTAAAGTAAAAAGCATCCGTCTATAATTAAGAATTAAAACGACTTTAAATCATCTACATGTATTCGTTCAATCACGGCACCTTGAAGTCCGAGAATTATGTACCCTTTTAAATAACTGACGATTTTATCAAATTCTCTCATTGTGGAAAAAGTTGTCGTGTTTTTTTATGCGTAAACCTAAAATAATTATGTCAAAGATGGTTTTTAACGAAGTAAATTTTCAGTTTTTTTGTATTAGAATAGTAAATTTGTGAATTTACTAACGAAATCTATGAATAACCAAACAGGAAACGCTGTATAATAATTTACAGTTAAAACGAACAGTATACCAAGAGCAATACAAGAACACACAGTAAAAAGCACACTCACATACAACTGTTCTGATGGGGAACAGATCACACTGTTATTATTATCTTAAAATCTTCAACCCTCGCGTCAGATTTATACTGTTGTCCTCAAAAGAGTTTATTATGATAATCCTCCATTATTCTCTATAACGCTGACGACCCAGAGCCACGAGCTTTAATCCATCCCCACCCACCAGGGGGAATAAACTCAAATGCAGCCTCACCGTGCCAGTGATTTTTGTAAATATATTTGGGTAAAAAAAAAAAAACGTTGAGCGTAATCCTGCAGCAATTGTCAAACTTCGAAATTGATTCTCTTAGTTGAAGCATCAAAGAAAAGTGTATTTCTTTTTTTATATTATTGAAAACTTTCCTGCATTTAAATTAAAGGTAGCAAAATATTTGCAAACAAAACATGCTTTTCGAATTTAAACAAGCTACATCTGTACAAGGTGTGGAAATCTAAAGTCCTTTGTTTTCGAAAGTGTTGCAAGAGTTTGAGAAGGAATATGCAGATAAATCCATAAACAATTTGCACTTTGCCCAGGACTCCATGTATGTTTTTCAATATCAATGATAATTGAAAAGTGGTTCATATAATTTGTTTTATAAGGACCTGTGAGAAAGGAGTCTACCCTGCAGCTCTCACCATTAAAAAAATAATACTAATTTGAATCAATTTAGGGAAATTAAATTAATATTTAACTGTCTATTGTTGTTTTCCCCAACACATATACACAAACACACACGTGGGAAAAGATTGTGGCCCTCCTGAGCTGGAACTTGGTTTAGTGTCTAAAGCTCAAGGGCACCTCAAGAGCAGTCAGGATTCAGAGCAGGTCTCCAATAGCTTCTGTTGTTTGGTTGACAATGGGACTCCAGTTCCACAATAGTTCCAAAGCCCAGGTTTTAGTGGACTGACACCCCACCAATATGATTTGACCACACCACCACTATTTCTATTAAGGCTCAATGGGGACAAAGATAATACTTGTGATATTTCAGTCACTGACCCAGCTCATTATTAAATTGTGACCACACACTCCAGTCCTGGCCTTAATATGCCCTGTCACATTTAGACCTCTGCATTTCAGCATGCACTTTCTACAGTTTCAGCCTCATAGGATGGAGCTTGCCACGGCCCTGAACGATTTTTAATGATTTAGGTGGGTCAGGCCTGAAATCAAGACAGAACCGCCGGAGGACATGCAAAACCTCAAACTCACCTCAGACAGGGCCCAGCATATTTATGTCAGTGAGTGTGTACATTTGTGCCTGCGTGTTTGTGTGAAGTGCAATACATTTTTGTACAACTTCACCACATGCCACTTAAGGTGTCTTGTTGCTTTTGTGTTTTAATTTTAATGTTAATCATCAATAATGTCTTACTTAATGTATTTTAACAAATTGATGACATCAAAAATTTTAATGGTTATCTTATTTTTACACTTGAATAATAGACATGAATGTTAATACCTGACGTGAACACCTAGTTAAGGTTTTTTTTTTCTTTTTTCTTTTTTTTTTTAAAGACAACATTTTCACCCTGGAATGGATCGTTTCAATATCTACATTTTTGTTATCAGGAAAATTAACCATTTCATACCCGAATTAGTTTTTTTCTTTTCAACTCTTACAAGTCAGTCATTTAATTCATTGGCTGTCACTGACGCTGCTAGACGCCCATCCATTTTGACTATTCGTTAATTCACCCTTCCCGGTCAAAATGGATTGGACGTCTAGTGCTGTCAGTGGCACTGAAACATGAGCACCACCATCACTGGAATGCAATGAGTGAAATACAGTACTATGATATATTAATAAAGAAAATCCCATTTAGAGCATTACATGGGGGCATAGTAATTATGTATTTCTATTTGTATTCATTGTAATTTCAATAACTCAGTTTTTAATAACATTGTGTTAATTTATTGATTTATTTTGAATTATACAAACTAGAATAATATAAAAAAAAATAAAATCATGATTGATAATTTGAAAATTTGATAGTTGCTGGTTGTTTTATCTCTATGTACCCCGCGACTGACTGGCAACCAGTTCAGGGTGTACCAAACTTCTGCCCGTTGTTAACTGTGATAGGCTCCAGCACCCGCATGACCCTTGTTAGGATAAGCGGTTATACGAAGATGAATGAATGAATAATAATTGCTAATGTTTTAAGTTTTTTTTTTTTTTTTTACATGACCAAAATTCATCACTCACTCTGTAACAGGTTAAAGGTTAAGTGTTAACTTTTGATTAGCTGTCCATTGTTGTGACCACTTTCCCTAAATGGGTTAACGAATGTCCTAACTCAAAATTCAAGGAAATCAAAGGTGGAACAACGGAATAGCACTATAGTCCTCTACTGATATCTAAAGCCCCAAAAAACTGATATAGCATACCGGGACTAACATAAGTAAAAGAGCATAATATAGTCATTTGTGAGACTGAAACCTGAAGAAACCTAATCAGCCTTGATTCAAATGTGTTAGAATTCCAGCCCTTCCAGTTAAAAAGAATTTGACGTCTATCCCCGTCAATGGTAGTGAATGAGTAAACACAGCATAACTAAGACATTGAAATCATTTGGGTTCATGCAACTATATGCCACCCACTCTGTCTCAGAGCCACTTAAAAGTCCCTTTGAAGATGGGTGAAACCTCAGCTATGTGAATCCTCTCCTAGATTAACATTTTTCAAACTTGATCAAAAATATTAACCTGTCTCAACTTCTGGGCTATTTTTTGACCAGCGACGCATAATTTGTTGGATGGGTAGCTATTCATTTGGAAAGGAGGCTGTGGAGCCAATTAGACCTAGTTTGAGGTTGGGCGATGACCTAAGACAAAGATTCTATCTTTAGAGAAGCTGCGGCCATCACACATTTCTGTACATTCACAAATTACAGGGCAGGCTTTGGCCCTCAACCCACTGAATACATTCCTTCCCAAAAGTGTCTGCTCGAATTTCATCTGGAGGTTTGGGCTCAGTGGAAATATGAGTGTTGTGAATGGACAGCTATGAAATGGAGTTTTATTCCTCTCGGATTAAATAAGGACCACTTCAGGGCTCTGTGTATTTTTTTTGTATGAATGATGAACTCTGCGGTAACTCTGGAACGTTGTACTTGTTTACCCGTTCCTCCTCATTGTGAGCCAGTAAGCTATGGATCGGACATTTTCTGCTCCATATAATAACAGGGAGTGTCTTTGATTATATGATGGAATTCATTAAAGCCCCTTCATACTTTGGATGTCCCGAATCCAATCAAATTAGCGTAAATCTGGCTCGATCACGTTATTTTTCTGAATCAGTTAAATAAGGTCGAGTTTTTAAAATGTATTAATTAATTTTAATATTTAAGTATAATTAAGTAATTCATTGGCTGCAATTGAGGGCAAATGACGTTCAATCCATTTTGTCCGGATGGGCTGAAAGCGATTGTTTGAGCCCCCCAGTGAAATTGGCGTCATGGAAGTGAAACATCATCACTCAATGCCAGCCTCCACTGTCGAGACGGAATTTGATGTCTATAACTGTCTGCAGCAACTAATAAGTTCTTGGCTATAAGCAACAAAATAATCCTGATAAGGATATTGCAAAACAAACAAACAAACAAACAAAAAAACAGTACGTTTGATTCCACATATATTTCTATATACACAACCAAAACAAACTAAAACAAAGAGTAAATATCCAGAGACATCACAACAAGATGAGAAAATCATAACCAAGACAACTCAGTCTATCGCTTTGGGTTGAAGATGTAGAACAAAATATTTAAACATAGGCTAGATTCATACTGCAGTTCTTTATGCACAATTCAGATTTTTTGTCATATGTTTTTTTGGCGTGCCCGTTAAAACTGCCTTTGTCCATTGAGCCCATTTGAGTATTACGCATGTGCACTAATTTGCAGTCCGACATGCGCTGAGCAAATTGACCGGCATGCGCAGAAGCATGAAAACAACTGAATATACAGGCTGGCTGTAAGTCATTCCAGAGCGATCGATGATCAAACTTTGATTTCCAAAAAGAGTACACAAATAGCAGACATTAATAATCCCTGTTTAGTCTTATAATTAGGGTTGTTCCGATCATGTTTTTTTGCTCCCGATCCGATCACGATCCTTTTAGTTTGAGTATCTGCCGATCCTGATATTTCCCGATCCGATTGCTTTTTTTTGCTCCCGATTCAATTCCAATCATTCCCAATAATTTTTCCCGATCATATACATTTTGGCAATGCATTAAGAAAAAAATGAATTAAACTCGGACGAATATATACATTCAACATACAGTACATAAGTACTGTATTTGTTTATTATGACAATAAATCCTCAAGATGGCATTTACATTATTAACATTCTTTCTGTGAGAGGGATCCACGGAAAGAAAGACTTGTGACTTTGTATATTGTGACTAAATATTGCCATCTAGTGTATTTGTTGAGCTTTCAGTAAATGATACTGCAGCCATTCAACCCAAATGCATGATGGGAAGTGGAACCATGACTCTACGTAGTGCTACCAATTGATATATCTTCTGCGCGTTGGGAAATAACACAAGGGGTTAAGAAGAAGATCAATTGCAACCTTGCTTCCCCACATTGCTTCCCATGATATATCTAATTGTAGGGAGAGGGATTGTAAGGCTTTAGCCTATTAAAATACGGCTCCAAAGGCTGCCTAAATTCACTCTACTCATTTTACACTGCCTTTTATCTCTCTATATAGGTAAAACGGCGCCATTACAGATTGAGCGCGACAATGCGTGAGTGGGTCGTGCAACGCATGCATTAATTGCGTCAAATATTTTAACGTGATACATTTCAAAAAATTTAATTACCGCCGTTATCGGGATAAATTTGATAACCCTACCTTAAGCCCAAACTAAAGACTCTGGATGGGTGTAACATATTATGTCTGTAAAGTAAATACAATTAGAAAACGATTTAATAAAAAAAATAATAAAATAAATTTTAAAAAAGGCATGGCTGATATTTTTTTGCCGATTCCGATACTTTGAAAATGAGGTGATCGGACCCGATCGATCGGGACATCTCTACTTATAATCAAAGTTTATATGGATTGATAGAACGCATGCACGCATGACGCACACACAAGGCTTATGTGTGTGCGTCAGTTTGCCCCGACTTGGCCGTGTAAGCAACACTGAAATACTACTCATTTGGTGCACAGAAAGAAAACCGAGCATCATCAGGCTTATTCTTTTCTTCATTTCTATTTCTATTTTTTCATTTTTATTTTTTAAAATTTTTTTATGACTGTGGTCACCTCCTGCGTAAAAGCCGAGTTCAAACTAGGCACTAACGCTAATGCACAGCTACATCGCTGCCGTTCTCGCTCTTTGGTGACGTAATTGCTGCATGAATTCCCATTTGGGAGACTTGATAGTTCAGACCGCCGCCACATTCTGGAAAAATGTGGCCCAGATCGGATTTCAACCACAGACAAAAGTGACCCAGATCAGATTTGAAAGGTTCCACTTCAATGTGACTTCTGTTCAGATTGTCAGGTTAATACCTCACTCAAGTTGGAAAAACATGAAAAAATCGGATTTGTGTATTAAGACCTGCAGTCTAAACCTAGGCATAATTTGTCTGCAAACTTATTTTGTTTAAAAAAAAAGGGGCGCGGGGGGGGATTTATGATTCCCCCTCCCCACCACGGTACTATCATAATAACTTTTTTATATGTATGTAATTTTGGGATAGCCTTATTTAAATTGGAAAAAACAGACATTTGGATGTGCTCCTTAATTCATTTCTGAGATATCAGATCCGGACCCGGTATAGGCAGATCCTCACTATCAGGTGACTCGGAATTACATGCATAAAATATGTGATCGGGACATCCCTACTTCATACATTTTAGACAGGAATAGGTTTGTTTTAGACAACACATTGCCATTTTAAGATTGAGCAATTTCATAGTTTACGCTCAATTATTGCTTCAGGTTGAATCACAAACAAGCGTTTTCCTGTAATTCTAAGTACAGAGCAGGGTTTTGACAATGTCTGACATTCAGACACCATAAAAAATTCAACCAATTCTCAATCCTGCCCCTTGTTTGAAGAGTGTGGTTTCCCGGTGTTCCAGATTTTTGAAAGTGTTTGGGCTTTAAACTTTTAAAAGTAAGTATATTATTGTACCACCAACCTTTAAGGTTCATTGAATTGGATGGTACTCCAAAAAATACTTATGTTGTATCTTTCACATCTGGAAACATATATAGTATATATCCATTTTCACCTTGGAAGAGGTACAAATACAGAATTTACACTGGAGTCCAGTGAAGCCCGATGCGGTACATTAATAATGATAATAATAACCTGGATTTAAACTGCACCATTAGGGGGACAGGCATGGACCCCACTGTACATCTATTTTTGTCAAGCTTTCTATAATTCAGTAGAGTTCACAAGCAGACAGGCAGGAATAATACACACGTCTTGCTTAGCACTTGCAAGATTGGTCTCCCTCAAAATTGGAAAGGAGAGGCTTGTTGTTAAAAATGTTGATACATGTGTAAAAAAAAAAAAATGCTGTGGTCGTGTGATCAAAGTTGTTTGTGAGCTTCTGTGGTTGTAACGCGTTTAGTTGAATACAGGTTTTTGGCGTTTTGTCCCAAAAAGTCAGAAAATACAGTATGTGGACAAATATGGCTAAGTTTATGATGTTACAATAAGTTTTTGGAAAGACGTTTTTTAATTTTGCTAGTACTTCGATGCCATCCTGAACGAAAGAAGAAAAGCAAAGAAGATGTGCGACACTGAAAGTCTGTGCTTGGAAAAACAACCACCGCAAATGTGAGGGTTGTGTGACTCATGTACTGACCTGTGCAGAAATTGAAAATAGACATTGAGCTCAAGGTTTAGCCTGATAATGTTTTGCACATTATTTCACTGTTCAAACCTTGCTTGTCACCAGTGCATTGTAAAACCTGTTTATTTCCTGTCACTTCTCTTTATTTTGTATTTTTCATGCTCGTTACCAGCCTAGCCACACAATGTTGGATGGCACACCACTCCTCAAACATGAGTTGACTCAGATCATGGAACTTGTTCTATTGGTCAATATAGCACGATCATCGTGCCCAACATGATCTCCCAAGTCTTCATTTGGGTTGAGATCATGACTGTTAACAGTCCATTTTCATCCCAAATTGTGGTCAGTGACAAGTCTTATTTTTTCCACTTATGGAATCATAAGAGTTTCTCTACTAAGAAGTGCTTCTCCAATGGTGCAACTGTCTTCATTCTCCAGTCTCATAACTATCTGAACATAGCAATGCTCCAGTGCAGGTGTTGCTAACACAAGCCTAAATGACGGGGCGCTGTTGACCTCAACTAGAGGTTGTGACTTTGTAGACTTCCTCAATTCCACCGACATGCTTTGCAATGATGGTGTAGTGACTTCTGCACCGCAAAAACACTACTCCTTAAAACTACTTAAATTCACTTGTTTTCAGTGTAAATCTACTAGAAATATGTGAAATTATCTGCCAGTGCTTCAAGTAAATTTTACTCACTTAGATTTCTGGAAATAAGAAAAATAGCTAGCTGAAAATAAGACGTTTTTTTAAAGCAGTAAGTAAGTTTATTTAACCTTTTTTTTTTTTTTTTTTTTTTAAAAAAAGCTTGTTTGCCAGAAATGTTTTTAATTCAAGAATCGATATCGTTCAAAACAATTTTTCCTGAATTAGGTGGAAAAATGACCAACCTTTAGATGTATGGGCTTATTAAGAACAATTAGTAATATCACGTTAAAGTAAGTGGAATGATCTGAAGCATTAATCTGATAACTAGTCTTTAACACTCAAAGCAAAATGGAGAAATTTATTTGACTAGTTTTATGAAAAATAATCTGATTAAGTTGTTATACATTTGCAGTGTGTGCACGGCGTGGATTTAGTTACCACTCAGTGATGGTTTACAGTGTTTCACAAAAATGAGTGCACCCCTCCCATTTCTACAGATAATTAAGTATATCTTTTCATGGGACAACACTGACAAAATGACACTTTGACACAATGAAGAGCAGTCTGTGTGCAGCTTATATAATAGAGTTAATTTATTTTCCCCTCAAAATAACTCAAAATATAGCCATTAATATCTAAACCCCTGGCAACAAAAGTGAGTACACCCCCATGAAAAAAACTTACATCCCTAAATGTCCAGATTGAGTACTGCTTGTCATTTTCCCTCCAAAATGTCACACAAAAAAAGCCTGCCTGTCTCATCAGACCATAGGACATGGTTCCAGTAATCCATGTGCTTTGTTCACATGTCTTCAACAAACTGTTTGTGGGCTTTCTTGTGTACCGTCTTCAGAAGAGGCTTCCTCCTGGGGTGACAGCCATGCACACCAATTTGATGTAGAGTGTGGTGTATTGTCTGAGCACTAACAGGCTGACCCCCCACTTCTTCAATATCTGCAGCAATGCTGACAGCACTCCTGTAACGAGTCACATGACATTTTGGAGGCAAAATGACAAGCAGTACTCAGTTTGGACATTTAGTGATGTACGTTTTTTCAAAGGAGTGTACTCACTTTTGTTGCCAGGGGTTTAGATATTAATGGCTATATTTTGAGTTATTTGGAGGGGAAAATAAATTACCTCTATTATAAAAGCTGCACACAGACTACTTTTCATTGTGTCAAAGTGTCATTTTGTCAGTGTTGTCCCATGAAATTATATTACTTAAATATCTGCAGAAATGCAAGGGGTGTACTCACTTTTGTGATACACAGTAAATGCGGCATTGTCACTGCGTTCATTGTACTTTCAATTACTGTTTTTACATTTTTTTTTCTAATCCTATGTAATATTCTGATAAACACCATCCCTTTTTTACTTGATCATTGTCTGTTTATTCAAAAACTCTCCCCACCACTGCAACTTATTTAGCACAATCCATTAAACTATGCATATAAGTACATGTTGTTGACATATAGCATCTAAATCTGGCAGCTAAATACACTGGAAGGCTGATGAATTGGGATGAGACAAAACTCTAGAGTAGACATTGAGCCCATCGGCCTCATGCATCTTTAATACTCTGCTTATGTTCTATAAAAGGTGCAGAGTGGAGCCGAGGGCTTATTAAAACCTCCTGAATCAATTGAGCAAAAATAATGGCTGTTGGGGGACAACTCCACCTATGTTTATATTTCAGTCTGCAACGTAAATTGATTTTTAAGGGCTTAATTTTGATCGTACCAAACATGTTGCTCAGTCTAATATGTTATTTTGTGAATGCTTGACTTGCTGCAATTTTGCTTTTGAAAAATTCCTTCGTCTCACAAAACATAGCAGTGTTCCACTCTGACGGGAATATGCAAATATACAAAACAATACACTGTATTTAATTTTTATGTATTAATAATATTATCTGAAAAGGACAATATTTGAAACATTAGTGGGTTTTCAAAAGGGAAAATGATGATGTTAATATTGGTATTCTTAGAGATTTTTAGAATGCTTATTAAAACACTAAGTAATCATACAATGCTACCAGTGACAATATTAAAGGGGATGTTTCGGCAAAGGGGGTGTGAGACATCAATAGAACCGTTATGCGCCAAGATAACAAATATTGATAAAGTTAACAAAAAAATCAATCACATTAATGAGCAATTATCGAAAATAGATCGAAAATGACGAACACTACCGAAAGTGTTCCGGAAACAGCCGAATGGGGCGGCGACGTCACGACAAGTGATTGAAAGTCGAGGCGGAGCTAGGTGCCATTGTTTTTTAACGACGAGAGAGTAGCGTTGGGGTTTGTTTGACCAAAACATCACAACAATGGTTCAAAACTGCTGTGCTATGTGGTGTACAAATAGTTGTTTATCGGAATATAGTATCCATGAGTTCCTGAACGCGAAAAAAAAAGCTGGACTACACAGAAAATGGGTAAAGTTCGTCCGTGCAAAGAGGGCTAATTTTCTAGACACAGCCTCCGGCACGCTTTTCTGTGGTGCGCATTTTCCAACTGAAAGCTTCTCGAACTATGGACAAGAGAAATCGGGTTTTGCTAAAAGATTGCTGCTCAAAGGAGATGCGGTGCCGACCATAGATGCACAGCCACCTAAATGTCCCGAGATATCAAGAGAGAGACGATGACTGCTAAAGGAGGCTAAAGCTACGCAAAGAAGGGAGCAGCCAAGCTTGAAATGGCCAGAGTGAGTACTCTTTTATAATTAATAAAAAAAAATGTCACGCCTTTGGATACAGGACTCGACACATGTATAAATGATCGTTCGTAAAATATATAGAACAAATCCTCTGATCCCGTTCATATTTGTGTCTGTTGGCAGAGCGAAAAGCTATGATAGCGCAATAAATTATAATTATTCTATGCATTCCTTTATTTTGCAGTCACGGTGTATCAGCTTCACAAAAAGAAATGCTAAACAAATCATTGGTGTTTCCCACACGATCTGCTGCCGATGTTTCATCAGTGTCATTGCTCCCCTCAATGACCGTTTCATTACGCTGCATTGGCGTTCGTTTGGGCTCAAATTGGTCACCTATAACACCGATTAAAGCTTTGCAACTCTCCTCGTCACCATTAGATGAACATTCGTTACGTCCTTCTACGTCGGATTCGTCGCTGAAACTAGAAACGAAATTGTCTGCCATCATCGCCGCCATTCAGTATTAAAGCACTGAGCCTTTTTCTTGTTGAAGAAACAGCCCTCACTGCCAACTCTGAATTCTCTTTTATTGACAACGAGCGGTGTTTCTTCATGAGGGAACCTGGAATATGTGCAGGACGAACACAATGCATCAGCATAAACAGCTCAAAACACCCCTAATTCTCCCCACACTAGAAGGAATTATATTGATGCAGACAGGCGCTGCCCCCCTAGTGGCCGGTGGCACTCTCTTCACTTGACGTGACGTCACGCACACAATCTGCCAGATCTCGGGCGCCGGTCGTTTTAGCTTGACAATCGAGCCAAATTTCTCTCATTTTCTTGTGTGTAATTACACGAAGTGGCATGATATGAATACAAAAGGCATGCGTTTATGGATAAATGATGGAATATCAAAATTTTCCCAGGGCGCTACATCCCCTTTAACGAAACTGTAAAAGCAATTTAATATTTTTTTTCACAAATTGATACCACTGATCAATCTTGCTGTGGATTATTAATTAATGTATTTATCAATCTAAGACTTAAAAATAAATTTCTCTCTTTTGCAATTTTATTGGCTCATTGCTGATAATGTCTGCAATAAACCATGTTTCAATTGAATATTCGAACTGTATGCATAATGATTTTAAAGCAGCACACCGGCTAGAAAAGTATAATACTATCCTGCAATTCAAATGTGATGACAGCATGCATGCAGCCATAAAACATTGGCAGACAGTGAACAAAGCAGCCCTGGCATGATGTTGCCTCGTGCCTAAATGGGCATTTAGGAATGACATCATTGCTGTTTTCGAAAATGTCATTTTGTTTTCTCAAATGTTGGCGCATAATGAGCCGGATTTTCCAAATCATCCTTCTGAAAGGGAGTGCAGTTAACAAGCATTGGAAAACGAGTCGTATCCACACTACTGTTGAATAGTAAAAACAAAATACTAGGTTCACATTACGCTGAAGAAATTATACTTGTAGACATCATCCTTGAATTGATTTCAAACTTCAGTCTTTGTTGTAAACGCTGCAAATTTATAACGTCTTAATCAGATTGTTTTTCTAAAATCTAGTCAAATAATTTTCTCCATCTTGTTTTGAGTGCTAAAGGCTAGTTAACAAATTAATGTGTCAGATTATTTCCCTTACTTTAAGTAAATATTACTATTTATCCATATTAAACCCATACATCTAAAAGTTGGTAATTTTCCACCTAAATCAAGAAAAATTTGCTTTCGAATGTTTTGACCAATATTTATTCCTAATTAAGAACATTTCTGACTGACAAGTAGTCAGTAGTAGTAGTTCTTGAAAGATAACGTTATTATGAGTTAAAAATAATTTGAAACCCCTCTTGATGTTTTTGTTTTTATAAAATTTGTAAAAATTAGTTTAACTAGTAGGTCGCTATTGTTGTTGTTGACATCGCAGGGCGGTGACGTCACATGGTTACGCTGCCGGGCTTCCAGAGTATGACTAGCGACATAAACATGTCCTCTGTTCAGTCCTTTCAATCTGAACCGAGAGGAACATTAACTCATTCACTCCCAGCTATTTTCACCGGAGCAAGGCCCTTCGCTCCCGGCCGTTTTACTGGATTTTGACTGATTTTGCAAGGCCCACAGAAAATTCTGTTCTATTGCTATATAAACATGGAACCCACTAAAAGAAAGATTAGACTCTCTTCTTTCAGCAGAAAAAAAGTTAGTTCGTATCTTTTTCCATTCTTTAGACATCAGCATTAGAAAATAGGTTAGGTTGAGCAATTTTCCAATTTCTGATGAAAAAACGGAGAAATTAGCTTTTTGTAAACACATACATTTCAAACATAACTTTGACTTTAACAGAGCTATTTTTTGCTTTAGTTACATCCCAAACATCTGAATAATATTTTCTTTGTACAAAATAACAAACAACCAGACAAATAGAGCTTTTGATAGCAAAGTAAAAATTTATTCACACATAACTAACTGAGAGATGACGGTTGGTGGCCGCAACAGTGGGTCTCGTAAAGATGGATTTTTTTAGTCTTTCTTTTGTGGCGACCACTGCCTCGTTCGCCTGGGGAACTTGTGTTCCCTGGGGGGGAACTGGGTTGGCTGTGCGTGTTTCCGTGCGGGACACTGGAGGGTGCGGGGGACGCGAGCGGCGAGCCTGCGGAGCGGCCTCTTCTAGGCGAGCAGCACGGTCACAACTACGCTGTACTTGTTGAATCGGGTTGGGGGGTCTTACCAAATGCGCTACTGCCCTCCAGTGGCCAGTTTTATTGCTTTAAAATGGGTTTTGAGCTTTGCGCAGACACAGATACATGGGAACCTGTAGATGCCGATTGTGAAAAAAAAAACGCAAAAGACGTAAAAAAATACGTTTTTGAGACACTGAAGCAACTAAAAATAGAACGTATTTATACGTTTTTGGGAGCAAATGAGTTAATGAGCATGACAGCACTGTTCATATTTCACAAAACGAGTACAGGAAAGACAGGATGAGATGAGGCGACAGTAGGAAAAACAAAACAATGTTCAGCCAAAATGTGCTACACCGGCGAAATGTCCTACAAGAGGCGAATTTGACACCCAAAGTACTACCGTGCGCTTTCAGCTTGTTTTGTTTAGATGCATACATACAGAACATACTAAAGATGCCTTTAAAAAAATACTTAAAATTAGTCATATCAAATAAGGGTGTTTTAAATATGTTACATGACTCATGTAGATCAGCAATCTGCTTTAAAGCTACCACAAGAAAACACAATGTTTAAAAGTATGACAGGGAAACACGTGCAAAAAGTATTTTGAGGCAATGAAAAGGTAATTAAAAAAACAATAAAAACACAAATAGTAAGTACTCACAGCTTTTAAATGATGTCCCGTAGAAGGAATTGCAGCAACCCGGTAATATTGGTCGAGTGACAGTGACAATCTACGTATGTCATCACCCCGAGCGTCCATTGAGCGCTTAAAACATGGCGCCCACCGTAGATCAAAACATGTACTAAATATTATAGATTTTTAAATCAATGGCAAAAGTTTAAGTGTTTCTAACAACATATTTTAGTAAAAGAGAACAATTGTGGCTTATTAGAGTCTTTAAATCCAAGGTTTCCTTTAGGATGAAATATATTACTTTATATATTACTTATTGCTTAAAATAAGTATGTTAAGCTTATTTTCAGCTAGCTATTTTCCTTCCAGAAATCTAAGTGAGTAAAATTTACTTGAAGTACTGGCAGATAATTTCACTTTTTTCTAGTAGATTTACACCAAAAACAAGGGAATTTCACTCGTTTTAAGGAGGTGGATTTTTGCAGTGAATATAATCTTATACCATACAGTATTCTTTCACATATAGTTGTGTAGTGTTGTTATATGTACAGTTAGGGCCTTCATATAAACTACTATAATCTGTATATATAGAGATACTCTCAGGTATCACATAACATTCATTACACTAAACACCGCCTCCTCCATTTGAGCAAAAACTCGCTTTCAACTCCGGTGTCATGGTAGCTCCACCCTCACATCATCCATCGGGTACATTCACCCAATGATGACAGTTTGCAGCCTGTGATGTGGTTCCTAGGCCTGTTTATTCTTTGGAAACCCACTAAAAGTAGCACTGGAGTATAAGCTCACCAAAAGGCCCCCATGCTATTATAGGAACACTTTGGGCAGACTTTTGATTTGGTGGGTTTATAAATAAGGCCACGCCTTACCGAGGTCACTGATTTTCCATCTGTATTGTTTAAAATGAGGGAAGCTATTTGATATCAGCGTTGGATTATAACCTAGAACTAAATATTACAGCAAGTCAAAACTCATTTGTGTTTCGCACTTAATTAAATGTTTTTTTTTTTGTTTTTTTTTTTTAAAGAAAATGAACATTCCTATTGGGAAGGGCAGAATGTATTTTTTTCAAGGATCTTAACTCACACTGTGAGAGTCCGTATAACTTTTACATTCAAATGAGCGCCATAAATACATCAAGTCCCCCTTTTTTCAGCTGTGGTTTTCATGCAAGCTATAATCATTTCTCATCTTTCTTTGTCTCTTTGTCTGTCTGTATATTTGTGTGTGACAACAGCCACACATACACACTCAGTGTTTCTCCTTCGTTGGCGAGAGCTTCTGATGCAAGGACGGCAATCTGTAATCTGTAGTAATTGCATGTTGCAGAAAAACATTTTTCCGCTGTGGTAATCGCTGCAATATGTGCAGTTGCGTTGCCAAAGTGACAGCACCCCCACCCCCTACACATAAACACACTCACGCCACACAAGATCCTGACTCATTCTGACTCTGCCGAATGTGTCCAACAAAAATTTTGGAGTCTACTTCTCACGATGGCCACATGCCAGAGACACTAACAGAGACAAGTAACTGTTTTATTGTGACAAACTGGGGATTGGTGGGTGCACTCAGGCAGGCAGATAGACGCACACACAAACACACACACACCTGCAGTGCTGCCATATTGCATTCACCTTAAGCAGAAAGTGTATAGTTCCTGCCAGAGACCGTTTAACTGCCATGCAGCCTTAATGCCAGCTCCCACACAAAGATCAGGGGAAGGATGTTTGAACAGTGCTTCACACTTGCCTTCTCACTTTAAACAGCTACGAAACGCCAGCTGGGGCGATTCTAGGATTGGTGGTTTAGGGGTGCTGCACTCGGCCAGGCAAGATTCATTTCACGGTTTTATAATTTAACTCAATTTTATTCCCACATTTATGAAAGAGAAGTATGACACTTTTGGGGGGGGGGGGACCTGTGACTGAACCATCATTTTTTTTTTAGGCACAGCAAAAGAGGAATGGATTGGATTCATAAATCACACGGTTCAATGACTAAGGAATGATGATTTTGACACCGATGCACATGTACTTACAAATTAAAAGATTGCATATTTTCTGGGATAAATCAGCCTCCAATTGTGAGGACAAAAATAAGAAAAACATAACTTGGTCTTAATTTTTGTATAGGATAAAATGCACATGTGAAACCCTTAAACAAAAATTGACTTTTATAAATATTTCATATATAAAATTGTGTATCTTTGCTCCTCCCACTCTCACTGTCCATAAAGGAATAACAATGTTCGTGGGAATCTATTTCGTTAATTTGTCAGCGAACTTTAATATTAACACATGTACATAGCATAACAGCTATCAGCTATAGCTAACAGCTATTTTTTTCATTGCAATTCAAATAGAGGACAGTGGCCCTGTTTCTGATTACATGATATTTTTTCTATTCATAATGCACATAAACAGTGAGCTACAAATAATTCCTGCAAAATGATGAATGCTTATGATAATAGCATGTTAATGTTGATTAATAGAAGTTAATAATTTGTATTGTAGGAGGAGCCGAGGATGGTCGGGAACCAGGGAATTTGTTGGGGAAATGTTATATTTCATCTAAGTGTATGATGACATTCTAGCCTGTTTAGCACATAGCACAAAACATTTTAAGGGTGGTGCAATTCAACTGATGGGTAATTGAGCAACCCCAAAAATGAGCTTGCGACACCTATGATGTATGCATTACGAAACCTGCAAACTGGAGCTCAAAAAACCATTAGATGTCTTATACAAAAGTATCACATATTATTCATGTAGTTTCCTTGGAGATGTGAGTCATATTTGTCAAAGTTCCTCATGATTAGTGGAAGTTGAACCCACATGAAATGGAACTCCTGCAGTGAGAGTCTGCGGCTGAACTATTACATGTATTCATCAAGCCGTCGCCTCCTTTCTCACCACTTTGACACGTGTCAAAGTGTTTCATATTTGAGGGCATCACTGACCTGAATTGACAGTTAGGTTAGCGGCGGGACTCTATGTGGGTTGACCCTTAAACCTCACTCTGCCTAAGAAAATAATTCTATTAACATCAATAACATCACCCGTTGCCTCAACATAAAGCCACCAAGTATCATTGTGGACAAAGTGTTGAGAACACTGATTATTACATCATTATATCACCAGGAAGTTGAAATCCATTTAGGTCTATGGGTTGGTAGGGCTAGAAGAGCTTCAACTCTGTTCATAGGGCCACACTGACACTGGCTCAAAGCCCCTTTCATAGTTCGTCTCAATGGTGTTCGATCGGGTTTAGGTCATAACAGTCAAGCCCTTCCACTTTTAAACACTGTCACCATTATGGTTATACACTGCTGGCCAAAAGTACTGGAACCACTGCAATTCTGTCAAATAATGCTCAATTTCTCCCAGAAAATGATTGCAATTACAAATGATTTGGAAGTTATATCTTCATTGATTTAGCTTGCAATGAAAAAACACAAAAGTGAATGGAAAAAAAAAAAATTAAATCTATATCATTTTACACAAAATACCAAAGATGGGACGGACAAAAGTATTGGCATGCTTTGAAAAATCATGTGATGCCTGTCTAATTTGTGTAACTAACAGCACCTGTTACTTACCTGTGGCACATAACAGGTGATGGCAATAGCTAAATCACACTTGCAGACAGTTAAAATGTATTAAAGTTGACTCAACCTCTGTCCTGTGTCCTTGTGTGTACCACATTGAGCATGGAGAAAAGAAAGAAGACCAAAGAACTGTCTGAGGACCTGAGAAGCAAAATTGTGAGGAAGCATGGGCAATCTCAAGGCACCAATCTCCAAAGACCTGAAGGTTCATGTGTCTACCGTGCGCAGTGTCATTAATAAGTTTAAAGCCCATGGCACTGTGACTACCCTCCCTAGATTTGGACGCAAAAGAAAAATTGACGAGAGATTTCAATGAAAGATTATGCGGTTGGTGGATAAAGAACCTTGACTAACATCCAAACAAATTCAAGCTGTCCTGCAGTCCGAGGGTGCAACAGTGTCAACGCATACTATCCGTCGGCGTCTGAATGAAAAGGGACTCTATGTATCCAGGAAGACCCCACTTCTGACCCAAAGACATAAAAAAATCCAGGCTGGAGTTTGCCAAAACTTACCTGAGAAAACTAAAAACATTTTGGAGGAATGTTCTCTGGTCAGATGAGACAAAAGTAGAGCTTTTTGGGAAAAGGCATCAACATAGATTTTACAAGGGAAAAAACAAGGCCTTCAAAGAAAAGAACAGTCAAACATGGCGGAAGTTCCCTCATGTTTTGGGGTTGCTTTGCTTCCTCTGGCACTGGACTGCTTCACCGTGTGCATGGTATTATGAAGTCTGAAGACTACCAACAAATTTTGCAGCATAATGTAGGGCTCAGTGTGAGAACACTGTGTCTCCCTCAGAGGTCATAGTTCTTCCAGCAGGACAATTGACCCAAAACACACTTCAAAAAGCACTAGAAAATGGTTTGAGAGAAAGCACTGAAGACTTCTAAAGTGGCCAGCAATGAGTCCAGACCTGAATCCCATAGAACACCCGTGGAGAGCTCTGAAAATGGCAGTTTGGAGAAGGCACCCTTCAAATCTCAGAGACCTAGAGTAGTTGGCCAAAGCAGAATGGTCTAAAATTCCAGCAGAGCATTGTACGAAACTCATTGATGGATACCGGAAGCGGCTGTTTGCAGTTATTTTGTCTCAAGGTTGTGCTACCAAGCATTATGCTGTGGGTGCCAATACTTTTGTCTGGCCCATTTTTGGAGTTTTGTGTAAAATGATAATGATTTAAAAAAAATTTTGTCATTCTCTTTTGTGTTTTTTTCATTGCAAGCAAAATAAATGAAGATTTTACTACCAAAACATTTGTCATTATTTGACAGAATTGCAGGGGTGCCAATACTTTTGGCCAGTAGTTGTAATGCGGGAAATCAATTGAGCCTTGGAAAATGTCAAAGTTGATCAATTAAGAAGAGTTTATTTTATCCATAAAGTACAATGTACATATATGGAAAAACAAATATCACCATCAACGCACACACCTTGCCTACTGATCTGTAATGCTCAGAGACATTTATAGGCACACAGTCATAGACACCAAGATTGCAACCAGACTGTGTGTGCAAAGCTTTTCCTCTCTGGGCTGCTGCAGCCATCCAACCTCCCAGCAGTTGAACTTTCCTGTCTCTAATGGAGTCTTTCTGTCAGATCAAACGACTCTCACTGACGAAGAGAGGAGACAGATCGCAGTGCTGGAAGCCATTCAGTCTGACAACCCAAACACATTTGACTGGCAACGCAGCCTGCCTCCGCTCTCTTAACGCTAGAGATTCCACACAAATGTAGTTATGCCACTAGAAAAAGGAGAAGAAGGGTGGGGGGCATAATGACAAGGCCCTCATAGCACAGCTATTTCTCGAATGAATTCGCATATGAGCCAAATATTAGGAAGCACGCTTGGCTTCCAGCAACCACCAAGTCATTAAAAGAGAGGCTGTAAACCACATTTCTAGCAGCAGACAATGCCCCTTTGTGTTTGTCTGCCCCCTTTTGCTGGAGGAAAAGCTTAAAAAGTAGAGATAAGAGAGGGAAGATGCGAGAGGAAGTGAAAGGAAGATAGATGATGTGGGATGAATGAAAATGAGTATTGATGTCAGATTCGTGGTCAATGGAGTGAATGTCAGTCAAGCATCTTTGTACTGTATTTCCTTTCACCACTTGTAGAAATTTCACTGTTCATGGAATTTGGCTTTTTGAATAGTTCATTGATTGATCGATCAATTGACTGATCGATTGATCAATTGATTGATTGATTCGAGTGCTGGTATGGACCATCCAATTTACCAAACATTTTTAAATTACTGTATCGATATTTAACAATACATATAGAGTACTGAAATCTTTGAAAATAATAAAGATAATTTTGTCTAGTTTTGTTTTACATAAACAGATTTTGATGAGGCAAAATATTTTCACCATGTTAAAAGTCCAATATTTTGCCAACCTGATGCAGTGTTAATAGAGATAACCAAACCAGCAACATTTTCCAGTATGATGTAGAGCGGCAATACGCATCATTGTTAAGTGACTTCTTTAACAGTGTCAATCAGAAGTAGCCACGATTATATTCGCAAGGGCAGAGTTGAATAGTGTTCTTGCATTGGATGTGGTGAGTCCATTTCCAACATTTCACCTATCATCATCAGTGTTTGTCCCTTTCACCTCCTTACATTACAGTTACAGGGTCATTCCAGGTTCTGTCACACTCATTTAAGCGCAAAAGGACTTCAAAGGGGCCCCCCAAATGTTGAATTTGCATTAATTTCCCTCTTCAGAGGGGCTCTGCTTCCCGAGCGCCATCTGACTCACCGCAGAATCCATCCAGATTCCAGCAGCACGCCCCGGTGCTGGTTTCCTGACAAGCGTCCATGCCACTTTTCTCTGCCGAACCGAGACAACTCTTGGAAAGTACTTGGCAGGCCCTCTGGGCTTTTAATTGTAAGGAAACAAAGGCGTGGCGACTCTCAGCCTGAACGTCAAGGAGCTCCAGAGCCCATTTAAACACGATACTATCATGCCTCACAAAAGGAATATTTGGCAGCAAAAGATGATTGTCAGTTATTCCAATTGACTTCTATATGAAATCTAATAAGGAAACTGAACCATCTCCACATGTCAGTGATTTTTTTTTCTACAGTGAGACCAAAGAGCGACAACCTAGCATACACCAGTTAAACTTACAACTCTGGGCTCCATTCCCAGACCTGCACCCACCCAATGGAATACCATACCTCCTTTAAAATGGCAACAGCCATGGACATGACTTGATTGGATTCAAGGAAACCACCCATGTGTCCAAATTGACTAAATGTTTCCTCTCATCATCTCCATCACTAATCAGCCGTGGCGTTCCCTGTATACTGTTAGCACCCGGGCCACATGAAGCTAAAACATTACGAGGGCAGGACTTTCCCCCGTTGACTCAGAGCTTAGAGTCCACATGAGGCTTCGCTGTGACTGCTCACTAATCCTCTGATTGCAGTGTTTAGGCCCAGCTCCCTGCTGCACCACGTCAAGGCGGCCACAGCTAACGACAACCTAATGACACGACGATGACAAGGAGCGTTTGTAAATCCAATCAGTAGCATGGAGTCTGGCTGCCTGGTGATTAGGTTTATCAAACTCTGTGCTGACTGAACGGCTTGCCTCCTCTGAGCCTCCTATGTCATCACGCTGATTAAAGAGTTTGTCAGTCTTTCTAACATAAGTGTATTTTTGCCAGGTTGGCAGTGTCCACGGGTAGCTGTCATCCTAAGAGTTAGACAAATGGTCTTTTTTAACATTCAATATTTCCTGACAAAGACAATGGACTTGTGCTGAGATGGTTGGGATAGGATAACACACAATTCCTATTGGGCAGGCCTGTGTCAAAACCAAACATTGTAATAAAGTATGAATTTTCATTTTGAAAGATCCCCAGATTTCCATCAGAACCGCACCTATATCAGGGTTTTTGCAGGTATCAGCAAATCTCATTTAATGCTTTTTAATGCCACTTTTATTGCCACTTTAAACTAATTTGATGCCCATGCCCAACTGAAAATAGTTTCATACGCAAAAATTGTAAGTAAAGTTGCCCAATAATGACTATTTAACCGATAACCGATTGTCAAGTTCAAACAATAATCCTTAGGTAGACATTTATAATACCGTATTGGCCCGAATATAAGACTGCCCTGATTATTAGACGACCCCCTCTTTTTCAAGACTTTTTGAACACCAAATTAATTTTTATACAGAAAATAATTACATTCCATCTGAAACAAATGATTATAACAATATATTTGAGAGAAAAAGCATGTTATTTTGCCTCATTCAGATCTTAATATCTGAACATTTAAATATGTAAACTAAAGTGCAATTATATTCGTAAATGAATGGCTTCTGGTTTTTGAAATGTAAATAAACCAATCCATTGTGATAAAACAACAAAATTGCAATAACTGCATTAACCATCAAAGTGAAGTCTAACTGTAACTGTAGTCTTGAAACAAATCTGAATAAGGAAAAACATTGCAATAAAATAATGCAAATTGGTTAAACTAGTAGCTTAGATCTGTCATAACAGAACATCGCTTCAATGATATCTGGCGTCATCTAGCGTCGTGAATGGGTATAATGTCTAGACCGCGAATATAAGACGACCCCCTCTTTTTCAATCTTATTTCAATGCAAAAAACACTGTCTTATATTCGGGCCAATACTGTATTACCCAAAATAAGGAGAGAAGGCACTCAGTTTTTGTGAACATGCGCAAAGAGAACGGGAGGGACTAAACAGTTGAATTCTAAATTACATTATTACCGATATGTGCGGTCGTGGACTTAACATATTATGGCTAATTGTTCTGTGATTCCCTACTAGATACTTTAATAATGATAAATGTAACAAGTTCAAAGTTTTCCAATAAGCATTCTGTGAAAAATAAGAGAAGAACCTCAACTGAAGTCATGGAAACGATGGGACACGGCTTCAGTGCAGTGAATGAGGTATGTAATGATATTTTTCCATCATTTATTGTTCCTTTAATTTTTTGCATATGGTCTGCCCAAATAACAAATCCCAAGCATCTTAGTTTGGTGACATTTAATGGACAATAAACATTATACAAAGGCAGAAGGCTTCTACATTCACTGTGAAGGCAACATGCATAATAGCCCAAAACCGATAGTGACACACTGATGTCGATATTATCCAATATCATTTTAAAATGCATTTATCGACCTGTCCCGTAATGATGTTATCTTATATTCTCTTATCCCAACTACCTGATAATACCAGACAAATCTAATGAATAATGTTAAAAAAAGTTTTTTAACCATCAAGTGTATATAGTTTTTAACGCCTCAAGCATTTAGTTTAATGCTTTTTAACCTGTGTAAACCCTGTATATATTAACTTATTGGCTACCTTTGACAGTGATAGACATCCAATCAATTTGAAGTGGGAGGGTTGGCTGCCACCCTCCAAGTAGATTGGACATTTACTAGTGATGCACTTATTTCATTTTACTGCAGAAGGATGAAGAGCCGCACGATTGGTTGGACATAAGCACTGTGTAAATCACAAATTTAAAAAAAGTAGTAATAAGTGTTAATAAGTAATTAGTCTTAGACTGAGAATATCTAAAAAAAAAAAAGAGCCCATATTTTTTCAGATTCAGGAAGTATTGAATTCAGAAATATGTCTGGTTTGGCCTTTTTTTTTTTTTTTTGACAAGGAGCAAATTATTGCAACCCTTTCAAAACATACGACTGTGCTCTATAGTCAGCTAAATTGCACTCAAGCAGAAGCCACACATTTGTAACGTTAAAAGGGAAGTCCCTCATAGTTTTGGGTTCAGACCTCTGATGTTTTGTTCTCCCCATGCGGGTAATGCCGCCAAACTGACACATGAGCAGACCATACACTTGTACTGACTAGCTATTACGGTCAGGTCAGACAGTATGGGCAAAAAAAAAAAAAAAAATGTTACAGTCATCATGTTGACATGCATCTGTCTACCTGACTCAGCATGTGGAAAGAAAAATCAGGCGGTAAATCCATGTGTGGGTGGAAAAGCATTTGTTGCTTATGAGGACATATACCATACAGTAAGTGTGCTTGTGACTACTGTGACCATGAGACAAAACGCACAGCAGACGGCATGACCTCACACTACTAGACAGACATCGGAGAAGACAAGGATGAGACACTTGTGCTGCACGGATGACAGGGAATCCCTTATGTATAGTGTCTTGCCTGGACAACAACAAATGAACTGAGAAGGCTTGCAAGATTGTACTTCTGGGCAAAATTAGTTTGAAAAAGACAAAAAAATGTCAGATACCTCCAATTTTGAAACTTAAAGAGTATGAAAACACCTGGGGAAATGGTAATATTCCATCATTTATCCATAAACGCATGCCTTTTGAATTCATATTGTGCCACTTCCTGTAATTACACACATCACAACACCAAGAAAATGATAGAAATTTGGATCAATTGTCAAGCTAAAACGACCGGCGCCCGAGATCCCGGAAATCGAGCACAATGTGTGAATGACGTCACAACTAGGAAACACCCAGCTCAGTGCTTAGTACTGAATGGCGGCGATGATGGCGGACTATTTTGTTTCTAGTTGCAGCGACAAATCCGACGTAACGAACGTTCTTCTACTGGTGACGAGGAGAGTTATGAACCTTTCTTTGGTGTTTTGGGTTATCAATTTGAGCCCAAACGAAAGCCAATGCAGCCTAATGAAACGATCATTGAGGGGAGCAATCACACTGATGAAACACCGGCAACTGATCGTGTGGGAAACACCGAATGTTTTATTTTTGCTTTTTTTTTTTTTTTTTTTGTGAAGCTGATACACCGTGCCCGCAAAAGTAATGTATAGAATAATTATCATTTATTGTGCCATCATAGGTTTTCGCTCTGCCAACAGACACAAATATGAATGGGATTAGAGGATTTGTTGTATATATTTTACGAGCGATAATTTATACATGTGTCCAGTCCTATATCCAATGCCAGATATGTTTTTTATTATAAAAGAGTACTCACTCTGGCCATTTCGAGCTTGGCTGCTCCCCTGCTTTGCTTAGCCTGGGGTGGTCTCATCGGTGCCAGTCATCGTCCTCTTTCTTGATATCTCGGGACATTTAGGTGGCTGCGCGTGTATGGTGGGTACCTCATCTGCTTTCAGCAGCAATTTCCTAGAAAAACCTGATTACATTTGTCCATAGTTCGAATAGCTTTCAGGTGTAAAATGCACACCACACAAAACCATGCCGGAGGTTGGGTCTGCAAAATAAGCCCTCTTTGCACGGACGAACTTTACTCATTGTCTGCGTAGTCCAGCTCTTTTTCTCACGTTCGGGAACTCATGGGTACTACATTGCGACAAATGGCTATTTGTACACCACATAGCATGACAGGATTGAACCATTTTAGCGTTTTTTTGATAAAACACGAACGCAACTCTCTCGTCGATAAACAACGATGGCACCTGCCTCGACCTTTTTTTTCCTGGCTGTGATGTCAAAGCCCCATTCGGCTGTTTCCGGAAAACTTTCGGATATGTTTGTAATTTTCGATCTATTTATGATAATTGCTCATGAATGTGATTTATTTTTTTTGTTAACTTTATTAATATTTGTTATCTTGAAACATAACGGTTCTATTGATATCTCACAGCCCCTTAGTATTATCATTCTCTTTAAAAACAACAATAACTTTAGCAAATTGCTAACCAATGATTTAAAAATAAAAATAATCATGAACCAAACCCACTACCTCAAGCATGACTGCTGGAAAAAACACTAGCAGACACTAAATGTGCACCTTTCTGGTTACTCAGCTATAGTTGATCTCTCGCCACTATCTGAAGCATATCTAGAGGAATCACACGTGCATACGGCAACTGTAGGAAGGAGGGCTCCGTATATCTTGCGCCATAGAGGTTCAGATATGATGTAGCAGGCCTATTGCTGAACACCTCACAGCATGGCCCATCGATCTGTTTGGGTGTTCATTGTGAAATCCACTGGGAGTGAGACGCACCATCTTGGTGAACAGAGTAGTTAGTAGTTACCACAATTTGCTGACAGTTTCACAAACGTCTTGTTGATCATAAAAATCTCCAGGTAACTGACCAGTAGCAGCTGTTCCCTCAGAGAAGAGACCATCAAGTGTATCAAGATATTACGGGTTGTTAAATTGAATAAACCCTTTGATGCACAAGTGAATGGACCCTACACTGTTGTATAAGTAGGTTAAAAATGACCCTTACTAGAATCAGTGTTATTAATAACGACGTTAGAGTATAACAGCGTTACTAACAGTGTTATTTCTTTCAGTATTGAGTAATCTAATTAATTATTTTTCCCATCTTTGCAACGCTGTTACCGTTACTGACGATGTGAAGTTGTGCGTTACTGCAATTTGGTTGAATGATGAGAGATGTCTGAGAGACACGGAAAGAGCAGAGCGGGAGGAGGGATGGGCTTGTGACGCCATTGCAAATGCGATGCAAGATGGCTCGGAGCGTTAGCATAGCATTCACGTTCTCGCTAGCACTAGCATTTAGCATGGCAAGCGTCATGTTAAGCGCTCGAGAAACTTTTTACATACAGTTCGTGGCGTTCAGGTGGGTACAATTAATTGAAAATAATGGACAGTTTTCCTGTTCAGTATCCATTATCATCACCACGTGGGTGTTGTCCTTGTAGATGCTACGATATAATAATAATTTGTTTTTGTTTTTTATTACCAAGAATAGTCACTTGCCCATAACTTTTCATGAATGCCGTATCCATAAACCGTGTATGTTTTTTTATTTAATTATTTTTTATCAAAACAACTAGAGCAAATAAAGAAGAGGGAAAAAATATATCCATATACTGGTATATATTATGGGTGTGACGGTACACACAAGTCACGTCTCAGTACAACCAGAAAAAGGCTTTTTTTCTCACAGCATTTGAAAGTTAAAGTTTGTATACCAATAGACTCTTATATAGGTGAAATAAAAAAAAAAAAAGTAAAAAAAAAAAAAAAAAGGGGGTGACGTATAATTTTGGGGGGGGCATGAAAAAGACAGTTCAATTCAATCAGTTAATATAAACATATTTGATGTGAAAGACGTTTTAGAATGGATCATGTTACAACGTGTAGAACATAAAAGGTAATGTCAGTTACTTTGCTGAGTAACTAATTTCTCTTACGTTGAGGTAAATGAGTTATTTACTCAATTTCTTTTTGGGAGAAGTAATTTGTAACTGTAACTAATTACTTTTTTAAAGTAACATTAATAACACTGACGATAATCAATGTGTTTTTATGCTGTTTTGGTTAAGAATAATCATTTGTATAATATTTAGTATTATATTTAGGACCCCACCAGATTGATTTAATGTTTGAAATATCTTTATTTTTCACTTTTTAACATTTTTGAAAAGGAAAATTACAAGAACAGCAACAGACTTCATCCCCTCTTGTAATATATCATAAGTGATGAAGATCTTTTTTGCATGCATGCAATCATGCATAGTTTTGGTGAAACATTGGTGCTAAACTCTTGTGCAGGCCCTGACCGACTTCTAGGGTATTGTGACTCAAAGTGATCTGCCCTGGGTGGGAGCTAAGTTGCTCCAGTAAAATCCCTATCAATTCATTCTAGTGGCCATGTTTTGGAAACTTTCAGGGGACATATAAGTCGAATCTTGTGAGTCAGATTGATCCTGTCCAGTTGGACGACTGCCACTGCCACTTGGTCAATATTCTAGTTCCTCATCATCAGAAATTTCGGACTCTGAGTCCAACCCCATTCGTGCTTCTCCATCATCCAGTATCTATAGGACCATTTCACCTGTCTATCTAACAGCCATGACACCTTGGATAAGGAAGCAAAAAAGTAATGTTTTCGATAGTTTAATATGTAGCTCTTTAAATAAATACACACACATACCACATCTACAGTAATGATAGCTAGCTAGCATTAGCTAGTTATGAAGTAGGCTGAATTGTGAATAAGCAACAGTAACAACAGTCATGAAAGACTCTCACATTAAATATCATATGAAGACAATGCTTACACATTTCAGCCTCATCCGTGTGGTCCACAGTTAATTTATTCCTGATAGCTAAATTTGATAAGAATCAAAGATTCCCATTGGATTCCATAGAAAATGCATGTTGGTCATTTTTGACCCACTCATTGAAGCTTGGGGTAGTGTTACGAAAATTACAATTTCATCAAATATATAAAATGTAAATGAAAAATGTGAATAGCATTCTATCAAAAACATGTTTTTGAGGAATACCTGGAATAAGACATGAAAACATTTTTTATTACAGATTTCCTCACCGCTTATGCATCCAAGGGTTAAAGAAATGTCTAGATCATAGAAAATCCAGAGACTCCATCTTCATACATTTGAATTGGTTTTGATGTCACAAGATCAAGAAGTAAGGGATTATAACAATCTGAAATCATCCATCTATGTGACTGTTTTCTTTATCAATTGGTATAGTGTTAAAGTTTTACACATAGATTGCCAGTTATGTAAAGGACAACAAACAACCCAATTTTAAAGACCAACAAAACAGTTAATGTGGTAAGCGTTGTGCATGAAGGGAAGAGGGATGGGATCTCAAAACATTTTTATTGCAAAATAACAGCTAACAGTTTGTAAACAAGTTGGGGGAAAACAGAAAAACAAATATGAAATTATTTTCCAGTGTGCAGCTTCTCACATTTTCTGCATTCTTCCAAAATCCTAATTAAAATTTTTGGGGGAGTGGGGGTTAAGGGACTGACAACTGTCGATGATAGTGTTTTGGGCATGATTCAGGATTCAAATTGTGAAGTCAAGATGAAGTGTTGAGGGAGATTTTTATCTGTAAGAAACCAGGTTTTAAATTCTTTGATGGTGCTTCTTTTTCAAATTTCATCATAATTAAAAAGACTAAATTGTTTCTTCCTTTGAAGACAAGTTACTATAAATGATTTGCCCAACTAGTCAACACATCAAAACCACGATGATGAACAACGATGATTAAAGCTTGAAGTTGATGGTTGCCCAATCATGTGTTTTGGCATTAAAAATAGCCTCGCTAAAATCAACAAGTGATCATTCAGCGCAGCAAACAAGCAGTGACATCTCAAGTGTGTGGAATTATATTACAAAAATGAGAGTGGTAGCATGGTCACTTGTAAATTATAGCAGCATTTCATATATGCAATCAATGCATATCCATCTGATGGATAAGAATAGATTTTGAATAATATTTGTGGCTACAGAATATTATTGTTATTTCATTACAACAGGAATGTGCATTTTTAAATTTATAGGTGTTAATAAGTGCCAATAAGTTCTGATTATCTACTGTGACTGTAACTGAGCAGACAACTAAGTTAAATTAATTTGAAAAGTGATTGCTAATGTTATATGCTTTGTTGCACACTGTGAAAATGATTAACTCAAAAGAGCGAGATGTCATGTACCCATTCTGCAGCGCTTTGTTTACATTTGCGGCACTCACGACATTTGTTTTACAGCAGCTAAACTGATACACGGCAGTACTATTTGGATGGAGTTGGAGCTCGCATCTCCGTGCGTGTTGTTTTGTGCCTGAGTTTTGTTAAGCCGAAAATAAAGGCAGCGTTACAAAGTCATCTGACCGCTCGTCATTTTACATACTGAATGCATTATTGACTGGCTGACTTCGTTTTCTCCATGTTTAAATTATCATCCTAACCACTGTGCCGTCATGATAAGCTTACGTACTGGACATCACTTTTCCAAATGTCCGTGGTGAAAATGTGATTGGCATGTTTTTCATGAAAAATGGTGGTCGTATAAACAGCATTATTTTTTCATCCAGGGCTTTGGCTCTCGGGTCATTTCGGTAAAAAAAAAATCGTGTCTCGTCTCGGCGGCGGCTACGTTCGTACCGGATAATCCGCCTGCACCGGCCGGTTCGCCGCAACGTATTCGGGGCCTGGCTCTGCTCGCACGCCGTGGGGGAACGCTCGAGAAACCGGGGTGTTCGCCGGAGGTCCTGAAGCCGGGGAACCAGGCTCTGCCTGCCCCGCCAACGGCGGACCGGCCAGAGCGGCGGGCTCCGTCGGAAGACGGCTACTTTCAGACTATCGGTCTCCAGTCGTGCCGGTGTTTAGCCTTAGATGCGAGTTTACCACCTGCCTTGGGCATGTTTCCCAAACAACCCGACTGTGTATTGTCACAACCCCCGTAGTTTAGCTTGTGTTTACAATAGCTTTAGCATTCCCGCTAGCAGCAGCCTCGTATTCGTTCCAAAAATCTTTGTGATGCAGTTTTAAATGGATGCTGGGTTAGTGGTTTTGAATGAGGACGCTCTCTTTCCGCCTCGTGGAACTTCTGAGGTACATGTTTCGCAGATGGCGAGAGAGCGTTTTTTTAGTAACAGCCGCCATAATATTCAACTATTTCTTGTCATGTAACTCCGCCTCCTCAACCCCTCCTCCTTCAGGGGCTTCAGAGAGGGGAGGGGTTGAGGAGGCGGCTTGCTGAATTCTTCGGTTGTGCACATTTGGAGGCTAAATCAAGTATATAATTATCGGATTGCATTATCGGTTGAATTTTTTAATAATCTGGATTATCTGTGTGACGTCATAATTGCCATTATCGGCCGATAATTATCGGTGACCAATATTATCGTGTATCTTTATCCACAATATATAATTCTGTCATGTGATTGTAGGCCAAGTCTATCAACTGAATGTGGCAAAATAATGAGAATAACAAATGCCAAAGGTAAAAAAATGTAAATAATTAAATATGATTTGGTGGATTTGTCGTACACGGAACAAAATCATTGAAAAGTCCTGTCTACTTATTCATTTTGAGGGTTTAGGAAAGATTAAGAACTTTTAAGTGAGATAAATTAACCATAACAGATGACTCAGTGGACCAAAAAGTCACACCTCACACATCTTGCAGACTGCTCAAATCAAATTTTCATAAAATATTCATATAGTAGAATTAGTACAATCTTCTTTAAATTTTGCCATAATTTTTCACCCCCAAAAAGTGAATATTGTTAACTACAGCAGTTTAAGCCTTTAAGCTAACAAACACCAAATCCCAGTACAACTAACCCATGCTCCTTACAAATATAGCAGCAAGATGTCCTGATCTTCTTATTAATATTATTATGCTAAAATTGTACTCCAGGCATTTGGTGCTAAATTCTATTTTCAAGGTGGTCTCAGTTCACTCCATGAATAAATGTAATACTTTTATTTCATCCAATGAAGATTTTCATATTAAGCCATTTTACTTTCTCTATATTTTCAGGATTGTTGTACTAAAAGCTAAAAAATTCCACGAATATTATATGACCATCCACAAAGAGGCAATAGACGGTCAATTCCTTCAATTGTGATGGACAGAGGTGTAGCAGTTTCACTCTTTACTAGATATGACACGCTCCTGTTAAAGGGAACCTCGGATTTAAGGCTATAATAAGCCACAATTGTTCTCTTTTACTGAAATACAATACGTTATTAGAAACACATAAAATATTGCCATTGATTTAAAAATGTATAATATTTAGTACATGTTTTGACCTACGGAGGGCGCCATAATTTAAGCGCGCAATGGACGTTTGGGGTAATGACGTAGATTGTAACTGTCACTCGAAGAATACTACCGGGATACTGCAATTCCTTGTACGTGGCGAGACGTCCAACACATGCGCTCATCGGTTAAAAGCGGCGAGTACTTACTACTTGTGTTTTTATAGAGTATTACCTTTTCATTGTCTCAAAATACTTTTTGCATGTGTTTCCCTCTCATACTTTTAAGCATTGTGTTTTCTTGTAGTAGCTTTAAAGCATTTAGTTGATCTGTTGACCACATTAGTCAGGTGGCATATTTAAACCCCCCTTATTTGATATTACTATGTTTAAGTATTTTCTTAAGGCATCTTTAGTATGTTCTGTCTGTATGGATATAAATAAAACAAGCTAAAAGCGCACGGTAGTATTTTGAGTGTCAAATTCGCCTCTTGGAAGACGTTTTGCCGGTGTAGCACATTTTGGCAGAACACCGTTTTTTTCCTTCTCTCATCTCGTCTCATCCCGTCTTTCCTGTTCATTTTGCTTTTCCTGCTCATTTTGTGAATTATCGACAGTGCTGTCATGCTCATTAATGTTCCTCACAAGTTCAAATTGAAAGGGTTGAACAGATGACATATTTACATCGCTAGAGTCACTCATACTCTGGAAGCTCGGCAGCGTAACCATGTGACGTCACCGCCCTGCGACGTCAAAAACAATGGCGACCTACTAGTTAAACTAATTTCACAAATTGTATGAAAACGAAAACATCAAGAGGGGTTTTAATATCAAATTATTTTAACTCATAATAACGTTTTTCTTTCAAGAACTACAAGTCTTTCTATCGGTGGATCCCTTTAAAATGACCTCATATACAACTTTTATTACAGTATGCAGTGTGTGTATTGAATATAGTGACTCAGGTTTACATAAACACATTCTTCTCAGTCTACGGAATCTTTACAACATAAATCTTTATCAGATTGGCATCAAGGAATTTAGCCCCATGGTTGCTTGCAGACCACCAGAAAATTGTATTTACTACTACACTTAGCACGACTCGAACCTTGACCTACGTAAGGCTCAACATGGTGGTTTGAGCCAAAAGTGTAGAAGGGTGGAGGCGGCTTTAACATTAGTCAACCACATAATCAGAGCGCCCCTCTGTACTCTCTGCATAGAGGCCATCTCACGAGCAAACCCTGAAAGTATTCCCCATAAAGTTGTGTTGACAGACAGTGAAAACGGCGAGACAGACCGAAAGGTAAATAAGTACCTCCAAAACGTTTACAGACATAATCAAGTCCAGAATGTTTCTTCTATCCAATATGCCTTCAGAGTTTTATAAATAGATATTATACCCAGCTCAAGTGGAGACAGAATTTTGCTTCTCTGTAGCTGACATGAGTTTTCTATTATTTGCTTTCACTTTAATATATTGAAACTGTTAATATCTAGTTACAGATTTCAGCTTGCTCAGCTTGGCATCTAGTGAGGGCCTCACACTCAGCAAGACTTTCAAGCGCCTCCAATCAAGACCATTTATTTATCTCAGAGACATAATCTTAATCAAACTGTTATTACATTTTTGCCATATGCCAACGAAATCATCTTGAAAATGTAGCCTTTTTTATTTTTTGTTTCATCGTGTCAGTGGTTCTTTACTTTGGAATCCACTGTGAGTGATCAAAATGCTTTTAAACAGTTTTATCACACAGAATATGTCTAATCTGTTTTCCAAACTCTCCAAAAACAAATTGGTTTACCTCTAACAGTACTTCAAAATAACCCAGTTACCATCATGGTGAGCTGTGGTGCATTTTCACACCGAAGTATTCACTTCTACTCAAACAGCACAGTAATTCAAATGCATGAAATCACTCTCAACCTAATAAATCAAGCTTTTTTTACTCTGCCACAAAGGAAGCTCATTCCAAAAAGCATAACACTTGAGAGTGAACTCATGTATTAAAATAAAAACTAAAAAAATAATCATTGAAAAATAAAAGGGATTGAAAAATACATCTTAAAGGGATCCTCGACCTTAAATACATGTAGGCTCTAATAAACCACAATTTTTCTCTTGTACTAAAATATGTTGTTAGAAACACATAAAATGTTAAATCAATGGCAATATTTTATAATATTTAGTACATATTTTGACCAATAGTTGGCGCCATGTTTTGCGGGTTGATAACGTAAATGTGAGTATTCACTTAATATGAGTGATGCTGCTACTCATACTGATCCAAACATGTCCGATGCAATGGTACAGTGGCCAGCTGATGCGCACCGAGCACTTAATATGGGCCACCCTTACGTAGCTAAACATGAGTTGGATGTACAAGACATGGAGGACACTCAATCCAGATGACGGATTTAATAAGGACAGCCACGACTCCGATCCTGACTATCACACATGCGCATTCATAGTTTTATTACCTTCAGTGAGAGTTTATAATGTCAATAGTCATGAAAACAAAAATGCACAAATGACAAGATGTGTTCAAACCTTTGGCCTGTAATGTATGTAAAGGACACGACAGCTCTGGATGCTAACAATCTACATAATTATACTGGGATAAGTTTGATCACACAATAGCTTACCTTGAAGATCTGCTAACAAAAACTGGAGTTCTCAACAGCATACACTCTCTCGCTCTGTTGTTGCGACGCACTTGCCACGAGTACATCACCAGTTTTGCCCAACTCTTGTCTTATCTCATATTTCCTGCTCTGCATTTTGCCTTTGCTGCTCGTCTTGTGGACGACCAACAGTGCTGCTCTTCACTTTTCCGATCTGATTCAATTTGGAAGGGCAGAACCGATGACATGTTGGGGTAGCTAACGAGTAACACGCTGGATGATCGTCAACAGGCCTGTGATGTCACCGCACTGTGACGTCAACAAGAATGGTGACCTATCACTTAAAATAATTTTACAAATTTTATTCAAACGAAAACATTGAGGGGTTTTAATATCAAATTACTATAACTCATACTAACATTTATCTTTTAAGAATTACTTGTCTTAAAGATCAAGGATCCCTTTAACCCAGTACTTCTCAAATAGTGGGGCGCGCCCCCCTGGGGGGGCGCAGAGCGATGCCGGGGGCGGCGCATGTGACCCAGGGGAACGTGCTTTTTTTTTTTTTTTTTTTTTTTTTTGCCGTACTGGAAAAAAGTGTACTTGCACATCCACTCAGTCGGTGGCAGTGGTGCTCTCATTTTCAGAGCGCGCGCAGTATTTTTGAACTAAGGAAGAGCACTCAGCACACACAGAAAACAGATATGAAGAGCAGTGTGCCGCCGCCGTTTTCCGACCGGACTCACTCACGCAGCGACCCACTGTCTTGTCCGGTTCAGACGTCTCCGCCCGAGAAGTGCCATTTTCGGCTTGGGATCGTCACGACGACCGCCCTAACCTACGGTTCTACCTCGGCCGCCGAGAATGCGCTTTTTTCGTGCCGTTTGCCTTTTAGCTTTGACTTTTAATACAGTGGGTGATGAGGAAAGACCACATTTTACTGTGTCTAAAAATAATTATAGCGGACAGCCAGAAGCCATTCAATTAAGACGCCACTTAAAGACATTAGACCCCAATATCATTGATAAGCCGCTTGGTTGTTTTTCAGCTAAAACGGGCCGAATATTGCCAACAATCGTGCCGCTTTGTCAATGTGATATCAGTAAACCAGTGAGCACCGTTCACATGCTCAGTGCAAACTAACTCCACACCATTGCAAAGTAGGTAATACTTTGAGCAGCAAAAATAAAAACTGTCCTTCTGTCGAAGGACACTCTTTTTTTCTTTTATTCAGTTTTGTTTTTTGGTCAATTTTTTTGGCATATTGTCCTCATGAGTGAATGTTTCTAAGCAATTTTAATTTGTTATTATTTACTGATTTTATTACATTTTATTTTTCTGTATGAAATGGTCAAAAATGTACCTTGAGTGTATTTTTTACAGTTTGGATGTGACTTTTTTTGAAATTCAGGCAAATTGATGCACGTCAAGTCTTCTCTGTTACAAACAAACCAATGTTAATAAAGTTATACTTTACTATAAGTTGATCTATGTTACTTTTTTTCTTTATTAGAAAAAAAGGACACAATGTTAGGCAGATGCGTATTTACAGTAGTAATTTTATAGACAAATGATACTATTTACAGTGGCGGCTGAGAGTTTGGGGGGGGCAAAACATTTACGTCTTCCTGGGGGGGCGTAACAGAAAATAATTGAGAAGCACTGCTTTAACCTCTTGACACATGGCAATTCCCCTGAAATCTCTATTTTGACTGACTAGTTATTTTACATAATTGTGTGACAAAAAGATAATGAAAAGCATTTTAAAAGCATCCTTAAGCTCACTGTATATGTTCAAAAGGAATATGAAAAATTAAGTGACAAGACCCATTGTTTGTCAGGTACGAGACGGAGGAACCAGTTGGGTATCGCGAACACAGGATTTTATTGATGTTGGCATGCAAAGAAAACAATCAGGTCAAGCAGTAAAAACAGTCGACATGCAGGAGTGTGCTGAGTCGCTGACGACCTGACACTGAATGCTATGCATCCGAGCCTTATATACTGTCATGTTTTTGTTCTCAATTGTTCTTTGTGACATGTTTGTGTTCTCAGTTGTTCTTTGTCACACATTAAGGAGCACACTGTCTTTGTGACGCTGTCTTTATGACGCATGAGTGTGATGGAATATGGTGACAATTTGTAGAGAAGGGCCAGGCACAATACATAAACACAGCAATGTAGCTAACCAAACTATGAGCATTTTGTAATGTTCTAAAACAGATCATCCAGTTTTTTTATGTGGACAAAACCAGGATAGAAAATAAGCATTGCTTATCTAATTTAAAAAAAAAAAAAATTTTTTTTTTTTTAAATCATACAAAAAGCATTTCAGTAACAACCAATGCCTTTAATTTCCGAAAGTTGGGACATATACCCTAAATTTGGTGGTCAATCTTTTTGTCAAACACCATAATTTAATAAGTAACATGTTTCTTATAGAACAGAAAAAAAACAAAAACATAAAAACACTCTTCTTTTAAAGAAGAAATCATGGCTAGTACTGATTAAACTAGTATTTCTCTCATTGGATTCTTCACTATTTAGTGACCTGATGTGTTATTTTTGAACCACATTTGGGAATCAGCCAGAAATATATTAACTCAGCATGAGGAGATCATTCATGCAGGTTTATTTCATTCTGTTGTTGGTCAATGTACAGTGGAAACTAAACAGTGTCTGCAAAATGTTGCTTTATTATTAAATTGTGAGTTACACAACAACAGGTATAGCATTACTGTAGTTATTAAGAGTGAACTGCACCAGCAGCATTGCTAAAATTGCCGCTGATTGGCACCCTACTGGTGAAAAGCTCTCCATCTTCTCATAACATACCAACTGTTGGTCCATACTTTTTGTCTTGCGCCACATAAAGGGTTAAATGCCACGAAAACAACCACTCCACTGTCTGGCTTGTGATGTGCATGTGTCATTTGTTTTATGTTTGCCAGTTAATGTGTGTGAGTTTTAGCAAAGGGCTGAGGTTTCCGAGGTGAGGTGTCCTCTGGCTTCACACGCAAAGCGCATCTGATGTTGCCCATCACATGCTAGCATGTCTATTCTGCGAGATGACGTAAATTGTTTGTCCCCATATAAAACTGAATGATGGGAGATACCGTAAATTTTGGATTGTAAAGCGCACACACCTGACTGTAAGCTGTATTTACCAAATTTTATTATTACTATTTTTTAAATGTTTCTGTTCATAAATAAGCCACACTGGTGTAATAATCCTTTTTGTAACAATCTTCTCTAACAACGTGTGATAGCTCAGATACAAGAAATGTTCCTACAACAGTATCTCCTGATGCCTATTTGGATGATGTCTGTATTTCCATGAGTTCCATGTTGCACCTTATTAACGTCAAAGTTTCCTAATTTCAGTTTGATCTGGAACTAAAAAAAGAGCATTATTGCCAAATTGTGCTGCCAGTGTAATCCAAGCTGTTAAGCTAACTACCAGAGTTCTACTTACATGAGGTCTTTCCCCATTTAAAATGGTTTCAGATTGAAAGGGAGGATTGAATCGCTCTTGGCCTTTGTTCTCACACAGTTCAGTTTCGGACTACTGACATTGTGAATTGTAAAAGGATATTGTGTAGTCACTAATGATTTCCACTGGTGATTACAGTTTTACATGCTCCGCTCGTTCCCCTCCCTCACTCAACTCCATTCTGTCTCATATCCCGTCTGGGGCGCTTGAAAATCAAAATCAGGTGCCACCACGTTATTTTAGAAATGAGAACATCTTGATTAATTGTGTATGTCAGAAGTCAAGATTCCGAGCTTTTAGAGGAGAAGGGGTGAATATGGACTGGGATTTGTCATGAGGAAGTTATAAAAGTTTCAGTAGAAGCTTCAGTGAATATTGGAACATCATCCGTTGTCACTGTGGTTCCAGTGTGACTATGAGGATTGGTCTCATGTGAACCACAGATGCACTGTTTACTGATTTACTGACTGTGTGAGGCTCCTTGGATTTTAACATACACTCTGCAAACAATTAGGAGCTCTTGTGGCGGTCTGCAATTAATAGAGGCCTAAATTCAGAAGGTGATTAAGCTATTTCTCCTGCCTCAGTTTGCAGCCTTCATAAAAATGGTGAACACGCTACCAATTACTTGATGGTGCTCGGAAAAGCCTTACTTAACATCAACAGCAAAAAAAATACTGTATGTATACATTTAACTAGTGCTGCACCAATATGCCACTAAAATGGCATCGTTGGTATCGGTGACTACTTGGAAATAAAGTACCAATGCTGTGCAATATGTACTTTTCCGGATCTTGTTTCCAAACGCTGGTTGCCCTAACCATGATGGCCGCCAGCTACCAGCTACAGATACTGCCGAAAAACAAAAAAAGGAACGCTTGCTTCCTTAGATGATGATGAACGTCTAATTGTGTGGCGCCTAATTATCCTTCCACTGTGGACTTAAATAAGTTAATTCATTGCAAGCCCTCCCACTTCAAATGGATTGGACGTCTAGCACCGTCCGTGGAAGACAATGAGTTAAGTGGTGACTGAGCAAGCTTTGATAAATATTACTTTACAATAAAGGGAGTATGCAGTAATTTAGTATTAAAAGAAAAAAATATACAGTGATCTCTCGCTACTTCACGCTTCATACCTCACGCCCCAAGTCCATTGCGGATGTTTTTTCAATTAAAAAAAAAAATAATAATACAGATAAGCTGTCCCGAGCCGATTGCGTAGTCTCACTCTCGCCCCCTCCCTCTTTCTGCTCTTTGTTCATCAGGCAGGCAGTGCACTGGAATTACTCATTAAAGTTAACGATGATTGAATTTGTTTGATCTTGCCAGAGTCACAAGCTTCAAAAGTGCTGCATGCGTCAATCACCATTTGACTTGTTAAACAGCTGCTGTGGCAACTCATTGTGTGTAAGTGAGCAGCTCCAAGCGGATTTGAGTAGACTCATTTAATAAAGCTTTTAATAAAGCATTTTTCTACTACTGAATTCTTGTTTTTAAACAATTTGGTGGGAGAGCAAAATGTTTGAAACTTATCATAATTGTTACACCATTACCATTACCATTACATTTGAAATGCTTGAAAAAACATTTACACACACACACACACACGCACACACACATCTATATATATATAAATATATATACATATATACAGTATATATAAATTTTTTTAATTATACTTCGGGGAAAAAGTGATAAAATATGTCTTATATGAATCTCTTTCAAATGCTAAATCTGAATAAATACATTGAACACACACACACAAAAAAATTGGGTGGGGGTGTGAGGGGTGCGCTACTTCGCGGTTTTTCACTTATCGCAGCGAGTTCTGGTCCCCATTAACCGCGAAAAATGAGGGATCACTGTATAAATATTTTTTGAAAACGTGTTTTCGGTACAGTACCCAGACAAACAGGAATCGTATCGGGAGCCAAAATCTGGTGTCGTTGCAACACTACTTTTAAACTTCTTTTTTTTTTTTTTTTTTTACTTACTGTCAAATAGTAGCTTGTTTGTATTGTTTGTATGTAACAGCTACATGATGGAAATTACCATGACAACAAATGGTTTGTTCATTAAGGCTACTGCTAAGTATAATGCACTCACCTCACCACATAGACCAAAAGTACCTCCTGGAAGTAAAGCAGCTTGATATGTCTTTTTCACTCTCTCTTTTATTGTATTGCTTTGTTCCAGTAAAGAGCCCAATCGCAAGGAGCTTGTATACTCACTGAGAGTCTGTGGTGAGACTACCATAATAGTGCTACTCCATCAAGCCTACGGGAAAAAAGCGAGGAGGCAAAGAAGAGGAGGAGACCTGTAGTGGACTCAACTGGATGAGGGCAACTGAGCAAATCATATTGTTGTACCTAATAGTGAACAATGGACACATCCACCGACTTTGGAATACTGTATTTTATGCATTCTTGTAATTAAAAAAAAAGAAAGAAACACAGCATACCTCATCAAGGAGACAGGGGAGGGGGTTTAAGGAGTTAGGGGTGGGGGTTTACAGATGGTGGGCGGATCAACACTCACCTCTGAGTAGACTGCTGCTGTAGTTCGAGAAGGAGTCAAAGATGCTGTTGGATGCCATGACACGGACCGTCTCTCAGTACTTGACCTCCACCAACCTTTGGGAATGAAACAGACATGAGCTTGAGAGGACAGCAGTGATTCAGCTTCTAGCCTGTTTGCGAGCAAAAATTTGAGCTTTGTGACTACCGCAGGAATCTCAAAAGCCACAAGCCAATACAGAGCAGCAGCATGTGTTAGTGTTAGCACACGTTGGAGAGAGAAAGCAGAGGTCAGAATTTATGAAGAAAGGGAAACAAATGATATTTAGTATCAGAAGCAAACTGGCTTCAAGTGTTCAGGTGCACTCACCTGAGCTGGAGATGACTGGAGGCCCTTCAAACTGACCTCAAGAGAGGGTACGAGTTCGGCTCTCGGTCCACAACGGGCTGCGGAGTCTGAGGTTTGCAAGGTTGCCTGATAGCGTGGTACTTGTTTCTCTCGCCCAATGTTGGTACCCTGACGGAGGCGTTACTGCTAGTAAAAAGCTAAAAGCCACAATGCATCTGCATCCTCCTCGCCATCCTCCACACACACAAGCACAAACTCTCCCCCTCCGTGAGTGGTGGAGCCCACGTCACATGTGACGTGAGGTCACCGGGCCTCTCCCTCCCCTCCTTCCCTCGTTCGTTTCCTTTCCTATCTTTTGCTTGTTTTTTTTTTCCTCCTTCATTTCTCTTTTACACTTTGTACTTTCCATATTTCTTTAACTCACTTTTCACTGGGCATCGAAGTTTTTGGAAACATTCTATTTTCTTTTCATTTTAAAACGGGCGGCGGCCTCCGCTACTGTGGTTGCACTGAGGTTTGCGCAGAGCACCCTGATCAGCGCACAATAAGTTGGGGGAAACGTTAAAATGTTTTAGGCCAAATGCAAAACATAGCAAATGAGAAGGAAAATACACTAAATATTGTTCTCGACTTTTCATACACTGTATGGCATGTGCAAGTTTAGTGTTTTTCTGACTCACAGCACATCTGTGTTTGGAACAACGAGTGGTTTTGGGCCTACAAAACCTCTACCCTCACTTACCACTTGATAGTATCGTAATCTTTGTCAAATTAGAAGAAACAGTAGCAATACCGTTGACAGATTATGATGGTTCTCTCAGATTGAAAACATTTGAGTGGTAAGATACGGTCATTATTTATTTAACACTCATTCATTCCGATCATTGCCATCTAGGGTGACAAGGAGACAGTTGACTTTGGACCCATTTGCATCTTTGGGCATTTTAGAGTCTTATGAGTCTTTAGCAGGGATCATTATTAAGGTACCCATAGGCAGGTACTGTTGGATAGGAACTAGCTCACCTGGGATCACCTTCAAAACAGTCAAGACCTGTACATTATAACACACAAATAAGCTTAATAACTTAAAATAAATACATTATACTTTCCAGAGACACTTATTTTTTACAGACCAAACCATCTTTTGCTCCTCATAGTTGTGTTGGGTAGTCAGCGCTTAATCGTTGTTGGAGCTCTTAAATTTTAAAACAAAACAATTGTTCTCTCCTAAAAACAAGACAGCCTAAGTATCGTAACAACATCCAGGTTTTCTTGAAAAGTTCTGAAAAGTTTTAAACCTATCTGAAAGTGCCACTCTGAGTGGTGATTCTAATACGGTTGGTGAAGGAAAAATAGGCAATATTAGAGCATGTATATGAGCTACAGGATTATATAAGCCTTTTATAAAACAGAAGGATTCAAATAAAAGTGTTTCAGGACTGAATTGATATGCACTGTAGTAAAGTGAGTTTTGTGACATCCGTGATTGTGCAGAACATGCATTTGTTTGAGCCTGTTAATGTGAATGCAAGCACAAATCATTGGCCTTCGCAAACCTGTGGTATCCTCACTTCCTCTGTCTGGTGTCTCCCAGCGACACAATGACCACGTCTGGCTATGGGAGAGCATAACCAAACCACCGTCTGGTCACTCATGTGACCCACTTTAGTTCCTATGGTTTCATTTTCACACTGCCTTGTGTACAGATGCCAGCCCACGGTGTGTTCTGCTAATTGCTGGACAACTGCAGCATGGACCACAGCATGTGTTTGTATGTGTATATACAGTACCATGTTCTGAATGAGTGTGTGCGTGTCAGAGAGCTCTTCCCGGTAGCCCGCACTGCCCCTTAAATGAGCAGTTGCCGTGGGGTTAGGCGGCAACGCAGGCTAAATGACACGGCGCGTCGGCAAGTGTGGCCGAATACTGAGGCCACAGTCGTGGCCCCAGGGCTTTTATCAGTGCGTCCACACGGCCACTGTAGGCCTGCGACTTAACCTCACACACAGCAAGGCTTCCTCTTCTGACACCTCACTCGCATCCCGACATGGCCTCGGTTTGGGCCTGCCAGCCGAGCGACAGATTACAGCTTCTAGCCTCTGCTGCTGTCACACTGGCCCTTGCTGGCTGGTCAAATAAAGGCTTCCTACCTAATTGGCACCCAGACCTTTTATCATGAAGGTCAAGCAAACGATTAGGACGCTGTAAACAAACAAACGAGGTGCCTGTGCCACTTTCTTTGCATAAGGTCCAGTACAGACAGACTACAAATCCGAGACATACAGTAGTCTCGTCTGTGCTTGTTTAAAAAGGATATGAACCTCGGGAACTCAGCCATTGGATCATTGGTTTTACAGCCCACATTTAAAATAATGTTTCCCACATGCATTGTGTCAGTCTCAGGTAAAAATACATGCTTTGTTTGTTATTCATTCTGCTGTTTATCACATTCTCTGGAATGAAAAACATTGAATATGGCTTTCCACTTGAATGAATATGGGACATCCCGCAGTTTTGCGCAAGAATAAGAGTTGGCACACTTGTAATGTGTCCCGAACTCGACATACGAAGAAAGCACTGCAGTCAAGGCCCTTTGCTCAATCCGCTGTTTTTCTTCTTTGTCTAGGTAAACATCTGCTTCATGTTTTGAAATGAAATCTCATGGCTTTGCACTGCCCATGACTGTGAGGGGGAAAATAGTCTGAAGATCATTGTGGCTGTCTTTCACTCAATTCTTTTTTCCCTCTGCCCAAGCCTTGTTTATCAAGCCCCTGTATTTAAGCTCAATATAACTCCTGTTTTGCTGAGAAAACTGTGGTGGTTTAATCACTGTCAGTGGTCCTACGCCTCTAGGGTGTGGCTCGCGACTCAAAAAGGACCCAGTGCGGTCGTGCGTCCAGCTGCAAAGGGGCTTATTTTGTGGTCTAAAAATTGTAGGCTTCCCCATATGTTCCCCATAAACGTGGAATGCAGCGTGGGACTTCAGGAGGCTTTTATAATGGAGTGGCCGTCACTGAATCAAACACCAGGGCCCTTCCCGCCTCAGGCCTAGGCCTTGGAAGCCCATTTTAGGCAGCACGAACAGGTTCAATGCCCTAAATGTTTGCACCTCATGCTGGACCTTTGCCACTTTTAACTTAAATGTGTCTATTCTCGTAACTTTTTATACAGACATATTGAAGGGTGTTAAGCCTGAGTTATACTTCTGTGTTGCGGTGATGGCGTGGCGACTATGGCGTCAATGAGCATTCGATAGTTCTGCGGCAAGGGAAACGTGTTGCTCTGTAATTCACCGCCAAGCCACTAGAGGGGTGTGGCATGGTGTTTGTACTATTTGGGGGGACCCTTGTCGACTTCCTCTAGTTTTCTTCCGGTTACACCACAACGCCAACGGAGATGGCAAGCTTGAATGTGGATCTTCAGCTCATCAACATTGAACAACAATGCATGCAATCATGAAGAGGTGATCAGACTGGGGAGCGGTGACATGGCGGGAAGCAAGTGCAAAGAACGGGAGAAAGCGAACGTTAGCGGTCGCATGTTGCGGCAGCCCGCTATTATTTTGTTATTTGTTTATTTTATTGTTGTTATTGTTGCCACAATAAAGTGAGGAAAGCCATTATCGAATCCTCTAGTCCCCCCCCCCCCCCCCCCCCATCCGGGGCTATTACAATACAAATGTTGAGGCGCAGGCGACGTAGAAGACAGTTTCAATAGAAGCCAGCAAGCTGCGTTGTCCAGCGTTTTGTCCGATTTCTTTGCCATGTCCCACTTCCTAAACTGCGTTGGAAGCCTTGATGGTAAACACTATATTATAAAAGCACCGAGGCACTCTCAATCAGTGATGATGTATTAAGTGTGTGAACTGTCTTGATGAAAATTAAACATCAAAACAACTGTTTTGACACCAAACCAGTGCTTTATTCTTCTTGTACTTGAAGTGTGACATGTAAATAAGCCACAGAATCACAGCAAACATATGTACACAATGAATAATGAAGTGCACCAACCAAAATTACGACATGAAGTGATAAAAAGCTGGCAGTTTTTAGTTGACTGGGCCCCCGCTTCGGGTGGCCATTCGCTTCCGAACACACATATACTTGTTTCGGTGGTTCTTCCATGTTTTTTTGGTAATCTTTATAATGTCTTGATGAGATTTGCTCTTCGATGATACTCCCGTTGGCTTGGTCCATTTTTGTGTGCAGCAGAACACTGTTTGAAAATGGTGGTGATTTTGCGCTGAACCGGAAACATCAGTCTGAGCGGACCAATCACAGTCTATTTCCGCCACGTCATATGCGGCGATGTGGCACGAAGTCAGAAAATTCTGGAGGTGCACGTCAGGCTACGGCGGAGGGTCGTAAATCGGGTCTTCCTTGATGGCGCAGGTCTGACGCGGAGCATAACTCGGCCTTTACTCTTAGTGGCACCTCCCTATAACTCACCATGAAATAGTATATGGCGGAAAACACAGACAAGACTGAAAATGGAGTTTCTGCTCTTGCTCTCCTCTTTAAAAGAAACTGCTGTATTTTAAGCCAAAACAAATGTTGTGTTTGATAGAACAATATGTCTATACGTTGCCATAGCAGATTGGTGGCGCGATAAGCCCCCAAACTATTTTTAATTTGTCCGTTTTACCCTGAAAACCCCCGTTTGCAGACGTCGCGCAACCGCGTTTGCTTCAACCTAGCCATAAAAAGGAGGTAAGTAATCGTATTTATTATTTGAAAAGTCCGTCATTTTTTAGCTTAGAATCATTAAATGATGTCTAATATTTAGTTAAAAAAACAACTTAAAAAAATTATTCACTCCCATATTTTAAACTTTTGAACAAATTATGTCACAATGAAAAAATTGGCGTTTGTAAAAAAAGTCACGGATATCTACTTCGTAACTATCGCTTAATTGTATTTTTTTCGTTACCGTCGCGTTTTCCCCGATATTTTAGGTGATAAATAATCTATCCAAACAAAGAAGAATTGAAAAAAAAAAAAAAAAACATTTAAAAGGGTAAAAATGAAAATCTTGACTGCTCCTTGATGTTTGCGATTTCTGCATCGCGACCCTTCTTATATTACCATGTTTCACCCATAAAATCCCCCCAAAATCCAGCTGTGGCCATTCACAGCTGTGTCTTGACTCTCGGTGATACATGCTAAATTGAGTTTTTGGATCGAAACAAGGTAAGTACGCGATAATATCTCGTTAAAATCGTGGGGTCTTTAATTCTGCTCTCGTGTGCTCTCGCCTCCAGTTAGGGTTTTGCTGTTTTATTTATTTATTTTTTTAAATGACCTCCTGTTCCAAATTTTTCTTCCCCCAGAAAATTGAGATTTTAAGCTATCCAATGATGGATCACACATGCATATAGGACAATTTTGAAATTTGGCCAAATTGGGGAGTCTCAGAGCGGAACATCAAATCGCCTGAGTGTTTTCCGCCATATACAGTTTTGATTGCAACAATCTGATGTCATTTAATAAAGTTATCAATACGATTTGTGTACGAATTGAGTTGTGTGCATGCTTGTGCGTATGTGTGTCTCATCTTATTTTCATCTGTCATTAACCGACTCACACGCAGTGCTACTTGAATGCATGCGGACACTTAATGCTTTTAACCTGCACATGATTACCTTAACGTTCATAAACACTTAGTTGGCACTTAATTAGATACACCTGTATTATCTAATGTAATTAATTGCAAGAGCTATATTAAAAATTCAACACATCCGGAAATGATAGGCTATATGCTATTCAAATTTGATGGACATTCACAGAAGTATCAATTAAACAATGTTTATTGTTTTGATTGCAGTTTTCAGTTATGTAAAGCTGCATTCCACTATTAAAAGAGTTTCTAATACTTTCATATCCTCATATATAACTCATTCTCAATTCCAATTCAGAGACAAAACGCCAAAGCCTATGAGTCTTTGGAACCCTCTAGAATGATGTGTACTGCAAATCGCTAACAAGTGCAGCAAAGAAGCATCTGTGTGCTCATGATATAGCATTAGAACACGTATGGTACTTGTTTGACTCCTGCGTGAGTGAGGCACTCCCACATGCGATGGTTTTAGCATGCAGTATCACGGTTGGAAGTGATCACCAGACCCATTATTTATTTATTGGCTCCAGCAGACATGGCGACTGGGCTAACCACACGGTGTGGTGGAAAGACGGGGGTTGTTACACAGCGCACACAATGCAGGCCGATGCGTATAGACCCTACCCATGTGACGTCACAACTCCGCTCTCCTGAATGGTACCGCCCACTTGTCCGTCAAAACATAGTGTTAACCTGTTACGGCTACGTACATTTCTCCTATTTACGGCGTGTTTTTCTGCTCCTTAACATTAATAATCAAAATGGTGAAGGCGTGTGTGGCTGTTGGTTGCACTAACAGAGAAGATGGAAGGAGAGACTTGAAGTTTTACCGTATTCCGAGGGATCCAAAGAGAGCGAAATGGACGGCTGCAATTCGACGTGAAAACTGGTCACCAAAAAATCACCACAGACTATGTAGTAGTCATTTTATATCCGGTAAGATGCATTTAAGATATACTTAGAGGGTTTTGGGCTGACAAATAACCACAATTAAGATCATTGCGAGGCTAATCGCCGACAACATACGACGTAGTACGACATAGTTTCAAATTCAAGATGTTTGTGACTTCCCTTTCTTCCACCATCGTTATTTTTTGAATAATATTTAGCTGGTACCAAGTGAAAGAAACTGGCCTCGTCTACGGGGCTGACAAATAACCACAATTAACATCATTGCGAGCCTAATCGCCGACAACATACGACGTAGTACGACATAGTTTCAAATTCAAGATGTTTGTGACTTCCCTTTCTTCCACCATCGTTATTTTTTGAATAATATTTAGCTGGTACCAAGTGAAAGAAACTGGCCTCGTCTACGGGGCTGACAAATAACCACAATTAACATCATTGCGAGGCTAATCGCTGACAACATACACGTATGTATGTAGTGAGAGTGCTATCGCTAAACCATATAAACATTAAAAGCCTTAACTCCATTGACAAACGACATGAAATACATTAGACTTGACAGTGGATGTTAGCAATAACAAAAGATTTTGAATTGAAAATTTCGTAACTCACCTTTCCAAGCACAAGCTAGATTCCTGCCGAATTTTCGTGGACGAGGACCTGTTTCACCCAACCAGCAACGAAGTATTTATAAGCCTCCAAGCTCTTGAAGTTTTTCATATTTTCGTGAGAATAGGCTGATTTAGTGTGGACAAGATAATTGTAAATATCTGCGTAGCAGATGTCAGGCAGACAGGGCGAAGACAGTGGGTCGAAAAACATCGATTTGGGCATCAAATATGGATCTGGCGACTGTATAGAACGAAGCTTTTCCTCATAACGCCTTTTATGCAACAGATCCAGTGAGTTTGCGGCATCAGAAAGCACCGGGTCTTCCATGAAATGCATTTTAAATTCCGCCATCAATTGAAAACAATGCTAATACAGAGTCAAAATGACGGACAAGTGGGCGGAACCATACAGCGAGCACGTGGTTTTGTGACGTAGGTGGGTAGGGTCTATAGCGTGGTCTGCGCAGTCGTCAACTCGCACAACAGTTAGCAGAGCACATTGACCTTTATGGTGGAAGCAGATCCCTCATTTGAAGGACGATTGAAGAGCGTACCTACTGCACTTGCGCAAAGTTGTCACATTTGTGGCTGAGTATTTACAGGTAAAAGTAGCATAAGCCAATTGCTTCACTTAAGCTTTTCCTGTTATGTTATAACAGTGCCAAAACAAATAGGACTATGTAGAACTATTGCTACTACTGGCAAGGAAATTATGCAATGCAAACTACTGTATTGGCCCGAATATAAGACAAGCCTGATTATAAGACGACCCCTTCATTTTCAAGACTCAAGTTTGAAAAAAGACTTTTTGAACACCAAATTAATTTTTATACAGAAAATAATTACAGTACATCTGAAACAAATGATTATAAAAATATATTTGAGAGAAAAAGCATGTTATTTTGCCTCATTCAGATCTTAATATCTGAACATTTAATTATGTAAACTAAAGTGCAATTACATTCGTAAATGAATGGCTTCTGGTTTTTGAAATGTAAATAAACCAATCTATTGTGATAAAACAACAAAATTGCAATAACTGCATTAGCCATCAAAGTGAAGTCTAACTGTAACTGTAGTCTTGAAACAAATCTGAATAAGGAAAAATATTGCAATAAAATAATGCAAACTGGTTAAACTTGAGATCTGTCATGACAGAACATCGCTTCAATGATATCTGGCGCCATCTATCGTCGTGAATGGGGAGAGTAACTGTGATCGGTCATGACAGAACATCGCTTCAATGATATCTGGCGCCACCTAGCGTCGTGAATGGGTATAATGTCTAGACCGCGAATATAAGACGACCCCCTCTTTTTCAGTCTTATTTCAATGTAAAAAACACCGTCTTATATTCGAGCCAATACGGTAATTTGACCATTTATAGTTATGAAATAGATCATGTTGTCCTAATAAAATGCAGCAGCGAAAAATTGTTTTCTATTTTTTTGTCCAACTCTCAGCATGCATAAAAATTGTCATTCTGATATAGTATACATACTGTATACTACAAGAGGAAGATGATTATTTCCACCTTAATTTAAGAAATATAAAGGAGCCATTTCTACCAAATGTCTGAAACTATACATCATACAAAAAGCCAATTAAAAATCACTGCTGTACTTTGCTAGTTATTAATATGTTAGGGTTTTTCTGACTAAAGGTATCATCATCAAAGTGCCCAATTCTCTGCCTTGACTAAATTAAACCATACGATAATTAGTACAGTATTTGTAAAAAGTAACAAGAGGATGTACAATATATTGGGAGATATATAAAAAAAACATATTTAAACTAGGGCTGTCAAACGATTAAAATTTTTAATCGAGTTAATAACAGCTTAAAAATTAATTAATCATAATTAATCGCAATTCAAACCATCTATAAAATATGCCATATTTTTCTGTAAATTATTGTTGGAATGGAAAGATAAAACACAAGACGGATATATACATTCAACATACTGTACATAATTATTGTATTTGTTATTTATAACAATAAATCAACAAGAGGGAATTAACATTAGGATAGAAAGACTTGTAGTTCTTAAAAGATAAATGTTAGTACAAGTTATAGAAATTTTATATTAAAACCCGTCTTAATGTTTTCGTTATAATAAAATTTGTAAAATTTTCTATCAAAAAATAAACTAGTAGCTCGCCATTGTTGATGTCAATAATTACACAATGCTCATGTGGTGCTGAAACCCATAAAAGCAGTCACACCCAAGCACCAGCAGAGGGCGACAAAAAAACGAAAAACACAAATAACAAGTGGACATTACACTCTGCTGTCATTTTAATCTGTTTGAGCAGGGCATGTGCGTTAAATGTGTCAAATATTGTAACATGATTAATTTAAAATATTAATTACCGCCCGTTAACGCGATATTTTTGACAGCCCTAATTTAAACTTCATTTGGGCCCCACAATGTTTTGGTCTTCTTTCTTCTCTCCATGCTCAATGTGGTACACACAAGGACACAGGACAGAGGTTGAGTCAACTTTAATCCATTTTAACTGGCTGCGAGATTTATTTATTGCCACCACCAGTTATGTGCTACAGGTAAGTAAGAGGTGCTGTTAATTACACAAGTTAGAGAAGCATCACATGATTTTTCAAAGGGTGCCAATACTTTTGTCTGGCCCATTTTTCGAGCTTTGTGTGAAATGATAATGATTTTCCCCCCCATTCTCTTTTGTGTTTTTTTCATTGCAAGCCAAATAAATGAAGATATTACTACCAAAGCATTTGTAATTGCCATCATTTTCTGGGAGAAATAGAGCATTATCTGACATAATTGCAAGGGTACTAATACTTTTGGGCAGCAGTGTATGTACAACTATGCACATTCCTTTATCATAGTACACTTTGAGTAGCTTCTTAAATCCATAACCAGTTTTTGTTACTTTATCATCAAAGGTAAGGAATTCCATTCCTGCATGGCTTGAAACAGAACTGAACGCTGGCTCTGACTAGTTTTACATTTCGGTTGTAATAATACTTCTTAAAAAGCTAGTTATTGTATATAACCATCTGTTTTAACCAACAGCCAGGAGAGCAGTTTATGCATTTTTGCTACACTAGTTCTATAAGAACATTTTAGAGCCATAATGATAATTATTTATCTGATTTGTACAAATTCATGTGAAAAGTAAAAAACGTCTTGCGGACATTGGATGTTTTTTTAATTGATGTATGGATGGAAAATGGTTATTTTATCGAGTTCTTTTATTAATGTTCAATGAGTGATTAAAAAAAAAAAAAAAAGAAAGAAAGCATATTAGTTACCAAATTAACCATGTACACTACGTAAACGTACACATGCAAATATACAGTTTTTAGAAATGCAAATGAGCCATTTTAACCAAGGTGTGTGTGTGTTTGTATGCGTGTCTTTGTGTGTGCATTTTTGGAACCACTTGTTTTGCTTTCACCAAAGTGGTAATTTCACACTCTGGTTTGAGGCACAGTGGCACCACATTATGGCAAGAGAGTAGTCGGAGGGCAAAATGCGGCAGCATCACATAAAAGCGCAAGTATAGCTGAGACCTATGTTACCCCAAATGCCCTGATGTTGTACACTTACAGAAACCCAAACCAGAATACTGTAGTGCCGCTAACGGTTTTGCCACAAACCCAACTGGTCCCAGTAACCTCAAGTGTATCATCAGCAAAGTCGGAATTAACACCGCTGGAATGCAGCAATGTTGCAAGACTTTATTGTCCTCTTCTCCACCTGATTGCCTATACAGAAATGAAATGTAACCTGCAATGTAAATGGGAGCTCTTATTTTGCTGATTTAACATGGTGTGCTTTTAGTACCTGTGCATGTGAACGATCCTCAGTGCTCTTAAATGCACTTCCTGTGGTTCAGACGTGGCTTTTGGATGTGACAGACACGCTGAGAGGGGCAGGATGTTCTTCTACTGCAGATGCATCGCAGTTAATGCAGAAACCGTGTGCGTGTAAGCACACTACTTCATTAAACAATTGGAAACCAGTCAGACAGCATATTTACATGCACTCTTTTATATTCATTTGGAAGAAACTTTGGGTGATTGTGTTGTTAATTTCAGTATTGTAATTTACTTTGCAGAAATGCAAATACATTGAATATTTTCATTTGCATTTTATATGTTTTTTTGCACGAGATTATGTACTTAATTACAGACTTATGACAAACATCTTGAGTATTTTAGTTTGGATTTCATGTTTTTTTTTTTTTTCTATCTTTAAACACACGGTACATCAAAACCTTTAAGGGCTGCAGTTTTATTGGCATTACACATGGTCTACAAAATATCGGAAAATATCTGCTTCAAAGATTAAAAAAAAAAAAAAAGAATCGTACTTGCTGTGGTGACATGGATTGGAAAATAAAAGATTTTAGTGCTGGTTGGCTAAAGTATTCAAGATATTTAATGTTACAGTTTTATTATAAAGATACATTGGTGTAATTAATAATACCAGTTTTACATGTTGCTACATTTGACAAGAGTTGGATGTGCTGTATCAGTGTATGCCATCTCCACCAGGATTTATGCAATACATCGAAAACAGCATATTATGTCAAAGCTCTTGCCTACACGATTATATTCTGAAATGGTTGACTTTTTTTTTCTCTTTTAGGTCTATATGTTAAGAAATAACCATTTTCATTTCAATTCAATCCATTTTCACCTAAATTGCTTGGATTTTAACATTTCGGCCAGACATTGTTTCTCAAAAACTGTGGCCAATCGATGCTTTCTTTTTTTCTTTTTTGTGATCCAAATTTAGTAAAGTCCCTCTATTTTTATTCTTTAAGCATTTTACTTGCAGACCACACAGCAAAATTCTATAGAGTACATTTTCTGATGTAAATTATTTCAAGTTGATCGCGGTTTATTTTGGTGTTGCTTCAGCAGTGTTCAGTTTGCTCTCACAGCAGTGTAAATTTTAAGTGAGTTGAACACAAACACCCATGGCAGAGTTAAATGTACTCCTATCAGAGTTAATGAGCCACACCCAGTTTAACTGAATGTGTCGGAAAACAATTTAGGGCCTCTGCGCCCTGCTCCCCCTCCTCACCGTGTGTGGGTGTGTCAACATTCTGAGTACAGGACTGGACAGATGAGTGAACCTGGGAACAGGTGTAGACAATCAACATCCACAGCATACTTAAGCCGGTCCTTGGCCTCACCTCATCACCCGATCAACGACTCAACTCCACAAGTTTTTGAATCCAGCCTTATCCAGATTCCAGTACCCAGAGAGTCCTCAATCAAGCTCAATTTGCTTTTTCTTTCCCAGATGCTGTATCACTGCCTGCCTGCTTTGTCTGGCACATATTGCCTACCCCTCAAAACCTTCAATAAATATTGGTTACAAGTGCCAGTTTGCCCCTCTTTCTGCGCTTAGGTTCCCCGCTCATCCAGAACCTTAACAACACAATGAATATTCAAAATTAATACAATTGTCAAAAGAAAATAACACAGTTTAGTGTAGTTGTAGTTAAGTTTAGTTTAATGCACTTTAATGTGTCATAAAACAACACCATGAATGTTTAAAAATAAATACATAAATAAAACAACACTCAGAGTGAGAAGGAGTTTTACAATTTAGTGTTAAAAGTCCACTTTAATGTGTCATTCAACAACACTGACAGTGTCAGGTATTTAACAATGAGTTAAACTATTGTCATATTAATATAAAGTGTTATATTAACACTTTCTAATGTGTAACTTAATTCAGAATCAGTGATAATTATATAAACCCAAAGTGATGATTATAACTTTGAGTTAAATTAATACTCGTGATTTTGCTGTGCAGTGTTATCGACCAATTCAATGCGACATTCCAGTGGCTCCAACATGAAAATAGTGCAACTTCAGGCATCTTTCAAACATTGGCTGCACTTCAGCATATAAACCAGCATAAACACTGACAACGAGAAAATTGTTCCTCCTGCCAGTGTTATTTTTTGGTAATGTGGTCAACATAAAAATCATACCTCATCAGAACTCTGCCACCCTGTGCGTGTGCAGTTCTATGCATGTAGCAGTGACCTGCTTTCATATAGCAGCACACACGTTTCGATACGTGACCTCGACCAAACAAGGGAAGGGGCTCAGGAAATCCAAAGAATGAGCGTATGTCTGTTAAAATGTGTAAATGCAGGCATATGTACATGAAATGTAGAGTCACTTGAAAGACGGTAACATGATAGCAAGCATCATTTTTCCTCCCAAATGTTATTCTTACTTTCTCCTACAGGCCTCCCTCGCGCCACCCTACTCTCATTTGTCTCCCTCTGACAAATACGAGCGTTGTCTATTAGGATGCTTTATGAGGTGATGGTGAACCAGGGTACTCTTGACAGTCTTTTCTAAACTCCCCCAATGTGCGCACAAACTCGGCTATCCCTCCCTGCCTCACAGTTCATCCTACGTGCTCTTTAATATCAGAACTCATCACTCCTTGTCATTCATTTTGGTGGTGTGTGGGTGCGTGCCTGTGGCGGTGTGTATGTGTGTGCGCAGGCTCACATGTGGTGCACAAGCCACTACATGTTTAACCTAGAGTGTCGGGGCATTTGCTGTTTCTAATGAAATCATCCCCCAACCTCTAATGCATCCCAGTCTATCAAGTTTTCAGTTTTCTTAAAAACTCTCCAAAAGCTACAAGGAACCACAAAAGATACCTTTACATCCCTTCAAAAATGTAGTTGAGTCAGGAATTGTGTGCTTGGAAAATGCTTTAATGTAAACAATAACAATGCAGATACACAAAAACCATTTTGAATGATAGCTGAAGTGCACCACGTCATTTTCAAACATCTAAACTTTTCCAGATCACTTGTAGATAAAATGAAAAAAAAAAATTGCTCAAAATTAAAAAAAAAAAAAAAAAGAAATAAAAATTCTATTGTATTGTAAGTTGATTTTAAAGAAATACCTCAGGTAATTAGGGTTGGGCATCGAGCATCGATGCGATCCGGGATAAACATGCCGGATCTGCCGCAACCATTCGAAATTTTTTTTTTTGGTTCCAAGTTTCGATGCCCTGACCGCCGACCGGGAAAAATAGCTGGCGAACACCACGAAGAAGAAGCCACATGAAGACTATCTCCGTTATGAACAAATCAAATTAAGTGGCTAATTTAGCTTAGCACAAAAACATGTTGCTTCGCTTCACATAAATGACAGCAAAGTAACAGAATAAACACACCGAAATGATATCAGACCCTTTGTTAAAACGTGCAAACTTACAGATTTGTTTTATCAAGGCTTCCCAACGATGCGTAGTGCAGAGGAGGTGTGGAGCGTCTATAGACCCCAATCACGTGATGTCACAACTCCGCCCCCTGACTGGTGCCGCCATATTGTCCGTCAGCTCATCGTGTTACATATTACCGCTACGTACATCCCTCCTATTACTGAGTGTTTTTCTGCTTGTCTAAGGAATCACCGCCTAGTAAACGAACCCAAAAACCTTCCTGACCATAGTTAACATTGATTAATCAAAATGGTGAAGGCATGTGTGGCGGTTGGTGCAGTAACAGGGAAGATAAACGGTCATTTTAGTAGTTGCTGTGTGCCCATTGTTAAAGGGCAAATATCTAAAGCAGCACGGTTTGTTTATCCATGATGCGTTTGTGTCGACAGCCGTCAGACAGCGGCGAAAATATCAATAGTCGTGATGCCAACACGATCGCAGACATCATCAGACGGAGACTACGAAGCTCATCGCCACGGTCGCGCACAAGAAGGTGAGCGCAACAACATGTGTTGTGCCGAAAAATAGCCATCCTGCGTGAAATGTCCCCCCTAACGGGAGCGCCCACACGGAAACGACTTTCTTGTACTGTGAATATGTATTATTTTACCCTGCTTAAACTAATAAATGTCATACCTGTGTGATTGTCATTGGGATATGGTTGTGAAAACCTGTAGACTAATAAATTTCTGTTCAAAGATGGTTATATGGCCCAGTCCACGATTTGTTACTAAAATACAGTACTAATATTTAGTGTAATTTAATTATTTAAAACTGATCTCACAGTCGTAAATCACATTCATTTAATGCGTCCATGAAAACATTTGATGTTTTCATGTCAATAAAGCGTTATAAATAAGCGCTCCCGTCAGGGGGGACATTTCACGCGGGGCAGATATTTTTCGGCACACACCGGCCCGTTGTTGATCAAGTTTCATTTTACAATCGTGACAACAGTGGCGCTCAGCTGACCAAATGTCGGTTTATATTCGGGCCGGTGCCGATTTTGGGTACCCGACCCCTCATCGTGACATAAACTGGAGTATGATTGGAAATTTTGTGGTCTCAGGACGAGCTCTGACGCACGGGACGGGACCGGACGGGAGGAAACATCGGTTTGGGCATCAAATATGGATCTGGCGACTGGATCGACCGAAGCTTTTCCAAATAACGGCTTTTATGCAACTCATCAATGAGTTTACGGCGTCTGAAAGCACCGGGGCTTCCATAATTTGCAAGTGAATCCCCCCTTTAGAAACTACGAGCATTGACAATACGGACACACAATGACGGACAATATGGCGGCACAATACAGCGATCACGTGATTGTGTGACTTTGGTGATTGGGGTCTATACACCTCAAGGCTTCTTTTCCAACTAAAGTAATACGTTCTTTTTGCATGCTGCTTCCAGTAAGTCACCACTAGAGGAAGCCAAGCACACATAGAAAAACTGTAGAGTCCGGAGTTACAATAGTGATATCTTGTGGACGGATGAACAATATATAATTTTAGAAGGAAATGTAACTTAAAAAGTAGTCAACTTAAGATCAAGGGACAGAACACTCCCCGCCTCAGCCCGTAACTAACTTGTAGAAATACCACCTCAAACAAACGATGCAATACAATAAATGCCTGCAGCATAAGACACTCTAAAACATAGGCAAAATAATTTGTGTAAATGTTTTCTCCGTGAGCTTTTAACAGATAAATATCTTTGTGAAAGTGCACTCCTGTGGAAAGAAACTACATCATATTCAAGTATACAGATTGATATTTATATACAAGTTAAAAATAGCCGTCTGAGAAATTCATACCAAAGTTAATTGAAAGTTCATGTAATTTAAAAAAATAATAATCGAGAAGTAAAGAAATTGATATAAACTATGACATTTCTTTGACCCTGCCAATTTAAAGAATTGGAATCCAGAATCCTTTTGAACTGGAATTAAAATGTGGAATCGGAATCGGAACCGTTCAAATTCAAACGATGCCTAACCCAAGGAATTACAAATGATGGGGCCAAATAGTAAGGTTGTCATTTGTAAATTTCGTTCACAGCTAAAGATCACATGGCGTGACTTTAGGCCAACCCTTTTAAATGTAATTAATTTTAAAATATTATTTCATGCGATTCCTATCTTACCACAGTTGAAATATTTTATTATTTATTCATTTATATATTATTTATGTTCTAACAAATAATGGACTCAAACACATTTTTTTTCATTCCGTCTGCATTTATTGTAATAAATACTGAAGAGGTAAAGACACAGCCATACTTTTAACAGGCAGGTGCTTTTGTATTCAGTATAGAAGAGTATGCATGTTTGTGTGGGTGTACGTGCATACACGCTTACTGAGAGCAACTATAGCCAGGTGCATGCTGACATACAGGAGCTTTGTGGTTGTGGTCTTGCTTGCTGTGCAGACAACCGAGAAGGAACTGACTCTTTTTATTCCTTATTTCTCTTTACTGTTTTTTTACTGAGTGTGTGTCTGCTAATTTAAATATCTTCTGCAGTGCTGTTATACAGTAAAGCATGTGAACCGCTCATGCTTGAAAGTTTTTAGGCTGTCTATTCATTCACTGAACAAGTTTTTTTTTTTTTTTTAAGTACATTTTTGTTTGCTGTGTGTTGAACTGTGTAGCATCATACAGAGAGTAGATGTTTCAAATGTCAAACAAGTGCAGTAGTAGAAAATTCTTATGATTATAAGGGATCGTAACCTTTTCAGGTAAAATGGTCAATGCAATGAGCAGCCATTCAAAAGTTGACACTGAAGACCTTTAACCCTTTATAGCAGTCATCCCCAACCCCCGGGCCAGGGACCAGTTCCGGTCCGTGGTGCATTTGCTACCGGGCTGCAGAGAAATAATAAGTCATTTGTTAACAACCGCAATCTAGCCTGTGCCTCTTGACACATCAATACTAACCCAAGTAGAGATTTGTGGACGTCGCCCTCTAATGGTGGGCCGCCATTACTGAAGTGTTTGCAGACCAGCGTCAGCCAATGTCAATAGTAATGTTAGATGCTGTTGGTTGTGTGTTGCGGGTGGCGACAACTTTGGACAACTTTTTTACGTGGAAAAGGCCACCTGCAGTGTTGTTTTTGGCAGCCATTTTAATTTTCGTCTCAGTCTTTTGGACGAAAATACTTATTAGTCTTAGTCATATTTTAGTCATTTCAAAATGTGTTCGTTTTCGTCTAGTTTTAGTCAACGAAAACTCAGACAAATTTTGTCTAGTTTTAGTCGACAATTCCCAAAATGTTTTCGTCTATAAACTTCAAATGTTTTTCTCTATTAATAAATAAATATATGAACAAAAGGTTTCCAACAATTTCGAATGAACATGACAGACAACCACTTAACTGTCTACAAGGACATCAACATTTTCATGATCAAAATACATACTCAGCAAGAAAACAGCACATTATTTGCAATTAATTAAACTCACCTGGACGGCACAAACTGTATGTAAACTGTTTTCCAAAAGTTTAAGAAGACACCAAGTCACCACGCTAAATGCTAATACTAACGCGAACGCAATGCAAACACGAACGCCATGCTAACACTAGTTAGTTTAGTGTGTGATGATCACTCAGCACAGACCTTTAAAGGCTAAAGCAATGGCATATCTAGCCAAGATAAGAAAGCAAAACTTACCATGCAGCCCCTGACACATAGGTCACAAAGGAGCCTGGAATCGGCACAGTCCTAATCACCGGCCGGTGAGTAAACGAGTGTGTGGGCCGGGCAGGTCGGGGGGGAAGCGCAGCACGTCACATAAGTGACAAGACCAAACACTGCTAAATGCGTGCTAACTACACATACAATAAGAAAATATCACACATTGTAAATTTATGACGGACACAATGCCGAATTTCATCTCGTTCTCGTGTCGTCAGACGACAACTGGCATCCATCTCGTTATGTTTTGGTCTCCCAAGACACGTTTTCAGAGTGTCATCGTGACGTCATCATCATGAAAAAATTGTTCGTTGACAAAATATTTTCGATATCGTCATCGTTGACGAAAACAACGTTGCTGTTGAGCCTGAAGAGGCGCCTAGAACCAATTCCATTCAGCATAATATGTGGCTAAAGCTAGTAAAAGAGGCAACAAAAGCGAATGCACTGAGACCATCATACCTCATGGCGAACAGTTGTTCTGCCAAAATGTGCTACACCAGCGAAAAGTCCTACAAGAGGCGGATTTGACACCCAAAATACTGCCGTGCGCTTTCATACATACTAAACAATGCCATACAAGAACAACAACATACTAAAAAATGCCTTAAGAAACTTCTTAAAAATAGTAATATCTAATAAGGGTGGTTTAAATACACTACATGACTAAGATCGACACTCTGCTTTAAAGCTACCACAAGAAAACACAATGCTTAAAAGTATGAGAGGGAAACACATGCAAAAAGTATTTTGAGGCAATGAAAAGGTAATAAAGACTCAATAAAAACAAAAATAGTAAGTACTCGCCGCTTTTAACCAATGTGCACATAAGTGCGCAAGCGCACTGGGCATTGTTTCACCTCGTGGGGAGGAATTGCAGAACACCTTATTACTAAACCCACAAAACCGTTCTCGATTGGAGAAGAACTCATTATGCCTGCGTCCAAGGATATTTGATGACAAGTTTTAGGGGAGGCCGCTGTTAATAAAGGTTGATTCAGCGTATTGTGAGTTACATTTTTCCTTCACTTAATGTTCGTTCTTAGCCCCGCCATGTTATTTTATATTTACTGAGATTTTCTGCCACACATTGCCGGTTCGTGGAAAAAAGGGCCCACGTCACACTGGTCCGTGGTGCAAAAAAGGTTGGGGACCACTGCTTTATAGGGCAATTGACTATGTTGGGTCATTTTTGGACTTGGATTTTTTTGTTTTCACGGTTGAGACCTTTAATTCTTTATAGAGAAAGTGACTATTTTTGGTTATTAAGATAAATAAATACATTCTAGCAAGTATTACTATATGATTTTTATTTGTAATTATTAATAATTATTGTATTTTTAATATCATTTTTATATAATGATAAATACATCTATGGATGAATAATGTGTTATTAAAAACTAAATTAAATTCAAAAGAATAAAACAGAAATAAACTCTGGCTACAGTGCAAGTAAGCAACCACAGCGTTATGTTGAAGTTGTATACAAACCTGGTATGCATGAATACATTCAACAAAGTATAATACCTACTGCTAACAAAATTTACACATTGTCATATAATGTCATTAACATCAAACTATTTTTTGGGGGTTCGTTTATACAAAATACTTTCTTAATGGCTTCAGCATAATTTGAAATTGCCTGCGGCAGAACTCTTTATACTCCAGGTTTATTGAGCCTGTCCCAACACAAAATAAACACATCGCGCTAGTAACTCAGTCTGAAAGACTAAGCTTTGACATGATGACATGTTAAAACAAGAAACTTCTAAGATGTTTTTGAACTTGCCTCCCTCTGGCAGCAGGTCCACAAATAACACTTGATAATGACTAATATACTCCTCAAGAACAATAGCGTCACAATGAGCATCAGTCTATTTGTTATCATAAATATTCAATATCAATCAATATATGGGGCCAAATGTGATTATGGTGACAACAGAGGTTGCGCTAGACATTTTCGTTGTCTGTCATTTTGACTGACAGGGTCATAAAAATCCAGTCATAATCTATTTTTACCAATCACTTAAATTTTTAAAATGATAATTATGACATATTCAATAGTATTTAGTTTTCATTCATTTTTAATTAATATTGTAACGCTTGCTTGGCGGCGAAAAATTAGACACGGAAGTTGTATTTTTCTCCCTTTTTTTACTCTGCTTACCGCCAACACCAACAAAACAACTCCACTCCCAAAGAAAAAGAGGCAACTATATAGACCCCAATCACCAACGTCACACAATGATCTTAATTGTGGTTGTCAGCCCAAAATCTTCTAAATATATATTAAATGCATCTTACCAGATATAAAGTGACTACTACATAGTCTGTGGATCATTTGGTGCCCAGATTTCTTGTCGAATTACAGCAGTCCATCTCGCTCTCCTCTTCGGGTCTCTCAGAATACGGTAGAACTTCAAGTCTCTCCGTCTATCTTCTCTGTTACTGCAACCAACCGCCACACATGCCTTCGCCATTTTGACTATTAATGTTAACGAGCAGAAAAAACACGCCGTAATAGGAGGCATGTACGTAGCGGTAATGTGTAAACACGACGAGCTGACGGACAATATGGCTGCTCCAGTCAGGGGGCGGAGTTGTGACGTCATGTGATTGGGGTCTATAGACAAGTTTCCTGAGCGAAATATGGGCGCCGCCATCTTGGAAAATGTCTGCTTCGCACTTCCGGTCCGGTCGAGTAGCAGTGTATTAGCAGTGTATTGACGACGATAAAACTACGAAATCAAGCCAGAGCAACCCATGGAATCTTCAAAAATTGATTCAGCATGACCTAGATGACACGTAGATGAGATTGGATGGCAGTTCGTGTCACTTCGTTGATCATTCGTGGACAAAATTATTGACAACGGTCAGCCTGTGTTAACGTGAGGAATGGATCGATACTATGGCCATTAGTGACCAAAATGTGGTGAAATTACAAGTTATATTACATTTGCCGACTGCAGAAGGGCTGACATGTATTGTTTTGTTACAAGGAAATGCTACAAGGTTATGTACATATGATGTAAACACAAATAGTATGTCATTCTTTTTTTTATTGCAGGCATTGATCGCAATAAAACATTTAGACATGATTCAATTTCTTGTTTTATTTAAAACGGTTGGTGCACTCCAAAACAGGTCAATAAATCACATTTATAAAAGTATTGCAAAAATAGCATACGAGAATGTGATATCAGACCGCAGAGCTCCGGAGCCTCGTGAACAAATAGCGACATCACGGCGGCCCTCGGCGGCATTTGGATGTGCTTTTTTCCCGTCCTCGGTAATTCCAGCTCTAATAGCATATATTTAAAGATGCTACCGTTCACAAGTTCGTAGTTGGATCACGGCGATCTCGGCGAACCACCGTCTGTCACAATTCCTGCCTCTCTCTCGGCCTCTCCCGGGAGTCGAGCTGTCATCATCATTGTGGAACGCAAACGATATATGTTCGATATATGTCCATCAACGTGCAAGTCAAGTTGGGCTCCGCGCACTAAGTGTGCGAGAGCCCTATTTTAATGCAAAGGATTATTATTATTCTTTTTTCAGGGAAAATGAAAGTGGCCAATTTGGAGGCCTGAACATGCTCGAAAACTCACAAATTTGCACATACATGTGGCTTTGCGTAAATTTCAATAATTTTGCAATGTTGCGAGAAAAAAAAAACGTAACAAAATGGCTCATTGGCGCCCCCTTGAAATTTCCAAAAAGGCCTCTCCTATTAGGTTTTTTTAACGTAGAGCGATGAAATTTGGGGATTCGATACGTTGTGCAAAACTGCACCAAAAAGTCTCTTTCATCCATATTCCAAACCCAACAGTAGATCAGGTATTTTGGATTGAATGGGAATTTTTATCGATTTACAGGGTGCACATGAGACGTTGGCACCTACAGAGTTTGTTGGATCCTCCTCAAAGTTGGTGAGAATGTTCACAAGACATACGAGATCTTAGGTTATCAAAATGGTGAGTTTTCATCCACCAGCCTGACCTGGGCGGTGTGCCAAAGTCGGCCATTTTTTTGGCAACATGCCAAGGGTTTAGTAAATGACTAATTACTCCCTGATACAAGGTTCAGTCTTTCCTATCTGGCATGTACAGTTGCGGTCAAAAGTTTACATACACTTGTGAAGAACATAATGTCATGGCTCTCTTGAGTTTCCAGTTATTTCTACAACTCGGATTTTTCTCAGATAGAGTGATTGAAACAGACACTTCTTTGTCACAAAAAACATTCATGAAGTTTGGTTCTTTTATGACTTTATTATGGGTTAACAGAAAAAGTGATCAAATCTGCTGGGTCAAAAATATACATGCATGGATCTGAAAAAGCGAATCGTTGACTTGAACAAGTCAGGAAAGTCACTTGGAGCCATTTCAAAGCAGCTGCAGGTCCCAAGAGCAACAGTGCAAACAATTGTTTGTAAGTATAAAGTGCATGGCACTGTTTTGTCACTGCCACGATCAGGAAGAAAACGCAAGCTATCACCTGCTGTTGAGAGAAAATTGGTCAGGAGGGTGAAGATTCAACCGAGAATCACCAAAAAGCAGATCTGGCAAGAATTAGAAGCTGCTGGAACACAGGTGTCAGTGTCCACAGTCAAGCGTGTTTTGCATCTCCATGGACTGAGAGGCTGCAGTGCAAGAAGGTAGCCCTTGCTCCAAAAGCGGCACCTTAAGGCTCGACTGAAGTTTGCTGCTGATCACATGGACAAAGATAAGACCTTCTGGAGGAAAGTTCTGTGGTCAGACGAAACAAAAATCGAGCTGTTTGGCCACAATGCCCAGCAATATGTTTAGAGGAGAAAAGGTGAGGCCTTTAACCCCAAGTACACCATGCCTACCGTCAAGCATGGTGGTGGTAGTATTATGCTGTGGTGCTGTTTTGCTGCCAATGGAACTGGTGCTTTACAGAGAGTGAATGGGATAATGAAGATAGAGGATTACCTTCAAATTCTTCAAGATAACCTAACGTCATCAGCCCGAAGATTGGGTCTTGGGTGCAGTTGGGTGTTCCAACAGGACAATGACCCCAAACACACATCAAAAGTGGTAATGGAATGGCTAAATCAGGCCAGAATTAAGGTTTTCGAATGGCCTTCCCAAAGTCCTGACTTAAACCCTATTGAGAACTTGTGGGCAATGCTGAAGAAACAAGTCCATGTCAGAAAGCCATCAAATTTAACTGAACTGCACCAATTCTGTCAGGAGTGGTCAAAGATTCAACCAAAAGCTTGTGGATGGCTACCAAAAGCGCCTAATTGAAGTGAAAATGGCCAAGGCACATGTTACCAAATATTAGCGCTGCTGTATGTATATTTTTGACCCAGCAGATTTGATCACTTTTTTCTGTTCACCCATAATAAAGTCATAAAAGAACCAAACTTCATGAATGTTTTTTGTGGCAAAGAAGTATCTGTTCCAATCACTCTATCCGAGAAAAATCCGAGTTGTAGAAATAACTGGAAACTCAAGAGAGCCATGACATTATGTTCTTTACAAGTGTATTTAAACTTTTGACCACAACTGTATGAGAGGTATCCCAGCCTGAACATGACTGCATTGAAATATTCTGACAGGTGAGTCATGCGTTCATCCATCAGCTAATAAAGACGCCTGACACCAACATCAGTGACCCTCTGACGAAGGCGGAAGTGTTCGCCGAAACATGTCAGGTAAATAAACCAGTGTTTTTCAACCGGTGTGCCGCGGCACACTAGTGTGCCGTGAGAGATCGTCAGGTGTGCCGCAAGAAATTATCTAATGTCACATTCATATATAAATAAATAAATATATATATATATATATATATATATATATATATATATATATATATATATATATATATATATATATATATATATATATATATATATATATATATATATATATATATATATATACTTAAGGCTGTCAAACGATTAAAATTTTTAATCGAGTTAATTACAGCTTAAAAATTAATTAATCGTAATTAATCGCAATTAATCGCAATTCAAACCATCTATAAAATGTGCCATATTTTTCTGTAAATTATTGTTGGAATGGAAAGATAAGACAAGATGGATATATACATTTAACATACGGTATATAAGGACTGGATTTGTTTATTATAACAATAAATCAACAAGATGGCATTAACATTATTAACATTCTGTTAAAGTTATCCATGGATAGAAAGACTTGTAGTTCTTAAAAGATAAATATTAGTACAAGTTATAGAAATGTTATAATAAAACACCTCTTAATGTTTTCGTTTTAATAAAATTTGTAAAATTTTCAATAAAAAAATAAACTAGTAGCCCTATTCTGTCCTCAATGTGTGTGAGTACACAAATTGACAGATAGCGAACATAAGTTCCAAAAAGAAATCAGACGGAGTGGCAAAGTTGCATGGGCTTTACTGAAGTCATCTCTTTTTGACAGGAGCACATTTCTTGTATTTTTGTAAAACTGAAAATAACAAGGCAATGTGTCAATAACTTGCATAAATCACAAAATAACATAAAATGTACACACACGTGTCCATTTGAGCAGTAGCACTAGCCAATTAGCTCACAAGCATCTAACAATGTAACTGCATTTCACCATATATGTGAACAAATTCAAATACACATCATCAATAACTATCTAATGCTCATGAATATAAACAAAGGAGGAATATAACTCACAAGCGATGCATGTATTAGACACAAACAGTGTGATGGGGCTATGAGAACTGCCACTGAATACTGGATGCGGACGTTAGCTGGTCTGAATAGCACTGTCTATTAGTGTGAGTTCGCGTCGACATATAATCACGTCAGAAAAGCGCGCCGAAACCCAAATAATCAGCTGCACTGAATCGGCAGCAGAGGGCGACATTACGCCACATAACATATGCAAGTCACACCCAAGCGCCAGCAGAGGGCGGAAAAACTCCATAAAACACAATTAACAAGTTGGCCTTTCACTGTACTGACATTTAAATTTGTCTGAGCGGGCCTAGTGCGTTAATTGCGTCAAATATTTTAACGTGATTAATTTAAAAAATTAATTAACGCCCGTTAACGCGATAATTTTGACAGCCCTAATATATATATATATATATTCTAATGTCCGTAACTGTGCAGTTCCTTGAAGAGGCCATCAGACTGCAGAGTGGTGACATAGCAGGAAGCTAGCAAGGAGGGAGGGAGAAGGCGTGAAAGCAAATTAGCGGTCACATGTTGCGGATGCCGCTGTTATTTTGTTTATCATTTACCATTGTTGCCACAATAAAGTGGGAAAGTCATCACCGACTCCTCTCCTTTCTATTTCCCCATTCGTAGCTATTACAAATTTTTTACGTCGTCGGGCGGAGTTGCAGTAGGAAGGAAGGAAGGAGTGGGTAGAAAGTTCTCGGTCGTCTGTAGATGAGTGAAGTTTGCTCATGTCCCGTTCAAAAACTGCTCGGATTTCTTGCCATCAATGACCTTGCTGTCCGCGACAATGTGGACCCCAACGCGTCTACTGCACATTATTTGGTTACACTCGTCATGTGTCGATATACTCGAAAGTGTCCTTTCTAATTTATCCATATGTGACGACCGTCAACCATCCCCCTGTGTTATATTACAACACATTGTTGAGAACAGCATGGTGGCTAATGGCTAAAAATCCGAGCAGTTCTTGAACGCGACATGAGCAGCACAGCCCCATGGTGCCAAGAAAGTTTAAACTTCATCTCATAACGAAACACCCGTCGCTTCAAAACAAGTCGATGGACTATTTTGTTCGCCTCGTGAAAACGCAGACAAACAGGCAACTTTTTTTTTTTAATATAAAAACTACGAAGGAAAATGAGAAAGCCCTCAAAGCCAGTTACCTTGTTGCTAAATCCAAAAAGTCCGACACCGTGACAGAGACAATAATACTATCTGCCTACAAAGCCATTGTTTGCGAGATGCTCGGCCCTGATGTGGTTAAAGATATTGCTCAAGTCCCCCTCTGATAATTCTGAGCTTTTTCAAGCCTAACTGCCATAAAAAATAATAATAATAATAATAAAAACAAAGACTGAGAGCTGTTGAAGAATAAGGATATCGACTTTGTGCTCATCTAAACAGGCTCAGGTTTCACACTGAGTAAGTATACATACTGAAAAATTATTTCATAATTGAATATACTGTACAGAAAATAATTTTGGAACATTATTGGTTTGTGGTGTGCCGTGAGGTTTTTTCCACTGTAAAAACGTGCCGTGAGTCAAAAAAGGTTGAAAAACACTGAAATAAACCACCTACTATTGCCTGGGATAAAAGAAAAGTTTCGACAAATTTATATGTGTAGGCAAAATGAACTCAATACAACTGTATTGAAATATTACCCATGAGGCCTGACGCCTCCTAGTGGGAACAGGAAACACCCTTTTTTACGAGACAGGCTCCTCCTTCAAGGGAAAAAAATCAATTGACCTCAAACCTGTGTCAGGGGAGCCTTAAGACATGTGTTCAGGTGCCTAATGAAAAATATTGAGGTTTCGTTGAAGCACAGGGGTCCAATAGGAAAGTGAAAATGACTGTCGCCATTTTGTCTTGCCACAAAACAGTCATAACTTGGCAGATATATACAACATATCTGCACCAAACGTCCCGTGCTTGTTGAGAGTCGTACCCTGAAGCGTCGTGTAGGGGTCATTTGCATCAACTCTGCAGTGCCAACTAGTGGCAACAGAAAGTAACTCATTTTACATATACATGTCCAGTTTTAGGTTGGTCATTGTAGTTACAAGACCTTTTATAATGCTATATTTTAAGGCCCATGTCCACATGTCTCTGTCTGTTGCCATGACGCCCCTTTGTACGCATTTTAAAGAAAGAAGATTTAATCATCGATTTAGGCAGCTTATAAAGCCACGGAATTAGGCACACTTGGTCGAATTGGCCCAATTAGAAGATTGATTTTGGTTTTGAATAAGGGCGTGGCTGCACAGCTCAGTAGCGCCTCCTTTTTTTGTAGTACTCTCTCCTATAGGGTTTATTTCTACTAGTTATGTGAATGTATTTCTAATGTCAAAAAAAAAAAAGAGGCGAGTTTCGAGCTACTTAGGTTCTCATGACATGATTAGAGGGGGACGATCTGCGACCACCTTGACCTGCGTGACGTCCAAGTTGCGCCAAACTGCGAGGGCCAGTTCAGTCCTGCTTGCAGGCCTGGTTAATAATGTTTTTCTGCTCTTGTTTTTGTGTTTCTTTTATAATTGCCTGAAATAAAGATCAATCAAATTCAAATGTTTTGAATCCCATTTGAAAATTTTGAAGAAAAATTTTGGCAGATGCCTTTACTTGACACCGGACAAAATGCAGGTACAGTATTTCCAAATGAAACTAGTTTTTGTAGAGAAGCCATTCTGCACCTTATTTCAACTTATCCTGCACTGTAAAGGGAGTTGCTTCACAATTTCACTGTACAACTGTATAATGACAATAAAGGACTATTCTCTTCTCTTCTCTTCTATTCTATTCTATTCTATTCTATTCTATTCTATTCTATTCTATTCTATTCTATTCTATTCTATTCAGCATTGTAGTTGTATTATATTACTTCCATCCCATTCCCATGAGCATGCATATTTGTATTTGTTATCAAATAACAAAAACATAACAGCTTAAAAAAAGATTGTAATCACTATGCAAAATTAAGGGCTCAGACCAAATCTTCTGTTGTCATGTCCCTGTTGTTGAATCCCGAAACGTTTTTTCTCTTCATATACACTTTGTTGCATGCGCAGTTACGATGATTTAGACAGTAGACAAATACTGTAGTGATATGTGACAGATTCATAAGTGAGTGGAAAAGCTTGTGCGTGTGTGGGTTTGTAGAAACCACTGGTTTTTCACACGCATCTCCAACGAACCTTTTGTTTCAGTCACTTCCTTTGAACCTCTGCTTCTTAGCACATAACTGAGGAAAGTCCACATATTCTGCATGCTGCTGGATGAGGTGAATTACCGGTAACTAACTCTGATGCTGCCATGAATGAACAGTGCAGGTAGCGGTATGCGTACGGCTTGTCTGTGACGCAAGTAAAACTTGGATGTACGCGGTTTGTGAGCGGGTGATTTTGAGGGCGTTTTGCGTGAGGCCTTTATTGAGATGACTCATTTGAGCAGAAGGTAACCAAAATTCTGGCTAGAGCGCTTTAGTTGATCAACCACTGTGAGAATGTGGCAATGTGAGTGGTAGTGTCTGCTATGTTGACTTCTAAAGATATTTTGGTTTACTGACAGCATGCAGACTTAACCCTTTCATGAAAGAATTATGATTTTTTTGTTTTGTTTTGTTTTGTTTTGTTTTAACGCATTGAACTCATTTGAATGGATTGGACGCTTAGCACCGTTAAGGGCAGTGAAAGATGAGCATTCAGAGCTAATACTCCCAGTTTAAATTAGACATATATCGTCGTCAATGATATGCATGAATGAAAGTTTTTCTCAATTTAGTACGTTTCTCTGCTCAGACTTGAAATTCTCAAAAGTACTAGTTTAATCCTCACAACATTGTATCACTAGTGTACATCAAAAAGCAATTTCTCTCTTCTTTCTTCATTTCCATTACTTATTTTCTAAATCTGTCTTGAATTGGTAAATTGCTACCCGGAGAATCTTTGGCGACAGAGCTACGATCGATGTGCCAGGCCAAAGGAGAGGGAACGTAACCATGGCTGCTGCCATCGCAGAAAATGGTGTGTTCACTCATCGTGGAGCCTTACATCACAGAATGTCTTGTCTTTTTGACACACTCAACAGAGACCTCATTCCTGAACATGACAGGGATCAGATTGGGAATAACCTGCCAACATTTGTAATAGTTTGGGCCATGTGAGTTTCCACCACTCCATCATAATCAGGGAATGGTTTGCAACCCACAACAGAATGGTAATTGAGTTCCTCCCACCATACTCCTCATTCCGCAATCCTATAGAAGAATTTTCTCCACATGGAGATGGTAAGTATATGATCGCCAGCCTCACACTCACATGACTCTTCTGGATGCCATGAATGCAGCATGAAGTGACATCACAGCAGATGCCTGCGGAGGCTGGATAAGGCATTCAAGAAGATTCTTTCCACGCTGTATAGCAAGAGAGGACATCCGTTTGTGGATGAAAATTTGTGGTCCAAAAGGGAGAAACGTCAAGGTGTGTAGAAAGAATGGGGGGGGGAATCCCGACAGCACTCAAAGTTTAGTTGTGCCTACTGTTTTATGTCACATTTCTAATTTTGCAAGGTTTTTTTTTCTTTGTGATACTCAGTGCTGTCTTTTGCTTTCTGTATTGCAATGACATGGTCTGTCAAGACATTGTAAAAACAGTAAAAGTATCAACTGAATCTTGTCCAGTTTTTTTGTAATCAATCTCCCACACACTAAGGTGTAACTTGCAGTTTTCATCAAAATTTTGTAAACCATCCTCAGCATCAGAGCCTTCCACCACAGTAACTATTAGACTGAGAGCATGACTAAGCAATTTGACTGTCTCTTCTGTACTCAATGAAACAAGAACTTGTCATTCTGACAGCACTGACATGTTCATCGTCACAGAAATTCAACTTTTAACGATAGACAAAGAATTTTGCACCAAAACAAAAAAAGGCTTTTTCAGCTTTAAACCTTCCCTGATACCTTAAATAGCATTTTTTTAAAATAGCAAAGTATGTATAATTTTTTTGTTGACCTGAGAAATTTGAAACCTCTTTTTAAATCACAGAATGTGCTTATGAGGTATAGTTAGCCAATCTTCAAAATCTTCAAACTGGTGCAGTAGAACATTGGTGAAGGCTCTAATTCATTCCACAGAATTTCTTTAAGGTTTTGCTGAAAGGGAAAGGTGTGCGTGAAAGATTGTATTTCGGGTGTGTTTGTTAACAGCACAGTTCATACCCAAAGGCCCGCTACAGCTGAGAGAAATAGGAGACAGACTGGCATAGAGGAGACTTTGCTTGGCAAAGCTCAGGCTGCAGACGGGTTCCGGTATGAGGTTACGGCGTAGTTTACCTCTCTGTGGCTTGACAACTCTATACACGGAGAGAGAAGTAACCATACACACACATGGCATGCGTATCCCAACAGCTACTAAGCAGCTCAGGATATTTGGTTTACTTTTACAGATGGCTTCCCACTGAGCACCAACATATTTCTGTTACTGAAGGGCTCATTCAATAAGAGGTGGTTTCTTTCTGTTGTCTAACAGAGATAGGAAGGTGACCCATGATGTCAAGAGCAATGTAAAAAAATCAGTCTTTTGAAAAAAAAAATCAGCTTTGACAGCAATGTAATCAATGTCACAGGCAGTGGGTGTTTAACCTAAATGAATTGACGCTTGCTTCAATCGTACAATGAAATTATATAACTTTAGTGTCACCTTTTTTACATCTGTGTTTACGTCATGACTTTTCTTTTAGAGACAACTTGCATTTTGTCTTTGCACCACCCCCGCCTCTCTTAAATCAAGAAGGCAGAAGTGAGAAACGGTTAAAAAGTGCGACAACCGTCTTCCTGTTGTGTGTGTGCGAAACCCCAGACGACTGTCTAAGTTGCTCGCACGCAAACGCCGTCCAGGGAACCATAGCAACAGCAGGTCTCCACATACAGAAGGCGGAAGTGAGCCAGCACTGAGGAAGTTATTGGTTTTTTGATGGCCATCGCCGTGGTTTCATGAGAAAAACCTTGCCTCAGCCGGTGGTTACGCAGATGCACAGACGCCGTGGGAATGTAATTCTCACAATGATGATAGAAGTGACACCATTGGTGTGACTGAAGGTCATACTTGTGATGACTAATTATCAGAAATGGCAAAAGTAACATAATATCAAAATAATTTATGCAAACACATTGCTTCAGTAACAGGCACAATTCATTCAAGTGCTTCCCATGATGCACCTCCAGTTCTGCCGTTACAATGTCCTCATGGTGTCATGGAAACAACATGAGACCTGTTTTCACTAACCATGGAAACTTACTCTGTTTTTAACTTTGAACCAAGTTGCATATTTCATTTTCAATGTACTTGCGTGCATGTGTGACTGACTGCTCTTTGCTACTCACCCTGTTAATCAGACGGACAACTAATGGCTCTCTAATGAAGTGATGCAACAATTATACCATGTCATTGCCTGAAATCCCCTACTAAGACACCTCTGATGTCATTCCCTATACTGCTCACAGACCCTTCAGGCATAATTGTGTGTTATCTTGGGACTGCTGTGATATGCACTGATGTATTAACCAGATTGTACTCACTTAATTTCTTTCTTACCTTGTCAAAAGCCTCTCACGGAATTCATGCTGTATTTTTAAGTTAATTCTTTTTCTTTTTTAAACACAAGGGAAGTGCCAGCTCATAGCTTTTTGCACTGTATCCTCATGAGTGTCTGGCTCATTGTGGATGTATGTGAGACAGAAAATCTTGCAACACACGTCAAATTTCATCTTCAACTCTTAAGTTCTTCTTTTTATGTTTAAATATTCAAAACTTTTAGTTTCGATTTAATCCACTCATACTTAAGTCATAAGTAACGTTACAACAGAATGAAACAACAGTTGCAAACATTCAGAGTGATATTTTGCCAATGGATGAATTATTGTAATTATTAATCAAGTCAATTCAAAAAATGTCATGTAGTTGATGAGGGAATTTGGAATTGATTTTGGAATCCAAGAAAAAGCTCTGTTTTTCTCTGTCACATCGTTTTTGAACTATAGATCACTTATTTTTTTAAATAATATGGTAAACACTGTATGTAAATACCCAGATAGAAAAATATAACTGGAGGAGACATGGGCCAGATGTACTGCAAATTTCGGCCCAACTTCGTAAAACGGATCCGTTCCAGTGTCTTTTTGAACAATGGCCCTAACTCAGGAGTCACTTGCCAGATCAGCAACCAAGTTTTCGGCCAGAATTGGTCCAAAGTAGCAGACACAACATTAATGTATGGCCAGGATATTGCACATATGTTATGTAATTTGGGCCAGATTTGTATTAAAGCCGTTTTCAGTATTACATTTGGGGTCCAATTTGTTCAGTGTATCATACTGTAATGTGTTTATATTGCAAACTAAAATTTGTCTATTAAAAGCGATAATGACAACACTTTTTTTTCATGCCCTTTATTAATGCTCCATATTAATGCAACATACAACAACATAAGAATACAGCATTGTTTTTTCACAAAATATTTTGATTGGAACAAGCAACTCCACATTAACCCTTTAAGGTCTGGGCCTATTTTGTCTGATTTTGCATGCCTTTGAAGTTGCCTTTATATTTCAAAGAAAGAATGGTTTACGATGGCCTGGTTTGGTCCCTTTTTTTGTGACACCTTGAACTTCATGTCCAAACTGTTGTTTCCTTCACTGACCAATTATAAATCATCATTTTGGGCCCAAAAAGACCAAAAATTCCAAAATCGTTTTGTGAACATTTTTAATATTGATGTCCAATTGACAACCAAACATGCGTAACGAACCGTTTTGAAACTTTATAATATTTATTCAACATGTTAGGATGAACATTCAACCCAAAAAAATTAGAATAAATAGTCTTATTTTTGACAATTCAACATAAACAACAGGTATAGCCATAGGCGTTTTTTGCTTTTATACATGCTCTAGTCAAAACAGGTTATATACAGCAGACCAAACAGTGAAGAACAGTGAAAAAATATATACCATCTAACACAAAAAGTGTTTAGAGGCCATCTCTTTATGAGTTTAGGTATTGCGGCCCATCACCTGATGAAAACTATGTACACACAATCAAGCTTCTTGAACACACATTTATATACACAAATTGAGAAGACTGATTGTGGGGGAAAAATATATATATATAGCATTGGGAAAAAAAGTATTTTCAAAAATATTTACAATAAACAAGTTAAATTTTTTTCAGGCATGCCACTCCGAAAAGCTGTTTCGTCCTGGAATTCCTTGCCTTCCAATAATCTTGCACAGTTGGAAGTGAAACCAAAGACATGTACAAGAGGAGTCCAATAAATTTTTCAAGCTCCTCCACTGTAGTGTCTGTCCACACAAACTTTTTCCCAATCTCTTTTCGGACTCTGCCATACTGGTTTGTGTGTTTGCACATATTCATCATTGTCGATGAGGTGAAGAACAGGTCAAAAAGTTCTTTTTGGGGTGTATGCATGGTCACGATTCACCTGAGGTCCTGGTGGTCTCCGGGGTGTGAATCGGCTGCACTGTGGGGCAGTGTCTGTGTCTTGCTCTGTGCTCCATGGCACAGGTGCAGGCTGAGCCAGTGGTGATCGGTTTCTGCCGCGCTGACTTCTCCAGCCTCTCCTCCGCTAACATCTCATCGCTCTTCCGTGATGAACCCTTCTCCCTCGTCCTCTTTCCATTCGGGCAGTGAATGTAGATTTTTCATTGTCACTATAAATGTACATGAAAAAAAGTCAGTATTTATGAAAATAATAAAGTATAAAATAAAAATATATGCAGCAATAAATAATAATGGAAATCTATATGTATGACAATAGAAAGAATACCATAGCAATACCATAGCTGATGAATATGTGCTACATCCCTAATCTTCATATAGAAAAAAAGAACACAAATTATAAATTCCTGCCTGGGATACACACCGTGCACGTACGACTTTGATCTGATATGCACATTTTATTATTATATACACAAACACACACTTATATTGCATCAAAATTAACTTTGTCTTGCAATATCAAAGAAACTTTCAAAAGAAACTTTTTCAGCATTTAAAAAAAAAAGTGAGTTGGCTTACCTCTGCTCGTCGATGGCGTCACCCACGTGTTCAAATCTGTCACTATCTTCACTCGAGGACTCTTCCGAAGAAGACGATGATGACGAATTTAGACCATCCTCTTCCTCAAGTTGATCAAAAAGCACAATTGCTTGCGCTAAATTTAGTTTTCCGTTCATTCTCAAAGTCACACAAAGTCGCTGCTTGATCCAAACGGCCGTCGCTCGCCACCTCGCTGCTTCAGAACACTCCTCCCTCTCGTTCGGTGGAACCTCGCACGGCAGTTTTATTTATAAAAAAAAAAAAAAAAAACGCATTTGTGCTTCCACTGTGACTTCGAAAGGGTTCGTTTGATTTGTTTTTTTTTCATGGAGCTTCCGTTTTGAAAAAGGACGAGAAATGATCGAAATATAGACATAAACAAATGATCCATGCAGCGTTTTAATGTTTTTTTGAGAGGACAATAAAACTATCAAACTTAAATGACAATATCTCACGTTTTAGTTGGTCGATTGACTTCAAATAATAACGAGAGTAAACCGCAACTTCCGCACTTTAAAACGAGACCAACCAACGCCATGTGGGTGACGTAATTAAAACGTGAGGGCGCTTCAAAGACGACGTGCGCTGAGGACGCGCCGGCGCGTCCTTCGACTCTCAAGGGTTAAAGATTACCCATTTTTAGACTGTAAACAACATATTGTATTTGTATTTGGTTCTGGGATAACAGGGGGACCTAATTCACTGATGATGAGAGGCAAGCAGTACAGGATCCAGGGGGGAGCACAAAAATGAGCTCAGTATCAGGATTACAAGATTCTTTGTTAGCTGAAAGTCACATACCTGTAGTTGAGTTGTTGATCTGGCGATGATGCGAGGCAAAGGACCAGTTGGGTAAGCTGCTGATGATGATCTGGTCCCAGGCTCACCCATCAGCGCAATCAAGGCGACAATTAAGGCAAAGTGACACAAATATACAACCACAAGGAGGAGGGGCTCAGTTTGAATAATAGTATTCAAACATTGAACATTTATAGCAACACAGAGAAAAGGCTTTTTCCCTCCATATGTTGTTATGCAACAAACTTTGAATTACTTAACTTGCAGACATGGCAGATCAATTGAATACACCGGCTATTTTATGAATGCTCGATTGAATAATTTGTTTAGCAGTCAAGCAGTGACTTCAAAACGCGATTATGACTTTGAATAAAGAACTTACAATACAAATTTGCCGTCCACTGATGTGTCCTGACTCCTGCGTGCTCTTATGATTAGTTGCCTTTCAGGTGCGTACTGACAGTGACGTCACATGCCAACCGTTAATTTCAGAGTTTGAGCGCGTCCAGTCTGCACGGTCTGCCCCGGAACAGCGCGTAACCTATCATTTGGACTGTTATTGTGCTGATCTGGGCCGCATCTGGCGCACTGACCTTAAGCAGGAGTTTGAGTGCGTCCGGTCTGCACTGTCCGCACCGGAACAAGCGCACAAACGTTAAGCGGGTGTGATTGCTATGCGGATCTGGCGAGCTGAGGCCGGATCTGGCACGCAGTTGCCTGTTATTGGGGTTGGTACTTAAGTGCACTACATCCTATCTAATCTAATCTCATCTCATCTCATCTAATCTGTCTGTCTGTCTTTCTATCTATACAGTATATGTACAACCTTGAATGCAATTTTAACAGGTTGCAAACCTGACAATTTGCGTTGAAAGTGCCCAGAATGTAATTTTTCAAGCCATTACATTTGAATTGGACCTAATATTTGCTGTGTCCCATTGTGGTTGTATCTACAGTATTTTGCTGTTTATTCAGAGAATGCATCTGGACCAAGGGGGGACAGAGGGAAACAAAATCCGAGAAAACATTGAGTTATACAAAAATATCATTAAATACATTATATACACTATGCTAACTAATGTCAGTGCCATCGTTGTCTCGATATGACAACTCTTACCGATGGGACACCATGTAGCGAGACTATGAATTAAATCAAACCTGTGTTGCCATAGATAGTAAATACCTTTACATTTTTTCCCGATAGGGGGCAAAAATCTATAAGTCTAATTGTTGTATATTCGTGTAAATCTCCTTGAAAGGAGGCAAATTGATTTCTTGTAATGCTATTTTTAACAGTGAAACAGAGTGTAGTTGAAAACATCCTACAGCATGTGGCTCAGCATGTGGCTTAGTCAATCCATATCCCAAAGCCACACCTGCCTCAAAGCTTCTCTGAGTTGGGCCTGCGTTTACCAAGCATGTCACCAAGTACCTCTGGGTCCCCTCGGCAGGAACCACCTCATAGCTTCAGCCGACTACAGCAATGATTCCAAACTATTGTGCACTCTATGCAATGAGAGCTCATCAGCAGTTCTGTGGGAAACTATTCAATTTCACATGATTTGTCATAAAATTATAATTCCTTGATACATTTTCTATACTTAGTTTATATATTTGTGCCAGCATTCTATAGAGACAGACAGAATAATCAAATTCCATTTGTGTGGTACTTTTATTTTATGCAAAATCGGTCCTTGGCTCATTGAAGACTGGGAGAGAGGAAGTCATTCAGTGACAATTTGGGGAGGAACAACTTGCATTTCTAACTAGATTGTGTGGTCAGACAGAGCAGGACCAACTGGGGACAGAAGACAAAAACTGGAAGCAGATCATGTGGAAACAAGCACCTGTTAACAGCTGTGCATGCATATGTGTATATCAAGCTACGCAGGAGCACAGGCAAGAGAAGTGAATGAAGAATAGGGAAGACGTTTATAGGCTACTAAATGCCAGACTCACCACAGGTGAAGGCTCCTCTGTCAACCCCATTAAAAGCTAACAAAATAGTGGGTCTGTTTTACTTTGTGATTTAGGCTGAACAGTACAGAGCACTGACACAGTGATTTTCTAACTGCAATTTCTGCTATGTGTTGGTACAGTTGTAAATGCCATGTGGTTTGGCTTTAGTGGTGGGGAAACAGACCTCTAGGGTCTTCTGGAAATTTCCCAGCTGTCAAAGATGCGTAAGCAACAATGTTAGCGGGACCTTCAAAATGTATTTGGGGCACAGTTGACTCACTAACTTTTTCTAAAATGTAAATGTGTTATTTTTTTTCTTAAGATTTGGAATGAACACGTATGTCATTGGTCAGTTTTTTGGGGGGGTCTAATTGCAAGTAATTAATCAACCATAAATCACAATATCATCAAATAATCTGCATGTCTTCATTAAATATTTCTAACTTGTTGTCTAGAATGTCTGTGTCGAAGCAAGAGCATACAGTGCCAAGAAATACATATAACTCAAGTAAACATAAAAAGGTATTTTTAAATGGTGATTTATTTAACTTTTTTTTTTCTATTGTCAATGGGTTTTTCCACATATTTCTGAAACTATTTTAGCCCATTTTTTCATGCTGAATTGTTTTAGTTTAGCAACACAGTTGTGTTTTTGAGAATGAAAAGATCTTTAATGGCCATGCAAAACAATTTTAGTAAGATTCAAGTCCCAGACGTTGTCTTCATCACTCCAAATGTTTCATTAAACTTTTTCAAACACAATGGATGTACAGTGTGTTGAAATATATCTTTTTTTTTTAATCTTGGAAATTTAGTGAATATTGCCTCTTGTTGTTTCTCCAAGAACCTACAAAGGTGCTGTTGGGATTTTAATATTTTTCGCCAACTGTTCCGACGTTAACCTTCCAGACACTGCAGCATTCCCGCTGGAATGAACTAATATCCAATCAGTAATTATGAATAACAATACAAATTGAATAAATTTTAAAAGTAATCGCTACACACACGAACACACAAACATGAACCTACTGGGATAGGTTAGTTTAACTAATAATTGTTATATAAACCAAACAGCCTGTTTCAGGTCAATCAGCAGACCATTATGTTCCTTACAATAGTTGATTACAGTTTTATACCGGTGTCATATATTTTTGAATGCCCCTACCCTGTGGCTAAGCCTCGTCAATGCCTTTGATTTTGTGGTAAGGTAGGTCAATTTCTATCGAGGTCCATTACATTGTCCAGTAAAGAGCCACTCTGGTTTTAGGGCTCTGGTTAAAAAAAAAAAAAAATCCAGGCTTTTAGGGTTACTGCAGAGGAAAACCACCACTCCACGACAATGAATATTTTACCTCGCTACCGGCAGTCGTACAGCATTTAGTGACCACAGGCGGTGTTAAGTGTTCCTGACCAGAGGCGAAGAGGGCACTTAACAAATGATGATGCCCACTATCAGTCAGTGCTCTGGGCTGCCACTGCTGCCTGAAAGCTCCTTGGTGGCTGGAGCCAGACCACTCCAGGCCTACCACTGACCAGCCACCTTAACCACACACTCCACAGCCTTTAGCAAAAATACACCTCTACTTCCTGTTGGGAAAAGAGTATCTGGTGAACTGTGAGATGACAGCTGCCATTCTGGTGGCTGGTTGACCCACCGACCCCAGCAGAGGTGTGAGAAATGCCCCCAGTCTAAACCCCTTAAGAGCAGAGCTTAAAGTTAAGCGCTTCCTGATTGTCCAGGGCAAGAAAATAAAACTGCTCCAGAGACGACGCCCTTTATACAGTACTGCCTGATCGGTAAAGCGAAAAAAATATACAGTATATATTTCAAGCTGCTGCGTGATTCAGCGGTGAATAAAAATTATAAGAGCTGTTTACAAAGTGATGATGACTCAAGCTGTCATTCAAATGGGAGTGCAGAAGCAATCACTGTATCCAAAATGAGATTATTGTACTGTCTATTTAAGGGAGAGATCAAGTTGCTCGTCCCCACAGTGAAAGAATGTTCATTTGCCCTCACAGTCAAAATGGATTGGATGTCTTGCGCTGTCAGTTGCACTGGAAGATATATATTCAGAGCCAGTCCTCCTATTTTCAATAGACATTAGGAAACATTTTTTGGGAAATCTAGTGATGGGAGTTCCGGCTCTTTTTAGAGAGTCGGTTCTTTTGGCTCGGCTCACTAAAAAGAGCCGTCTCTTTCGGCTCCCAAATGGCTCCTCAGTTTTTTTTGTTGCATAAATAAATTTACTGCCAAAAATAATGTTAAATTATGTGTAAAACGAATTACTAATATAAAAAATATACAGTATATCAAATATTTATTATTTATATGGACTTATTTATATTCTTCTGAACATAATCAACATGGAGTGCTACAAAAAAAATAAATTATAAAGTGCAAAAACAAAGACCCATCTCAAAACAAGGTCGACAAAGGCTACGTTCATACTACAGGTCTTAATGCACGAATCCGATTTTTTCGTGTTTTTCCGACTTGAGTGAGGCATTAACTTGACGGTCTGAACGTGACAAGTCGCATAGAACGGGACCATTTCAAATCCGATCTGGGTCACTTTCGTATGTGGTCTAAATCCGATCTGGGCCACATTTTTCCAGACTGTCGCGGCGGTCTGTACTGTCCAGTCCCGCAAATCGGATTTAATGCAGCAATTACGTCATCAAATAGCGAGAGAGTCGTTACCGTAGCGATACACCTGTGCGTTATTAGCGCCTAGCTTGCAGTGAACACGGCTTTTGAGGAAGGGCTGAGCTTGACAACAGTCATAAAAAATAAAAATGGGTTGAGGATAAGCCTGAGAATGCTCAGTTTTCTCTCTGTTCCAAGTGAGCAATATTTCAACATTGCCTCCATGCCCGAGAGTCGGGACAAACTGCCCGTATGTGTGTGTGACGTGCACGGACAGTGCGTGCATGCTATCGATCCATATATCCAACTTTGAATATAAGCCTAAACGGGGATTATTTATGTCTGTTATTTGTGTCCACCTTTTGAAAAGCAAAATATGATATCCCTGGAATGACGGATGACGTCTGTTATTTGTTTTGATGGTTCTGCGCATGCGGGTCTTCTTGCTTAGCGCGTGTCGGACTGCGAATTAGTGCGCATGCGTAATACTTGAATGGTCTCAATGGATAAAGGCAGTCTGAACGGGCACGCCAAAAAAACGGATATGACAAAAAATCGGATTCGTGCATTAAGACCTGTATAGTATGAACGTAGCCATAAAGTATCAACATCAGTACAATCTCTGATTGTGTATATTTATAAGTAACTATTTACAGTAAAACAACATAAGTGAGCTTTGATTACCACACAACAAATTATAAATTAAAATTTGTAAAACAAAAAGAAAGACAGCAGCATCCAGTTTAAAGGTTTAGCTAGTCTTTAGTGAAGATTGGCATTGAGAAAAACCATATCATAACCATAAATTATCTAAGTATATTATATATATATTATATTATATATAAATTAGTATTATCTAAGCCCTCCTCCTCCTCACTGCAGCGTGTGTGTGTAACCCTCCCCTCCATCTTCTACCACGGATCTTGGCCTATCTCTGTCAAAGCTGACCGAGTGGAAAAACAGACAATGAGCTTTTTCCGTTGAAAATTCTTGTGAATAAATGCTTAAGTCCCTGAATTCTTTATAGATATGGATGTAAAACAGTCTCGATTCTTGGTTAAAAGCAAAAAAAAAAACGTGCAGGTAGCATTTATTTTACATAAATGTTGCCAAGTATAATGCCAATGCTGTAGCGGCTATTTTCTCCCATTGATTTTTTTCACAACATTTCAAAATGCATGCATGGTACAAAAAATATAATAATTACCTTGAATCCTCGAACAAATCACTCCTAAGAGAGTCTTTCCTGTTTGTATGTAACTCTGAGGCTAGTCAGTAAGGAAATTAGCGGCCGCCATATGTAAGGAAAGCTTTTTCCTTGAAGATTCTTGTGAATAAATGCTTAAATCCCTGAATTCTTTATAGATATGGATGTAAAAGAGTCTTGATTCTTGGTTAAAAGCAAAAAAACGTGCAAATAGCATTTATTTTACGTAAATATTGCCAAGTATAATGCCAATGCTGTAGCGGATAATTTCTTCCATTGATTTTTTTCACAACGTTTCAAAATGCATGCATGCATGGTACAAAAAATATAATAATTACCTTGAATCCTCGAACAAATCACTCCTATGATAATCTTTCCTGTTTGTATGCAGTAAAGTTTCCGTACTTATTCAACCTAAATTCAATTCAATTCAATTTATTCACACACATTCATATTTAAAAATTGTACATCATATCGTAGTGCTGAGCCAAGATTATGTGTGAGTCAGGTCTCCTTAAGAAGCTACTAAAAGCTTATAGTCAGGAGCCTGCGTACATCAAGGCAATCATGAAATAAAATGATCAGATGAGCAGAAGGGTGAGTTGTTGTATTTTACAGTGTTCTCATTCACCCACACACATACAGAAAAAATAAATAAATAAAAATAATAATGATAAATGAAAAGAAATACTTCCCTAGAAAAGAATTTATAACCTACGTATGTTGGAGTTGTTGTATTTACTGATCAGAATGCTTTTTAGCATCATTTTAAAGGTGGAGATGGATTTCAACACTTTTAGATTTTTGTCACGCTCATTCCAAATCTGAGGACCTCTAGTTGCAATGCTCAGGCTAGTGCTAGCAAGTCTTCTCTTTTTTCCACTGATGAGGTCTTTGTTTCTGGTGTTATGAGTATGGAGAGGAGTCCAGACTGGAATGAGCTCAGAGAGCTTGCTATTCATATTATTTACAATTTGGAACATTATACCTGCATTATGAAATGTGTTTAACTCAGTGAGTCGAAGAAGGAGTAAACTGTAAAACAAGGAGTTGGTGGGGGCATTAAAACTAGCCCAGGACATGGCCCGTACCGTCTTCTTTTTTTTTTTTTTTTTTTTTTTTAAACCTGTCCTGGTCAGCTGTTTGACACAGAGAATGGAAGTCTAAGTGCCTGGATTCTGAACAGTTTTAATGTTTCACATGGAGAGTCTGACATACTCCCATTGTGATCCTTCAAAATACCTTTTTATTATGACAAAGCAGCGAACAGGAAGGGATTATGGGGGGACAGAAGAAAAGAAATACAAGAGAAGAAAGAAAAGAAACACATAAACAACAACAAGAAATACATTGAACATCTAAACTAGTTACTAATATGCTGGTGCTATCGTCAGCGAGATGTATTTCCGGTTTACACCATGTGGGGGCCAATTGGCCAGTGAAAGAGGAGAATGGGGGTGGGGGTGTCTATAAGACTATAAGCTAAGTGATTGAAAGGGGTAGAGTGTACACAAATCAGTTCTGTGATCTAGAACCCAGTAATCGTGTGAATCTCTTATGAGTGTAAGCCCGTTGGCGACCAACCCTACGCCGCGCATCGCCAATCCCGGCACCGGAACCCCAAACCTGAGCATGCCCTACCCCATCCAGCAGCACGCAAGCCCCACCGGGCGCGCGACAGCCACGCAGACGGGCGGAGAAACCGCGCGGGCGCCAACCCAGGGCCACGGCCCCCACCCAGCCAGCCCGGGGAGGGAGGGCGAGCGGGGGGTTGGGGGGGCCATGCGCAGCCCATCCCTCCTCCCACCGCCCAGCAAAGGGCCACCGTCCCCCCCCGGGACCCAGGGTGGTCCCCTGGGCCACCCGCGCGCCCATCAACCGGCCTTCAGGGATGGCAGGAGGGGACGCATCACCAACCCCACGCCTACACCCACCCCCGCCCGCCCACCCGGGCCACGAGCCACAGCCACAGCCCCCAACCGGCACGGCACGCCACGGGACCCCCAGCGGCCCACCAAGCCCCAGGCAAGGCAGGGTCCCCCGCCGGTGCAGGCGACACCCCGCTGATACACCGGCGCCCAGCCAGCGACCCGCGACTTAGCGCAGGGCGGATGCCCAGCCAGAGAAGAGAGGGGAAGGCGGAGGCAGGAGAACGCCCAGGAACTGCCACGGGGCGATGCAAGATTGGAGACCCGACCCCCCAACCCACTCTCGCGGCCGGCAGCCGAGGCAGAGGGGAGGCCACACCCCGGGAGCCACGCCATATAGAAAAAGTGTGGGACCCACCTACCACCCTATTACTGTGGCTGCCAGGTTCCCGACTGGCAGCCATCACCCAGCACCGTGATGGGGGTGTGAGGGGAGGGTAGTGCAATGTATGCATTAAAATAGGAGAGCTTGGCTTGGGGCAGTGGGACCGCAGCATGGAGTTTCTGTCCAGCCGCCCGTCCCACCGCCCTTTGCCGGAGCTCTCCTGTGGAGTATGATGTGTGTGGTGCATTTAAAAAAGGTGCAGGGATGGCGGGGCCTGTGGTGAGGAGGCAGCCGTGAGCCCCCCCCCCCCCCAACAGGTCCCAACCATCCCACAAACTTGGTGTGTGGTGCATTAAAAACAGGGGGGAGTCGGGCTGGGACTGTAAAGTCCCGTCCCAATTCTCCCCGGAGAAATGTATGAGCATGTAAGTGCCAGGGTGAAAAATATTTACAGTGCCGAAGTGAGAAGTGCGTGAGTTAAGAGGCAGGCGGGCGCCAACCCAGGGCCACGGCCCCCACCCAGCCAGCCCGGGGAGGGAGGGCGGGCGGGGGGGCTGGGGGGCCATGCGCAGCCCATCCCTCCTCCCGCCGCCCAGCAAAGGAGCCACCGCCCCCCCCCCGGGACCCAGGGTGGTCCCCCGGGCCACCCGCGCGCCCATCAACCGGCCTTCAGGGATGGCAGGAGGGGACGCATCACCAACCCCACGCCTACACCCACCCCCGCCCGCCCACCCGGGCCACGAGCCACAGCCACAGCCCCCCAACCGGCACGGCACGCAACGGGACCCCCAGCGGCCCACCAAGCCCCAGGCAAGGCAGGGACCCCCGCCGGTGCAGGCGACACCCCGCTGATACACCGGTGCCCAGCCAGCGACCCACGACGGAGCGCAGGGCGGATGCCCAGCCAGAGAAGAGAGGGGAAGGCGGAGGCAGGAGAACGCCCAGGAACTGCCACGGGGCGATGCAAGATCGGAGACCCGACCCCCCAACCCACTCCCGCGGTCGGCAGCCGAGGCAGAGGGGAGGCCACACCCCGGGAGCCACGCCATATAGAAAAAGTGTGGGACCCACCTACCACCCTATTACTGTGGCTGCCAGGTTCCCGACTGGCAGCCATCACCCAGCACCGTGATGGGGGTGTGAGGGGAGGGTAGTGCAATGTATGCATTAAAGTAGGAGAGCTTGGCTTGGGGCAGTGGGACCGCAGCATGGAGTTTCTGCCCAGCCGCCCGTCCCACCGCCCTTTGCCGGAGCTCTCCTGTGGAGTATGATGTGTGTGGTGCATTTAAAAAAGGTGCAGGGATGGCGGGGCCTGTGGTGAGGAGGCAGCCGTGAGCCCCCCCCCCCCCCCCCCAACAGGTCCCAACCATCCCACAACCTTGGTGTGTGGTGCATTAAAAACAGGGGGGAGTCGGGCTGGGACTGTAAAGCCCCGTCCCAACTCTCCCTGGAGAAATGTATGAGCATGTAAGTGCTAGGGTGAAAAATATTTACAGTGCCGAAGTGAGAAGTGCGTGAGTTAAGAGGCAGGCTCCCGCGGGCGTGGCCCCGTCCACCAGAACCACCGGCCCCAGGGCAGAAGAAGCATCAGGGCCCCGATCAATCCCCGCCCCAGACCACCCACGGCGCCTCCGCGACCGCCCAACCCCCTCCCACCCACTGAGCACCCACCCCGCACCCCGAGCAGGCGCCACACCAAGCGCCGGCGACCAGGGGGCGTCCACCCCACCGGCAAGGGACAGCAAGCCTCACCCTAGGCCCTGCGGGCCCCAAGAGGCCCCGCCAACGACCCCGCCGACCGGGGGGCAGCCGCGGCCGCCGCGGCCCAGGGAGGCGGACAGGGCCGGAAACAGACCAAGGGGAGGGAAGCGCACCCCCCACAACCCACCCCCGGGCCAAGAGGGCACCTCCCCGGCACCCGGTACAGGGAGACGCGGCTCCGGCCGGGCGGACCTGGGAGGGAACCATGGCTGCCGCATACACCCCCCGGGCCCCACCCCAACTCCACCCCACCCCGGCCGGTATTGAAGGAAATTGACCCCTTTGATCTGGAAATCTTGTAATATTTTTTCATATGACATGAATGTATTATCTTTAAACAAATGCTGTAACTGGTTTATTCCCGTATCATCCCATGTGCTGAAATAAATAGGAATTTTATTAACTCCAAAGTCTGGGTTGTGCCAGATTGGTGAGAATTTACACGGGGCTTGTTGTGATTGCGTAATTTCCATACCTCTCCACCAGGCTTTCAAGGTACATGCTATCATTGGGTTTTTGAAGCAGCTATGGTGCTTAATACTAGAACTAATAAAGGGGAGGTTTGCCAATTGTATTTGGTTGCAGTCTGTTTGCTCTAATTCTAGCCATGACTGTTGTTCAGTGTTAAGATATAACTGCCTAATAAGATATTGTATTTGATTTGCTATATAATAGTGTTGGAAATTAGGGGCCTCTAGACCCCCCTCTGGTTTATTTCTTTGCAATTTGGCAAGGCTAATTCTGTTTTTCTTGTTTTTAAAGTAGAATTTTGTGACGGCTGAGTCTAGGTCTTGAAACCATTTTTGAGTGGGTTTAAAGGGGATCATTGAGAACAAATAGTTTATTTGTGGTAATACTTTCATTTTGACTGTTGCTATCCGGCCCAAAAGTGAGATGGGTAGATTATTCCAGTGTGTCAAATCTTGACATATTTTTGCTAGGAGGGGTGTATGGTTTAGTTTAGTTAATTCTGTAAGTTTTGGTGAAATGTTGATTCCAAGATACTTTATATTCCCTATTGGAATATTGTGATTTTGATTTGCAGGATTCCATGAGTTTGTTGATAAGGGCATTATAATTGATTTTGACCAATTTATAGCATAATCTGATATTTGTGAAAATGTCTTTATTAGTTCAAAAGTCTCATGTAGGGAGGATTCTGGTTTTTCTAGATATAAAAGTATATCGTCTGCGTATAAGTTAATTTTGTGTTCCGATGTGTGCGAGCAGATCCCTTTGATGTTAGCGTTTTGTCTTATTGCAATTGCTAATGGTTCAATAAATAGAGCGAATAATAGGGGTGAGAGTGGACAGCCTTGTCGAGTTCCCCTTTGAAGACAGAAACTTTGTGAAATGACCCCGTTTGTGTTTACAGTGGCTTTTGGGGCGTTGTAGAATATTTTTATCCAGCGGATAAATGGCTCACCGAAGCCAAATTTTTCCAAAACTTTGAAGAGAAAAAACCAGTTGACTTTGTCAAATGCTTTTTCTGCATCCAAAGAGAGGATAATTGCTTTCTGTTTATAATTCTGTGCAATATTAATAAGATTTAACAAGCGTCTTATATTGTTTGTAGAGTTACGTCCTTTAATAAAGCCGGTCTGGTCTTTATGAATTATAGTGGGAAGAGTTTGTTCTAATCTAGTAGCTAAAGCCTTTGCAATAATTTTAATATCTGTATTCATTAAGGATATTGGTCTATAGTTTGCTGGTTGGGTTAGGTCTTTCCCTTCTTTTGGCAGTAGTTTGATTACTGCAGTGTTCATATTGTCTCTAATTTGACCCTTGGCACTGATTTCTTGAACCATTCTATAGAAAAGTGGTGCCAGCATATTCCAAAAGTGTTTAAAATATGATGTCGAGAACCCGTCGGGCCCCGGTGCGCGACCTATTGGCATTGGAGGAGAGCATTTTGTGCTAGTCAATATTTTTGATCAAATTGTAGTGTAATTTTTGGCCACCGATCCTACATTGTGCACCTTTAAATGAACTGGACGTCTATTATTGTCGATGACTTAAAACTGTGTTTTTAAACTTTTTCTGAGTCGCGGCACATTTTTATATTGGAAAAAATCTTGCGGCAAACCACGAACCATAAATGTTACAAAATTACTTTCTGTACAGTATATTTAATAATAGAATAATTTCTCAAGATTTATACTTACTGAAACTTGAGCCTCTATGCCAACAGAAAACTGACTGTAACTTGAACCTGTTTGGATGAACCTAAACCCGATATCCTGGCAGGAATCTTCTTCTGCAGTTCTCAATCGCTCTGTTTTTATTTTTTATAGCAGTTAGGTTTGAAAAGCTCAGAATTATCAGACAGTGGGACTTTAGCAATGTCTTTAAACTCATCAGGCTGAGCATCTCGCTTACAATGGCTTTGCAGACAAATAGAATTCATGTCTCTGATACACTGTGGGAGATTTTTGGGATTTAGCAACAAGTTCAGCAACAGGATTAATTTATCTGTCAACCCGAGGCCGTTGGAAATCTTACAAATAGTGATGTATGTCCTTACAAATCGGTGACTAATCTTACAACGTTGTATATAACGTGCAATATGAAACATAGATAAAACTCAATTTTTTTTAAATAATATGAATTTATTGGTAATATTGTAACATATAACCTGGCGCAATCAAAGAACAATCAATATCTTCAGCTACATCATGATTACTAAAATTTAACTTTTGGCAATATCTATGTCTTGATGGCTGCACTTCATGGCACTTCAGCTCGCAATTCAGTTTGACTTGAAGGTAGTCTGTTAGTGTGTCCAATTATAAATTAAAAAGGTCAATTGATAAAATTAACTTACCGATGCAATCTTTGAGTCAGGGAACATTTCTTTTGCTAATTCTGAGAAGTGATCAGCAATAGTTGCAGGCAAATTGTGTTCGGTAATAAATTGGCAGAATAAAATCTGCGCTTTCGTCACTTTTCATTCTGCAGACTTCATCTTTCTGACCATTGTTGTTAATATTACTTTTGAAAAGTAATTAATAACAGTTACAAATGACTTCTCCCAAAAAGTAATTGAGTTAGTAACTCAGTTACCTGGCTGTAAGAGTAATTAGTTACTTGGCAAAGTAACTGGTGTTACCTTTCATGTTTTTTTCCCCTCATTTTTTTCAACAACAACAAAAAAAAAAAAAAAACAGTAACCTTTGCTATGTTTGGAAGTCATTTAATGTTGTGAATCAACTGTTAAAGTGTTTAAAATTGCCCCCTTTTTGCATTAGTTCCCTACTGTATACTTTCAACATGTGGAAGTTTTAATACTGTTTCATCATTCAAAGATAGATCCAAGTTAAGATTTTGCTTATTTAGTAGTATTTTAGATAAAAAGTTACTTAGGTTCGCGAGGAAGGTTCACTACAACAGGGCCTTTCTGAGACATCTACTGCTTTAAAATGGCGGCTGTTTACTAATGCATAACATGCTTATATGCATGTGATATCTAGGGGTAGATTGTAGGCTGTCGGCTACAGTCAGGAAATGTTGGAGCCACCTAGCCTCGCATCGCGTCGGCTATATCATCACATCAAACACTCTTCTCTCTCCGTGTCCCTGACTTTTCTCACGTCATTCAACCAACGTAGTAATGCATAGTAATGCACATTGTCTCGTTGCCGAAACAGTGACAAAATCCGAACGGAGAAAAAAAAAACGTAATGCACGAAAAACATACAGATTTGAACGTACGGCGTACACATTTAAAAATCAGTGCTCACTTGTACAAATTACACCAAACAACTTGACAGGTATGTAACTGGATTTGACGGCTTTCTTATTGACCTTTGTAGTTTTTCTCAAAAAAATTTGCCTGTTTCTATGTGTTTTCATGAAGGCTAGTCCATCGACTTGTTTCGAAGCGACGGGTGTATCGTTTGGAGATCAAGTTTAAGCTTGCTTGGCACAATTGCGCTGTTGGATAGCTGCTCGTGTCGCGTTCAAGAACGGCACGGATTTCTAGCCATCAGCAACCTTGCTGTTCTTGAAAATGTGTTGGTATAAAACACAGGGGGGATTGATGGTCATCACATATGGATAGAATAGAAAGGACACTTTCGTGTATATCCACATTTGACTTGTCTAATTAAACGATGTACAGCAGACGTGCTGGGGTCCACATTGTTGCAGACAGCAAGGTGGCTGATGGCTAGAAATCCAAGCAGTTCTTGAATGCGACATGTTCAATATCTCGCTCATCTGCACATGACCGCAACCTTCTTCCTACTCCTTCCTTCCTACTGAAACGCCGCCCGACGACGTACAAAAAAAAAAAAGATATTGGATCATTTCTCGCGGCACACCTGACCATCTGTCACAGCACCGCTGCACACCGGTAGAAAAACAAAAAAATGTATTACTTTCTGGGCCATGGGATCTCGACTTCGCATGATTTTAGCAACCTGAAGAACTGTGATTAGGTCAAGATTTAAAGCACAAAAAATCAGAAAGCAAGCATAGCCACCAGTCCCCTCTGTGTGGTCCTCCTTCTTGACTGTGTGTTCTGTTTAACTCTTGCTTAAGTGTTTTAAAGTGTTACAAGTGCATTAGTGCTGTAGGTCACGCCTTTGCTTGGCTAACCTCTGACCCCCTGTTCCTCGTCCCCCAGCAACCGCATTTGCTGCCACGAGTAGGAGAGTGAGCTCACGTCAAGGGGATATGTTCCACTGTTTGGAGAGAGAGAGTTGCCTCGGGGGAAGTGAAGGAGCAGCTACACAAAAGCAGTAGGTCCGTAATGATCTCCTCTTGGATCCTTTAATGGCTCCCCTCCGTTTTGTGTTAGTGATCACACTGGGGGCGACACTGAATTATTTAGGAGGCTACAACTGTGATCACACAGATACACTCACATATGACACACTTTGTCACCAATAAACACAATCATGCTACAATACCACAATATGTGAACTATTTTTCTCAGCTTTCCTTGATCCTCCTTTTAGTGGCAGAAAAATAACATCTGCACTTGTTTGTTTTTTTTCCTGGAAGTTGCTGACTGTGGAACTCACAATCACATGTTGTATGTAAGAATGATAGACATAACATTCTGCGACGATTACATGGTGTTGCTTGTAGAAACAAAGTTGATAGTCAAAATGCAAGCTTCATGTATTTTGCTCTGGGACTATAAAATCTTGGTTTTGAATGTTCTTGTTGGCATCAGCTTTTATTTAAAGTACTCAGCAAAACATCATCATGCTTTGTTGGAAAAGTATGAGTGCGCTTTTAATTGCCAAGTGTTCAAAGTTGGTTTAAAGTGACCATGCCATCTAGTGGTCCTACTGTAGACACAGCCACAGGTCTTTCTTAGTATGCATACAGTTACTCTGCCCTAAATTGCACAACAAAGCATTCGTCATACCGTCCAAATTTAAAGATGAAAGTGAATGCTCCAGCAGGTTCGAGTTGATAGTAAGGTTCATGGTTCCGTTGAAGTTTATAGCCCGAGTGATCTAACCTGCAACAAACCCTCTATTTCCTCCTTTACGCTTGATCCTTAAACCAAAACCCATCCACATGTGAAAATACGGTCGAGACCCACAGACCATAACCACCCTTGTAAAGCACACACAGTCTCTGACCTCTGTGTCATTAGCAACAGTGCACAATGCAAGCTGTGCGGAGTATTTAGGTCTGCAGCGGCGAGTTGCCTTTACTAATTGAATAGAGCAGCAGATTAAACTCTGTCTGGGCCCCCTGACCTGCAAATAAGTTCTCAACTAAATCAGTCAGGCTGCAGCAGGTTAAAAGAGGTTGGGCATGTTGCAGTGACGTGATCACAACCTGCAATAATTTAGCTCTAACTGTTTGTGCTTTTACAGGGTTCGGCCCACAAATTCTCAGCGTACAGCCCAGATGCTGCCTTCCATGTCATTTTATGTTGCGCGGGAAAGCTTGTACACTGTACTGTAACTATATGTATTATGAGCTAATATTGTATATCCAGCCAAATGCAAAAACACTTAGTCGTGTATTCTAATTATAAGAAAAGGTGAATTATGAATTGAACAAGTTTTGACATTGACAATTTTTCTTATAGTTTAAAACCCCTTTACGCCAAAATTTACAAAAATGAAAAATCTTCTACTTATGTTTTTGCTTTCGGGTGTATGCTGTAATGAAATACAGTGATCCCTCACTACTTCGCGCTTCAAACTTCACGCCGTCAGTCCATCGCGGATTTTTTTCCCCCAATGAAAATAAATAAATAAATACAGATGAGCCGTCCCGAGCAGATCACATAGTATCAAGCCGGTAACACACCAGAAACATCAACGTCGCACGCGAAAAGAACGGCAGAGTTTGTTTTTTGACGCGAGACGCGGCCTTCCTGCGTCAATACTACTAGGTACGATCGGGCTTACCGGAAGTCACTCGTGTAAAAATACGTTGGATCCGGTCGATTTTCAAAATAATATGCAATCGTAACTTACTTTTCGAGTCCATCAGATCTCTATGAGGCTGTGAGTAGATCAGTTCACAATTTACTTGGGTCACTCTTCCTCCTGCTGCTCTTTGTTGGTCAGGCAGTGCACTGGAGTTGCTTATTAAAGTTAACGATGATTGACAGATGGTAAATGTTTGATCTTCCCACAGATGCTTGGAAGCCGAAGCTTCAAAGTGCTGCATGCATCAATCATCGTTTAGCTTGTTGCTGCAGTTGCTGTGGCAACTCATTGTGTGTAAGTGAACAGTTTAAGCAGATTTCAGTAGACTCACTCAACGAAGCATTTAATAAAGACAAGCATTTTTCTACTTTATTCTTGTTTTTAAAAAATTTCACTGGGACAGTAACGTAATGTTAAAAACTTATCATAATGATTACATTTGAAGTGCTTTAAAATCAGTTATTAATATATATATTGTATACATAAAAGTTGTTTTTTTTTTAAGTATACTTTGGGGGGAAAAGTGGAACTAATGTCTTATATGTATCTATTTGCGATGCTAAATCTGAATAAATGCTTTGAACACACATACAAATAAAAAGTTCTTTTATTTTTATTTTTTTTTGAGAGAGGGGGTGCCGGTTTTTCACTTATAGCGGCAGGTTCTGGTCCCCACTTACTGTGAAAAACAAGGGATCACTGTACATATAATTTAATGTATGATGCAAATTAATGGTGGCCATCTGTAGAAAGAAAGAAAGAAAGAAAGAAAGAAAGAAAGAAAGAAAGAAAGAAAGAAAGAAAGAAAGAAAGAAAGAAAGAAAGAAAGAAAGAAAGAAAGAAAGAAAGAAAGAAAGAAAGAAAGAAAGAAAGAAAGAAAGAGAATCTTCTTTGTCAACTATGAGGAATCTATGTGTAATGATTTGATATGTATTATTTGTGTATAGTATACTGCAATGTACGGGTTTCACTTTCTGGAATGACTGATGGAAAATATTAACATAAACATAACTTTTTTCCTAATTTTCTGATTATATTATGGTCACCTGTAGTCCATTTTATTTGCCTTTATTTTCACTTCATATTGCTGTGCCAATAATTTTACCCATATTGTGGTTTTGCGCTAAGGCCTTCTAAGCCCTTTGTTTGTTTCATTGACTGTTTGCTACAGTGTGTCAATGTCCTGTCCTGTATCAGTCTTGAGTTTGTGCGGGTGTGTGGGTGTGCATAACACTATCCTGTATGTCCTGATTGAACATGTCACTGATGGCTGAATGCGGGTCCCCAGGCACCAAACGAACCTTCGCCTCAGAGGCATAGCTGCATCTGTCTTTCTTGGTCTTGTTGCCTCTCGGTTCACCTTCAGCCCCTTAAGAGGCCCGTCATAGTTTTCGGTGCAGACCCAGGGGTCAGATGGAAACATACACTCATAAACAGCATCTATTATTCATTGCCTTCCAGCCCGGTGATCCACACACATCGTACATTGATAACAGCAGCTGTCCAGTCTCTGAATATGATCTCAACTTCATACAAGTTCATAATCTCACTACACACCTCATTAGGAACATGTGAATGAGTTAGCGCGATCCAACTGAATAGTGAGATTAAAAATGTTTACTTCCACACATATAATCATGGTGATTTTAGATTAATGTCAAACTCATCTTTGTCACGGGGCCTCATTGTACTTACTGTATGGTTTCCTCATGTGAATATTTTACTTATTTAGTTTTCATTGATGACGCAAGACGTCAAGTCCATTTTGACTGGGACGGGTAAATGAATAGAAATGGTAGGTGAATAAAGGATGCAACAATGAACTGACTAATCAATTAGTAAATGAATCATCTTTTTCCATAAACTACATGGTTGACCTTAAATCCTTTCATTGAATCTGTAAAGCCCTTTTCACAAACATATACCGGTAAATTCCCGTGTAAGGTGACGTTGGATTTACTCGCGTCATTGCTTTCCCGCATGTAGAGATGTCCCAAGAATGAGACGGGTTGGACACTTTCACACACTTGTCATGTGTTGCCCACTGGTGCTCTCTGTGCTGCTGGCGCGATTTTACAACTCGGACATCACGTCATTTTTGGTCGGCATCAGCTGTCACAATGTTGGTCAAATCGTTTTGTTCCAGTGTCGATTGTGGGAGCGTTCCCGACGTTGTAACTGCAGCCAATTCAAGCTCATCAAGACTGTATTAAAGCCTAGGCGATCCAAGAGAAGGGTTGCCGAGATATTAACTTGCTGGGCGCCATTCGACACCTCTGCCGCCCTTGTTTTGAAATCCCCATACGTTGTGCTGGCATTTGAGTGTGTTTGTTTTGTTGTCTTATCGGCTCTCTGCCTACCACTTAGGTTAGTATTATTGATCCCCGTCGACCTACTGTCATGGACCCATTGTGTTATTCCCCCTTTTCTGTGATCACGTGTATTTTTTTTTGTATTTAATAAATCCTTAATTTTATCCCTTCGTTGTTTTTTGCTTTGAGGTACAACCTTGTTTCTGCAGTTGCGGACCCTAACAACGGCAACAAAATAAACCACACATTTCCAAAGATGGACGACAGACTCTCTTCCATGACTCTACGATCCAGTAGCAATTTGATTTCGTTATGTTTTCAGTTTAATTTAGCTATTTCCAGCTTGTTATGTTGATAATTGTGATGTTTGTTTACCACGTTTCATTTTACTGTGAAGAAAGAGGAAGTGACGATCAGTCCGCCATGATATATACATAATCAGCCATCGTGCTGTGACACGGGAATTTAACAGTTGCTTTGACATAAGCCTCGTTCCAGGACTTTCACGGGAATTATACTAAGACGCACCCGTTAAATGTCCGCGTAATCTCCGTGTTAGTCTACCCAGGAAATTGGGTTCACATACAAGGCCTGCCCATTTAAATCCCATGATTCTCACAGTGGGTTGGGGTATGTGAAAGGGAATTAATAACACATTTTTCTTTTTCATTCATGCAAAATGGGTGGGAAACAAACTATTCTCTTTTTTAATTAGATATTAATTTTAATTAGATATTGTCTTTTTATATATGTATTTATTTTTCATTTGTATCATAATTTACAATTTATAATAAACAAAGAAGTGTGGGCTGAGGAAGGGCCGGGGCCCTGGGGTTGCACCCACGCGGCATCTCCATTCGCTTGCGGGACTATTACATGTTCGATGGGACTTCTAGGTGAAATTAGAAACTTTCAAGTAGTATACCTCGGTGTCAGGATTAGCGAAGAGACAGCATAGAATAGGATGCCAACATACTCACATTCGCACGCTATTCGCACAATACTGGGTTCTAGACCACATGGATGATTTAAGTACACTTCACCCCTTCTAATCACTTATCTCTCAACCCCACCCCACCCTCTTTGCTTGGTTATCAGGCCCACCACATGGTGTCAACTGGAAATACAACTAGCTAACGATAGCTCTAACATATTCATAGTTAGTTAGAGTAGGCGATTAATGAATTTTTTGTTGCTGTTTGTGCTTTTACTGTCTCTCTCTCCCTCTTTTCTTTTGTTCCCCTATCACCCCTTTCTGTTCACTGCTTTCTCTTAATATACGAGGTACGGTGAATGATCACAATGGATGTATGTCTTACTCCTATGTGATACATTAAAACTGTTCAGATTAATCGGACACTCAGATCTCCATTCTACGTGTCAAGCAGCTGAATAGGACAGGTTAAAAAATTAATAATAATAAACAAAAATGGGGGAATCAGTAAATATTCTCTTTGATTGAAAAAAAAAATTCATTAAAAGAAAACAACTAAATTTTCTCAGATTTTACTACGGAACTTTTATAAAACTTTATTATAGCGAAAAAAAAATGAATACACATACAATGATGCACATACGTGCAACGACATGCACAAATTTGCGGCCCTCACAAAATGATGTGGCTGGTCGGCTCTCGCCCCCAGCTCCAGCCCACCAGTTTGACACCATCGGTCTAATTAGAAGAAAATTCATTTATTATCTCACTTGGCACATGTTGGTGAATGATGTCATAACTGAGACAATAACATCTGTGCTGCATCTGTGTGTCCCCCCACCCCCCCAAAAAGTCGGTCACCCTTTTGACTGAAAGTGCATGCTGGTAAAGCTGGTGCTGATCGCTTGTAAATATACTGCTCGTATTGTTGGCTTCTCTAATCAGCAGACCCAAACATTGGGCTCGAAATGAGTCATTTGAGTATTATTAAGTTCTCTGTTGATGTCAAACAGGGGCAATTAGAACTTTTTCAACACAGTGGTTGTCCTTTGAAAATGTTAGTCACTTTGTGTGAAGGAGTGGGCCCACAGTTGACAGGGTGTTAGTGGACTAATCCATTAGGGTCCCCTAAGGCCCCATGATTACACACACCACTAATACACGTTGGTACATTTCTATCAAGATTTTGTCTGATGACATCAGCGGTAGATTGTTTGTTTGATGGTGGTAGATGGGTGGGATAGATGGATATTTGCCCTTCAATTGGCAATTCAATTACACGAGAGTGGTGCTCATCTCCCTTTTGATGCCCCAACCTCACCCATCTCCACAAACTCCTTGCACCAGGACTGCCCACCCCCTTTTTAGCTCCATTTTATCCACAATCCCACCCAAGCTTCACAGCGAGCTCAGCAGTAAGTGGCTCCCGCTAACGACCTCTAATGATTTTAATTGTCCGCAATCATGCACAACAGTCATGAATCTCAGGGAGAAACACAGGGGTTGTCATATGGCGTGTGTGATCCTGGAACAATTACCTCCAAAGCTCCACGGGAACATGACTCCAAACTCAAAAGACCGAGGAGAGACGGAATAAGAGTGGCGTCCCGTGCTCAAGCATGCTTGAGTTGTTGGCTGCATGATGTGATATCTGTAAGAAGAGAATCTTAAATCTCTCTCTTGTAATTTGACAGCCTGTTTCTAACTCAAGCTTGGCGGAAGATTTGAGTGCTCCTGCTTGATTATTTAGATTCTTGCTTGTGGGTTGTTGGAGAGAGAGAGACTGATGTCGAAGGTTTTTTTTTTTTTGCTCTGATTGTTTGATTAACCCTTTCATGTACGAATTATGATTTTTTTTTTGTTTTATTTTTGTCTCGAACCCTTACAAGGTACTCATTTAACTTACTGGCCACCACTGACGGCGCTACAAGTCCATTTGCCCCTCCCAGGCAAAATGGATTAAGCGTCTTGAGCTGTCAATGGCACTGAAACATGAACATTGGCAACCAGTCCTCTCAGTTCAAATGAATTGAATATCTATCGCCGTCATTGAGTTAAATACTATTTTAGAAAGAAAAAAAAACATCTTTGGGTGGCTTAACCATAGATTTATATTTTATTCTTTTCAATTGAATTAGTTTCACTTTTATTAACATTGTATTAATGTATCCATAAATCAATAAATATGTAAATATAGTTTTAAGAAATACTATAATTATTAGTAATATTTGAAAAATATATATATACCAATAGGAATAATAATAATAATAATAATAATAAATAAATACTTAGTCACTTGCCCTATAAAGGATTAAATGTCTTAAGTGTCAAATACATTTTCTTTTTTTCAATTACCCAAAATACTCACTTGCTCAATAAAAGGTTCAAGGTCTTCCAGGGGAAGCTCAGATTTTTTGACATTACGCTTAATCTTCGAGTTAGCGGAGGTTTAATTAGTCGTTGGAGTTGATTTCAACAAATTCCTTGCAGTTACCATAATTTCTCGAATATAAGGCGCACCCGTGTATAATGCGCACCCCAAATTTACTTGTAAAATCTAGGGAAAATTATTGTACCAGTTTATAACGCGCACCCTAATTTTAGCACCAATAAATAGAAAAATACAAGAAAACAGAGCTCGTGTACAGATACAGAAGTGTCATTTTACTGACTGGTGAAACACATCACAAGCATAGCATATTGGTAGTTCAAAACATTACCATAAACAAACAATATTTACGGTAATAATATGATTTGACAACTTCTCCAACTTACCAGAATCTAGGAGAAAACAAAACAGATGTGACTTTTCTTTTAAAGGCTGCTATATAACTTGCTCGTTTCATCATGATAAATAAATGTTTCTTCCATGGATTGATACGGTAAAATGAAAGTGAGAACGTAAGTCGGAAATCCGAGAGAGCTCATCGCTGTCGACACGACAGTAACAATAGGAACTATTGTTATCTGGGCTTGAGTTTCCCGAGGGACAGATATAGTTGACGGACACAGGAAGTCTGTGTTGTTATGTTTGTTGTGGTCCGAGTTGCGGAGCTGCAATAAACGTTGACTTCAATGAGTTCAAGAAACTAGATTCTGTGCTTCATGAAGAGTGAAAAAAGCAGAATTTAACACAGACAAAATCATTCGGCCGATCAGAGTGAAGTATTACCTAAACAAAATGGTGATGTCACGTACCGTAATGGTCGACAACGGATCGCCGCATGCGTTTCTTCAACACAACGTGGCCGTGTCAAAAAAAAAAAAAAAATCGGTTAATATATATATATTTCTGTCTCCCCCCCATGTACCCGTTTATAATGCGCACCATGATTTTACAAGTTGATTTTGGGGAAAAGAAGTGTGCGTTAAATTACGGTAGTTAGTTATTTATTAGTTTCAGGGCTCCGGAGTGGCTAAGCTAGCGTGAGTCAATGGACCCATCCTAGCATGCTAATAAAAAACAACATATGCCATCATAAAAATCACCGCTCACCCATGCAACCAATAGTGTTGGCTATGTTTTCAGGATGAAGTTATTAAATTTTACCATTGAATGTCAATAACTGTAGTATGAAGAGCAACATTTGTAATCCAGCAGCTCCCTAGGTAAGAGGCTGCAGAGCGGAGTGATACTTTTTCCACTGGTGTGTTTATGTCTTAACCAGCAGAAAGTATCCACAATTTGTATTGTTCCTCGTTCTTAACGGGGAATTTGTGGAAACTCTCATTTGCCCATTTCTTCTGTTTCCACAGCCTCTAAATGCACATTTCACTATGTTGCCGTTCCTAAGTCAAGACTCCGTATACTGATGTTGCATTCGAGGAAGGTGGGACATCGGAGTTTTCCAACCTCCGACCATGCAAAATATCATTGTAATGCCACTCGAACTGGGAGATCTTAGTTGCGAAGTCAGGGGGAAAAAAAGTACCCCGACTTCACGAGTTGCACCAATCAGACAAAATGCACTGCCTGTCAAAAAGCAGAAAGGCAGTAGTAACACTAAAGAAGGCAGTTGACAGTAGAGGTGTGCAAAATTTCCGATTCTTAGATTATTCGCGATTCGGCCGTGGAATATTCGAGAACGATTCACAAACATCCAAATTCCGATTATTGAAATATGCCAAGTAAAGCAGAAGTACGACACACTCAGCGCGCCGCGCGGTCTTCGGTACGCAATTAGGGACGGAGCGAGAGTAGCTAAACATCATGCTTCTCATTACCCGGCCCCTCGGGTAACGCCAATGCTCAACTCACGGCTCTAGCTCAACTCATGCCACGAGATAAAAAAAAAAACAACAACATACCTGACTGCTGCCGAAAAGCTGCTACAAGCCACATTATGTTACGGTAGATATCATTTATATAGGACTAGATGCATTATAGCTTCGGTATCGTTACCAGCACATCTACAAAAAACTAGATGCGGGCGTTAGTAACGCCCGCCATCTTAAAGCAGTACACTTCCCTGCAAGGCTGTTGTTGCGAACCTTCCAAGCGAACCTAATTAACTTTTTATCTAAAATACTCCTAAATCGGTAAAATATTGACTTGAATCTATCTTTAAAATAGTTTTAAAACTTTCACATGTTGAACGTAGACAAAAGAGAAATTATGGAATAACAGGAGCAATTTTAACAACTTTAACGGTTGATTCACAACATTAAATTAATTGAAAGTAGTTTAAAGCTGCTGATATAGAATGGTGACTGGAGTTTTTTATTTACTGTTATTTTTGGATATTTGTTTACTGCTATATGTTAACTTGATACTGAAATAGTAGTTTGGTTTAGCCTGAGAGGATTTTTGAACAATTTTGGAACTAATATACAAAACAAATTAAAAAAAAAAATAAAAAAAAAAGGAGTGGGGTGCATCAATAATCGTTTTATAATCGAATCGGAGCCTCTGAATCGTAATCGTAATCGAATCGTTAGGTGCCCAAAGATTCCCAGCTCTAGTTGACAGTGTCGTCTATTTACCTTAGCTGTCGTTTTTCCTCCACTATCTGATCGCTTATGAGTAGGCAGGTTTGCTGGAGGTTAACATGTCTTTTGATTGCCAAAATAAAAAACTCTTGGAACGCTTTGAGGTCGCAACTGGTACCATCTGAGTGAGATAAGTCTAACTTCCCATAGGTATTCGCATAGGTATTTTGAACAACGATCTGAATTTAGAATTTATTTGACTATGTTAGATCTGTTAATATCATTTTTTTGTTTGTTTGTTTGTTTTTAATTGGCATGCTAGGAAGGGACCATTGACTTGCGCTAGCTTAGCCACTCTGAAAACCTGAAATTAATAAATAACTAACTGCACAGAATTTGTTAAAATTTACCCCCCGTTAACTCGAAGATTAAGCCTAATATCAAAAATTCTGAACTTCCGATTTTTGTGTCAGCTTTTGAGGAGCTGTCTGCGTCCGCTGTAGTGACCACAGAGAAAATTTAGCCTTAAAATTAACATGAACAAGACAAGAGAACATCTTGCTCCCCTTCAGTAAAATCTTGACTCTGAGGCGAATGCATGGACTCAAATTGAAATACAGAATAAATATAAACGCCCCTGTGTGCAGACATTCCTATTCACTTTGCGCTTCTCCAAAACCCTCAAATATACAGTAGATCCACATCCTCCCTTATGATAAAAATATAACTTGCAACATTGACTGATTCTCAGTGGAGTGCCACATTGGGAAACACAGTGAGGTTGTTTGGGGAGGCTGTAGGGGTTGGTGGGAGGGGGGCACTTGTGCAGTACTCTGCCAGAGTCGCATGAAGCGGGACCACCCAGGATGGCGTCAGGAGCTTGGCAGGGGTTCAGCGAGGTTGGTCGGCAGGCTGACTGGCAGCGCATGCCCTGTGCTGAGGCGGAAGGCGAGAGTCGGCACTCTGAGGCCCTGCCAGAGTCGACACAGATATTCAGCTCAGCCCACAAAGGCCACTTCAGCCTTCACAGCAGAGCCACAGTGATAGGGCGTGTGTGTGCGCTGCAACGATTGTGTGTGCCCCTCCGTGTAGGTCTGCTGGAGAGCACATGCACAGGGAGATATTTTTAGTAAGTATTTTTCTCCAATATAAGAGACCTCCCATATGGAAATGAAGAGGTTGAACCAGAAAAATTTATTCATGAGAAGTCCATTCCTCAGCAGTCTTGATTTTCTGGTGGATAGAATTTATAAAAAAAAAAAAAAAAAACACACACACACACACACACACACAAAAAAAAACGTTACGCAGTCCTTCACCGCTGGCCTGTGATGGTTCAACGAGGCTACAAAACAAAGACTTTCTCCTCGTGTTTATGTCTTCCAATGGGGCCAGTCATTTCATCGTAGCACTTACAGCTTATAAACTCCTTGACAAATCACATTAGTATTTAGCTTCTCTCAGCAGTTTACTGCCTTGCTGCCAAAGTATCGTTTATCACCCCTCTAATTCACTTTACTAGGTAAATTCACTTTGGTAGGTCTATTGGGTCTGTCGGCTAGAGGACATTGGTGGAGAAGGACTGCTGTTTGAATTCTCAGCATCTTTGGGGGTAAATATAAAAAAAAAAATCAGTAAGGACTAGTGTACTGATATAGCACTAAAATGACATCATACGTATCAACGAGTAGTAAGGTATAAAGTGCCGATGCTGTGCTATATGTACTTTTCGCGATTTAATTTCCAACTACTTGTTGCCCCATCCAAGATGGCTACCGACGATGATAGACATCCAATCGTATGATGTCCAGTTATCCTTCTGTTGTGAATTTCAATGACTTTATCACAAGTAGACATCCAATTCATTTAACTTCAAATAGATTGGACGCCTAGCACTGTCAATAGCTGACTAGCCAAGCCATGATAGCAATTACTTTACATTCAAGTGACTAAGCAGTAATTTAGTATTAAACAAAACATTGTAATTGTTTTTTTTTGTATCCGTACAATATCGGCATCGGCCAATACCACATAGCCAGGTGTTGTAATTGGAATCGGGAGCCAATAAATGGTGTCGGTGAAACATTAGTGAGGACAAATTTTGCCACTGCGTGTTGTGAATTTCACTGTGACACTAAAAAGTTAAGTTCACAGGCTGCAAGCTGATTCTTTTCTCACCCTCTCTTCCTGTTTCCATCCCAAGACACTCTGGATCACTATCAGGCTGATTCCTTTAAAAGTGTATATGTGTGTGTGGGTGTGAGTGTGGAGGGGGGGGGGGGGGGTTCTTTCATAGGAAAAAATTGCCTTGCTGGATTAAAATTTCCGGGTGGCATTGTGGATTATTGAGTAGCACGTCCTCCTTATGGTTTTGGGATCGCGGGTTCAATCAGGGGCTTTGGAATTGCTGTGTGGAGTTCACATGCTATCTCCATGATGGTGTAGATTTTCTTTCACCATTTTCCTCCCATATCCCAATAACATGCATGCTAGTTTGATCAAGCTCCCCAAATTGTCTGTGACTTGTGTAGGTGAGTGTGTAAGGTTGTTTGTCTTTTTGTGCCCTGCGATAAGCTGGCAGCCAGTTTAAGGTGTACCCTGGCTCTTGCTTGCAGTCAGCTGAGATATATCGCGACAACACACATTATTCATGGAGTCTGTTGGAGGGGGGGTTAACCAGGGAAATGTGTACAAGCTGATAAGAAAGGCCTGCCAGCTCGATCTGTTCGGATGTCCCCTTCAGTTAGTGAAATAGCTGGGTGAGGGGAAAATGGAACCCAAAGTTATGAACTCTGATAGACATTGACTCGATGAATGACACCAACCATCACTATGCAGTCTCTAAAGTGATATAGTCCTTCACCTCAAATTTATTGAGGAGAGGTAATATAATACAAATATAATTTAATGGGGGATTTTTTTTGTGGTATTAGAAGTAATTTATTTGTACTGTGTGAACACTTTGGATCAGTAGTAAATTAATTAAAGTATTAGATACACATACTGTGTTTAGTTTCTCCCTGACAGTTAGACATGAACCTATTCCTCTTTTAGCTTCTGCAAGTTGTTTGCTGATTTTGTTTTAGTTGAGTAGACCTCATACAGGGAAGCCCTAGTATCTACGGTAGATTTACCCAGACCACAAGCCACCTCCCACCCCCGCCAAATAAATCCAACTTTCCACCCCCAGCTTCCCTGTCTCCCTGACAGGGAAGCTGGGCTTTTTTGAAGATTAACAGATATGCCTCGGATTTTGCCACACTCAAATACAAATGCCCACGTAACAGCCTACTGATCCCTCCATGGCTTTTTACATTCTCCCCATCTTTCACTTGATAGAATCACCTTACCGTAATTTCTGGAATATAATGCAACCTTTTTTTTCCCCCCCAAAATGCACTTGTAAAATCATGGGTGCGCTTTATACACAGGTACTGGGACGGAGACAGAAAGATTCATCATGATTCATGTTCCAGTGCCAGCATGGAACAGCACAATATTACCTGATCCGAATGACAGTAATATAATAATCAACTTTCATGTTGTAAATAATTGTTTTCAAGATGATATCTTTCACATCTAATAAAATTAAAATGCTTCTGTTGTACTATTCATCTATTTCCTGTTATTTACCAGCACATTTTTTTACCTTGTTGTCACAACATGCCGGCTTCACATGGCTATGTTGTCTTGAAGAGATCGATACGGCGATCCGTTTCTAAACTTTTCCCCCTGGGAACTACACAACTTTCCAACATTAGTTCTGCAGGTGAATTCTGTTAAAACTAGCTACAACCGCTTATTTAAAAAAGTTTGAGACACGAGACTCATATGTATTGGTTCTAAAATTAGGGTACGTTTTATACACAAGTACAAGAATTTGCCCAAAATTTTACAGGTAAATTTCGGGTGCGCGTTATACACGTGTGCGCCTTATATTTGGGTAATTACGGTACTTGTTTTGATCCTCTCTGTCAATGAAAATCAAGGATAACCTTCTCCCTCAAAATGTTACCCATTTGTCAATTTATTTATACATTTATAATTCATTTATTAAACTTTGTTTCCAAGCCATGTGCCTCATTTTCTTTATAGAAAATAAGGTAGGTGGCTGGTAACTATTTTGACACGTGTTAAATATTTTATTATTAAAATATAAAATACTAATTACCTCCCACAGCCACAGCACACACCCATGCAGAAGTACAATAAAAATATATAACATTCCGATATGCCACTACTCTCTGTTTACTTGAGTGATGTGAGGGAGGAGAAAAAGATTCATGTAATTGAGGCGTGAGGGAGCCTGGAGAGAGGCCAGGATTACCGGGGGCTTCGCCTTGATCCATAGAGATGCTGATGGTAATGGTAATGCATCAGGGCCATCCATATGCATTGGATTCACCGTTCCCTCCCACTTAAAGCGGAGTGTCACGATCGGAGCAAACCATAAGTATAGGTGTAATCTTCTAGTGATTCACTACTCCGCGCGTGTGTGTATGCACGGCTAGAGTTTTGCGTCAGGCCTTTTACGTGGCTTTATGTTTACTTAGCTATACTCAGGCTTCACCCCAGATGACGCATTACCACTTCATTGGTTTAAACTTGTCTCCTTTCAAAAACTTGGGTTTTCATGACAACTTTGTAGAAGTTGGGAATTTTGGGTAGTTACTTGCATCAAATGTTTTTCTTCAGTGTTCACTGTTTTTATGTCTCAATGATCCTAGGACAGGGATGGGCAAACTAAGGGCCGCAGTGGGTGCAGGTTTTTGTTCCAACTCATTGAAAAGACACCTTTTCACCAATATGGTGTTTTACAAGTGTAATCAGTTGATTGCACTCTGGTGCTTCGTTTCCATTGAAACCTCATTGGTTAAACTGTCTGTGCTGGATCAGTTAGAACAGAGACCAGGACCCACTGCGGCCCTTGAGGACCAGTTTGCCCACCCCTGTCCTAGGAGCTAAGTTGTCTTAGGTTTAGTGGGGCTATTCAGGCGTCCTTGGTGACGGACCAGACCAAGCACAGTCTCGAAGAGAAAGTTATTTTAAAAACGGCATCAGTAGCATTTCTTTGTAAACACTAAAAGCACATGCACACTGAAAAAAATAACTGGATGAACACAAATAAATTTTGGGCAGGATTTCCACCCATTAAATTTATGTAGCCCCAACTCAAACTAAGTACCTTCTTTTAATATGATAAAGTTGAGTTCGTCTAACTCATTTTTATCAAATACAGCCAAAATAAAATTAGTACTTTAACTGGCCTCAACTTATTTACATTTGTTTAACTCAAATTAATATAGTCTAAAATATTTTTTCAGACTTCATTTGACCCTAATATCAGACAGGACACAAAATCTGGTCAGTTTTTATTTAAAACAAATAAAAATGCATCCCAATTTACAGTATACCTATCGTCAACATTGAACTCATCAAAATGGTGAAAAGCATTCTTTTAAGTTTTTTTCCTTTATGATGAAGACAGTACATGACCTATCACATTTAGAAAAGTAATCGGCTGACTTCACAAGTGGTTCAAAGTAACAAAGTAGTACAAGTACTAGTACAACAATAAGTACAATATTTACAAAGGCTAAGGCATGGTATAACCAGCTCCAATTAAACATGAAACCTTACCATAAAGTGCAATATGTAACGCCAGCAAACACATATTAAATATATATATATATATATATATATACAACACACATGTAGAAGTACAAAACAGAACCTGAATAACATTTAAATTTCTTTGAGTCCAGTCAGCCTATCAATATGCCTTCAATCACAATTCGAACGTCCTCTGGCTCCTCATGTCCATCTCTTCTGATTGTGTAAATCCCCATGACTGTGGTGGCGATGTCCGTTTCTGCATCCTCAGCAGCAGATGACTGAACACAGAAAACAGCTGTAGTGTGAACTAATTTCTTCACATGCCAAATAGGGTCACAAGTAAAGTAATTAAACATTGTCCACCAAATAAAGCATGAAAAAATAATTCATATGTTGTATATTTGACAAAATAATCGTGTTTCCGAAGTTCGAGCCTGAAAGGGGACGAACCCGGAAGTGATACGTCACACCGGGAACAGCGTTGGCAGCTCCATACATACGGCCGCCATACAAAGCCCTTCAAACAATGATTCAAACAGCGATATAAGCGATAGACCGAGCGCAAGGGAGGAGATCCAAGTTTTTGAAGAGTTGGAGGAAGAAGAGGAGCTTTGAATTTTATGTAGGATCTAACATGTATTAGCCAGACGCTAATCAGAATGCAAACAATGTGCCTAGACTACCTGACATGGAATGGATAAAAGACCCATCGAGATTACAACATTGGTAAGATATAGGCTGTTATTATTTTCATGATTTGAAGATGCAGGCATTTGCACATAATTTTATGTTTTTGTCTATCTGATGACATTGTTAAAAAAAATAATAATCAGACTTCATGTTCATTTTGGCAGATCCGGCAGCTCTTGTGCATATAAAATAATAATATAAAAACGTTGGGGGGAAAGAAGGAGATGAGTCTTCGATGGCTTTCTCCACTTTATTGTGGCAACAATAAGAAAACAAAATAATAGCAGACTGCCGCCACATTCGACCGCGAAGTTTTGCTTCTCGCCGATCTCCTCCTCGCCTCCCACTCCAGCGTCTCTTAAACGGATTGTGCATAGTGTCTTGTTATGAGCTTTTTGTTTACAATTGTATCGAACACACGACGCGCTGACAACCTTGTCTCTTTATTAACACATGGAGCAGTTCTTATGGAAAAGTTAGAACACAGCTCGGCACAGCTCTCGGCAGGAATTGGCGTCTAATGGCGTGAGGAAATGTAGTTTTTTCACACAAGCGAACAGATTACAAAGCACCACTTCAGTGTTGTCCCGAGACTACATTTCCCATGATTCACTGCGTGACCTGCGCGTTCACTGATTCGCTGCGAGATTGACTCAATGGCTACGCTAAACCAACACGCTATTTGTCAGCTGTCACCTGTCAGCGGCTCTCATAAAACACAAACTAGAAGCCTATCATGCGATCACCGTGAACGCTGAACCATCCAAAAGCAATGCAATGCTTAAAGCATGAAGGTGGAAATACATAATACAAATACAAATAAATGTGCACAAACTCACCGGCGGTGTGTGTCTCTTACAGCAACGTGACCGTGAATTACCGCGACGCCGACCCGTTTATATCCACATCCACACCCGTTTCCCGATTGACAGTGGATTAACCCTTTCGGACACGATCGTAGATGACGCACAATTTAAACACGCTTAACCTAGCGAACGCAACAACAACTATGATCGGGGATTGCCAAGAGTTAACTTTCGGCTAACGTCGCTAGCTTATACTGTTCAATTCCACAACAGTAGGCAGCTGTGCTTTGACAAAGTCATCAGTCAGCTATCCAAAAATCACACTTACTTTTTGGCAAATCCTTGATCATAAGCAGACCAGTTAAGGAAGCAGGCATCTTCGAAGTGTTTGCAGCAGAGAACACTACTCGATGATGGCGTGAAATTCATTCGCTTCGTGCGAACGAAAGATGTCCATTTACGTGCCCTGCTATCCTTTGGCCACTCGTACAACTTTTCGTTTGAGCGAGAACAAAACATCGCCACACACCGCTGTGGCATCTTACCGAGAAGCAATGCAACAAACAATACTGTTCTATGGTGGACTTCCTTCGCACGTCAAGGTGTGACGTAATTTCCGAAGATTTCCGAAGTTCGCCGAAGAAAAGCATTTTCGTTGTCAAAGGCGTTGTTATGGGTTAAACAAAGAATCTGGAAGGGTTGCGTTAAAGAAAATAATGAAAATATGCTTATAATTGTTTAGCCGTTGATATTATTCAAAAACATGGTTGGCCAACCTTAGTTCAAAGTTCCCCTTTAAGTAAAACGCTAAACAACAAACAGAAAATCATATACAAACTAGGCCTGCAAGCAGGACTGAACGGGCCCTCGCGATCTAGCGCAACTCGGACGTCACGCAACTCGGACTGTGTGCAGGTCAGGGCGGTGGCAGATCCTCCTCTCTAATCATCTCATTAGAACCTAACATGCTCGAAAGTCGCCTATTTACATTCCCACACCCAAGAGATAAAAACCCCTATTGGAGAAAGTACTACAAAAAAGGAGCCACTACTGAGCTGTGCAGCCAAGCCCTTATTCAAAACTAAAATTAATCTTCTAACTGGGCCAATTCGACCAAGTGTGCCAACTATTGTGGCTCTATAAGCTGCCTGAGTCTCTGAAAAAAAATATTTCCTTTAAATGGCGAACAAAGGGTCGTCACGGCAACAGACAGAGACACGTGGACATGGGCCGTAAATAAGTATTTTAATAGGTCTTGAAACTACAATGACCAACCTGAAAAGAACTGGACATGTATTGGAAAAACGAGTGACTTTCTATTGCCACTAGTTGGCGCTGTAGGGTTGATGCAAATGACCCCTACAAGGCCCTTCAGGGTATGACTCTCAACAAGCACGGGAAGTTTGGCGCAGATATGTTGTATATCTGCCGAGTTATGACTGTTCAAAGTTTTTGGAGAGAAAAATTGTTGACAGTCATTTTCACTTTCCTGTTTGGACCCCTCCGCTTCAACGAAACTTCAATATTTTTCATCAGGCACCTGAACACAGGTCTTAAGGCTTCCCTTTTGCAGGTTTGAGGTAGATTGATTTTTTCCCTTTAGAGGAGGAGTGTGTCCCGTAAAAAAGGGCATTTCCTGTTCCCACTAGGAGGCGCCAGGCACAAATGGTAAATTTTCAATCCAGTCCTGCTCAGGCTAGTATACCTCACACACATGCCAGATTTAAAATAGATTGAACGTTGTATGAGGGAGTTATCAGTCATTTTCCGAATTCGGTGTTTTGGCGAAAAAATGGCCGACTTTGGCACCCCGCCCAGGTCAGGCCCGTGAATGAAAACACACCATTTTTATAACTTAAGATTTCATATGCCTCATGAACAGGCTCGCCAATTTTGAGAATGATCAAACTAATTCCCTAGGTGCCAAGGTGTAAAATGTGCACACTGTAAATCGATAAAAATTTCACATTCAATCCAAAATACCCGATTTCCTGTAGGATTTGGAATGTGTGTGCAAGAGACTTTTTGGAGCAGTTTTGCACAAAGTTTTGACTCTCCAAATTTCATCACTCTATGTTAGAAAAACCTAAATGGAGAGGCCTTTTTGAAAATTTCAAGGGGGCGCCACTGAGCCATTTTGTTAAATTTTTTCGTAACGTTGCAAGATTATCGAACGTTATCCAAAGCCGCATGTATGTGCAAATTTTGGTGAGTTTTTATGCATATTCAAGCCTCCAAATGTAAACTCTTACTGTGAACCCATGAAAATTTCACATTCGATCCAAAATACCCAATTTCCTGTTGGATTTGGAATATGGGTGCAAGAGACTTTTTGGAGCAGTTTTGCATAAGGTATCTACTCCCCAAATTTCCTTGCTCTATGTTGAAAAAACCCAATAGGAAAGGCCTTTTTTAAAACTTCTTTCTTTCGCCACTAGTTGGCACTGTAGAGTTGATGCAAATGACCCCTACAAGAACCTTCAGGGTATGACTCTCAACAAACACGGAAAGTTTGGCGCAGATATGTTGCATATCTGCCGAGTTATGACTGTTCAAAATTTTTGGCGAGACAAATTGTTGACGGTCATTTTCACTTCCAGTTTGGACCTCTCCGCTTCAACGAAACCTCAATATTTTTTATCAGGGACCTGAACACATGTCTTGAGGCTCCCCTGAAACAGGTTTGAGGTCAATAGATTTTTTTCCCTTGGAGGAGGAGCCTGTCTCGTAAAGAAGGCCATTTCCTGTTCCCACTAGGGGGCGCCAGGCCTAATGGGTAATATTTCAATGCAGTCGTGTTCAGGCTGGGATATCTCATATACATGCTAGAAATGAAAAAGATTGAACGTTGTATCACGGAGTTTTTAATCATTTTCTGAATTTGGTATTTTGCCCAAAAATGGCCGACTTTGGGACCACGCCCAGGCCCGACCCTTGAGTGAAAACACACCATTTTGAAAACTTAAGATCTCATATGTCTCCTGAATACTCTGACCAATTTTGAAGACGATCCAACTATTTTCTTCAGCGACAAGGTCTCAAATGTAAATCGATAAAATTTCACATTTGATCCAAAATTTCCGACTTCCTGTTGGATTTGGAATATGGGTGCAAGAGACTTTTTGGAGCAGTTTTGCACAATGTATCGACTCGCCAAATTTCATCGTTCTACGTTGAAAAAACCTAATAGGAAAGGCCTTTTTGAAAATTTCAAGGGGGCGCCACTGAGCGATTTTGTTAAATTTTTTTGTAGATTATCAAAATTTACGCAAAGTTGCATGTATGTGCAAATTTTGGTGAGTTTTCGTGCATGTTCAGGCCTCCAAATGTAAACCCCAACTGTGAACCGATAAAAATTTCACATTTGATCCAAAATATCCGATTTCCTGTTGGATTTGGAATATGGGTGCAAGAGGCTTTTTTGAACAGTTAGGCATAAGGTATCTACTCCCCAAATTTCATTGCTCTACGTTGAAAACCTGAGAGGAGAGGCCTTTTTGAAAATTTTAAGGGTAAAGGGGGCGCCACTGAGCCATTTTTTGACATTTTTTCAAAACGACACAAGATTATCGAAATTTACGCGAAGCGGCACGTATGTGCAAATTTTGGTGACTTTTCGTGCATGTTCAGGCCTCCAAATTGGCCATTTTCATTTGCCCTGAAAAAAGAAGAATAATAATAATAATAACTAGGCCTGCAAGCAGGACTGAACGGGCCCTCGCAATCTAGCGCAACTCGGACGTCACGCAACTCGGACTGTGTGCAGGTCAGGGTGTTGGCAGATGCTCCTCTCTAATCATCTCATTAGAACATAACATGCTCGAAAGTCGCCTATTTACATTCCCACACCCAAGAGATAAAAACCCCTATTGGAGAGAGTACTACAAAAAAGGAGCCACTACTGAGCTGTGCAGCCAAGCCCTTATTCAAAACCAAAATTAATCTTCTAACTGGGCCAATTCGACGAAGTGTGCCAAATATTGTGGCTATATAAGCTGCCTGAGTCTTTGAAAAAAAATATTTCCTTTAAATGGCGAATAAAGGGTCGTCACGGCAACAGACAGAGACACGTGGACATGGGCTGTAAATAAGTATTACAATAGGTCTTCAAATTACAATGACCAACCTGAAAAGAACTGGACATGTATTGGAAAAACGAGTGACTTTCTATTGCCACTAGTTGGCGCTGTAGGGTTGATGCAAATGATCTCTACAAGGCCCTTCAGGGTATGACTCTCAACAAGCACGGGAAGTTTGGCGCAGATATGTTGTATATCTGCCGAGTTATGACTGTTCAAAGTTTTTGGAGAGAAAAATTGTTGACAGTCATTTTCACTTTCCTGTTTGGACCCCTCCGCTTCAACGAAACTTCAATATTTTTCATCAGGCACCTGAAGACAGGTCTTAAGCCTTCCCTTATGCAGGTTTGAGGTCGATTAATTTTTTCCCTTGGAGGAGGAGTGTGTCACCGTAAAAAAGGGCATTTCCTGTTCCCACTAGGAGGCGCCAGGCACAAATGGTAAATTTTCAATCCAGTCGTGCTCAGGCTGGTATACCTCACACACATGGCAGATTTAAAATAGATTGAACGTTGTATGAGGGAGTTATCAGTCATTTTCCGAATTCGGTGTTTTGGCGAAAAAATGGCCGACTTTGGCACCCCGCCCAGGTCAGGCCCGTGAATGAAAACACACCATTTTGATAACTTAAGATTTCATATGCCTCATGAACAGTCTCGCCAATTTTGAGAATGATCAAACTAATTCCCTAGGTGCCAAGGTGTAAAATGTGCACACTGTAAATCGATAAAAAATTCACATTCAATCCAAAATACCCGATTTCCTGTTGGGTTTGGAATACGCATGCAAGAGACTTTTTGGAGCAGTTTTGTACAAGGTATTGACTCTCCGAATTTCATCCATCTACGTTGAAAAAACCTAAATGGAGAGGCCTTTTTGAAAATTTCAAGGGGGCGCCACTGAGCCATTTTGTTACATTTTTTCGTAACGTTGCAAGATTATTGAACGTTATGCAAAGCCGCATGTATGTCGAAATTTTTGTGAGTTTTCGTGCATGTTCAAGCCTCCAAATGTAAACTCCTACTGTTAACCGATAAAAATTTCACATTTGATCCAAAATACCCGATTTCCTGTTGGATTTGGAAAATGGGTGCAAGAGACTTTTTGGAGCAGTTTTGCACAAGGTATCAACTCCCCAAATTTCCTCACTCTATGTTGGAAAAACCCAATAGGAAAGGCCTTTTTTAAAACTTCTTTCTGTCGCCACTAGTTGGCACTGTAGAGTTGATGCAAATGACCCCTACACGAACCTTCAGGGTATGACTCTCAACAAACACGGGAAGTTTGGCGCAGATATGTTGTATATCTGCCGAGTTATGACTGTTCAAAGTTTTTGGCGAGACAAATTGTTGACGGTTATTTTCACTTCCAGTTTGTACCTCTCCGCTTCTACAAAACCTCAATATTTTTCATTAGGCACCTGAACACATGTCTTGAGGCTCCCCTGAAACAGGTTTGAGGTCAATAGATTTTTTTCCCTTGGAGGAGGAGCCTGTCTCGTAAAGAAGGCCATTTCCTGTTCCCACTAGGGGGCGCCAAGCCTAATGGGTAAAATTTAAATGCAGTCGTGTTCAGGCTGGGATATCTCATATACTTGCTAGAAATGAAAAAGATTGAACGTTGTATCACGGAGTTTTTAATCATTTTCTGAATTTGGTGTTTTGCCCAAAAATGGCCAACTTTGGGACTACGCCCAGGCCAGACCCTTGGATGAAAACTCACCATTTTGAAAACTTAAGATCTCATATGTCTCCTGTATAGTCTGACCAATTTTGAAGACGATCCAACTATTTTCTTCAGCGACAAGGTCTCAAATGTAAATCGATAAAATTTCGCATTTGATCCAAAATTTCCGACTTCCTGTTGGATTTGGAATATAGGTGCAAGAGACTTTTTGGAGCAGTTTTACGCAATGTATCGACTCACCAAATTTCATCATTCTACGTTGAAAAAACCTAATAGGAAAGGCCTTTTTGAAAATTTCAAGGGGGCGCCACTGAGCGATTTTGTTAAATTTTTTTGTAGATTATCAAAATTTACGCAAAGTTGCATGTATGTGCAAATTTTGGTGAGTTTTCGTGCATGTTCAGGCCTCCAAACGTAAACTCCAACTGTGAACCGAAAAAATTTCACATTTGATCCAAAATATCCGATTTCCTGTCGGATTTGGAATATGGGTGCAAGAGGCTTTTTTGAACAGTTAGGCATAAGGTATCTACTCCCCAAATTTCATCGCTCTACGTTGAAAACCTGAGAGGAGAGGCCTTTTTGAAAATTTTAAGGGTCAAGGGGGCGCCACTGAGCCATTTTTTGAAATTTTTTCAAAACGACGCAAGATTATCAAATTTTACGCGAATCTGCACGTATGTGCAAATTTTGGTGACTTTTCGTGCATGTTCAGGCCTCCAAATTGGCCATTTTCATTTGCCATGAAGAAAGAAGAATAATAATAATAATAATAATAATAATCCTTTGCATTACAATAGGGCCTTCGCACGCCTAGTGCTCGGGCCCTAATAACTAGGCCTGCAAGCAGGACTGAACGGGCCCTCGCAATCTAGCGCAACTCGGACGTCACGCAACTCGGACTGTGTGCAGGTCAGGGTGGTGGGAGATCCTCCTCTCTAATCATCTCATTAGAACCTAACATGCTCGAAAGTCGCCTATTTACATTCCCACACCCAAGAGATAAAAACCCCTATTGGAGAGAGTACTACAAAAAAGGAGCCACTACTGAGCTGTGCAGCCAAGCCCTTATTCAAAACCAAAATTAATCTTCTAACTGGGCCAATTCGACCAAGTGTGCCAACTATTGTGGCTCTATAACCTCCCTGAGTCTCTGAAAAAAAATATTTCCTTTAAATGGCGAACAAAGGGTCGTCACGGCAACAGACAGAGACACGTGGACATGGGCCGTAAAAAAGTATTTTAATAGGTCTTGAAACTACAATGACCAACATGAAAAGAACTGGACATGTTTTGGAAAAACGAGTGACTTTCTATCGCCACTAGTTGGCGCTGTAGGGTTGATGCAAATTACCCCTACAAGGCCCTTCAGGGTATGACTCTCAACAAGCACGGGAAGTTTGGCGCAGATATCTTGTATATCTGCCGAGTTATGACTGTTCAAAGTTTTTGGAGAGAAAAATTGTTGACAGTCATTTTCACTTTCCTGTTTGGACCCCTCCGCTTCAACGAAACTTCAATATTTTTCATCAGGCACCTGAAGACAGGTCTTAAGGTTTCCCTTATGCAGGTTTGAGGTAGATTGATTTTTTCCCTTTAGAGGAGGAGTGTGTCCCGTAAAAAAGGGCATTTCCTGTTCCCACTAGGAGGCGCCAGGCACAAATGGTAAATTTTCAATCCAGTCCTGCTCAGGCTGGTATACCTCACACACATGGCAGATTTAAAATAGATTGAAGGTTGTATGAGGGAGTTATCAGTCATTTTCCGAATTCGGTGTTTTGGCGAAAAAATGGCCGACTTTGGCCGCCCGCCCAGGTCAGGCCCGTGAATGAAAACACACCATTTTTATAACTTAAGATTTCATATGCCTCATGAACAGTCTCACCAATTTTGAGAATGATCAAACTAATTCCCTAGGTGCCAAGGTGTAAAATGTGCACACTGTAAATCGATAAAAAGTTCACATTCAATCCAAAATACCCGATTTCCTGTAGGATTTGGAATGTGTGTGCAAGAGACTTTTTGGAGCAGTTTTGCACAAAGTTTTGACTCTCCAAATTTCATCACTCTATGTTAGAAAAACCTAAATGGAGAGGCCTTTTTGAAAATTTCAAGGGGGCGCCAGTGAGCCATTTTGTTACATGTTTTCGTAACGTTGCAAGATTATTGAACGTTATGCAAAGCCGCATGTATGTCGAAATTTTTGTGAGTTTTCGTGCATGTTCAAGCCTCCAAATGTAAACTCCTACTGTAACCCGATAAAAATTTCACATTTGATCCAAAATACCCGATTTCCTGTTGGATTTGGAATACGGGTGCAAGAGACTTTTTGGAGCAGTTTTGCATAAGGTATCTACTCCCCAAATTTCCTCGCTCTATGTTGAAAAAACCCAATAGGAAAGGCCTTTTTTAAAACTTCTTTCTGTCGCCACTAGTTGGCACTGTAGAGTTGATGCAAATGACCCCTACAAGAACCTTCAGGGTATGACTCTCAACAAACACGGAACGTTTGGCGCAGATATGTTGCATATCTGCCGAGTTATGACTGTTCAAAGTTTTTGGCGAGACAAATTGTTGACGGTCATTTTCACTTCCAGTTTGGACCTCTCCGCTTCAACGAAACCTAAATATTTTTCATCAGGCACCTGAACACATGTCTTGAGGCTCCCTTGAAACAGGTTTGAGGTCAATAGATTTTTTTCCCTTGGAGGAGGATCCTCTCTCGTAAAGAATGCCATTTCCTGTTCCCACTAGGGGGCGCCAGGCCTAATGAGTAATATTTCAATGCAGTCGTGTTCAGGCTGGGATATCTCATATACATGCTAGAAATGAAAAAGATTGAACGTTGTATCACGGAGTTTTTAATCATTTTCTGAATTTGGTATTTTGCCTAAAAATGGCCAACTTTGGGACTACGCCCAGGCCAGACCCTTGGATGAAAACTCACCATTTTGAAAACTTAAGATCTCATATGTCTCCTGAATAGTCTGACCAATTTTGAAGACGATCCAACTATTTTCTTCAGCGACAAGGTCTCAAATGTAAATCAATAAAATTTCGCATTTGATCCAAAATTTCCGACTTCCTGTTGGATTTGGAATATAGGTGCAAGAGACTTTTTGGAGCAGTTTTACACAATGTATCGACTCACCAAATTTCATCATTCTACGTTGAAAAAACCTAATAGGACAGGCCTTTTTGAAAATTTCAAGGGGGCGCCACTGAGCCTTTTTGTTAATTTTTTTCAAAGATTATCAAAATTTACGCAAAGTTGAACATATGTGCACATTTTGGTGAGTTTTCGTGCATGTTCAGGCCTCCAAATGTGAACTCCAACTGTGAACCGAAAAAATTTCAGATTCGATCCAAAATAACCGATTTCCTGTTGGATTTGGAATATGGGTGCAAGAGGCTTTTTTGAGCAGTTAGGCATAAGGTATCTACTCCCCAAATTTCATTGCTCTACGTTGAAAACCTGAGAGGAGAGGCCTTTTTGAAAATTTTAAGGGTCAAGGGGGCGCCACTGAGCCATTTTTTGACATTTTTTCAAAACGACGCAAGATTATCGAAATTTACGCGAATCTGCACGTATGTGCAAATTTTGGTGACTTTTCGTGCATGTTCAGGCCTCCAAATTGGCCATTTTCATTTGCCATGAAGAAAGAATAATAATAATAATAATAACTAGGCCTGCAAGCAGGACTGAACGGGCCCTCGCAATCTAGCGCAACTCGGACGTCACGCAACTCGGACTGTGTGCAGGTCAGGGTGTTGGCAGATGCTCCTCTCTAATCATCTCATTAGAACATAACATGCTCGAAAGTCGCCTATTTACATTCCCACACCCAAGAGATAAAAACCCCTATTGGAGAGAGTACTACAAAAAAGGAGCCACTACTGAGCTGTGCAGCCAAGCCCTTATTCAAAACCAAAATTAATCTTCTAACTGGGCCAATTCGACGAAGTGTGCCAAATATTGTGGCTATATAAGCTGCCTGAGTCTTTGAAAAAAAATATTTCCTTTAAATGGCGAATAAAGGGTCGTCACGGCAACAGACAGAGACACGTGGACATGGGCTGTAAATAAGTATTACAATAGGTCTTCAAATTACAATGACCAACCTGAAAAGAACTGGACATGTATTGGAAAAACGAGTGACTTTCTATTGCCACTAGTTGGCGCTGTAGGGTTGATGCAAATGATCTCTACAAGGCCCTTCAGGGTATGACTCTCAACAAGCACGGGAAGTTTGGCGCAGATATGTTGTATATCTGCCGAGTTATGACTGTTCAAAGTTTTTGGAGAGAAAAATTGTTGACAGTCATTTTCACTTTCCTGTTTGGACCCCTCCGCTTCAACGAAACTTCAATATTTTTCATCAGGCACCTGAAGACAGGTCTTAAGCCTTCCCTTATGCAGGTTTGAGGTCAACAGATTTTTTTTCCTTGGAGGAGGAACCTGTCTCGTAAAAAAAGGCATTTCCTGTTCTCACTAGGGGGCGCTAGGCCTAATGGGTAATATTTCAATGCACTCGTGTTAAGGGTGGGATGTCGCACATACATGCCAGATATGAAAAAGATGGAACGTTGTGTGAAGGAACTATTAGTCATTTACTGAATTTGTCATTTTGCCGAAAAAATGGCCGACTTTGGCACCCCGCCCAGGTCAGGCCCGTGAATGAAAACACACCATTTTGATAACTTAAGATTTCATATGCCTCATGAACAGTCTCGCCAATTTTGAGAATGATCAAACTAATTCCCTAGGTGCCAAGGTGTAAAATGTGCACACTGTAAATCGATAAAAATTTCACATTCAATCCAAAATACCCGATTTCCTGTTGGGTTTGGAATATGCATGCAAGAGACTTTTTGGAGCAGTTTTGTACAAGGTATCGACTCTCCGAATTTCATCCCTCTACGTTGAAAAAACCTAAATGGAGAGGCCTTTTTGAAAATTTCAAGGGGGCGCCACTGAGCCATTTTGTTACATGTTTTCGTAACGTTGCAAGATTATTGAACGTTATGCAAAGCCACATGTATGTCCAAATTTTTGTGAGTTTTCGTGCATGTTCAAGCCTCCAAATGTAAACTCCTACTGTGAACCGATAAAAATTTCACATTCGATCCAAAATACCCGATTTCCTGTTGGATTTGGAATACGGGTGCAAGAGACTTTTTGGAGCAGTTTTGCACAAGGTATCGACTCCCCAAATTTCATCACTCTCTGTTAAAAAAACCTAATAGGAAACGCCTTTTTGAAAAATTCAAGGGGGCGCCACTGAGGCATTTTGCTACATTTTTTCGTAACATTGCAAGATTATCGAACGTTATCTAAAGCCGCATGTATGTGCAAATTTGTACAAGTTTTTGTGCATATTCAAGCCTCCAAATGTAAACTCCTACTGTGAACCCATGAAAATTTCACATTCGATCCAAAATACCCGATTTCCTGTTGGATTTGGAATATGGGTGCAAGAGACTTTTTGGATCAGTTTTGCATAAGGTATCTACTCCCCAAATTTCCTTGCTCTATGTTGAAAAAACCCAATAGGAAAGGCCTTTTTTAAAACTTCTTTCTGTCGCCACTAGTTGGCACTGTAGAGTTGATGCAAATGACCCCTACAAGAACCTTCAGGGTATGACTCTCAACAAACACGGGAAGTTTGGCGCAGATATGTTGTATATCTGCCGAGTTATGACTGTTCAAAGTTTTTTGCGTGACAAATTGTTGACGTTCATTTTCACTTTCCTGTTTGGACCCCTCCGCCTCAACGAAACCTCAATATTTTTCATCAGGCACCTGAACACAGGTCTTAAGGCTCCCCTGATGCAGGTTTGAGGTCAACAGATTTTTTTCCCTTGGAGGAGGAACCTGTCTCGTAAAAAAAGGCATTTCCTGTTCTCACTAGGGGGCGCTAGACCTAATGGGTAATATTTCAATGCACTCGTGTTAAGGGTGGGATACCACACATACATGCCAAATATGAAAAAGATTGAACGTTGTGTCAAGGAACTATAAGTCATTTACTGAATTTGTCATTTTGCCGAAAAAATGGTCGACTTTGGCACCACGCCCAGGTCAGACCCGTGAATGAAAACGCACCATTTTCAAAACTTAAGATTTCATATGTCTCCTGAACAGTCTCACCAATTTTGAAGATGATCCAACTAACTCCCTCGGCGAAAAGGTCTCAAATGTGCACCCTGTAAATCGATAAAAATTTCATATTTGATCCAAAATAACCGATTTCCTGTTGGGTTTGGAATATGCGTGTAAATGCTTTTTTGGAGCGGTTTTGGACAAGGTATAGACCCCCCAAATTTCATTGCTCTACGCTGACAGACCCTAATGTTATAGGCCAATTTTAAAATTTCAAGGGGGCGCCACTGAGCCATTTTGTTATATTTTTTTGCAACGTTGCAAAATTATCGAAATTTACAATTTTCCGGACGTATGTGCAAATTTTGGTGACTTTTCGTGCATGTTCAGGCCTCCAAATTGGCCGTTTTCATTTGCCCTGAAAAAAAAAAAAAAAAAAAAAAATAAAAAAAAAAATAATCCTTTGCAAAACAATAGGGCCTTCGCACGCTTAGTGCTCGGGCCCTAATAATAATAATCCTTTGCATTACAATAGGGCCTTCGCACGCCTAGTGCTCGGGCCCTAATAATAACTAGGCCTGCAAGCAGGACTAAACGGGCCCTCGCAATCTAGCGCAACTCGGACGTCACGCAACTCGGACTGTGTGCAGGTCAGGCTGGTGGCAGATCCTCCTCTCTAATTATCTCATTAGAACCTAACATGCTCGAAAGTCGCCTATTTACATTCCCACACCCAAGAGATAAAAACCCCTATTGGAGAGAGTACTACAAAAAAGGAGCCACTACTGAGCTGTGCAGCCAAGCCCTTATTCAAAACCCAAAATTAATCTTCTAACTCGGCCAATTCGACCAAGTGTGCCAAATACTGTGGCTCTATAAGCTGCCTGAGTCTCTGAAAAAAAATATTTCCTTTAAATGGCGAACAAAGGGTCGTCACGGCAACAGACAGAGACACGTGGACATGGGCCGTAAATAAGTATTTTAATAGGTCTTGAAACTACAATGACCAACCTGAAAAGAACTGAACATGTATTGGAAAAACGAGTGACTTTCTATTGCCACTAGTTGGCGCTGTAGGTTTGATGCAAATGACCCCTACAAGGCCCTTCAGGGTATGACTCTCAACAAGCACGGGAAGTTTGCCGCAGATATGTTGTATATCTGCCGAGTTATGACTGTTCAAAATTTTTGGAGAGAAAAATTATTGACAGTCATTTTCACTTTCCTGTTTGGACCCCTCCGCTTCAACGAAACTTCAATATTTTTCATCAGGCACCTGAAGACAGGTCTTAAGGCTTCCCTTATGCAGGTTTGAGGTCGATTAATTTTTTCCCTTGGAGGAGGAGTGTGTCACCGTAAAAAAGGGCATTTCCTGTTCCCACTAGGAGGCGCCAGGCACAAATGGTAAATTTTCAATCCAGTCGTGCTCAGGCTGGTATACCTCACACACATGGCAGATTTAAAATAGATTGAACGTTGTATGAGGGAGTTATCAGTCATTTTCCGAATTCGGTGTTTTGGCGAAAAAATGGCCGACTTTGGCACCCCGCCCAGGTCAGGCCCGTGAATGAAAACACACCATTTTGATAACTTAAGATTTCATATGCCTCATGAACAGTCTCGCCAATTTTGAGAATGATCAAACTAATTCCCTAGGTGCCAAGGTGTAAAATGTGCACACTGTAAATCGATAAAAAATTCACATTCAATCCAAAATACCCGATTTCCTGTTGGGTTTGGAATACGCATGCAAGAGACTTTTTGGAGCAGTTTTGTACAAGGTATTGACTCTCCGAATTTCATCCATCTACGTTGAAAAAACCTAAATGGAGAGGCCTTTTTGAAAATTTCAAGGGGGCGCCACTGAGCCATTTTGTTACATTTTTTCGTAACGTTGCAAGATTATTGAACGTTATGCAAAGCCGCATGTATGTCGAAATTTTTGTGAGTTTTCGTGCATGTTCAAGCCTCCAAATGTAAACTCCTACTGTTAACCGATAAAAATTTCACATTTGATCCAAAATACCCGATTTCCTGTTGGATTTGGAAAATGGGTGCAAGAGACTTTTTGGAGCAGTTTTGCACAAGGTATCAACTCCCCAAATTTCCTCACTCTATGTTGGAAAAACCCAATAGGAAAGGCCTTTTTTAAAACTTCTTTCTGTCGCCACTAGTTGGCACTGTAGAGTTGATGCAAATGACCCCTACACGAACCTTCAGGGTATGACTCTCAACAAACACGGGAAGTTTGGCGCAGATATGTTGTATATCTGCCGAGTTATGACTGTTCAAAGTTTTTGGCGAGACAAATTGTTGACGGTCATTTTCACTTCCAGTTTGTACCTCTCCGCTTCTACAAAACCTCAATATTTTTCATTAGGCACCTGAACACATGTCTTGAGGCTCCCCTGAAACAGGTTTGAGGTCAATAGATTTTTTTCCCTTGGAGGAGGAGCCTGTCTCGTAAAGAAGGCCATTTCCTGTTCCCACTAGGGGGCGCCAAGCCTAATGGGTAAAATTTAAATGCAGTCGTGTTCAGGCTGGGATATCTCATATACTTGCTAGAAATGAAAAAGATTGAACGTTGTATCACGGAGTTTTTAATCATTTTCTGAATTTGGTGTTTTGCCCAAAAATGGCCAACTTTGGGACTACGCCCAGGCCAGACCCTTGGATGAAAACTCACCATTTTGAAAACTTAAGATCTCATATGTCTCCTGTATAGTCTGACCAATTTTGAAGACGATCCAACTATTTTCTTCAGCGACAAGGTCTCAAATGTAAATCGATAAAATTTCGCATTTGATCCAAAATTTCCGACTTCCTGTTGGATTTGGAATATAGGTGCAAGAGACTTTTTGGAGCAGTTTTACGCAATGTATCGACTCACCAAATTTCATCATTCTACGTTGAAAAAACCTAATAGGAAAGGCCTTTTTGAAAATTTCAAGGGGGCGCCACTGAGCGATTTTGTTAAATTTTTTTGTAGATTATCAAAATTTACGCAAAGTTGCATGTATGTGCAAATTTTGGTGAGTTTTCGTGCATGTTCAGGCCTCCAAACGTAAACTCCAACTGTGAACCGAAAAAATTTCACATTTGATCCAAAATATCCGATTTCCTGTCGGATTTGGAATATGGGTGCAAGAGGCTTTTTTGAACAGTTAGGCATAAGGTATCTACTCCCCAAATTTCATCGCTCTACGTTGAAAACCTGAGAGGAGAGGCCTTTTTGAAAATTTTAAGGGTCAAGGGGGCGCCACTGAGCCATTTTTAAAAATTTTTTCAAAACGACACAAAATTATCAAATTTTACGCGAATCTGCACGTATGTGCAAATTTTGGTGACTTTTCGTGCATGTTCAGGCCTCCAAATTGGCCATTTTCATTTGCCATGAAGAAAGAAGAATAATAATAATAATAACTAGGCCTGCAAGCAGGACTGAACGGGCCCTCGCAATCTAGCGCAAATTCGGACTGTGTGCAGGTCAGGGTGGTGGCAGATCCTCCTCTCTAATCATCTCATTAGAACCTAACATGCTCGAAAGTCGCCTATTTACATTCCCACACCCAAGAGATAAAAACCCCTATTGGAGAGAGTACTACAAAAAAGGAGCCACTTCTGAGCTGTGCGGCCAGGCCCTTATTCAAAACCAAAATTAATCTTCTAACTGGGCCAATTCGACCAAGTGTGCCAACTATTGTGGCTCTATAAGCTCCCTGAGTCTCTGAAAAAAAATATTTCCTTTAAATGGCGAACAAAGGGTCGTCACGGCAACAGACAGAGACACGTGGACATGGGCCGTAAAAAAGTATTTTAATAGGTCTTGAAACTACAATGACCAACCTGAAAAGAACTGGACATGTTTTGGAAAAACGAGTGACTTTCTATCGCCACTAGTTGGCGCTGTAGGGTTGATGCAAATGACCCCTACAAGGCCCTTCAGGGTATGACTCTCAACAAGCACGGGAAGTTTGGCGCAGATATCTTGTATATCTGCCGAGTTATGACTGTTCAAAGTTTTTGGAGAGAAAAATTGTTGACAGTCATTTTCACTTTCCTGTTTGGACCCCTCCGCTTCAACGAAACTTCAATATTTTTCATCAGGCACCTGAAGACAGGTCTTAAGGTTTCCCTTATGCAGGTTTGAGGTAGATTGATTTTTTCCCTTTAGAGGAGGAGTGTGTCCCGTAAAAAAGGGCATTTCCTGTTCCCACTAGGAGGCGCCAGGCACAAATGGTAAATTTTCAATCCAGTCCTGCTCAGGCTGGTATACCTCACACACATGCCAGATTTAAAATAGATTGAACGTTGTATGAGGGAGTTATCAGTCATTTTCCGAATTCGGTGTTTTGGCGAAAAAATGGAAGAATTTGGCGCCCCGCCCAGGTCAGGCCCGTGAATGAAAACACACCATTTTTATAACTTAAGATTTCATATGCCTCATGAACAGTCTCACCAATTTTGAGAATGATCAAACTAATTCCCTAGGTGCCAAGGTGTAAAATGTGCACACTGTAAATCGATAAAAATTTCACATTCAATCCAAAATACCCGATTTCCTGTTGGGTTTGGAATATGCATGCAAGAGACTTTTTGGAGCAGTTTTGTACAAGGTATCGACTCTCCGAATTTCATCCCTCTACGTTGAAAAAACCTAAATGGAGAGGCCTTTTTGAAAATTTCAAGGGGGCGCCACTGAGCCATTTTGTTACATGTTTTCGTAACGTTGCAAGATTATCGAACGTTATCCAAAGCCGCATGTATGTGCAAATTTTGGTGAGTTTTTATGCATATTCAAGCCTCCAAATGTAAACTCTTACTGTGAACCCATGAAAATTTCACATTCGATCCAAAATACCCGATTTCCTGTTGGATTTGGAATATGGGTGCAAGAGACTTTTTGGAGCAGTTTTGCATAAGGTATCTACTCCCCAAATTTCCTTGCTCTATGTTGAAAAAACCCAATAGGAAAGGCCTTTTTTAAAACTTCTTTCTGTCGCCACTAGTTGGCACTGTAGAGTTGATGCAAATGACCCCTACAAGAACCTTCAGGGTATGACTCTCAACAAACACGGAAAGTTTGGCGCAGATATGTTGCATATCTGCCGAGTTATGACTGTTCAAAGTTTTTGGCGAGACAAATTGTTGACGGTCATTTTCACTTCCAGTTTGGACCTCTCCGCTTCAACGAAACCTCAATATTTTTCATCAGGGACCTGAACACATGTCTTGAGGCTCCCCTGAAACAGGTTTGAGGTCAATAGATTTTTTTCCCTTGGAGGAGGAGCCTGTCTCGTAAAGAAGGCCATTTCCTGTTTCCACTAGGGGGCGCCAGGCCTAATGGGTAATATTTCAATGCAGTCGTGTTCAGGCTGGGATATCTCATATACATGCTAGAAATGAAAAAGATTGAACGTTGTATCACCGAGTTTTTAATCATATTCTGAATTTGGTATTTTGCCCAAAAATGGCCGACTTTGGGACCACGCCCAGGTCAGACCCTTGAGTGAAAACTCACCATTTTGAAAACTTAAGATCTCATATGTCTCCTGAATAGTCTGACCAATTTTGAAGACGATCCAACTATTTTCTTCAGCGACAAGGTCTCAAATGTAAATCGATAAAATTTCACATTTGATCCAAAATTTCCGGCTTCCTGTTGGGTTTGGAATATTGGTGCAAGAGACTTTTTGGAGCAGTTTTACACAATGTATCGACTCACCAAATTTCATCATTCTACGTTGAAAAAACCTAATAGGACAGGCCTTTTTGAAAATTTCAAGGGGGCGCCACTGAGCGATTTTGTTAAATTTTTTTGTAGATTATCAAAATTTACGCAAAGTTGCATGTATGTGCAAATTTTGGTGAGTTTTCGTGCATGTTCAGGCCTCCAAACGTAAACTCCAACTGTGAACCGAAAAAATTTCACATTTGATCCAAAATATCCGATTTCCTGTCAGATTTGGAATATGGGTGCAAGAGGCTTTTTTGAACAGTTAGGCATAAGGTATCTACTCCCCAAATTTCATCGCTCTACGTTGAAAACCTGAGAGGAAAGGCCTTTTTGAAAATTTTAAGGGTCAAGGGGGCGCCACTGAGCCATTTTTTGACATTTTTTCAAAACGACGCTAGATTATCAAATTTTACGCGAATCTGCACGTATGTGCAAATTTTGGTGACTTTTCGTGCATGTTCAGGCCTCCAAATTGGCCATTTTCATTTGCCATGAAGAAAGAAGAATAATAATAATAATAATAATAATAATCCTTTGCATTACAATAGGGCCTTCGCACGCCTAGTGCTCGGGCCCTAATAATAATAATAATCCTTTGCATTACAATAGGGCCTTCGCACGCCTAGTGCTCGGGCCCTAATAATAATAATAATAATAATCCTTTGCAAAACAATAGGGCCTTCGCACGTCTAGTGCTCGGGCCCTAAATATAAATGCACAGTTACATTTAGCATCACGGTATAATAGATTATGCAAGGTGCAAGAGTGCCGATGCCATTTGTCGCATTCCACAAGTTATATAAACTCTCCCTTGTGTAGTTTAGCTAGCTAGCTAGCTAGCAAGCTCGCAATGTCTGACTTCACTAAAGGTGAAATTTGTCTCACGGTCTTTTCACAGCAAGCCTTTAAAAATATTACATAATTGCGTACTCACCAATGAGTGGGAGTACAGCACCTTTGAGCGTCTCTGTAAAGTAACCCCGCAGCAGTGCCGAAAGAAGTTGTCGGTGAAAAAGCAAGTCCAGACCGGGATGAACAGAGGCTGAGCGTGCGTTGCTTTGCACATGCGCAATGGGCGGTCCCAATTCAAATGAAACTCATTCATTTTGAGTTCTGAATGTGAAAATGAAATTATTACGTTGACACTATGAAATGTACATAAATTTCGTATTTAATAGATTTGTTTTAGCAAATCAAACAAAAATTTAATGAGTTACATCAAAGAAGGGCTTGGATCAGTTTTTTGAGTGCATATACAGGCGCAAGCAATACATGCAATGGAATGCCTGACTGTTGACTTGTTTGGATTGTTTGAGAGTATTTGTCATCACATTCCTTTCACTGTTTAAATATGAACTTAAAATATACATGTAAAAGTCCTTCTTGTATGTGAAAACAAAAAACAAAAACAAACCTAAAAGCAGAGCAGTTAGGGCGCATGTTCTGTCTACATTTGTTGTTATTGTTGTCATTAGAGGGCTTTACACGATTATTTTTTTATCTATTCATCCATTATGCATGGATGGATCGCAATTAAATTTGGAAGGTGTATTTTAGAGGTGAATTAGGATCTATCCTCAGAGGCCAGTTTTTATACATTTTTAAAATTAATTTATTTTTTATCAGAGCTGATTAATTAATCGCAGGTTCATTGTTGTGTGTGCTATAGGTAAAGATTTGGACAGTAGAGGGCATGCACACTCTTCATCACAACCTTCAGCCTGTAGTAGCACATTAGTGCTTGTTTCTGATTTCCCCAACTACTGGAATGATGTGTAATATTAGAGGATATTACAGCGATTTCATCCAGTTCAGGAAACTCCAAACATTTATTAATTGAGGCTCCAGCACTTAATTCCTCCTCCAGCATGGATCTCGACTCTTTCTGCCCAGTCAGGGTTCTTCAAAATTACACTAGAAGCCGCAACCCTTCCCTTCTACCTCAACAAAATCATGTCAAAAGCAATTAATATCTTTAATACCTCCATCAGCGCCGACCACCAAGCTGTCGATAGGCGTGCCTCCCTTTTTTTCCACTTTCAGTTGGCAGCTCTCGCCTGGCCAGTGGTTTCCTCTGTTTTTATTTCCGAATGCCATTTTGGCCTGCTGTGGTTTTCAAAGGGGCACGGGGCAGAGTGTTGTGGGCAGAACGCACCCCTTGTCACCCCTCCTTCCAATTATTAAGTACTTCTCTAGTGGTTGTAAAGTCTGCCGCATCTAATGCATCAGCCTGCGGATCAGACCTGGCCAGAGTCACTCATCCTGAATGACAAGATGAAGGTCTGGAAGATCAGATTCTGACATTATTGCGGAAGATTTGGTCATAAGTGATATTGGCCTGAGCATTTTATTTATCTGGAAGTGAAAACCATTTTTCAAGGCTTTGTTGAATGGCCCTGTTCAGTTATTTTTACCTCTCACGGGCCTGCCAGAAATGATGAACGGCAGTGCTTTTCCTATACTTGAGCCACGTAATTTTAAAGAGCTGATACAGACATTTGTTGTGTGATCTGCTGAAGAGGTTGCCAGGTGATTTTATCCTCATAAATTCTTCATATAACAGCAAAACCATCTGATGATTCTTATACCCACAATCTATGAATATAATATGTGGTTTCTCCTAGGTGTTTCTTTTATTGCTAAGATTTGCAAAAGGAAGAGGAAGATGAGTTTTGACTTCTGAGCCATGGTTTCACAATATTTGGTTTCTCCACATTTTCATTCATTTCTCTTGGCAGGCATGACCAGCAACTGAGTGGAAGGTCTTGGCAGAGCATTCAATAAAACCTCATGATTAAAGGGGCTAAAATAAGTACTGTATATAGTTCATGTATCCATTAAACTGGGAAAAGAAACAGAAAGGGTGAAAAAAAAAACGGTTTTCTTTTCAACACTCCGCTGGTCCGCTGGTCTGAAGTATAATACGTAAATATGTGTGATGTTTTTTGTTTTTTTTTAATATACTTTGCATGTTGTGTTTTTATGATGCATGCACTTCAAGAATAGTATAGGTTTGGTTGTCTTTGCACACATTTTACATAAAATGGATGTTCATTCAAACGTCTACTGCTCATAGTTATTCAATACCATTCAGAAGGCCCACACACCTTGGCGGGCTGGGTGGTGTTGCCGGTGAGTACACTATAGTGGTTTGGCACTGGGACTGAGCCTGGCTCACCAAGTGAATGTGTGCTTTTGCTCTTGGCGAGAGTTGGCGTCCCTGTTACTGTCAGAGATGGTTGTACGTCTCTGCTGTGCTTTTAAACAGCAGCTATACGGCAGCTGTGTAAACATACAGTATACATTAGGACAGAATAAGTGACTTTATGCTGGAGATCTGGTTCTGATGTTTTAGGACAGTTGTTGTAGTGGTGGTGGTCTTATGTATATGATAGCACACAAGGGTAAGGCATGGAATACATCAAAGCTCATATGCAGAAATGAACTTGAAATGTACTTATATTGTGTACTTTAACAAACTGGGATGTGACTTATGTAATTTTTAAAATATGTAGGAAATGTCCAGATCCTTTTTTTCCCACAATCACAAAATGTAAAATGCACTTGGTTTGGATGGAACTGTATACAGACAATTGTGTATACTCTCCAGTGGTATGAAAAAGTATCTGAACCCTTTGGAATTTCTCATATTTGTGCATAAAATCACTATAAAATGTGATCTGATCTTTGTCAAAATCACACAGATGAAAAAACAGTGTCTACTTTAACTAAAACCACCCAAACATTCATAGGTTTTCATATTTTAACGTGGATAGTATGCAAACAATGACAGAAGGGGGGAAAGTAAGTGAACCGTCACATTTAATATTTTGCGCAAGTCTTTAGTAGACGCTCTAGGGTTCTTTTTACCTCTCTGAGTATTCTGCACCGAACTCTTGGCATCATCTTTGGTGGACAGCTACTCCTTGGGAGAGAAGCAACAGTGCCAAACTCTCTCCATTTGTAGACAACTTCTCTGACTATCGATTGATGAACATCCAGACTTTTAGAGATGGTTTTGTATCCTTTCCCTGCTTTATACAAATCAACAATCCTTGATCGCAGGTCTTCAGACAGCTCTTTGGACCGAGCCATGATGCACATCAGATAATGCTTCTCATGAAGACAATTCTTACCCGGTGTGTGTTTTATAGTGGGCAGGGCAGCTTTAAACCACTCATCACTGATTGGGCACACACCTGATTTATAATGTTTGGTAAAAAATAAAAGTTGGTTTAAATTGCTCTTTAAGTCTCCTTAGGCAGAGGGTTGTTTTTCTCCCTTCTGTCATTGTTTGCATGCTATCCTCATTAAAATATGAAAACCTATAAATGTTTGGGTGGTTTTAGTTAAAGCAAACACTGTTTTTACACACATTTTGACAAAGATCAGATCACATTTGATAGTGATTTTATGCAGAAATGTAAGAAATTCCAAAAGGTTCAGATATCTTTTCATACCACTGTATATGTAGCCTATATTTGATTAGTAGTTGTATAGGCAGGGGTGCATTTTTGGATTTTGTTTCTCAAACGAATATGAGAGGTTGTTGTTTGACAATAACTCGTTGTTTCTGGGTGGACATTATTTTAAGACTGAAATAGTTTAATTAAATAAATAATACTCATGTTTTGATAAAGGTTACACTGATGGTCCATACGAAACTTATGAAACGAAGTTTATGATTCATTTAAAAATGATAATGGGGGTAAAAAAAACAAGGCAATTTAACAGCTTTAACTGTTATTGTTCATTTGAAACAGAATGAGGTTGTCAGACAGTCTCTCATGCAAGCATCGGGACTAACTGCAAAAAAGATTGATTTACTCTTTATCCCTTTGACAGCACACATATAGGGAAGAGTCATAATTTTGTGCACTGGGGAGATTAAATTCCTGTATCGCTGTCAGCTACATTAACTGACTTCCTGGATCTCAATTCAATTAGCGTGGCAGCATTCTCTAGCATTAATAAATCAATAGTGACGGCCTGCTGATAGGCGTGCCGCAGCATGTCAGAGATGCTTTCTGTGTGAATGCATGCGTACTCAATACACATAAACACATCTCTTACAGAATGTCTCCATCTGCTCACTTTCAAAATGCAAGCAGGCATACTGTGTTTTAAAATATAAGTGTTTTACCATTTATAAAGACGTTTGCATTTTTTAACATACAAATAACAGATTTTCTTTTTCACATAAGTGAGCAAGTATGGGATAATATAACCTTTTATTACAAATGATCATTTTGAGCAGCCTTCTGCTTCTTCTTCTACTGGTGTACACCTGAGGCGTCACTAGGTTTTAAGAACGGGGGGCTTAGTCCCTGGGAGTTTTATATTCAGTGGTACCTCTACATACGTTCCAGGACCTTGTTTGTAAGTCGAAATGGTAGTATGTCGAGCAGGATTTTCCCATAGGAATAAATTATAATTCCATTAATTCGTTCCACAGCCTAAAAACCTATCTAAATCCTTAAGAATTACTGCTGCTACAATTACAAATGGCAATTACACATTGCAAAATAAATAAGATATCAATAAAAAGCGGAATAATAATACAGTATAATAATAATTCATGTAATAATGTAACGAATTGGGTTCTAATGTGGTACCTATCGTGTTGTACCTAAGCACACCGTGTGGCAGAGTAAGGCGTCAGAGTAAGAGAGGTGTGTTGCACAAGTTCTGAAATAAATTATACAAAAACCTGACGAAGCTGGCAATTTCTTTGGCGATGTTACTAACACAAAAATAATTGTCACCTTAATTTAAAAAGCCTGGCAAACGGAGGTCAGAAGAGGACCGTCGAGATAATAGACATTCAACGGGCGTATTGTCGAGCCAGTTCACAGATGCGCACATCACACTCGTATTGTATTTCTATTATTTCCATCTTCATTCCAATGGCAAGCGTCACCTTTTCCCTTTTTTCACCACCTGCACTCAACATCTTGGAACCCATGTTGATTTCTCTCACAAGAAAATCTTGCGAGAAAATAAAGAAACTGCAGCGCTGTCATAAATCATCGTATTTCGAGCATGTTGTCGGCTGTAGAAACAAATAGCGAGTCAAATTTTACGTCGGATGTTGAAAAGATCGTGTATCGAAGCGATCGTATGTCGAGGTACCGCTGTATATATACAGTGAGGAGCAGAAGTATTTGCACCCCTTGTGATTTTGCATATTTACCCACTTAGAAAACTTCTCCACTTCTCATTCATGTGTTTTCTTTTTTTTTTTTTTTTTTTTTTTATATGACTATTTTCATTGTAAATTCTCACGAAAGGTAATAAAACTATGAATGAATATGTGTGGAATTATGTACTTAGCAAAAAAAGGGTGAAATAACTAAAACGTGTAATATTCTTTTTGCACACTCTTGCCACTCGGGTTTGGGACCTTCATTTTTGTTGCAATGAATCAGGTGTGTCCAAACTTTCGGCCTGTACTATACATGAATGAGCTCAGCTTCTATACTCATCTATGCATAAAGTGAGAAACACAGCTGATGCATCAGAAGGAAGTCACCCCAAAGATTGTGTTAAAAAGACTTAACTATATACAACCTAGACCTTGACAATACATTTCAGACTAACTACCTAGCAGCAGCTAAGTAGCAGCGTTATTAAGGTTATCTAACTTTTGACCGCAAAACAACAAAGGTAAGACATGCGCAGAGATTTTCTGTACTAGTGTGCAAGCCAGGTTTATATTTGTCAAACACGGGGCATTTGTTTTATTAATAACATGGGACTTTCTCCTGTTAGCTGGAGCTAATTAACTGTTACTATCTTGCCTGGCACGGCCAGACTGTTCTCCCTGTATTTTTCAAACACTGAGAGAAAAGTCTGGGACCCAGCCCATTAATGGCCTCTCGAGCAGGTACAAAATCAATCGACAAATCAGATTTGTTTATTTGCGTGACATGTTCTTAACGAGCAACATCATTCTTGCGCGTCGAAAGTCGTCTCCACAACAACACAGATGGTGAACAGGAGAGCCGAGAATATGTTCCAATCCACGGTAAAATCAGTTTTAAATTACCAAAAAAACATTGGCGCGAGTCATTGACAACCTTCTGTCTCGCGCTAGCCATGTTGAATAAACTCCGCTCTCCTCGCATGTTTACTTCCGCTCGCAAGTCCCTCGTCCTGGCCTCGTCATTTTACTAATGTCACGTCTGTCCGTCGTTGATTGGTCCACTCCGCTGTCTGTTTGCTTGTGGCTTACTCCGCCCTGGAAATTGTATCCGCTGAATGGTGGCCAGACTCAATAGCTAGAACACCGGTGAGTCTGGTGTACCAGGCAAGTTACTATCAGCAGTGATACATAAACACTTATTGAAAAACCTTCTTATGTCCATCCTTCATCCATCTATTCACGTTCACGCTCTGCTCAATGTGTGTCAGAGGTACACAGACACACACAGTGCCGATACAAGCAAGGTCACAGGGAAAACGCGGACTGGATTTTTAGTGATGTGGGCTTTCTCTATATGAACAAGTGGAATGGATTGGACAGCGACGAAGGGCTCTCTACCTTACTCTATGAAGTGAGGGGAAACTGACAGATTTATGGTCATGTTTAAGTTAATCGTGGCAGTTTATATGATTACTGATTTAAACTAATATTCTGACAACTTCATAGTGAATATGTCAGCATTTCTTTTTTTTAATGAAACAACACCAAATAATTTAGGGGAGCTGAAGCTGAAGCCCCCTTAAAATAGACCTAAGAACACCACTGGTGTACACTGTAGTTAAAGGCGGATTAGCCCCTGAGGACAGCATCTTTTCTTAATACCTTGTCAAGGACTACAGCCAAGAAATGTTTTCCCCTGTAAGTTCAAGAAAAGACATAAGCCATTATTTTCCAGTCATTAAAACCCCGCAGCCACACGGAAATGTCCGTGACAGCCGGGCTGTTGGAGAAACAGAACCAGATACTTGTTAGCCTCTGATGAGAAGGACAAGCAGGAAAAGACATTTCTCAATATTCATGTATGCAAGACTTGCCTGGATTTAATGACATGAATTTTTTTGGTACTGTGAAACTCTTAAATACACTCAGTCAAATTTGAACTTGGTTTCTTGAGCCGTTCAAGAGCAAATTGTGACCCGACATAGCAAAATGAGTCCCATAACCCCTTTTTCAAAATTGAGGTTTAGGTGCTCTCCAAAATGCAAGAATGCATATCAACCATTTTGCTACGTTTCATCTCTAACAAATTGTGATTTGAAGCTTGGCAGCCTGTGCATCTTCCGTACAGAAAAATAGACCAATTAGAGGGAGGCATCCTGATAGAAACATGCTAATGCTTTTTATTATATAATATCTGTTAGAGGTGGGAATCTTGGGGCACCTAACGATTCAATTACGATTACGATTCAGAAGCTACGATTTGATTTTAAATCGATTATTGATGTCGTTTACTAACGCCGGCAAGTCTGTCATTTCGCATCTAGTTCTCTATACATGCTCTAACGCCGCCATCGTCTGTCATTTCGCATCTAGTTCTATATGTATGTGATATCTACCGTAGCATTATGTGGCCGTATGTTGGTAGCAACTAGCAACTGGGCATTGTTTGTAGCGGCTGTTGGCCGCCGTCAGGGATTATTGTTTTGTTTTAACTAGCGGCATGAGTTGAACATGATATTTACTCTCGGTCCGTTCCTCATTGCGTCCCTAAGACCACGCTGACTGTGTTTTAGTTCCGCTTTACCTAGTATAATTAAATAATCGGAATTTGGATGTTTGTGAATCATTCTCGAATCTTCCACAACAGAATCGCGAATCATCTAAGAATCGGAAATTTCGCATGCGTCTAATATCTGTATACATTCACTGGCATATTTCTATCAGCGATTTAGAACTCATATACTGGTATAGGTGTTTCTAGAGCTTGGTATTTTTTTTCCCCTTCTGCCGTATATCTATTTGTGAGCACACCCAATTCTTATTTGATGCACACATTTTCATGTTCCTCATCAGTTCCTGTCCTGGTCATTTCTTTGGTTAACTATTCTGCTCCCAATTTTTCCAGCACATACCTCTGTCTCTTGGATGTTGATTCCTTCCTGATTACACAAACGATGCGTCACTGTGAATCGCCAGGAGCTAATTTGGCCAGTTGGCTTGATGAGACGGTAGATAAGGGAATTGATTGGTGCGCTTTCTGAAATATAGAAGGGTTTCATTGGGACAAAGATATAAGGGTAACATAGCATCAATTTTAGCAATCAGTCCAGTCCTTCCTCCTTCCTCTCCTTTCCCCGTTTGCCCCAAACTCTTCCCAGAAGTCTTTCAATATGGATTACACTACACAGTGCTTGTGGTAATTCAAGGTGAAATAAAACTCTTTAAACCCTTTACTTTATACCCTATTGAATGCATCTGTGAGAAGATTGGAAAGTGTAGAAGAACAGACATCAAACTGGAGGTGATTATGTCATTCCTTTGATGCCTCTATCTGCCTGTTTCGACTCCTGAAACTTGATTTGGTAGTAACGGTCTAGTGAGCACGTCCTCATTCAAGTCCCTGTCTCTCTAAATGTGAGCGCTACTCCCCCCAAAAATCATAGGCCTTCATTATCTCTAGTCAGGCAATTTTGGAACATAATACGGTCGTAGGATTTGGGAGCTTGCCTCCATCAGGTTTGGGACCTGTTTAAACCATATACATAGGGGTAGGAGGGTTTAGGACAAACTCACCCACCAGTAGATTCATTTCCCTTCAAAGGCATATGGTGCAAATTTGATCAAAAGTGAGGAAAGGGGAGGGGATGGGGGACATTTATGCTGCTGATCTAAAAAATAAGAGCCAGGCTGTAAAAAAACAAATCAAACTTTGCTTGACTTTCTGGGAGTGATTAGAGCAAAAGAAGAACCAGCTGCCCTGTTGTCAGACGCATCTCAATCTCTAGTATACTGGCTCAAGACCACAGACAATGAGACAAGAAATGTCTCGCTATTCCAATAAGGTGATCGAGGTTAGGAATAGAAGTCAATGATAGCGTAGTCCACATAGATTACTTTCATACATCTGGCGTGTTATCAACTATTACGCGATACTTTCTTCACAATTGTTCTGTAATAGTTTGGCAATCAGTTCAGAGGTGAAGCCTTTTCCCAAAGTCAACTGGGATAGACTTCATTCTCTACCGTCCCTGAACAGAATAAGTCTTATCAAATTCAGAATTGAGTATAAAGAGGTCTACCTACCCCCCTTTGAGATGTCAAATGAGTTCCAATACGTCGATCATATTTTGAAGTCTATGGTGACTAAAGGTGTGTGAAATTTCCTCGTCTTAGATTATTTGCGATTCGGCCGTGGAAGATTCCAGAACGATTCACAAACATCCAAATTCTGATTATTTAAATATGCCAAGTAACACGGAACTAAAACACACTCAGCGCAGTCTTCCGGACGCTATGTGGAACGGACCAAGAGTAAACATCCACAACTCACGCTTCCTAGATACAAAACAGCAACAAGCATGGCTGACCTAACCAACCAAGTTTTCCATGAGATCAGTCCTGCTCCCAAAAATTTAAAAGCAGACGTGTAGAATTATTTTGATTATTATGGATTATTATTTGGATTATTTTGGACTAGAAAATCTTCAAGAAAATAGGGCAGTGTGAAAATGTTGAAAGCAATAGAGCCGAGGTACGTCATCCCATCCTGACGCTATATCAATGACACGGCACAAGTCTCACTCAGATTTATCAACCACACGACACACTGAAGTCACTCAGATTTATCGACTACACGACACACTGAAGTACTGGCTGATGATGTGAGTCAACAGCTTTGTGACCCCCAAATGCCATTTGTCTCATTGAGCTGTGTTTTAGAGTTAAAGTTACTGTCAATAATTATTATGTTTGCACCTTAATGACAGAGCTTGTCATTTATGCTCTGAACTTGTGAACATGTACTGTACTACTTGCACGTCTTCTTTTTTGTGTAGCAGTGTTTTACAGTTACAAATTGAACTGTCAATAGTTATTGTTTGTACCTTAATAACAGATCTTGTCAATTATTTAGGGTACATGGTTAAACACTGAACTTGCATTTTTTTTCTATTTTAATTTTAAGTAAAAAAATGTTTTGTTTAGTTTTATTTAATCAGAATGTACATTGTATTTTTGTTTGGTCAAAGCGGCTCTGGTCAAAAGAAAACCACCTTTACCACTTTCGACCTGCCTTGTACTTGACAGACATTAATAAATGGACCCATGCTTGTATGAAAAAAAAAAAAAATTGTGGACCTTCAAAATTTGTATTTGAGGACCTCTGTTCTATGGTCAAGTCAACAATTTGATTGGAGAAATTCGCCTGAGCGAAACATGGGCAGCGCCATCTTTGATCATTTCTGCTCCGAACTTCCAGTTTAGACAGAACAACATGAAGTGCGGTGAAGTCAGCAGTGTGTTGACAAAGTTAAAACAGCAAAATCAAACCAGGGGAACCCAATGAATCTCCCAAAATGGATTCAGCACGACGTAGATGAGACTCTGAGATCTTCTGTGCTGTGCATGAACTCCTGGTAGCGCCTATATATATGGTTAGAAGTGGAAGAAGTGTTTGGTTCAGCGACGAGCTAGTAGCTACAATGCACAGATGTGGATCTACCTCGCCATATGCCTTAAAACGAAACCAGCTGCAGAAAAGAAGTTAAGGATACGTTTTAAACCTTATGATCCACCTAAAAGATTTTATGTTTGTTCTTATCACTTCGTTGATCATTTGTGGATTAAGTTATAACAACCTTTGCAGCCTGTGTTAACGTGAGGCGTAGATTGATACGCCGGCCACTTGAGTGACCAAAATAAAGTGAAATTACAAATAATATTACAGTTGCAGAACGGTTGACACGGATTTTGTTGTTACAAGGAAGTATTACAAGGTATGTACATATAAACAAGAATAGTATGTCATTCTTTTTTATTGCAGATATTGATCCCAATAAAACATTTGGACAACATGATTCCATTTCTTGTTTTATTTAAATCAATTGCTGCATGTGCAAAACAGGTCAATAAATCACAACATACAAAATTATTAGAAAAATATTAACGAAGGCGGAGCATAAGCCGAGCCTTCCATCATCAAAGGAGAACACACGTAGTCTCGATATATGTCCATCGACGTAGAGCAGAGGTTGCGCTAGACTTTTTCGTCGTCTGTCATTTTGACTGACAGTGTCATAAAAATCCGGTCATAATCTATTTTTACCCGTCACTTATATTTTTAAAATGATAATAATGACTTATTCAATAATATTTAGTTTTCATTCATTTTTAATTAATATTCTGTCTGAGCAAGCTTAACAAGAGGCAAACAGACAGTGGAGTGCACCAATCAGTGACGGGCAAAGCGACGAGGGCAGGACGAGGGACTTGCGCGCGGAAGTAAACATACGAGGAGAACGGAGTTTATTCAACATGGCTAGCGCGAGACAGACTGTTGTCAATGTCTCGTGTCGATGTGTTTTAGCCCATTTAAAACTGAATTGAATGACCACGGACTGGAACATATTCTCGGCTCTCCCGCCATCCATGTTGTTGTAGAGACGACTTTCGGCGCGCAAGAGTGACGTTGCTGATGAAGAACACGTCACGCAAATAAACAAATCTGATTTGTCGATTGATTTTGTACCTACTCGAGAGGCTGTGTCCCTGACTTTTCTCTCAGTGTTTGAAAAATACAGGGAGAACAGTCTGGCCGTGCCAGGCAAACACTCAGTTGCCTTGACATTTTTCCGAGTAAGGCCAACGACATCATGCATCAAGAGAGACAATAGCTAATTAATATGCTCACTCGCCACCCTGTGGTCTGGGGTGTGAATTGCAACCTGCCAAAATGACGGATGGACTTCAGTTTTTTCCGTCACCGTTTTAAAAAACCGGTCAACGACGGAAAATATTCGGTTAACGCGACCCCTGACGTAGAGTAACTGTTGTTGTGAGCAGGGCCGGCCCAGGCCATTTGGGGGCCCTAAGCGAAAAAATGCCAACGGGCCCATATTTTTGTAAAAATGTATTAAAATTGTAACCTTATGTGCATCTTTCTTGATTCTTGATCACATAACTATGTACACGACATTGCCAAGCATTACCTTGAATTGTACATTTGGGAAAATCCCCTTGAGAAGAGGACGTTATTCCACTTCCAATTCCAAGATACTTTTCAATTGCTCATTTGAATCAGCCAAAGTACAAAATATGATTGCATGGAACAAAATTCAGCCCAGGAAAATATTCGTCAACAAACACGTGTACTGCAGGGAGTGCACAACTAATTAAGTAGATTCACCGTAGGCTGATACGGTACATGGCATACTACTTGATAATAAATGAAATGATCGGCTACGTCTACACTAGGACAGATAATTTTCTCCAGGGTATTTTGCCGACAGTTTTTGTACCTTTCCACACTTTGTTTAAGGTGCGTTTAATGCCCCCGCGCTTCTGCAAGGTACGCCTGCATTTGCGCAAACTACGCATGCGTAGAAAGGAGAAGCCTAATGTGTTACGTCATCGCCCGCGCGATTTACCTCTGAACCGGAAACTCATTACTTGCCCACGGCAAATTTCAAAATCACTACACATACTATCATTATTTTGTGATCACTGTTTTTTTCGTGATCGCAGTTGAACGCATCACGCAGGAGCGAGAGTAAAGGGAGAGCACTTTTACGAGCAGGCGCCGAGTTGTGATAGAAATACATCTTTATAAAACAACGTAAGCCTGACATCATTACTTGGGATATTACAATTGATGCACAGATGCGCTCTCGCCACTTGGAAAATAACAAATAGAAGCATATGGTGTGGCGCTGCGTGTGTTTCCTGTAAACTTGTGCATAAAAGTAGCGATCCTGGAAGTGGCGACAGTTTTGACAAGCAGAAATGACTTGGAAAAAAACCTGATCGCGCGCCTCTTTGACTGGGGGTACCACGCAGGTCACTTTTCGGGGTTTAATTTTCCTCTACGCATTTTTATATACAGAACTCGGGAGACAACTCGGGAGACGAGCTCTGTAAAGAACGCTTATCTCCACCACCTCTTCCGCAATGGGAGGACCCCAAATGGGCACTGAATTGAAGCATATTATTGAGACGTAGTGTGAAGGTTCAAGAAAAATGTGTGGAAAAGAAAAGAGCCAAAAAATGCCACGTCGTGATCGTCCGCCTCCATTGTTTACGATGCTGTCATGCCGCACTAAAAACAGCAACGACATCACGTCCCTTGCCGAGTATCCGAATGTTGTACGATGAAAGCAGTCCATGTTCGGCGGCGCGTAGGCGCGGGTAACATTACCCGCCTACATTAGCCGTCTAACAACTAATCCGGGTAATAGGCATACTAGTGTAGCCGACATGTGGTATAGTCCAAGTAATTACACGTTTAAGGCCATTATCCATCCTAGTGTAGACGTAGCCTATATCTACGCTCACCAGTCCAAATCGTTTTACAACAATTAGCGGAAGCCGTACATTTGCCGTTGCCGACAGGTGACAACTCGCTTCGGGCCTTCGCCCTGCGGTTAATGACAATTACCAGACATATTGACAACCTAATCTGACAACAACATTTAAGTCAGAGTTTCTTGCACAACAACAACTTCAAAAACATGCTCAATAGGGAATGGGACGTACTACGTCATTGTTTGGACGCGCCTCCATGCTGGCAATATGATTCACTTCCGGGTCGGCAGACTCAATGCGGATTGTAACGTGTGGTCGTGCTAAGCTAACTCTTTCGGTGTTTTAGAAAGAAATTATGGGTGTGTATTGTTGTGTTACCGGGTGCAACAGCTTCTCCTACGACTAAAAAAAGGGCGAGGAAAACTGGACTCACTTTTCACCGTTTTCCTGCATGGAGGACCAAATATCAGATCGCGAAGGCACGACTGATGGCTGGATTGCAGCGGTTCGTCGGAAAAGCATTTCTTATGATCATATTTCTGCTGGAATGAGAGTATTCCCCTCATCTCTACTCTTGTAAGTTGAACGATTTATCCGTTTTGGTTTCAATGCGGTTTTTTTTGTGTGTTTTTTTTTACTGTTGTGTAAATCTGCCTCGGTAGCAATGCTAACCTACTCCTCCTCCCCTACCTGTTGTGTTACTAGGAAAACCTGCATATGAAATGCTGACAACACATCCCGATTGGTCACCATATCTCTTCTTGGGTTATTCTGAGGTCAAGCACACCACATCGGAGCGTTATGAGAGGTTGGAAAGGCGAAGAGTGCACGCTGAAACTTCAGTTTGCTCTGCTCTTACAAACACGATCCCAAGTGTTGTTGTGAAAAGTCAATAAAATATGAATACCAAAACATGACTTGAACAACTTCTTGACAAACTGTAACTGCTTGTTGTTTACTTCAGGTCTTCATAATAAACAGGTGTAATAGTTACAAAGTCAGGTGACTTAATTTTGTTATTCTATTTGGAGTATGCATTGACAATTTTTGGACAGTGTTGTAGACAAAAACTGGGACTGATAAATTGCAATAGATTTATTTCAAGTAATGCAATTTCTCCAATAAGATATTTGAATTGACAGTTTAATATCTTTAAATTAGTGCAAACAAGGCCCACCCTCTGACGGTGGCAGCAAATATTATATAATAAATTATAAGTAATACACAAATACAAGATCACAATAAACGTGTCTTTGTCAAAGTAGTTTAAAACACTATTTACTGGCCTTGGGTAAATTGCCAGACAGGATAAATATGTGCTTTAAAGTTCGTGCATTTCCATTTTAAGTATTGCAAGTACTAGTCTCCAACACAGTATTTGAACTGACAGTTTAAAACCATTTTAGTACAAAATGGCCCACACTCTGGCAGGGGGCAGCAAATATTATAATACATACTATAATACATTATAAAAAGCTATATACTATATAAATACAAGATCACAACAAAACCTGTATTTTTCAAAGCAGTTAAAAAACATCCAGTGGCCTTAGGTAAATAAAGGTGTATAAATATGTACTTTACAGTTCTTGCATTTCTATTTTAGGTATTGCAACTTTTCCAACACTATTTGAATTGACAGTCTAAAGTCTCCATAAGTGCAAATAAGAATATTATAATTTAAAAATAATAATAGAATATATAAATTCAACATTACAATGAAACGTGTCTTTGTCAAAGTGGTTTAAAAAATAATAATAATAATAATACGTCACTGGCCATAGTTAAATAGCCAGGCAGAATAAATATGTGCATTACAGTTCTTGCATTTTCACAAGTTAAAAGCCCGCAGTTCATCGACGAGAAGGGCAGACCCAGATGGCGTCTGCAGCAGGGGCTTGTTTGAGTCCGACACAGGACAAATGGAACCACTCCATTGAACAAATTTTCTTTGTCAAATGATCCAAGAAGAGAGATGGTGACAAATCGGGATGTGTTGTCAGCAGGTTTACCTAGGAATACAACAGGTAGGTGAGTCGTAGTAGGCGAGCATTGCTACCGAGGCAGATTTACACAACGGTGTAAAAAAAGAAAAACGTATTGAAACCAAAAGTGGATAAATCGTTCAACTTACAAGAGTAGAGATGACAGGAACACACTCTCATTCCAGCAGAAATATGATCATAAGAAATGCTTTTCCGACGAACCGCTGCAATCCAGCCATCCGTCGTACCTTCGTGATCTGATATTTGGTCCTCCATGCAGGAAAACGGTGAAAAGTGAGTCCATTTTTCCTAACCCCTTTTTTTGTCGTAGGAGATGCTGTTGCACCCGGTAACGCAACAATAAGCACCCATATTTTCTTTCTAAAACACCGAAAGAGTTAGCTTAGCACGACCACACGTTACAATCCGCATTGACTCTGCCGAACCGGAAGTAAATCATATTGCCAGCATGGAGGCGCGTCCAAACAGTGACGTAGTACGTCCCATTCCCTATTACCTTGATACTGTTGTTTTCTTTTCTTGTCCGATTTTCTTCTTTCTTTTCTCTGCTCCAAAGGATAAATTCTCTTCGACGTATTCGATGTATTTTCCAAGCAAGTTTGAGCACCAATCATTGCAAAGCAGGTTCAACGTCACTCCCCAGGTTGCCAGATTGTAATGACAGGAAAATGGATTTTTGCATAGATAAACGGCAATGCGCGCCACATTGTACACGATGCTGTATTAACAACGTATAAAATGCGGTTGCCAGACTGGGGACCCCCTAGTTGTGGCTCTAAGCAGCTGCGTAGTCTGCGTATAGGCTGGGTTGTGAGGCACATTAAGTTGTGGCTGATAGTGTTTTCCACCTGTAAACAATGTAATCATCATCATAATAACAATATGAAAGACAACAAGTCGTTTCATGCGCAAGATTTTAGCTTTAGTATTTTTTGAGCACCAGACACATGAAAATGCAGGGATAGGAAGAACATACCTTCCATAACACTAGCAGCAACATGGCTGGTCTTTGTGGTGATTCAGACTTGGTTCCACATCTGCCTTTGTGAACATGTTGTCCTCCCATGTCGTGATGATAGCAGATTGATGCGGTATTTCCAAATTGTCTTTTTTGAGGGATTTTGATGAGTAATGCCACTCCAGCTCCACTCTTGTTTTGTATGGAGAAATGCGTGAGCAGAAATGCAGAAGTAAAGCAGAAGTACCCTGGAAAATTGTCAATGAATAGAATAAAACGTGTTTTTCACTGACTGAGGAAAAAAAAGAAGAAAGGTCAAAGCCTCGTGAAACAAATCGATGCATTCTACTTTCAACAATTGGCATTGCTGTATGCTAAATATGTAATGATTCATAGGTCGCATGTCCGTCAAATTTTTTAGGAACAATGTTTATATCTCTAATCAGACATGAATCCAAGCGAAAAGAGGAGTATTTTCATTTCAACTTTTCTTTTGTTGGTGTGTTTATAGGATACACAAAAATACACAAAAATGTGTTTGGTAGTTTGTTAGTCGTTAGATTAAAGTAACATTTTTCACTTCTGAATTGGCATAATTCATGTTTCATTCAATTTTATTTTTCCACAATCCATGAAGTACAGTACTAACTACTGAATGGTCTTGAAAGAGAATGTGATTTAGAATTCAGCACTCACAGCCTGAAAAAAAAAAAATTTTTTCAAACAGATCCATTTGCAATTTTAGTGATGTATTCATAACATGCCATGCCCAAAGGTTAAAGGGAAACATCACTGGGGGCTCCTCCTTCAAGCCATCCCTACCTTAATGACATCAGTAATTGAGATGAGTTGGAGAGAAGTCCTCACCCCGTGACACTGACTGCATCCTTGTCAGGGTCCTAAAAGCCCCTTTGTCTTCCACAGGGGATGGGGTAAATATGCAGCTGAAAAAGTGTATGGACCAAAGGGACTGTATACTTGTATTTTATGCCTCAATGTAGGCAGTATTTTTCATCGACATTAATCATTTAAAATACCTAATATAGCTATAAGACATCCCTTTAGTCCTTATGAATCGACTATCACTTAATTTCATCTGATTGCACTGCAAATATATAACATATTAATCAGATTTTTTTTTTCTTAAATCTACCGTAGTCAAATAATTTTCTCCATCTTGCTTTGAGTGTTAAAGACCAGTTAACAGATTAATGCGTCAGATTATTCCACTGACTTTAGGTAAACATTACTATTTGTTCTTATAAGACCGTACGTCTCAAAGTGGGTAATTTTTCACCTAAATCAAGAAAATGATTGCTGTCAAATAATGCTTTGAGCAATATCTACTTTTGAATTAAGAACATTTCTGACAAACAAGCTTTTTTTTAAAAGATTAAATATATTAATTCATTATTAAAATAACTGTTAAATTTTTTTACTACTTGAAGCACTGGCAGATAATTTCACTTACTTCTAGTATTTAAACTGAAAACAAGGATATTTAACTAGTTTTTAGGAGGTATGTTTTTGCAGTTTGGAATCTTCGCTCTAGATCAAAACCTGTGTGTGCAGAAGAATCAATGCCATTACCGATAGAGTCACAGGGATCAGAGCATGGTAGAGCCCCCTCCCATTGCTCCAAAGCCATGGTCAGGTCCAGAGGTGAAGGTCAAGTTGCAAGAGTGTCTCTCCAGCTGTAGTCTCCACCACAAAGCAGAAGGCTCACGCTTAAGCCCCGTCTGTTTGCACATTTTTCTTTGACCTAGGCCTTTGTCAAAGCAGTGGGCCCCCAGATTGCCCACTCTATATGCAATTGGCCTCTGTGGTCACAGTCAGACTGATCATGCTGGTAGAATGAAAGGAGGTAAGGTATGGCAAAACAAGCTCTTGTGAATGGGAAGTTCAAGGTTTGCAGGATTTAACTACAATTGGCTTCACACAGTCACAAAAAATGGCTAAAGGCGAACAGACTGCTGTGCTGAGATCATGTAAGACTTCTGCATATACATGGGACTTGATTTCACGACACAGTACAGATACTGTATCTTAACATTTCAAAGGGACCTCGAGAAAGGGTCGTGAAGTATAGTGCATTATATGTAAAAAGATATGAACCAGAGGTTTTGTGAATTAAAGTTTTTCTCAATTGCTTTAGTATGTTTCTGTGCTCAGACTTGAAATTCCCTAAACTACTTGTTCAATTCTCACAACATTGTATCACTAGTCGACATCAAAAAAGCACTTTGTCATTTCTTTGAACAAGTTGCAGATGTTTTCGTACATTCATGCAAATGATTTGTACAATTCTCTGGTGTTTCCTAAATTATCAGATGCATCTGTCATGATGGTCGAAATAGATTATCATGGGTCTCTATTGAATAGTCTCACCACCCACAACATTAGTCATTAGGTCATTCCATAAATCTTTACATCCAAAATGGTTTAACATTTTGTCTGAATATGTCAACATGTGTGTGCTTATTTCTGAGCATTTTCGTTACTTACTTCACATAAATTAGTTTAACCTGCCCAAATTTGTAATAGTTTGGGACAATGTGAGTTCCCACCACGACAAAATAATCAGGGAATGGTTTGGAACCCACAACAGAATGGTAATGGAGCTCCTCCCACCATACTTCCCATTCCTCAATCCCTTAGATTTTTTTCTTCACATGGAGATAACAGGTATACATACCTGTCAACCCGAGGCCTTTGGCAGTTTTACAAATAGTGACGTATGCCCTTAAAAATTGGTGACTAATCTTACAACGTCGTACAGTATATAGCGTGCAATATGAAACAAAAATAAAACTCAATTTTTAAAATAATATGAATTTATTGGTAATATTGTAACATATAACCTGGTGCAATCAACGAACAATCAATATCTACAGCTACATCATTATCACTAAAATTTAACAGTGACTTTTGTTATAATTGTATGTAGCACTTTTGGCAATTTCTATCATGTCTTTTGATGGCTGCACTTCATGGCACTTCAGCTCGCAATTTAGTTTGACTTGAAGGTAGTTCGTTACTGTGTCCAATTATAAATTAAAAAAGGTCAATTGATAAAATTAACTTACCGATGCAATCTTTGAGTCAGGGGACATTTCTTTTGCCAATTCTGAGAAGTGATCAGCTTTTGTCACTTTTCATTCTGCAGACTTCATCTTTATGACCAGTGTTGTTAATCTTACTTTTAAAAAGTAATTAATTACAATTACAAATTACTTCTCCCAAAAAGTTATTGAGTTAGTAACTCAGTTACCTGAATGTAAGAGTAATTAGTTACTTGGCAAAGTAACTGGTATTACCTTTCATGTTTTTTTCTCATTCAAAAAAAAACAACAACAAAAAAACAAAAACAAAACAAATTACTTCTCCCAAAACGTTATTGAGTTAGTAACTCAGTTACCTGAATGTAAGAGTAATTAGTTACTTGGAAAAGTAACTGGTGTTACCTTTCATTTTTTTTTTTTAATTTAAAAAAACAACAACAACAACAACAACAAAACAAAAAAACATAGTAAACTTTGTTATGTTTGGAAGTCATTTAATGTTGTGAATCAACCGTTAAAGTTGTTAAAATTGCTCCCGTTTTTGCATTCGTTCCCTTCTGTCTACTTTCGACATGTGACAAGTTTTAAAACTGTTTCATCATTTAAAGATATATTAAAGTCAAGATTTTGTCGATTTAGGAGTATTTTAGATAATAAGTTACTTAGGTTTGCTTGGAAGGTTCACTACAACAGGGCCTCTCTGAGAAGTCTCCTGCTTTAAAATGGCGGCTGTTTACCAACGTCGCGGAGTCTGTCATTTCGCATGTAATTCTATATGCATGTGATATCTAGGCGTAGACTGTAGGCTGTCAGCTACAGTCAGGAAATATTGGAGCCACCTAGCCTAGCATCGCGTTTGCTACAGCGTCACAACAAACACTGTTCTCTCTCCATGTCTCTGACTTTACTCGCGTCATTAAACCAACGTAACGCATAGTAACGCACATTGTCTCGTTGCCGAAACGTCGACAAAATCCCAACAGAGAATAAAAAACGTAATGCACAAAAAAAGTACAGATTTTGAACGTATGACGTACACATTTAAAAATCAATGCTCACTGATACAAATTACGGCAAAACCGTACGACTTGACAGGTATGGGTATATGATCGCCAGCCTCACACACAGATGCCTCTCCTGGATGGCATGAATGCAGCACACGGTGACATCACAGCAGATGCCTGCAGAGGCTGGATAAGGTATTCAAGAAGATTTTTTCCACGCTGTATAGCAAGAGAGGACATCCATTGTGATGTGGATGAAAATTTGTGGCCCAACAGAGAGGAACATCAAAATGTGTAGAACAATCCTGACAGCACTCGAAGTTTAGTTGTGCCAATTGTCTTATGTTCACATTTCTAATTTTGCTTTTATGTTTTTTCTTTGTGATACTCAATGCTCTTTTGCTCTATGTATCGCAATGACATTGTCTGTCAAGACATTGTAAAAACAGTAAAAGTGTAAACTTGTCTAGTCCATTGCAGTCAATCTCCCACACACAAAGGTGTAACTTGCAATTTTAATCAAAACTTATGTAAACCATCTTCAGCATCAGAGCCTTCCAAAAGAGTAACTGTTATATTGAAGGTATGACAGAGCAATTTGACCGTCTTGTCTGCACATAACAAAACAAGGACTTGTCATTCTGACAACACTGACATGTTCATTGACACAGAAATGTAATGAAAAATAAATGGGTGGGTAGGTAGGTAGGTAGGTAGGTAGGTAGGTAGGTAGGTAGGTAGGTAGGTAGGTAGGTAGGTAGGTAGGTAGGTAGGTAGGTAGGTAGGTAGGTAGGTAGGTTTGGGTGGGTAGGTAGGTAGGTAGGTAGGTAGGTAGGTAGGTAGGTAGGTAGGTAGGTAGGTAGGTAGGTAGGTAGGTAGGTAGGTAGGTAGGTAGGTAGGTAGGTAGGTAGGTAGGTAGGTAGGTAGGTAGGTAGGTAGATACAGTGGGGAGAACAAGTATTTGATACACTGCCAATGGGTTTTCCCATTGACTGTGTATCAAATACTTGTTCTCCCCACTGTAGATAGATAGATAGATAGATAGATAGATAGATAGATAGATAGATAGATAGATAGATAGATAGATAGATAGATAGATAGATAGATAGATAGATAGATAGATAGATAGATAGATAGATAGATAGATAGATATACTGTATATATATATATATATATATATATATATATATATATATATATATTTGGGGAAAGTCCATCCATCCATCCATCCATCCATCCATCCATCCATCCATCCATCCATCCATCCATCAAGTTCTGCTTATCTGAGATCATGGCATGTGAGTAGCATCTTCAGCAAGGAAGCCCAAACTTCCTTCTCCCCAGCCACTTCGTCAAGATCTTCCAGGGACAACCCGAAGCACGCAATACTCTTTCCAGTGTGTCGTAGATTTTTCTTGGGGCCTCCTACCAATGGGTTCAGGTGTCCAGTTGTTCAAGAGGTATCATAGCCAGATACCTGAGCCACTTCTGATGATCTGATTGCCACTCCCGGTTACCCTTAGATTCTTTACTCTAAGACTTATGACAGACAAATGCCAGTCCAAGGCCTCTTGCAAATGAATATGATTTACTGGCCGCAAACTCTGCCACCAGTTGTACAGGGATCATACGGTTCATATCTGGTTCTGATCTGGGGGGCTGCTCTTTTCAAGCCTGTTCTTTCAGGTCTGACTTTACCATTGTCAGTGTTGTCAGAGATTACTTGAAAAAGTAATTTAATTACTGATTATTGATTAAGCCCCAAAAAAGTAATCGATTTACTTCACTGATTACTTTATTATCAAAGTAACTAAGTTACTTTAAAAGTAATTTATCAGTTACTTTTTACCAATGTTTCTCCCTTTCTCCAACAGAAAAATGTCATCACATGTAATTGACTTTCTGATAATTTAATTTAAAGGGTAAAGATAAGAATTTTTCACATGAGGCTCAATCTTCGAGTTAGCGGAGGTTTAATAATTCGATGGAGTCGACTTGCACAACCGCTGACTTGCACTAACTTGGCCACTCCGGAGCCCTGAAACTAACAAATTACTGACAAACTGCATGGAATTTGCTAATATAAACTCCACTGACTAATTAAACCCCACTAACTCGAAGATTAAGCCTAATGTCAGAAATTCTGAATTTCGGGTTAGGGTTAACAGCATATCAGTGCCAATGTAAAAGACTGCACAATAATTAACAACACACAAATTAATTGCACAGTGCAATAAACACAAAAATGGGGCGGGCGCGGATGCGCACACACAACCCGGAAGTACGTCTTACACACATGCAGTCAATTTAGCCACAAAACGTGGCAGCAACTAAGTATTTTACACTCAATCTGTCTTACAATCAGTGTTGTTAATCTTACTGAAAAAAAGTAATTAATTATAGTTACAAATTACTTCTCCCAAAAAGTAATTGCGTTATTAACTCAATTACCTGAATGTAAGAGTAATTAGTTACTTGGCAAAGTAATTGGTGATAATTACTTTTTTTTTTTTTTCCTCAAAAAAAAAAAAAAAAAAAAAAAAAAAAAAGTTTTTTGTGGAGGTTTTTGGTACAATTGGCCCGAGCCCAATTCTTTACCCTAATTTACCCTTTACCCTGAATCAGCTGTTAAAAGTTGTTAAAATTGCTCCCATTATTGCATTAGTTCCCTTCTCTCTACTTTCGACATATGAAAGTTTTAAAACTGTTTATCATTTGAAGATAGATTCAAGTCAAGATTTTGCCGATTTAGAAGTATTTTAGATAAAATGTTACTTAGGTTCACTAGGAAGGTTCTCTACAACAGAGCCGTCCTAAAAAGCCTACTGCTTTAAGATGGCGGCTGTCTACTAACGCATTTAGTGCCATGTCTGTCATTTTGCATCTAGTCATATCTATATACAGTACATGTGATATCTACCATGTCTACCATATCTACCATAACAAGCGGGCGTAATTTGTCGGCTATCGGCTACAACATGTATTATTGGAGCTACCTAGCATCGCGTTTGCTCGGCGTCACAACTTTCTTGCTTCCTCCCCGCTCCTGCTCTGCTCTGTCGTCTCGGTGAGTCCGTCTCCCTCAGACTTTTCGACCAATATAGTAACGCATAGTAACGCATGCCTTTCCGTCCTCAGTAACGGTAACGGCGTTACCAAGATGAGAAAAGTAATTAATTAGATTACCCACTACTGAAAAAAATAACGCCGTTAGTAACGCCATTATATTGTAACGCCGTTATTAACAACACTGCTTACAATACATCCCAAAGATGCTGCACGAACACGTCACCTCACAGCATAAATGTACTACACGAATATGATGTAAGCAATGCTTCCCAGCTTGTGCGATGACTGCCCGTCGTTGCAACGGCAAAGCTACAAAACAGCCGCGCATATAGGGTCCTCCAACCTATCGCTGATACCCTCCAGAATGACGGAAAAATACTCATGTTCATTCATGGATGTACATAGTTCGTCATTCCCTTGCACATCTTAACACTCGGCTGGAAACTGCACCCGTGCTGGAAGCCTGGCCCACGCATTTGTATGACCAAAAACACTTTGCGCAAGTGACTCCAGACCAAAACAGGAAGTAGCTGTGAACGGTTACCATGGAAACAAACACATACACATTTTGTATTCTAAAATGCTCTTTGTACATGACTACAATATTCTTCATTCTACATGCATTATGAGGCAATAACAAAATAGTAACGCATAGACACTAGGGAAACTAACTTTAATCAGATTACTGGTTTGGAAAAATGAACGCGTTATATTACTCGTCACTGGAAAAAAAATGTAATCAGATTACAGTAAAGCGTTACTTGACAACACTGGCCATTGCAAATGTTACAATTGGAGTCCCTCCGTCATGCATGTCAGCCCCCAACAGGGGTGCGTTTGGTAAGAGTGAACGCAGCCAATGAAACTTTCTGAGAATAGAAATGACATTTATTTTAAGGAAATAAAAACTGTAAATATTAATCCAGGTTGGCTTTGGTATGTACTGTAGCATGAAAAATTGGTTTATACCCAGATTGCCCAAAGGGTATGCAAAAGTTTGAGTGCCGCAGTATGTCCCATTGATCTCCCTTTCAAGTAAACAGTATACCAGAATACAGTGACTTCAAACCTTTTTCATGCCACAGTACTAATTCCAAATCTTACAAAAAAAAATAAAATACTAAAAGCACTTATGTATGATTGATAAACAGCGTTAATTTTTTTGACAATTCCCCCAGCTTCTTCTGTGATTTTTAATATTTTTTTTTCTCTTCTCATATATGGCTATACTCTATGTGTGTGTATTTAATCTTTCCCACCAAAATAAGCTATTGTACAGCCACCGTAACCTTTTTGTAACCACTCGTCAAGTGGAGATTTCATTTGATGGAGAGCCTTGCTTAATTTGTTTGTGGCTCCAAAGAGGCTTACGACATGCATGCTGCCCCTGTTCCATTCTGATAAATGTTCTGGTGAGTGCGGGGTGTAGGAAGGAAAACTGTGTGGAAGCTCGCCAAAGACTTTGGGGTATTTCACAGCTTAACTACATTAAGCGAAAACCCCACAGACACCCGCATGCATATTCAGCTATTAAATAAACATACTATACAGTAACTTCCTCACGCACACTGGGTGGTATTTATTGAAACAAAATGATGAAGTGAGATTTTTTTTTCCAACTCCAAGAGGAAGGATATTTTCCTTCCACCAGTCAATATTCAATCTCCTGCAGTGTGTATCGTTTGTATCTGCTTCTGAGCTTGATATCGGCTGTATCTCCTCTACATTCCACCCTTCTTTGTCTGTAGGGCTTTAAGAACTTATGATTATTATTTTAGTGACCAGTTATTGACAAGCCGCACAAAACGGAACTCTGTGTCCATACAGTTGGCTCCACACATCCCACTGCGCACATCCACATGCACGCACATAAACGCATCTACTCTCCTAATGTCAAGACCGGGCAGAGAGCATGCCATTGGAACACACACATTTACTCGGGTTGATGGCAAACCACAGTAGTGGAGTCTGCGGCAGCCTGCATTTCCTTTAATATCCTGGATAATGTACAGAGAGAAACAGCGCCCCAGAAAGCCACTGGATCCCAGCCAGGCCTCCTAGCCTACCGCCGCAGAAGTCTTATGTAATGTTTTGATCATGACAATAGGCAGTTTTTTGTGCGGGAGATGTAAATTGGACTTATATCTGGACATGGCAATGTCTCAACTCTTATTAAAGTGTTCCATTTGTCGCAATTTTCTTGACTTTTGCACTTAGTTTCATGGTTCAATTTATTTATGCAGTTTATTTCTTTCTGAGGCACTGCACGGATTGTATGTATTGGGTTATAAAACAATAATTCTTTGTTGACAATCAGTGCCAATAATATTTAAACTTTTTTTTGTAAATGTTGCAAAATCTCATAATGCACTAGTTTATTCCCAAAATTAGCCCTATTTTTTTATTTGAAGGAGGATTTTAATGGGGAAAAAATGCATGTATGCATATATGGCAGTAGGCCAACATGTTTGTACTGTATATGCATATAAATACATACCAGTGTTATTTTTGGCAACCCTTTTAATTTTTGTCTTAGTCTTTTGGACGAAAATACTTTTTAGTCTTAGTTATATTTTAGTCATTTCAAAATATATTAATCTTCGTCTTGTTTTAGTTGACGAAATCTCGTCAAGTCTAGTAAATTTCGTCTAGTCCTAGTTGAAAGTTACTCGAAATATCTGCAAAATTCAAATTCCACGTTTTAGTCCAAAAATAAATAAAGGTTTCCAATAATTTCGGATTAACATAGACAGATGAGCACATATTGTAGCATCTACAAGGACAACGCCAACTTTGTGATGATAATACACGCTCAGCAGGAAAAGCAATACATTATTTTCAATTAAACCTACCTAGAAGACACGAAAAGTACCGTATTTTTCAGACTATAAGTCGCAGTTTTTTTCATAGTTTGGCTGGGGGTGTGACTTATACTTTGGAGCGACTTATGTGTGAAATTATTAACACATTCTTATATCATTTCACATGTTATTTTGGTGTTTTGGAGTGACACTGATGGTTTGGTAAACTTCTTAGCATGGTCTTTATGCTATAGTTATCTGAATCACTTTTAATAGCTATGTTACGTTAACATACCGCCCACGTTCGCATTTCGTTGTTCATGCATCATGTAACATTATCATACTGTACACTTATTCAGCATGTTGTTCTCTATTGTATTTTTATTTTAAATGGCTTTTTAAGATGACATATCTGTTCTATGTTTTGGATTTTATCGAGTAAATTTCCCCCCAAAATGCGACTAATAAGCCGGTGCAACTTATATATGTTTTTTTTTCCTATCGTTGGGCAATTTATGGCTGGTGCGACTTATACTCAAGTGCAACTTATAGTCCAAAAAATACGGTATGTAAAAAAAATAAATAAATAAAAAAAGTCAGAGCGTCTAACATCCTCTAGAACTAATGACCAGAAAAGCCAAGAGGTTCTGCTTTAGACTGGCCAGTGTTTTAAGAGGACGCTCGCCATTCTAAAGCTCAAGCTAACGCAAATGCGAATGCTACGCTAACACTAGGATTACACTTAGCGTCTAACTTTAATCAGATTACTGGGTTGGAAAAATGAACGTGTTAGATTTCTCGTTACTGAAAAAAAGTACTTGACAACACTGGCCATTGCAAATGCTACAATTGGAGTACCCCCGACATGCATGTAAGCCCCCAACAGGGGTGCGTTTTGCCTTTCAAGATGACTTATCTGTTCTATGTGTTGGATTTTATCAAGTAAATTTCCCACCCAAAACGCGACCTATACTCCGGTGCAACTTTTATATGTTTTTTTCCCTCTTCGTTGGGCAATTTATGGCTGGTGCGACTTATACTTGCGTGCGACTTATAGTACGAAAAATACGGTATGTAAAAAAAAATAAATAAATAAAAAAAGCCGCTGAAACTTTCTGAGAACAGAAATGGCATTTATTTTAAGGAAATAAAAACTGTAAATAATAATCCAGGTTGGCTTTGGTATGTACTGTAGCATGAAAAGTTGGTTTATACCCAGATTGCTCAAAGGGTATGCAAAAGTTCGAGTGCCGCAGTATGTCCCATTGATCTCCCGAAGGCTACACTGACACTAGGATTACCAATCGTAATTTCCTATATTGCAGGATGTCCCGTGCAATCCAGAACTGTAGGCAACCCTAGCCTAGCTTGAGACGCATCCTAAACTCGGGCGAGGAGGGAGAGGCGAAGCACATCTCACATACATGACATGACCCAAACACTGCCACGATGCAAACTGAAGTACTCCACATACAATATGAAAATGTCACACGTTGTGAACATATAACAGAAATGATGTCGCATTTTCCTGTCGTCATCATCTCATCAGACGAAAACTGTCATTTGCCTCGGTATGCTCTAGCCATGTTTTTAGCTTGTCTTCGTGACGTCATCGTCATGAAAAAATTGTTTGTCGATGAAATATTTTTGTTTTCGTCATTGTTGACGAAAACAACACTGATACATACATACCATACGCATACACTATATACACACACTTACACGCACACAATCTCACCCTAAATAATTTTCATAAATTGAGAACCCTGTATTGAATTAGTCCACTGCCCATCTGTCAGCCAAGAGAAGCGCCAGTTAGCCTGAAAGCTAGCTCTCACATCATGGTATGGAGCACTGCGAGCGCCCTGATGAGATACAGTATATCGTATGGTAGTCAAGCCACTGGAAACTTTAAGCAGCTATATAGCTACCGGGAATCCTCAGGTTGTTGACATTTGACTTTTCGACTTTATGACACCCATGTCTCATCCGCCATTTAGTATAGTTACTATAGTTTCTGCTTAGATAGTGCATAGTTGTTGTCTGTGTTTGTGCGCCTGGAGTATCTTTGCCGTTTTCGCCCTCCTTTTTCGGCATTTTCGCCCCAAATAAGAAAGCTGGGTCTCGTAGGTTCAGCCAAAAGAAAACAATTACCATGGAAATGAAGCTTAACACTGTAAAAAGAACAGAGAACGTAGAGACAACCACGAACAGCGGTAAGGACTTACAGTATGCTACATTCACACCAAAGTTTAACCGTCACATGAAAAAATCTCATCGTCAAAAATGTTTTTTTGTTCATACAGACTTTACGTCACCAATAGTTAAAGTCCGTGAATACAGTACAGCAATGTAACGAATCGGGTTGCATGTACTGTATGCTTCAGTCCGTAATGCTGATGTGTTGAGTGTTCTGACTGGAGTGAGAGAGGGCAGGGTGGATGAGAAGGCTGTTTTGGTTTGGTTTTGTTGTCATCAGAGTAGTCGTGTTCCGTGTTTTCGGTAGCAAATAAACCTTTGAAAACCCAAACTCTCCATCCACCTCTCCTCTCTGCAGTAATGGTAAATACAACATATTTTAAATTCTATTTTAGTTCATATATACATTTATACAAAGTATTTTGATTTTAACGGTGAAATCCGACTTGCACAAATATTCAGGTTATGTCGCCAGCATAGGAATGAAACTCTTTTGTAACTTGAGGACTCCCTTGATACAAGGAGTGGCAAACCGATCCTCAAGGGCCGCTTTGAGTTCTGTTTTTTGTTTCAACCGATCCAGCACAGACAGTTTAACCAAAGAGGTTTCTGCGGAAACAAGAAGCACCTAACTGTGATCACTGATTGCACTTGTAAGACACCAGATTGGTGAAAAGGTGTCTTATTGATGGGTTGGAACAAAAACCCGCAACCACTTTGTGGAATAGTTTGCCCACAGGTTCAGTAGACACAATCATAGTTTTTAAGAGCAGGACAAATGCCTTGATTTTTCACTATTTCATAGTTCATTTTAAAAATCTGTTGATTTTTTAATCATTCAAATTTGGTAGGGGTTTTTGACACAATTAAAAGAGTTGACTAATTTAGAAGTCATTTTACAGAGATAGCCGGCTCTGCGATAAAATGAACACTGATGGTAACGTAAAGCAGAGGCTCCGGGGTGTTCCAGTGTTCTAACCACATAAGTTAATCTTGGCTTCATTCGAAGACCTTCATTGCTCCATTCATTGAAGAAACCACATCTCCTCACATGGAGTAAACCCAGTGCCACAGTCAGATCTGAATAAGAATCCAGAAAAAAAAAAAATTGAAATCAAGAGCGCATGCGGATTCAGAAGGCAACACTAGAAGGGAGGCTGTCTGCAGTCGTGCTGAGGGGCCAAGAAGGTGAGGAAGGAAACCACAATGGGGGTTTTGCAACGAAGAGTTAAAAAAAAAAAAAAAAAAGTCTCTCGGAAACCGTTATAGAGACTTGCAAACCCCCACCCTTCCTCACTAAAAACCTCCTGCTCTCACAGCTAAATCAGACCACTCTACAAGACAACAGCAATAATTTACTGACTTGTGAACTTCTTTTTTTAATTTTGATGAAGTCACGACTTTACCTCAATTAAAAGTAGGCTGACGGAATAGTTCCTTTCCATTAATCTCAAACCAATCAATCAACCTCTATGGACCGCTTCTTTCTACTGGTTGTCGTATTAAAAAAAAAAAAAATTTTTAAAAGCTACATCCAACGACATGCTCGAAATACGACGATTTATGACAGCACGGCAGTTTCTTTGTTTTGCCGCAAGACGGACGCACGGCCGATTTTCTTGTGAGAGAAATCAACACAGACTCCAAGAAGGTTACTGCAGGTGGTGAAAAAGGAAAAATGTGATACTCACAATTGAAAGAATATGGAAATGATAGAAAAATATGAACGTGGTGTGCGTGGTGTGGTGTGTGTGGTGAAATGGCTCGACAATACTCCTCCTTCGACCTCCGTTCGCCAGTCTTTATAAGTTAAGGTGACAATTATTATTGTTGTACCATCGCCAAAGAGATCACCAGCTTCGTCAGGTTTTTAATCATTTATTTCAGAACTTGTGCAACACAACACGTCTACTGTCCGCCACATTTGACGCCAGCAACAACAGAACGTTAAAAGAGAATGTAAAATGTCAGCTGCACCTTTCTTACTCTGTGATGTCAACGGCGCGGTGCATTCAGGTACAGCAAGCAAAACACATCTGCCACATTAGAACCCGATTCATTACATTATTATAGAAATTATTATTATTATTCCAATTTATATATATATACTGTATATGTATATATATATATATATATATATATAATGTATATATATATATATATTTTTTTTTGGCCATGTTTAATTGCCATTTGTAATAGTACCAGCAGTATTCATGAAGGATTTAGTGTAGGTTTTCGGGCTGTGGAACGAATTAATGGAATTACAGGACTGTCTCAAAAAATTAGAATATTGTGTATTCTAATTTCCTGAGACAGTCCAGTATATATATATACATATATAAATGGCGGAAAACAGACAAGACTAAAAAAGCTGTTTCTGCTCTTGTACTCCTCTTTAAAAGAAACTGCTGTATTTTAAACTAAAACAACTGTTGTGTTTGATAGAACAATATGTCTATATGCTGCCATAGCAGATTCATGGCGCATTAAGCCCCCTGAACTATATTTAATTTGTCCGTTTTACCCTGAAAACCCCCGTTTACAGATGTCGCGCAACTGCTTTTGTTTCAACCTAGCCATAAAACGAAGGTAATTAATTATATTTATCATTTAAATGTCTGTTGTTTTTAGCTTAGACTCATTAATTGAGATCTCATATTTCGTTTAAAAAAAAAAAAAAAAAAAGACTTTAAAAATTGATTCACTCACATATTTTAAACTTTTAAACAAAGTATGTCACAATGAAGAAAATGGTGTCTGTAAAAAAGTCATGGATATCTATCTCATAACTATCGCTCAATTTTTTGTTACTGTCACATTTTCTCCGATGTTAGATGATAAATAATCGATCCAAACAAAAAAAAAAGTTGGAAAAAAAAAACGTTTAAAAGGGTAAATATATGAAAAAGAACATCTCAACCACTCCTTGATGTTTGCGATTTCTGCATCGCAACCCTTGTTAAATTACCATGTTTCACCCATAAAATCCCCCAAAAATCCAGCTGTGGCCACAGCTCTGTCTTGACACTCAGTGATTTATGCTGCATGGAGTTTTTGGATCAAAACAAAGTAAGTACTCGATAATATCTCGTTATAGTCAGGGCGTCTGTAATTCTGTTCCTGCGTTCTCTAACCTCCAGATAGGGTTTTGCTGTTTAGAAACTTTTTTTTTTTCAAAAATGCCCTCCTGTTTAAAAAATTTCTTCCCCCAGAAAATTGAGATTTTAAGCTTTCCAATGATGTATCACACATGCATATCGGACAATTTTGAAAGTTGGCTAAATTGGGGGTCTCAGAGCGGAACTTCAAGTCACCTGAGTGTTTTCCGCCATATATATATATATTTTTTAATGTACATAGTTAATTATGTTGTGTGGGCAACATAACCTTATATTTTGCTCACACAACATAATAAACATATGTACATTTAAAAAAGAATAATATCAATAAGTGCATATAAACAACCCACATACCCCCCACCCCTTCTGTTGCGGTAGGTCATGGGAGGTGGTTTCCTTAAAAAGTAAATCTTGGAGCAAAAAACACTGATGACCTACTTTTCTTTGTAACCTCAGGTTGACCATTTTGGACATACAGTGGTACCTCTACATACGAATTTAATTTGTTCCAGGACCTTGTTTGTAAGTCGAAATGGTCGTATGCCGAGTAGGATTTTCCCATAAGAATACATTATACAGGACTGTCTCAAAAAATTAGAATATTGTGTATTCTAATTTTCTGAGACAGTCCAGTATATATATATATATATATATATATATATATATATATATATATATATATATATATATATACATATACATATATATATATATATATATATATATATATATATATATATATATATATATATATATATATATATATATATATATATATATATATATATATATATATATACATATATATATATGACTGTCAAAATTACCGCGTTAACGGGTGGTAATTAATTTTTTTAATTAATCACATTAAAATATTTGACGCAATTAATGCACATGCCCCGCTCAAACAGATTAAAATGACAGCCCAGTGTCATGTCCACTTGTTACTTGTGTTTTTTGTGTGCCTCTACTGACGCTTTGGTGCGACTGATTTTATGGGTTTAAGCATCATGTATAATTATTGACATCAACAATGGCGAGCTACTAGTTTATTTTTTGATTGAAAATTTTACAAATTTCATTGAAACGAAAACATTAAAAGGAGTTTTAATATAAAATTTCAATAACTTGTACTAACATTTATCTTTTAAGAACTAAAAGTCTTTCTATCCCTGGATCGCTTTAACAGAATGTTAATGTTAATGCCATCTTGTTGATTTATTGTTATGATAAACAAATACAATACCTATGTACAGTATGTTGAATGTATATATCCATCTTGTGTCTTATCTTCCCATCCCAACAATAATTTACCGAAGAATATGGCATACAGTTCGGAGAACAAGTATTTGATACACTGCCAATGGGTTTTCCCATTGACAGTGTATCAAATACTTGTTCTCCCCACTGTACTTTATAGATGGTTTGAGTTTCGATTAATTACGATTATTTGATTTTTAAGCTGTGATTAACTCGATTAAGATTTTTAATTGTTTGACAGCCCTAGATAGATAGATAGATAGATAGATAGATAGATAGATAGATAGATAGATAGATAGATAGATAGATAGATAGATAGATAGATAGATAGATAGATAGATAGATAGATAGATAGATAGATAGATAGATAGATAGATAGATAGATAGATAGATAGATAGATAGATAGATAGATAGATAGATAGATAGATAGATAGATAGATAGATAGATAGATAGATAGATAGATAGATAGATAGATAGATAGATAGATAGATAGATAGGTAGGTAGGTAGGTAGGTAGGTAGGTAGGTAGGTAGGTAGGTAGGTAGGTAGGTAGGTAGGTAAGTAGGTAGGTAGGTAGGTGTAGGTGTATATATATATATATATATATATATATATATATATATATTAGGGCTGTCAAAATTATCGCGTTAACGCGCGGTAATGAATTTTTGCTGTCCAACAGCGAACTCTTGTGGTCGCTTTGTGACATGGTTTATTGTTTTCTTGCCAGTTCATTATGGCTGCACGACGTCTCGGGCTGATAATGTTGTGCTTATATGATCCTTGGACAAGATTTGTCTGTAAGTATGGTTGTTGTAAAGAATGTACATATTATGTTCGTAAGCGAAATGTTATATTTTTTGTATGAGACGCTTTTTGTTTATGTTTAGGGAACCTGTATAGCGTGCTAAGCTAACGTTGTTGCTAATGCAATGCTTGTGTACTTTTATTTTGTAGTTTTACGACGGTTTAAAGTGGACAATGATTTGAGGCCATTTTATTAATAAATCAGATGAAAAAGGAAGAAGTCTAATTATTAAGGCGTCGCTCACTAGCTGTCTAGCTTTGGAAAAAGTACGGTAGACGCTTCGGAGTGAGGACAGCATAGACAGATTTAAATGACAGTAGAGTGAAATGCCCACTACAGTCCTTATGTACCGTATGTTGAATATATATATCCATCTTGTGTCTTATCTTTCCATTCCAACAATTTATTTTACAGAATATATATATAATTTACAGAAAAATATGGCATATTTTATAGATGGTTTGAATTGCGATTAATTGCGATTAATTACGATTAATTAATTTTTAAGCTGTAATTAACTCGATTAAAAATTTTAATCGTTTGACAGCCCTAATATAGATAGATAGATAGATAGATAGATAGATAGATAGATAGATAGATAGATAGATAGATAGATAGATAGATAGATAGATAGATAGATAGATAGATAGATAGATAGATAGATAGATAGATAGATAGATAGATAGATAGATTTTTTTATTTTTTTTTTTTTTTATACGATGAGCGACCCCATCGAGCATTGCGATTGACGGGTAAATCGCGATCGAAGTAATGAGCAACCCCACTTTAAGTAATACTATCACATTATCATTGGTCCAAAGAAAAATGCTATGTTCTAGAGTTGTCCGATATTATCAGGTAGCCGATAATATCGGGAGATGAAATCATTTTGGTATTATTTATTTTCTTTATATATTTTCATTATAGATTGTGGGCCAATATGCATGTTATCTCAAAAGTGAATATAAAAGCCTTCTGTCTTCTGCCTTTGTACAAGGGTTGGTCACAGCTGAACTCAGCAGTTATTCTTATTGACCGTTAGATGTCTCCACACTGATGCTTGGGATTTATTATTTAAGCAGACCCTTCTACCCGAGCATCACGATATAATTATTAGCCAAAATATGTTATGTCCATGACCACATATATCACTAACGGTTTGATATCGGTATTGGATTTTTTTAGATGGACATTATCGGGATATCGGTTAAAAAGTCGTTTTCTGACAACTCTACGATTTTCTTGTTTTTTTCTCTCCCTCCCTCTAGTGTGCACGTTTTCTCATGATAAGGTGTTGATCAAAAGCATTTTGTGAATGGACACTGTCAAATCCTGCTCTGGAATGCATACTTCTGCTCCAACAATACACTTTTCAAAGGAACACCTTCTCATGTGATTAGATGACAATAATAACATTGGGACCTTTCTTTTAGGATTAAATGGTATACGCAGTATAAACATATAGCACTTGCTTGTTTCATTTGCTTGAAACACTACGCATCATATTTCTTGGTCATCTTTTTGTATTCTTGCTCTTTATGGCTTTACAAACTAGATTGAGGACTGAAAACTGAACCTTAGAGAAACTGTGTCATGGCCCTTCCAACTTCTTCTTGACCTTGGTCATGTGACAAAGGTGGTGTGTCTTCTGGCTTCATGTTTTTCTTTGTTCACAGATGAGGCGCCTTTGTCTGGGCCTGGTTTCCGTGCCACAGGACAAACCACAGTGGTTGGTGTTAACAATAGCTGAATGTTACAGTTGGTATAATTTTATTTGCATACGATAATTAAAAGCATTCCAGTGTTCTTCTTTTGACCAGCACTATATGTAGTGTATTGTTTCTTTTTTAACCATATACGTATTGCCGCCATTTGATAAATATTTAATTTTCTTAACATTTTGAGTTTAGAGGAGCGGTTTTGAATTGAGGTCTTTTGCGGGTACATTATCACATTGTCTACCAAGATTTTGGAGACGTTGAGAGGAACATCTGCAAAGCGCTTTGGTAATTATATCTGAGGATGTTGAGACGGCGCAATAAGTATAAAGGAGTAAAATGAAGGGGTTTACAGGGGGGGGGGGGCAGTAGAGGAGGGGGGGGCAAAAAAAATGACTGTGAAATGACTGCCAGATTTCTATTTGTGCATCTTGAAAGGCCAGTGTCTCTGCTGCTGCATATGGGATGTGGGATGAGAGCTCTGGCAAATCAAAGGCAGGCTGGATAAAGATCTTTGGAAGCTCATGCTAGTAAACAGGCCCATAAAAGCCGGTTGCAGGGAGGAGCGTCAAAGAAAAACTTGAACATCTGCCCACCGCCAATAAAGCCAGAGCTTCTGCAGGCGTCAGTTCCAGCACTGCACATGATAACGCATGAGGGGACTACAACACTCTATCAAAACCTTTGATTGAAGGTTGTCAATCATGGAAAATGTCAACACCTCTTCATAATGGAACTCCGCACAAACTATTATTTTAATAAATACAGTACCACTATTTTTTTCTAATGACGACTCAATTAGTCGCATGATTTGTTTGTTTATTTTTACATCCAAGGAAAGGAAAGTGACAGGTTAATTAAAAATTGACACATTAAGACGTTTAACCCTTTAAAAGGCAAGTGACTTTTTCGGGCCATTAGAAAATTTAAATATTGGCAATAATCGTTATTATACTTTTTTGAAATTAGTATTATTACATTAATTATTATTATTTTATATAATTATGAATCAATTTATAAATTCATACAACGTTAACAAAAGCTAAATTAATCCAGTTCAAATGAATGAAAACAGAAGTACACTCTGATTACTTCCCGAAATAACACTCAAAGTACATTTTATTTTCCATAGTATTTAACACATTGCTTGCCGTTGACTGCAGCAGAAGTCTAATTCATTTAAAGTGAGAGGGCTGGCCTTGAATGCTCATCTTTCAGTGCCATTGATGGCGCTAAATGTCCAATTCATTTTGACTGGGAGGCACGAATTCATTTGCACCTCCCAGTCAAAATGAATTGTACATCTCATAATGTCATTGGCAGCCAATAATTTAAATGAGCGCCCTGTAATTGTAATAAAAATAATATAATAATAATAATAATAATTCCTGCATTAAAGGGTTGAAGAACATATTACTCATATGCAAGTGTTCAGGGACTCTGACAGCTCGTGAAGAAGTGTGCAAGGGTTTAGCCATGGTGCCTTAACAATATAAATGAAGTAGAATAGCATCCATCTAATATTGTAACTAGTGACACGTTTTTTGTTTGCTTGATGATTTTTTTTTTTTTTTTTTTTTTTTTTTAACAAGGCTGGACTCTGCCTTTCCTTATGTCCTAAGGCAGGGGTCAGGAACCTTTTTGGCTGAGAGAGCCATGAACACCACATATTTTTAAATGTAATTCCGTGAGAGACATATAATATGTTTGAATCTAAAAATAAAAATGTGTGCATTTTGTGTAATTTCAACACTTTTAAAGTATAATAAGTCTTGAATTCTTTTTAATAACATAGTTATGCTGTTGCTAATCAATGATGAGTATTTCTTACCATTAATGCGACTTCTGTTGCCGCGTGGTTTTGCTGATGGTATTGTAGTCTGGTTGATACTTGCATACTTATGCATGGAGCACCATCAGTGCACACCGAAACAAGTATATCTATCAGTTGATTTTTTTTTTTTTTTTTTTACCGAGACTTGAATAAATCCTCCCCTCTTGTTGTCCCTTTCATAGACAAAACCTTGCAATCACGCTGAACTGCAATAAATAGCTTACGTCTGTTGCGAGAGAAAAAACGGTGTCGCATTCATGTCCTGCTGAAAAGTACGATACTCCTTGTCTTTTTTTCTTCTCAAAAGGTTTTCTAAAATTAGATGACAACTCGGAAAACGAAACTGAAAACGAGCTTACTTCCTGATCTTACGCGCATGCACACATAGGCAGCTATTTTCGACAGCAAAATTCGGCAACCCCACTTGAACAGTGTCTCTGCCTCATCTATGTTGCCTATGCAAGTGATGATAGATAGATAGATAGATAGATAGATAGATAGATAGATAGATAGATAGATAGATAGATAGATAGATAGATAGATAGATAGATAGATAGATAGATAGATAGATAGATAGATAGATAGATAGATAGATAGATAGATAGATAGATAGATAGATAGATAGATAGATAGATAGATAGATAGATAGATAGATAGATAGATAGATAGATAGATAGATAGATAGACACAACGACATGTATGTTTGCCACTTTTCCACCAAAATTACTGCGAACCGGCTTTCTAGGCGCCGGTTGTAGTATATGGACTACGTGTCCCATGATCACCGTGGGCTCACGCAGCCAATGGAACTTGGGGGGATCTAACGTAGCACATCTAGGTTGCTATTTGATGATATCTAGTACGAAATGCGGGAGTGTTGTCGGAGCATTAAAAAAGTTAACATACGCCGCAAAAATCACGTCTGCTCATTACTGCACAACACTAGCGTATGACCGGTGACCGTCACCGTTTCGCGCAATACACAAAGGAATATAACGAAACTTTTTTTTTTTTTTCCCAATAATTAAAGATGTGTCTGCGAGCCAGATACAGCTGTCAAAAGAGCCAGATCTGGTTCCCGACCTCTGTCCTAAGGCCTAACAGATGAGCTACTGCTTCCTTTGTTTATGTGATGGGGCGTAGTGCTGACTCCTGCCAACAGGAGGAGCTAGAAGCCCATTTGGACTGAATTTAGTTAGCCTGGCTCTGCCAGACTATTCTCCCTGTATTTTTCAAACACTGAGAGAAATAGTCTGGAACCCCTCCCATTAACGGCCTTTTCGAGCAGATACAAAATCAATCGACAAATCAGATTCGTTTATTTGCGTCACGTGTTCTTCACAAGCAACGTCACTCTTGCGCGTCGAAAGTCGTCCCTTCAGCAACACAGACGGTGAACGGCAGAGCCGAGAATATGTTCCAATCCACGGTAAAATCAGTTTTAAATGACCAAAAACACATCGACACGAGTCACTGACAACAATCTGTCTCGCGCTAGCCATGTCGAATAAACTCCGCTCTCTTCGTATGTTTACTTCCGCGCGCAAGTCCGTCATCCTGAAGTCGCCATTTTACTAACGTCACGTCTGCCCGTCGCTGATTGGTCCACTCCGCTGTCTGTATGCTGTGGCTTGCTCCGCCCTGGAAATTGTTTCCGTGGGAAGGGTGGCCAGACTCAATAGCTGGAACAGCGTTGAGTCTGGTGTACCAGGCTAGAATTTAGTACCCCGTGGAAGCGTGTGGGAGTGGTGAGAAAGGGAAGTGTATAGACCCTACTCACCTACGTCAAAAAATGACGTGTCGCTGTATCCGGCCGCCATATTGTCCGTATTTTTTTAGACCTATTCTCATTGTTTTCAATTAGTCGTGCAAGTTATAGAGCAATTCATGGAAGCCCCGGTGTTATCTGACGCTGTAAACTCATTGGATGTGTTGCATAAAAGGCGTTATGTGGAAAAGCTTCAGTTTATCCATTCGCCAGATCCATATTTGATGCCTAAATCGATGTTTTTCAACCCGCTGTCTTCGCCGTCTTTGCCTGACATCTGCTTCCGTGATATTTACAAATATCTTGTTCACACAAAATCAGCCTATTCTCACGGAAGTTTGAAAAACTTTAAGAGCTTGGAGGCTTATAAATACTTCGTTGCTGGTTGGGTGAAACAGGTCCTCGTCCACGAAAAATTCGGCAGGAATCTATCTTGTGCTCGGGAAGGTGAGTTACGAAATTTTCAATTCAAAATCTTTTGTTCTTGCTAAAACATCCACTGTCAAGTCTAATGTATTTTATGTCATTTGTCAATGGAGCTAGGGCTTTTAATGTTTATATGGTTTAGCGATAGCACTCTCACTACATACATATATAATATGTAATAAATATGAAGTGCGATAGCACTACTCCAGATTGTCCCTAGATGAATTTATTTTTTGGCTTTTGACCTCAATAGTGAAAATGTGAATTAACTGTATGACAACTGTCTTATTATCCCCTTATAATTATATATTTTCAGGTAGTTCATTCACAACGTCTGAGTGTATGTTGTCGGCGGTTAGCCTAGCAATGATCTTAATTGTGGTTGTCAGCCCAAAACCCTCTAAATATATATTAAATGCATCTTACCAGATATAAAATGACTACTACATAATCTGTGGTAGTCGTTTGGAGCCCAGTTTTCGCGTCGAATTGCAGCAGTCCATCTCGCTCTCCTCTCTGTGTCTCTCGGAATACGGTAAAACTTCAAGTCTCTCCCTCTATCTTCTCTGTTTTTGCAACCGACCGCCACACACGACTTCACCATTTTGATTATTAATGTTAACGAGCAGAAAAACACGCCATAATAGGAGGAATTTACGAAGCGCTAATGCATTAACATCACGAGTAGACGGACAACATGGGGCGGGGGCGGGGCTGTGACGTCACGTGAGTAGGGTCTATAAAAGAGCATGCCACGAGTTTAAATGGACGCGTGCTTTGGAAAAGTTATGTGCACGGCAGTGCAGAGACATTAAAGACGGCGATCTCGGCAGCAACGCCGGTCGCGTAAATTTTAAGTGAGAGCTGCGGATGCAGATGACTCATCGTGTGTGTGATTACAAGTTTAATCAACGGTAAGCACATATTTAAATGGGTCGGCAGGTGTGACAAATTATCAGTTGTATGTGATTCATGTTGCACTACCTTTATGATACAGAGCCCCACGTTGGTGACGGCGATCTGTTGTGAAAACTATCAAAAGCACGACGACCAAAAATGGACAGTGCAAGGTATCAGCTACTCACTACGATTACACACACCTGACACTTCATGATTGACAATAATTTGAAGGAAGTTTGAAAAGAATGTTTTATTTTGTGTTATAATGAATTGTTGTGGTGTATTTCAGAGCTGTTTTCTCGAGTGTATGTGCCGCTTTTTCCTCCTGCTTCTCCATTACACACCTCCAAGCCAGATTAGCAGTTTATAAAGTCGTTTGTGGGTTTTATATTTTTTTTATAATAGGTACGGCAGCGGGGATTACGGTATTGGTAAAACGATAGTCGCCCCTATCGTCTGTGTCCAATTGAGCCTACAAAAAGGGGGGGTTCCATGGTGGATCATTTCGTTTACATCATTGTTTTGAGTTTGCTGTGCAGTGAATTGTTTTATTGGAGTGCAGTGAATTACTTTACTGAAGTGAGGTGTTTTAACTGATGTAAAGTGATCTTTGCCTACATTGTGAAAGACAAGTTGAACCCTAGAATGGGCTATTATTGGGGGTCCAGGATGACTTTTGGGGAAGCCACTACTTTAATGCCGCTTGTTTAATTTCATTTTTGTTCAATAAATTGTTATTTTTACTACACCAGTCCTTTCTTGTGAATTTTGTGAACCATTGTGGGGGCGAATTCAGGGTTTACCCTCACCATATTACATTTACTTTATAAATCCCTTATTAGCATTACTGCTATAACACTTCTATTCAATCAGTTAAAACAACCCATGAGGTAAACTATTCTGTCCTTATATTTAAATGAAGGGTGCACAGTAAGGAAGTTAAACGTATTAACTTCAAGGTCCAAGTGAAGGTGTTGATGCCAAACTATTTTAGGTGAAATCCAGTTGCATTCCATCGTGGACAAACCTCCTACAGATTGCCCAAGGAAAGGAAAAAGGAAAGTTTAAAAAAAAAAAAACATGGCTGCCAGAGGAAGCTTCATGCTGTGTGGCTTTTGCATGTTGTTATTTTTCCTTTTTGCAAGTTCAAATATTTCACACCACACAACTACTGCTCATATTAATGCTACGTTTTAAGTAAGCACTATAATTACCACACCTCGGTTGACGCCAAACAAACCAAAATTAGTGTCTAATTATCTAATGTAATGTGTTGTACTTTGGCCAAGACGTCATCCATCAAGAAAGGTTTGCGCCCAGATAAGTATTCTCTGTGTAATCCTGTCAACCCACCAAGGGTTTGTATGCAGTAACTGACCCACAATGCAGGAGTAATAACAGCTCTTTTGTGAGTTTGCCATATTTGTGTAACATCATTGTGTTTCATAAAGGTAGTTTAAAGCTTGATAACCCAATCAGTAGTGTGAAGGCTGATAACCCATGATGTATGAGTTGGTTCATAACTGCGGTGACCTGACTTTGTCCTTGTTAGGCTTCCAAAGCATCAACAACAAAGAGCGCTCTGTGTCAACTGAGAAGGAGCAGTGCCCTCCAGTGGTGTACAGCTTTGAAAAGGAAGCTTTAGGGCCACACTGGTTTTAGCTTTACATGCATTCCTTCTTGGCTGTAGTCAAGGGCTCCTGGCTGACAAAAGCACACAGAGCAACTATTTTCCCCCCTCAAATTTAGTTTCCACCACAGTCTGTGGAATGTTTATCAGTGGTAAGCATGTTGCTGGGTGTTTTTTTAGCTTTTGGGGCACGGAAGGTGAACTTAAAGGAAATGTATGAGAAATCGTTGAACAAGTGAGCTTCAAATCATATATAGCATTATGTGGCCGTCGATTTGATCAAAACATTCCTCCAGTATTCACTGAATACTTTTATAAATGGATTCACACTGAAAATGTCATGATTGGCAGTCTGTTAAGCGACATGGTTGTATTTTTCCAAATTGTACTTGTCAGTTTTTGCAGCTTAAAATTTGTAAACTTCTGAAAACCCATAAAAAATCTGTGAAAAAGCAAGAGCTTGCATGACTTGCATTTTTGTTTGTTTGTCCCACATCGTCAAATTTCATAAAGGTTTACCAGGGAAAATGTTATCTCAGGAATTACATTGTTTCAAAAATGCATTTGACAGAGTAACCTAAAAAAAAATGTTATATCCAAGACAGAAAAAAGTTTTTTTTCCCCTACTAAAATGTTTTCCTTTGTGTAGCAGCAGATTTACACAGTATTTACACATGATATACACTGCTACTGTGTGTGTGTATATAAAAAGATTCTCGTGTTTTTTTTTGTTTTGTTTGGTTTTTTTTTTAATTTATAAATGTGTATATACAGTGGTACCTCTACATACGAAGTAAATTAATTCCAGGACCTTGTTTACAAGTCGAAAAGGTCGTATGTAGCAGGATTTTCCTATAAGGATACATTATAATTGCATTAATTCATTCCACAGCCCGAAAACCTACACTAAATCCTTCATAAATACTGGTGGTACCATTACAAATGGTAATTACACATAGCGAAACAAATAAATTATCAATAAAATTTGGAATAATAATATACTGTAAGAATAATAATAATAATTCATGTAATAATGCAACGAATCGGGTTCTAATGTGGTGGATGTGTTTTGCGTGCTGTACCTGAACGCACCGCGTGGCTCAGGTGACAGTGAGATATTTGCGGTAGAGATTTTACTTTCTCTTTTAATGTTTTATTGTTGGCGTTGACTGTGGCGGACAGTAGGCGTGTTGTGTTGCACAAGTTCTGAAATAAATTATAAAAAAATCTAACAAAGCTGGCGATTTCTTTGGCGATGTTACCAAAATAATAATTGTCACCTTAAGACTGGCAAACAGAGATCGGAGGAGGACCATCTAGATCGTAGACATTCTATGGGCGTATTTTTGAGCCAGTTCACGGACGTGCATACCACGCTCATATTTTTCTATCATTTCCATCTTCATTTCAATGGTAAGCGTCACCTTTTTTCGCCACCTGCACTAACCTTCTTGGAACCTATGTTGATTTCTCTCACATGAAAATCCTCAGTGCGTTCGTCTTGCGGGAAAACAAGGAAATTGCAGCGCTGTCTTAAATCGTCGTATTTCGCACGTCGTCGGATGTAGAAACAAAAGGCGAGTCCAATTTTACATCGGATGTCGAAAAGATCGTGTGTCTAAACGATCGTATGTCGAGGTACCACTGTTTATATATACTGTAAATATACATTGTATCTATGTATATATACACATTATATATATGGCAGAAAACACTTAGGTGACTCGAAGTTCCTCTCTGAGACCCCCAATTTGGCCAAATTTCAAAATTGTGCAATATGCAGGTGTGATACATCACTGGAAAGCTTCAAATCTCAATATTCTGGGGGGGGGGGAGTTTGAACAGGAGGGCATTTAAGAAAAATAAAATAAAATAAACAGCAAAACCCTTACTGGAGGTGAGAGCACGCATAATTGAAGACGCCATGATTTTAACTAGATATTATTGCGTACTTACCTCTTTTGGATCCAAAAACTCCATGTAGCATTTATCACTGAGTGTCAAGACACTGTTGTGAATTGCCACAGCCGGGTTTTGGGGGGATTTTATGGGTGAAACATTGTAGTATAACAAGGGTCGCGATGCAGAAATCGCAGACATCAAGGGGTGGTCGAGATTCTCATTTTCATATTTTTCCCTTTTAAATGTTTTTTTTCCCCCATTTTTCTTTGTTTCAATCAATTAGTTATCATCTAAAATATTGGGCAAAATGCGACAGTAACGACAAAAATACAATTAAGTGTAATTTGTTTGAAAGTTGAAAATATGCGAGTGAATAATTTTTTAGTCTTTATTTTTTTTTAAACTAAATATTAGACATCAAATAATGATTCTAAACTAAAAATGACAGACATTTCAAATAATAAATACTCTTTTTATGGCTAGGTTGAAACAAAAGTGGTTGCGCGACCTCTGTAAACGGGGTTTTCCAGGGTAAAACGGACAAATTAATAATAGTTCAGGGACTTAATGCGCCATGAATCTGCTATGGCAGCATATAAACATATTGTTCTATCAAACACAACAGTTCTTTCGGCTTATAATACAGCAGTTTATGTTAAAGAGGAGGGATGCAAGAGCAGAAACTGCTTTTTCAGCCTTGTCTGTGGTTTCCGCCATATATATATATATATATATATATATATATATATATATATATTAGGGCTGTCAAATGATTAAAATCTTTAATCGAGTTAATTACAGCTTAAAAATTAATTAATCGCAATTAATCGCAATTCAAACCATCTCTAAAATATGCCATATTTTTCTGTAAATTATTGTTGGAATGGAAAGATAAGGATATATACATTCAACATACTGCACATAAGTACTGTGTTTGTTTATTATAACAATAAATCCACAAGACCGCATTAACATTAACATTCTTTTCGGTGAAAGGGATCCACGGATAGAAAGACTTTTAATTCATAAAAGATAAATGTGAGTACAAGTTATAGTCATTTTAATAGTTTGTATATTGTGACTAAATATTGCCATCTAGTGTATTTTTTTAGCTAATGTTTGAATAGAGTATTATTTTGCATAGCTATTTTGATTGGGAATGCCAGATCTCTCTGCATTGAGCGCTTTTCTTTTTGTGAACATTATTTTATTTTTGAGAGATAGGAATATTATTTTTGTTGATCTTTCACTAAATGATACTGTAGCGATTTAAATGTTCTTAACTGCCCAAATGCATGATGGGAATTTGAGCAACCATGAGTCACAGTGGTTGCTGCAAAAGATATATCTTCTCTGCGTTGAGTACAATACATGGTGTTAAGTAAAAGATCATCTCGAGTTATACTTCCCCATGTTGCTTGCCACAATAGTTATAACAATTGTGGAAGAGATGCTACTGCGTAACCCATTAAATAGCGCGGCTCCAATAAATGTCTGCATTACCAATCCATCCTGCTAGGAAATTGGTTGTGCTATGGACCCCATTGGACAAGGTGAATCATGTTGGCTCATTGTCGTCAGATGATTCGGTTCGTTCAATTACCTCCTGAGGAAGACGACGGCGAACATATAAACACTGAGAGGCGTTAGATGGCTTATTGTGAATACTTTTATTATCAAAACAAAAGCATGTGGGGAACACAGCACTCGGGCCTGTGCTAACTAGTGTTGTATCGGTCGCGAACGATTCGTTCTTTTTGAACGAATTGTTTGGGTGAACGAGACCGAACTAATCACCATCTGCACTGATTCGTTCTATGAAGTTGGTGCTTGTTCACTGCGTGGGAGGGCGTTGAGCAAGCGGCAGCGTCTTCTGACATCGCACACGACCAATCAGACGCCAGCCTCATCGCGGGCAGGGGAGGGACCGGAAACAGAATCAGGGCGTATGTCACTCACTTCCACGTGTGGCCAATGAGCAGCCAGCGTGCAGGCAGGGGGGCAAGACTGAGTTTTGTCACTTCCTGTTCAGTGACTCGGTCCTCCGGTTCCTGACCTAGCTTGCTGCTAACTTGACTTTCCAGTAATGAATATGCGGTGAACGAATCAAAAAATGAAAGGAAAGGACTTTGTCACATATTTGTTAACGTGGAGCCTATCAAATGCAGCTCAAAAAGACAAAAACACCACACAAATCTAGCGAGCATGGTTTAGTGTACTACTTTTCTCAACAGACTCGCGACTACCTATTACGACATACTATCAAATTTACAGTAATTTAAAACACGGGTAGCTACGAGGCAAGCAAAAGCTGAGCTGCGGTCGCGTGACGGCAATGAAGGGGGCAAAGAACTGTCACTATAAGGAGGCTTCATGGCAGCGATATTTACCTCATATGTGCACAGAAAAAAAGAATATTTAGTATGATCACCACAATACTGATTTGAAATGAAACGGTATATAAATGTCCATTTTTTCCAAGTGTTTTATTTTTTTTTTCGTGTCAGGTGTTGGTTGGTTTGACAAATTATGTCAATCCGTCCATCATGTGCTACTCAAGCGCCCCAAAACAACGCACATGGACACGGGAGATGTCGCAATATGTCTACATTTTTCTTAACAGACTAATGAGAGTAGAAAGGCGATATCGTAAAGAGCAAACAATTATTTCTCGTCAGCATTTGACGATCTGAGATGCGGGGACGACAGGGGAGCTGACCGGATTATTTTATTTATTAATACCAGTGCAAAAATTCAATACGATCACCATAATACTGATTTGCAATGAAATTGTATATACATGTCAATTTTTTCCGAGTGTTTTATTTTTTTTTTTTCGTGTCAGAGCGTGTCGGTTGGTTTGACAAATTATGTCAATCCGTCCATCATGCGCTACTCAAGCGCCCCAAAACAACGCACGCGGACACGGGAGATGTCGCAATATGTCTACATTTTTCTTAACAGACTAATGAGGGTAGAAAGGCGACATCGTAAAGAGCAAGCAATCATTTCTCGTCAGCATTTGACGATCTGAGATGCGGGGACGACAGGGGAGTTGACCGGATTATTTTATTTATTATTCCAGTGCAAAAATTCAATACGATCATCTTAATACTGATTTGCAATTAAACTGTCAAATATCAAAATGTAGTATTGTCTTTATTTCAGAGCAGCACATTCAACAACTAGCTATTTACACTTATAGTTTTAACAATAGTAACTAAAAATAATAGTGATGAGCATAAAAGCAAAAATACAACGGAGCGAGAGGTAAATATGATGTGTTGGTCGTTCCATATTTAGAAATTAAACTTTCGATTTATTTTTATTTTTGTGACAGCAAGCATGCTGCGTTGGCTGGTAGCAGCAGCACTGTAAATGTGATCAAGAACATGCTAAAGAAAGTCCGTGCGCCCCCGACCCCAACCCCCCGCTCCCCCCACAAAAGGAAAATGTTTAACCGTGTCCTCAATCGAAATGCAAGCACGAGCCATGACTTTGAGCCCATAGAACTAGGACAGACGACGCGGAAGTTCTCCCTCGCTTTTGCAGCAGCGGGAGGGAGACGAGGCTGTCTGTGAAAGCAGAATGATATTGCCTGTCACTCATTACTGAAACTACGACGAGCGGTCAATGAGGAGCCTGTGTGCAAGAGAGAGGGAGGGACCAAGAATGTCACTTCCCGTTCAGTTATACTGCGAAGCGGTCTTTGGTGATTCGTTCGGCAACGTCACTTCCCGTTCACTAACCGAACGATTCATTTGGGCAGGGAGGAAGATGAGGGGGGCGAACGATTCGTTGAACGATTCGTTTGAACGAATCTTTTTACTGAACGATCCGGAATGGATTCGTTTACTCAAGTGAACGACAGATCCCGTCACTAGTGCTAACTGCGCACTTTCTCTACTCTCTCGCTCCCTCTCTCGCTCGACCACTTTCTTCCTCACTGCACAATCTGACAATGCTGGTCACATTGAAAATAACAGCGGCCCCCTTGGCGGGTGCGGGTAACACATGCGTCCATTCCACTTGCTTGTCTCTGCCCTTAGCTTTCAATATACTTCAAATGGCACCATTGTAGTCTGTTCGCGGCAATGCTTGAGTGGGTCGTTCCGCGCATGCGTTAATTGTGTTAAATATTTTAACGTGATTAATTTAAAAAATTAATTACCGCCCGTTAACGTGATAATTTTGACAGCTCTATATATATATATATATATATATATATATATATATATATATATATATATATATATATATATACATACATACATATACAGTACATACATATGTATACAAACATATATATATCTATATATATATATAGATATATGTATATATCAGGGCTGTCAAAATTAACGCATTAACAGGCGATAATTAATTTTTTAAATTAATCACGTTAAAATATTTGACGCAATTAATGCAGAAATGCTGATTTTATAGGCTTCGGCACCCATGAGCATTGTGTAAGTAATTATTGACATCAACAATGGCAGGCTACTAGTTTATTTTTTGATTGAAAATTTTACAAATTTTATTAAAACGAAAACATGAAGAGGGATTTTAATATAAAATTTCTAGAACTTGTGCTAACATTTATCTTTTAAGAACTCCAAGTCTTTCTATCCATGGATCACTTTAACAGAATGTTAATAATGGTAATGCCATCTTGTTGATTTATTGTTATAATAAAGAAATACAGTACTTATGTACCGTATGTTGAATGTATATATCCATCTTGTGTCTTATCTTTCCATTCCAACAATAATTTACAGAAAAAAATGGCATATTTTATAGATAATTTGAATTGCGATTAATTTGAATTGCGATTAATTACGATTAATTTTTAAGCTGTAATTAACTCGATTAAAAATTTTAATCGTTTGACACCCCTAATATATATATATATATATATATATGAATGTATATAAAAGAAAGTAAACAAGCCATGTTAACTTTACCAACTCCGATTAATACAAGAACTCAAGAATTTTGAAAAGTTGTTCATCACTGCAAACCAGGACTAAAATAATAAACAACACCTATAATAACACCTTGTTTGACAGAGTCAAAAATTGTCTTTACATTTTCTTTTACAAATTCCTGTTTGGACATCATCAGATTCAAGTGCACCTTACGTTGTTGCCAGTAAACGTACTATAAATTGATATCACAGTCATCCTGCACTCTCCGAGCTTCAGCAAACTTTTCTGTGCCTTCACTTTAATGACCTTTTTCCCCCAGTAGGCATCGTTAACTTTTCCTAATGACAAATGAGGAGGTGTTACACATTTGAAAGGTCACGCCGCTGCTCTTACGGCGGCACGCAGTTCGCACAAATTCATAACACATGTTCTCATCGTCTGTAACCCCAAAAGGTGTTAACTCAGAGTTCACCACCTCATTTAAAGTCATCGGTGCTCAGTTGAGCTGAGTCATGCGCACCAACAACTTGGCTTGGACCACTTAAGCGAACGAGACAGCTGTTTTTCTTGCTTCCAGATAAACACAACCTCTGGGTGAAAGGATGACATTGATACTATGCAACGATGCATGAGATTAAGAGGTGTAGATATACACAGTTAATGTTAACGTGATAAAACCCTGGATTAGAGACACATGTTCTTTGTTTTGGTATTATGCCATTTGAGTATTCTCCTTTGATATGGGCCAAGGTGATCAAGCAGCACATTTTCTAAAAGATCTTTAAGTGTTTTCTTCTTTTAGTCTACGAGAAGAGGGGACTTGAGGCAAGGTTGCTTCTTTTAAACAATACACTTTCCAACCACGCAATTAGTCAATTTGTGATTGAGAAGATCATTTTCAAATGGTGCGGACCCATCTTAAGATGTGGACGACACTAAGATGGCTGTTTGACACATCGTCTTTAAAAGGGAGCCTAAAATGTTCTTGTTCCAAACTTTTCTAATGTGAACTAATCGGGAGGTTAAAACAAGGCAATAGGACTCAAGTAACATCCCCCTCTACACATCTTTTTTTTTTTTTTTTTTTGGGTCCAAATCCTGTTATTTTGCAAGCGTGAGTGGAAATTACATGCCACCATCATGAAATGTTAAACCCAGCAGAACATTAGTAATAGAAAGTTTCACTACAGAGATGACCAAGGAGCAGGCCAAAATGGCCGCTTGCATTGGAGTCTTCTTGAGGTTAGACATTGTGGCCACCGTGCTCAGCTTTTCTTTTTAGCAGCCTGATGGATGATCACAGGAAGTTCGTAAAAGACAATCTCCCCCGCCCAAACTGCATATTCTTGGGCAGGGAGTGCTGAGTGCATGTAAGTGCTCCTTAAACCACAACTAAGTATGTTCTTTGGACCTGACGACTCAAACTGTGGGCAGTATGGGTATAATGATTGGTTTGGAGCAGAGAATGGTTTGTGTGTTTGTGTTTGTATGCGAGTGTGTATTTGTACCCGCGTGTGGACAAAGTGGTATACAGCATAGGTTACCCACATGGCTTCCACAACTTGTAAGCCGCATCTTCTGCCCCCAAAAGTGGTATGTTTGGGGTGGCTCTGGATTCCCAAGTTACCACTTCAAACCTTTATTCAATAACTGGACAATCCTAATTAATGTAATATGAACTCAAAGCCACTGATGGAAAAAAGTATTGAAAGACAATGTCGGCCTTCCCCTTGGCTTAACTCATTCACTGCTATTGAGAGTGATACACATCCATTCCATTTCATTGCTGGCATTGAGCAATCATGTTCACTGGCAGTCCCGTTCGTTAATTCACTGCCAACTGTCCCACTTCAAATGGACTGATAGCATTATCAACGGCAGCCAATGAGGTAAAAAAAAAAAGTGTTCTTCCTGTGGCCAAGATGCACTCTCCCACCAATCAGTTGATAGCTAGTAGACGCCCAGTCCTTTTGAAGTGGGAGGGTGGCAGTGAATGAGCATTCGACCATTCGTTACCAGGTCTCTCACTCTATATACTAGTAGATTGTACGCAGTGTTGTTTTTTTTTCTTATTTTTCTTATTGTGTATATAGTTAGCACGCTGGTCACGTTGGTCATGTCACTCATCTGACGTGCTGCGCCTTCCCACCGCCCCACACACATGCTTACTCACCAGCCGTTGAGTATACTCCCGCGTTGCGGTGACGGCGTAGCGACTACGGCGTCATTCGACATTCGATACTTCTGCGGTGAGGGAACGCGTTGCTCTGTAATTCACCGCCAAGCCACTAGAGGGATGTGGCGTTATTTTTGTACGGTTTTGGGGCATGCTTGTTTACTTCCGCTAGTCGGAGAAAAAATAAACAATGCAAGATGGAACTCTTGAAAGTAAATATTCTGCTCATCAACACTGAATAAATATGGAACATACAAATGTTGACGGGCAGGCGACGCAGAAGACGGTTTCGAGGCGGTCTGGCCGACTTTTGATGCCGCACAGAGAGTTTTAGACTCGGGTGGAGAGAGCTAGCTGTGGCGGCTAGCTTCAAACTGGCGTCGAGCACTGCGTTCAAGGTCTGCAAAGCCCTCCAGCCTGATTTGTTTGCCGTGTCCTACAACCAGCCAGTGGGAAGCCATAGCAGATTTCTGGCGTCTAGGGAACTTCCCAAACTGCGTTGGGAGGCTTGATTTGAAGGTTATCATAAAAAGCACCGAGGCACTCTCAATCAGTGATGATGTATTGTGTGTGTGAACTGTCTGTTATTGAAAATTAAAGATCAAAACAACTCTTTTGACACCGAATCTGTGCTTTATTCTTCATATACTTGAAACATATGTACACAGTAAATGATGAAGTGCACCAACCAAAAATACGACATAAAGTGATAAAAAGTTGGCAGTTTTTGGCCGACTGGGTCACCGCTTCGTGTGGCCACTCGATTCCGAACACCCACGTCTCGGTGGTTCTTCCATTTTTTTTTTTTTTTTCCTGATCGCCGACCTTGCCATTTGGCAATCACAATAATAATGTCTTGACGAGACTTGCTCTTCGATGATACTCCCGTCGGCTTGGTGCAGTTTTGCGTGTAGAAAATAATGTTTGATTCTATTCTACAATGGCGGTGTTTTCGCGGTAAACCGGAAACAACAGTCTGAGCAGACCAATCACAGTCCGTTTTCGTCACGTCATACACGTCTAGGTGACGCGAAGGTTAGAAAATTCGAGAGGCGCGCGTAGGGTCGTAACTCGATTCATCCTTGACGGCGTAGGTCTGACGCGGAAGTATAACTCGGCCTTAAGCCTGTGCCCATTCCAGGGTCCTTTTGTGAAACATATGTGTTAGGTGCTGCTTGATAAGTTATGCTTTCTTATTTTGGCTAGATATGCCATGTTGCTTTACCCTTTAAAGGTCTTTGCTGAGTGATCATCACACACTAAACTAACTTGTAGCGCTTGCATAGCGTTCACGGTGACTCTGCGTCTTCTTAAATTCTTGGAAAACATTTTACATTCAGTTCGTGGCGTCCATGGTGATGTCCTTGAAGACTCTACAGTTATGTATTCGTCCGTCATGTTCATTCGAAATTGTTGGAAACCTTTAATTTAATTAATTAATTTATTTATTTATTTGTTCAGGCACTAAAACTTTTAAGTTTAAGTTTTTTAAAAGTTTATAGAGGAAAACATTTTGAGAATTGGTGACTGAAACTAGACAAAGACGAACACATTTTAAAATGACTAAAATATGACTAAGACTAATAAATATTTTCGTCCAAAAGACTAAGACTAAGACGAAAATAAAATGGCTGCCAAAAACAACACTGACTGGACGTCTAGCGCTGTCAAAACAACACTTAATAATTTTCCTTTTTTGGTAATTATGGCGATGTCAGTGGACATAAGCAGTAGTGTTTTGCCTAACGGCTGACCACATTTCCCATGAGGCCCTGGGCAAGTGTCGCAAAGTCCTGATCAGTAGTCGTCTTCATTCGGACTGAACTACATTTGTGTTCTTAGTGGCTGTGCGAAAGATGAATAGCGATGAGGTAATGAATCTAATTGTGGCTATGCAAAATCATACAACAATGAAACGAAAAGGGGAGAAAGGTATGTCGTAAAGCAGGCAGCACATTTGCAATTTTTTGTGTGGCAGGGTTACCACCACCCTTCTATGACAATATTTTTTGCATAAAGTCATGATGTGGAATTTTTTTGTTATCTCCAGTCCTCGCAAAACTCCTGTTGAAATATGAAAAACTACAGACAGAAATGCACAGTCAGCACAAAGTCCGAATGGAAAAAAAAAAAAAAAAAAAAACACACATCTGTTGGTTAAAATAATTATTACTATTAACTCTTACCCTAAAAATATTTTTGGCAATCAACTGGCTAGAGAGAACATAGCTCAATTGAAGATCAGTAATACGTTTTAAATTACTTAAAGGACAACATATTCAGTATTGTTCAATACAATACGACCATTTAGTGTATTATGCTTCAGGGGAGCTGTAAAAATATTTATACATCTTAAGAGTCTTGCAAGCTCTATTTAGTCTCCTATGAATTAGCGGTGTGACAATAAATCTATGCTATGATATAGCTTGACAATTTTCCTCCCATAGGGTTGTCGATATTGTCCCGCCCAGAATCGGTATATCTTTTTAAAAAGCTGTCACTGTTTTATATATAGTAGAAATCAACAGATTGCTTCGGAAATTTTCCACTACAAAAGTTTCTGGGACGTGAACACTATTCTATTTGCCCCCGAGTGTCAAAATGGATTGGGTGTCTGATGGCGGGCCAACTTCACGGAAGTCAGGTAACCTAGAGCTGCCGTGATTAATTTCACTAATCGATTAGTGAAATGAATCAACATTCATAAATATTCTATTTTGACAGTTAATAAAACCGTTTCAAGACAATTTCTTTAACTTGAAATTGTTCAGCCTTTTTAAGGGTTTTTAAAAGACGGCGCCAGACATCCAATTCATTTGTCAAAATGGATTGGACGTCTATCGTTGTCAATGGCAGGCAATATTATAGTTTTGCTGCATTTGTTGAGAGAAATGTTGTACGTAAACATTTTCATAGTTTTTGAGGAAGACAGTAGTTGTCAGATTGTCAGTAGAAAAAAAATATATATATTTTTTATCAACTTTTCTGTTTATTGGTTGTATCATTGATTTCCCAATCCATTTATCACTAATTGTTGTATCACCATATTGTGAGATAATCATTATCGCGAGCCTCTTATCGTGGGGCACCCAGAGGTTCCCACCTCTACAATCAATACTGCGTTAATCATAAACAATAATCAGTCAGTAATAGTGTCTGATGGGGGTGTGCAACCTGTCTGGTGCTTTGTCCAATACATCCTTCAATTTTATGATTATGCACGATCATTTGTATAAAGACAAGTGTACTGATAAGATAGTTAAATTCGACAACTGTGAGTAATATTAAAACTGAGGTGACTATCGCGGTCAAGTGGAAACCACAATATAAAAGGTAGGTCACCTTCAAATACTGATTTTGTTGTGGTAACCAGAAAGTGAAGGTCCTTAAAAAGCTTTTAAAAGCACATTACACAGGTATTGGCTCGAGTCTTTTCAGCACAGCCTCTGGTGATTAAGGTAACAAGTATTTACTAGCTTAAACGTACATGTATTTTGATCTGTGGTAGGAGGTGGCCTTCCCTCTGAATAGAGGACCATTTCATATGGTCAACCGCTTTGATTCGTTCCACTGAATGCTTCTTTTCAGCTGACATAGTTACTTTGAAACAGTGAGCGACAGACATATAAAAGCAGCTCTTCAAGTCTTAGAAAATATTTTGGGAAACCAAAATAGACTGGTTCTAATGAGAGAGAGAGACAGACAGAGACAGAAAGGTAGCCTGCTATTTCAATGTAACTGGATGGGAGACGAGCTATATATTAACTTTTGAAATTGCACTAGCTGGTGAAAGTTTGTTTTGCTCGCTTCACCCATTGCCTACAGGAAACTAAGAGATTTTCAGTTTTATGCCCCTCTGCTGTTTGATCAGTATTTGCTTCCAGAGTCATCACAGTGGACTTTTGATTGCCTCTAAAAGTCTCTGAGGTTTCCCCAGATCTGATTGAGCATGTTGAACGCCAAAAGTAGCCTCTTTTAGGGAAGAGGAGACGCCCCCTTGTCTGCTCGTCCCTGTCAAAATATTTGTAGGCTGCTATACATGGATGTGTGTGAGTGTGGATGTGTGCACTCGCTTATTTGAAAGAGAGATACTTATGCCCCTTCATGTGTGGGCACTGCCCAGGGTGCCTTGTGACCGCATACACTCACCCATCTCACCTAGGCAGGATGAGTTTCTGTCCATCCCTGTGTATACACCCACCTACCTGCAGCAGAATCAGACCACCCAGGCAAGTGAGGAACCATGAGAAGGCCACTTTATGCTCCCAGACAGCCCAGGCCGACCACAGTGGCGCCCCTCTGACACCCATGCAGCCACTACTACACACAAAATGTGCATTGCGCGCGTGTGTATGTGTGTGTTCATACATCTGGGTCGATCCGCTCGCATTGAAAAATATGTCTGGGTCTGTGGATGGGGCTGTGACTCTTCTCTTTATACTCTGTCAACCACAGGCTCCAGCACATTTAACTGGGTTAATTTAGTTTAATTACAGTTCAACATCAGTCGTTTCATATTTTGTACCTGGCAAAGCTCAGCTGCACATGTGAGAGTCAAGTCACAAACCACAGTGATGATTTCACTGCTTCCTTGCACAACCATCCTGGCTAATACTCACCAAACAAATGTGTTGATAGAAAAATGATTAGAGGCTTGATTGGTCAAAGTGCCGGCATTTATCTTGTGTGTTTTGTGGCTGTGATGGTTTGTTCGGGACTTGTCATGTGACTACGGCCGCTGCCAGTGATATGGCGCCCCAAAAGAAAGTATCTCTTTGGACTCTATCTCTGCATCATTACACTTTCAATGCCACTTGTCCTCACTATGAGATATAGAATATTAGAATAAGCTGTATCATGCTTAAACTCACACCAACAATATCCATCCATCCATTTTCAACAACTTATCCTCGTCAGTGTTACAGGGTAGTGGAGCCCATCCCAGCTGACATTGAGGAAAAGGCGGACCACACCCTAAACTGGTCGCCAGTCAGTTCTAGGGCTCACCATTAGAGACAGACAACCATTTGCACCAACAACTGACCAAGCACTGAGTGGAAACTGATCCCTCACCTCCAGTGCCAAAATCATGTGAATGCACCACTACACCATCAGCGACTCACACGCACAAAAGCTAATGTTTTTGGAATATTTGAAAAAGATGGGTAACCGGAGCAGCCACACACTGAAGAGGAGCCTGAGCCGAGATTCAAATCCTACTGTATATCTTCGAAGTGTGATGGCAGTGACAGGCCCGCAGAATCGTCATCACTTTTTACCATTACAGTATATTCGACCATGCCAGCTTAGTTGAATGTATCTTTCTGAGCAGACACTCATCATATCGTCAAGGAAATGTGAGAAGACAGCAGCCACATGTGCCAATGAATTATGATTGTACAAAATGACTGTATTCAGCATCGTTTAGGCCCCACACCATTTTAGGAAAATCAAACAATTTTTTTCATTTATTGTATCATTGTCTCCACAAGGCAGTAGTAGTGGACTCTATGGAAGTTTTGCCTATGTTATGACCAGAAAGCCGTTGATGTGGATCCCAATCACAGACCCTGAGACCAGGAATAGTGAACGCGTGTATTAATAACAAAGGGACCATACCAAAAATGCGAGTATAACAAAGTACAACTGAGGGAGCACGCCAAAAAAACACGAGTACAACAAAGTACAACTAAGGGAGCACGCCAGAAAACGCAAATAGAACAAAGTACAAAATCTGATTGCCAAGTCCAATATAGCACAAAAGTAAAAAACGATCAAAACTGAACACAACCGTAAAAACGTCGAGAAGCACAAAGATGATGAGGCACACGGAGAGGTAAGCAAGGCAAGTAAGCAAGCAATAGTCCGACACTTCCAGATGGTTATAGGCGTCCTTAAATATTGAGCGTTCCGAGTGCCCCGCCCATCTGGCTCAATCAGGTGCTGAATGAGAAAAGATGAACTGACAACGCATAGATGACAGCCTACTTACAGATAAAAATGTTCGTGCCTGTGAACTCCAGCGAAAACCTAACGCAAGTGTATTTTCATGCCAGCGCAGACCACACCACAAGTGTTTTGGACCATTCTGCACAAATATTGGTATACCCAAGCAGTAGGGGTGTGTCCTGGTGCAAGTGACAATTTTGTGGACAAAAAGAGAACTTTCGAGCGCAGGAAGAGAGATATGCAGCTTCACTGGCATATGAGTTAGACATCAGCATATTTGCAACCATGATGCAATAATGCACCTTATAATCAGATGCGCCTCATGTACAATATGAAAGTAAACTCGTCCATTGATGGTGCCTCTTATAATCCTGTGCGCTTTATAGTCCGAAATATACATCATTTCCTCTTGTAGTTATTTAGGCCAAAATTACCCCCCCCCCCCCCCCCCAAAAAAAAGTAATCTACTCTAGGAAACACACACCCAAACTGTATATTGCTGCCCATAGTCATATGAGAAAGCTTCAGCACCACTACGACCCTTATAAGTGTAGGAGGTACAGATAGTGAAGGGATAGTAATTATTTATTTTCAGAGACACTGTCAGAGAGTTGCCTTTAACTAATCCAAAATTCTTTAAGAGGGAGGAGGCAATGCAATCAATCTGAACCAACAAATCTGGAAAAGCGTGAGTCATTTTTGTGTGATGCTTCTCCAGCCAAGCCTCTGTCACGCCTCACATTCTGCGGCAGCTATTGCACCTTTGATAAATGACTAGGATGTTCTCAGCTATCTTGCTGTGATCTTTCATTTAAACTTGTTTTGACGCTCAGCGTGCTAAATGGGTTCATGCCAACAAGGTAACAAAGAGCTCATTACATTTTGGAGAGGAATCAGATAAAAGGTGCACATTTCATTTTACATGTAGAAAAGCTTGAATATGTATCATTTGTTGGCCATTAGGCTGGAAGTTTGCATGCAACAACACAGCCACCACCGTCTGATTTTACAATGATTTTTTTTTTCAGTGTTGAAGGACAGATTGAAGGGGGGGGGGCTTCAGAAGAGGTAAGTATTTTATGCTGCAGAAGGGGCGATATAACTTAGGGGGTTAGGTATATACAAGCGGAAGACAAATAGATGCACTTCTCCAATTGCTACATGGTCCGGAATGCAATAATTGACTTTCATACAGACATGTTTCCTGAGCGAAACGTAGGCGGCGCATTCTTGGAAAATGTCTGCTCCGAACTTCCGGTTTAGAAAGAACAATATGAATTGCGTTTGAAGTAAGCAGAGTGTTGACATAGTTAAAACTGCAAAATCAAACCAGAGGAACCCACTGAATCTCCAAAAATTGATTCAGCATGACAAAGATGAAGCTCCAGGACTTTCTGTGTTGTGCGTTTTTTCTTATCACTTTGTTGATCATTCGTGGAGAAAAATTATAAAAACTTGTCTGCCTGTGTTGACGTGAGGTGTAGATTGACACGCCAGCAACTTGAGTGACCAAAGTGAGGTGAAATTACAAATAATATTACATTTGCCGAATGCAGAAGGACAGACACAGATTTTGTTGTTACAAGGAAATACTACAAGGTATGTACATATAAACAAAATAGTATGTGATTCTTTTTTATTGCAGAGATTGATCGCAATAGAACATTTGGACAACATGATTCTATTTCTTATTTTATTTAAAACGATGGGTGCATGTACAAAACAGGTCACTAAATAATAATTCATAAAATTATTACAAAAATATTAACGAAGGTTGAGCATATGAGGAATGTGTTATCAGACAGTAGAGCTTAAGGGAGCCTTGCCAAACTTTCAAACGACATTACGGACATAGGCGGATCTGCTAATCAGGCGAAGTAGGCAATCGCCTTAGGCCCCCAACCAGTAGAGGGCCCACAACCAGCTGCCCTTGTTCCAACGAGCAAGGGCTTGGGCCACCGGAGCCAGCAATCACCCCCAATTATTCGTCATGTATAATTATGTCAGCCTACCAAACAAACAAATAACAAAACAAAAAAGAAAGCCATTTGAACGCTGCATTTATATTCTCTCCCCCACGCACACGCACTACAATGGGCTGTTCCACGACGACGAACTGAGTATCAGTCGTTTAGCTTCATTTAGCGCCGTTTAGCTTCGCTTAGCTCCATTTAGCATCACTTAGCTCCCCTTAGCTGTTCGTTAGCTTCACTAAGCTCTCCCGCGTTTTTCACGCCACTAAGCTCGCTATTTTTACAGCACACTTGCTACTTTGCACGTCTGCTATCGTTTATTTCAAACACATGAGCGAACGTGCTCTCCATGAGAGCCAAAGTGCAGTGAAGTAGACGTTGAGAACAGGCCGCTAATGTCTCTTTTAACTTTCTTCTTCTTCACACCTAACATAAAATACACGACAGCACACCCTGTGGATAAACAGTGCAGTACAGTTCCAATCAGTCATACAAGAATGGTAAATGGTGTTATACTTATATACCGCTTTTCCACCTTTCAAGGCGCTCAAAGCTGGTTAACAGCATTTGCTAACGAAAAAAAAAAATTAAATCTATTAGTGACACCACAAGCAATGACGAAGAATGCTTTTTACGGAGGTTAGCGCTTTAGCGAACGTACCTCCGGTGAACATTCCAAAATAAAAGCACATCATGTTCGTCATATAAATAACGATTTCTGGAGTTAATCCCACATACTTCAGAATTAATATTATAATATGTAGAGTAAATACTGAAGAATACATATTCTACACCAGGGGTCGGCAACCTATGACACGCGTGTCAGCACTGGCACGCGAAGGGTTAACCAGTGACACGCGAGCGCATGGCAAAATAATATATATATATATTTTTTTTTAACCTGAAATTAAGACATTTTTAGTTGCACACCCTGTTATTTAGGGCTTTACAGGAGCGTCCCTCCCGACCCCTCTGCCTATACCGTTATTTGCGAACAATTATGGATTTTGAGCACACTTCCAGCTCTTCAATTTCTCGATTCCTGTGCTCGTCGTTTTTTTTCTTTCTTCTGCGCGCTCAATTCTGCGCGCTCAATTCAGCACCCGCTACTAACGAGTCACGAAGCCAACCAGTCAGAGAGCTGGTGGAAGTACACAGTGTTACCAATCTGCACTTTTTGGTACTGTTACTCCAAGCCCCAGCGTGGAGGCCGGCGGGCCAGTAAGCGAGTAGACAGCCGGCGAATCGCCGGCGTCCGCGCCGGGAGCCCCGTCGCTTTAACTTTGAATTGAGATCCCGATGTCACACCCTCGCCCCGGCGCGTAGGCCGGTCGCTTAAGATACGAGGCTATACACCCCTGTCCCGGCGCATCGCAACACTCCGGTTGGACCCCGATTGCCAGCCGTCAGGTCAGGGCAGCGGGTGAAGCGATGCTTGCACTGTAGTATGGAGTGGACCGGCGATTAACGTGGCTCGTTGCCGTCGATTCGTCCGGTGCTTACTTCGGAGAGGTGGCAATGTGTATAAAAACACTGTGACGCGTTGGATGGCGTTTTACTGGAGACTTTTAACAAAAACCAGCGGGGGACACAGCCTCTTCTCTCCTTTTCACGGCGCTCTCCGCTCTCTCTCAACACCTTCCTTCGCTCCCTCTCTTTTTCTCGCCCAGACGCCCAATTCTTCTTCTACGCTTAACTAGCAAGCCGATCATATTGTAGGGGACAGCGGCCCCTTGGGGATACCGGTAACAACTGGTTGCCTGGTTACTTCTGGTAGCTCTTTTTGTGCATTATGCCTCGAGAGAGTTGTGTGTCGCACAACAAGTGTCAAATGCCACTATGAGACAAAACATGAAAATTCATAGAAAGCAGGGCCAAGGAACACATTAAAGTAGGTATCTTTTATATTTGTAATATAAAATCTAAAATTGTGCATATAATTCACTGTTTAAGTTGCTAGTGAACAAGACAAAATGTAAGAGTCGGCTGTTCTGACTTTGAAGGCTCTCTGTACTGTGAGAGACCTGCACTGAGAATCACACCTGTTCCCCTTTGCGTGCTGGGGTGTGTGTGTGTGATATGTTTGCATAAAATGGTGCAGCTGTACAGCTGTTATTACTGTTGCACTTATTTTCAAGTTTTGATATTTTCGACAATATGCATTAGTTTTTAGTTAATTGATGAAGACGAATGGTAGTTATACAAATTAGATGTATGTCCATGTTTTTTTTGGTTTGGAGTAAAATTCCAGCTCTGCTGAATATAAAAATTTGGTTGCGCGTCATAAATCTTGGGGTGGCACACTGATTGACAAGAAAATTTGAAAGTGGCACTCCACACCAAAAAGGTTGCTGACCCCTGTTCTACACTAAGAATAACTTTCAAATGACACTCTTTATGACAAATATGATTGGCAATGAATAATTATTATACTACTATTATATATAGTAGTATACTATAATGATAATGCTAGATTTTTTTGTTCAAGAATTGTTTTGAATAATGTTGGAAAGGCAAAGTCAGTGTTCTGAATCTGTTTACTTTCCATTCTTTTGCACTCGTAAATGCTATCAGCATTTAACCTCATTGTTTATTTGTGATTACTTATTGTTATTTACATGATAATTTGTACTTTAATAAAGAATTTAAGTGTTCCAAAATAGTTTGTGAATTAATTAGCGTCTACAAAAATTTCATTGCTAAATTAGTGAAGGAAAAAAAAAAAAAGAAAGAAAATTATTAGATTAGTCGACTAATCGTAAAACTAGTCGGCTGACTAATCAGGAGAAAATTTGTCGTTTAGGACAGCCCTAGTGTACTGGAACATATTTCCTCCACACCCTTCTCACCTTTTTAACCGCTGACCCATGAAGAGGGCCCCTGGATATGTTCGCCTTAGGCCCCAAAATTGCCAAGTCCGCCACTGATTACGGAGACCCTGGGCGGCCTACAGACGGGCTTTTTTCCCGTTTGGTAATTTCAGCTCCAATAGCGTATCTTAAAGTTGCCGCAGTTAAAAAGCTCATAGTTGGATCTCGGGATCAAGTTGACGGTCCGCTGCAAGACAAGCCACCGTCTCCAGCCCCAGCCTCTCGGCCACCCCCGGGTAGAACGCACATAGTCTCGATATATGTCCATCAACAGAAAGTAAGCGTTGTTGTGAGGCACATCAACTTATCTTCCCTTGACTAAGCGTTTTTCACCTGTAAACAAAGGAACAAAAATCTGTAACACTTGCATTTATGCGTTGAGATAATTGTGCCATGCTACACGTACTGATTAGCAACATGCTAGCAGCAGATACAGTACTTGTAGTAAATAATATTAATGATCATTATAATTAAAATCATCATCGAAATAACAATATCAAAGGCAACAAGTCAATTCATGCGAAAGATTTAAGCTTAAGTATTTTTTGAGCACCAGACACATGAAAATGCAGGGATAGGAAGAACATACCATTATACAGCGGCAACACAGCTACAAAAACACCCGGTCTGTGTGGTGGCACGAGCTGCACATCTGCTTTCATGAACATATTGTCCTCCCCTGTCATGATGATGGCAGATAGATATGGTATTTCCAAATTGTCTTTTTAAAGGGATTTTGATGAGTAATATTAGTCCAGCTCCACTGTTGTTTTGGATGGAGAAATTTTAAAACGGAAGTTGCGAGCAGACATGCGGAAGTAGAGCGGAAGTACAGTGGGGCAAATAAGTATTTAGTCAACCACTAATTGTGCAAGTTCTCCCACTTGAAAATATTAGAGAGGCCTGTAATTGTCAACATGGGTAAACCTCAACCATGAGAGACAGAATGTGGAAAAAAAACAGAAAATCGCATTGTTTGATTTTTAAATAATTTATTTGCAAATCATGGTGGAAAATAAGTATTTGGTCTATACCAAAAGTTCATCTGAATACTTTGTTATGTACCCTTTGTTGGCAATAACGGAGGCCAAACGTTTTCTGTAACTCTTCACAAGCTTTTCACACACTGTTGCTGGTATTTTGGCCCATTCCTCCATGCAGATCTCCTCTAGAGCAGTGATGTTTTGGGGCTGTCGTTGGGCAACACGGACTTTACCTGTACCTCGGAAACTTGTCTATAATGAATTTAAAGGGGAAGTTCAGAATTTTTTAGATAAGGCTTAATTTTCGAGATAGCGAGTGTTTCAGAAAATTCTGCCCAGTTTGTTAGTTATTTGTTAGTTTCAGGCCTCCGAAGTGGCTAAGCTAGCGCAAGTCAATTGTGCCTGCTTAACATAACAATCCTACAAAATATTTCATAATGGGATAAAAAAAAATTTTTGAACTTATCATGTGACCAGCAATAGTCACTAGGAGGCAATATAGATATTTAGAATTTCTTTAAATCTAAGCTTTCAAAAGCTTCAACAACAACAACTGAGCTTTAACTGAGGATTGAACACGAACAGTGTCAAGATGTGTGTGTGTATATACACTCACCGGCCACTTTATTAGGTACACCTGTCCAACTGCTCGTTAACACTTAATTTCTAATCAGCCAATCACATGACGGCAACTCCATGCATTTAGGCATGTAGACATGGTTTAAGACAATCTCCTGCAGTTCAAACCGACCATCAGTATGGGGAAGAAAGGTGATTTGAGTGACTTTGAACATGGCATGGTTGTTGGTGCCAGAAGGGCTGGTCTGAGTATTTCAGAAACTGCTGATCTACTGGGATTTTCACGCACAGCCATCTCTAGGGTTTACAGAGAATGATCCGAAAAAGAAAAAATATCCAGTGAGCGGCAGTTCTGTGGGCGGAAATGCCTTGTTGATGCCAGAGGTCAGAGGAGAATGGCGAGACTGGTTCGAGCTGATAGAAAGGCAACAGTGACTCAAATAATCACCCGTTACAACCAAGGTAGGCAGAAGACCATCTCTGAATGCACAGTACGTCAAACTTTGAGCTAGATGGGCGAGAGCAACAGAAGACCACACCGGGTGCCAGTCCTTTCAGCTAAGAACAGGAAACTGAGGCTACAATTTGCACAAGCTCATCGAAATTGGACAATAGAAGATTGGAAAAACGTTGCCTGGTCTGATGAGTCTCGATTTCTGCTGCGACATTCCGATGGTAGGGTCAGAATTTGGCGTCAACAACATGAAACCATGGATCCATCCTGCCTTGTATCAACGGTTCAGGCTGGTGGTGGTGGTGGTGGTGTAATGGTGTGGGGAATATTTTCTTGGCACACTAGGGCCCCTTGGTAGCAATTGAGCATCGCTGGAACGCCACAGCACTACCTGAGTATTGTTGCTGACCATGTCCATCCCTTTATGACCACAATGTTCCAAACTTCTGATAGCCGCTTTCAGCAGGATAATGTGCCATGTCATAAAGCTGGAATCATCTCAGACTGATTTCTTGAACACGACAATGAGTTCACTGTACTCAAATGGCCTCCACAGTCACCAGATCTCAATCCAATAGAGCATCTTTGGGATGTGGTGGAACGGGAGATTCGCATCATGGATGTGCAGCCGACAAATCTGCACCAACTGTGTGATGCCATCATGTCAATATGGACCAAACTCTCTGTGGAATGCTTCTAGCACCTTGTTGAATCTGTGCTACGAAGAATTGAGGCAGTTCTGAAGGCAAAAGGGGGTCCAACCCGTAACTAGCATGGTGTACCTAATAAAGTGGCCGATGAGTGTATATACAGGAGGAGCAGGAGTATTTGCACCCCTTGTAATTTTGCAAGTTCGCCCAGTTAGAAAATAGCTAGAGGTCTAAAATTTTAATCATAGATGCATTTCTACTTATAGAGACATAACTATAAACTAAACTATAAACATAACTAAAAAAATCTGGAACTCAAATTGTATGATTTTTCAATAATTTATTTGTAATTAAAAAAAAAAAGCCCACTTTTACCTCATGAGTAACCACCCACTCACCACCTATTTGAGCTCTTTATTGTCACCTGTACACCCCTCAGCCAGTCATAATCCAACTGCTGCCATGGGCAAGAACACAGAGCTTTCGAAAGACACCAGAGAAAAAAAATGTTGAGCTCCACAAAGCTGGAAAAGGCTATGGGACAATTGGAAAGCAGCTTGGTGAGAATAAATCAACAGTTGCAGCAATTGTTAGAAAATGGAAAAGGCTAAACATGACTGATAATCTTCCTTTATGTAAAATCTCTCCTCATGGGGCAGCACTCATGATGAGAAAAGTTAGGGCTCAGCCAAGAACTACACGGCAGGAGCTGGTCATAGACTGAAGAGAGCGGGATTCACACTTTCAAAGGCTACTGTCAGTAGAACACAACGGTGCAATGGTTTAAAATCATGCATTGCTCAGAAGGTTCCCCGGTTGAAGCCAGCACATGTGAAGGCCCGTCTGAGGTTTGCCAGGGACCATCTGAATGATGCAGAGGGGTCACGTAAGAAAGTTTTGTGGTCAGATGAGGCCAAAATAGAACTTTTTGGTGCTACCTTTACTCGTCGTGTATGGAGGAAAAGGAAGGATGACTACAATCCCAAGAACACCATCCCTACTGTGAAGTATGGGGGTGGAAACCTCATGCTTTTTGGCAAAGGGGACAGGACGACTACTAATCATCATCGACCCTGCAGCTCACATCAAAGACAGTCAATTTTCCCTTACCATCGACAACTACACCCTCCCTCTCTCAACACACTCCCGCAACCTAGGTATCACTTTCGACAATAAACTAAGATTTGACCAGCTCATCAAGCACATCACCAGAACTGCCTTCTTCCACCTAAAGAACATAGCCCGCCCTTGCCCCTCCCTCACCTACTCTGCGACAGAAACTCTCATACATACATTCGTGACCTCCAGACTCGATTATTGCAACAGCATTCTTTTTCGTTCTCCAGCCAAACTCCTCAATAAACTATAATATATCCAGAACTCTGCTGCACGCCTTCTCACCCGTACCCCTTATAGCACGGGTCCCCAACGACCGGGCCACGGACCGGTACCACGCCGCGCAGAAATAATAAATAATTTATTAACGACTGCATTCTGGCCCATTGACTTTGGCCTGTGCCGCTTAACACACCAATATCCCTGTCTACTCTAGATATACAACTACAGGATAGGAGGTTGTCATAGACGTGCATTGATTGGGCTGTTAGCACTAAATCTCGTTTTGTATATCTATGCGCGCTTGGACTCGATAATAATGTATGACGTAGGTCGTCGCCAATTACATTTCTTCCCGGAAATAATAAGCCCCCACACTAGAATGACTGAATAACAGACGTCTTTGGACAGACTTTTTACGGGGAAAAGGGAACCCGACGAGCCAGAAGATGTGCCTACAACCTCGAAGAAAACAAAATTTATGCTACTTCCCAATCACTAAAGACCCACGAACTGCGAAGGAGTGAATTCGTGACCCGTATGTGAATAAACCGAGTGATTCGAGCATGTTTGTGGAACAGGAATATCAGCTTGTAGAGATTGCAAATCACGGCGATTTAAAACATACATTTGAGACAACAACTCTACCGAAGTTCTGGATTAAAGTCATTTCGGAATATCCTGACATCGCTAGGAGCGCGCTGAAAACTGTGCTACAATTTCCAACATCGTGTATTTGTGATACTAGCTTCTCTCACTCTCCCATCTCGGGACCATCTCGTCTCAACGAAACAAACTCAGGCCTCCCACTGATTCAGCGGGTGACTTGTATTTTTTCCCTGCGCTTAACACGACGGGGCTAAAAACAAATGCTATTTTATATTTGCTGTATTTTTCTGCCGCACATTGCCGGAGTTCTGACAAAGTTGGCATGCGTGTAACGTTAAAAAGGACCGCGAATGCAGCGATTCCAAAGTACACACTGCAAACTTTCTTTAAAGAAAGGAATATTAACTTACGTTTGCCATGTTAGGTGCACACAACTGCACGTAGTCCTCTCACTTAACGACTTCGCCGTGTCGTTAAGCATTAATTTACGCCATTTCCGTGTTGCACATGTATGTTTATGATGTAAATAGTTTTTTAGCACCATTGGATAACATTGAGAGTCCAACTGAATTATATATACAGTGCCTTGCAAAAGTATTCAGCCCCCTTGAACCTTCCAACCTTTTGCCACATTTCAGGCTTCAAACATAAAGATATAAAATTTTTATTTTTTGTCAAGAATCAACAACAAGTGGGACACAATCGTGAAGTGGAACAAAATTTATTGGATAATTTAAACTTTTTTAACAAATAAAAAACTGAAAAGTGGGGCGTGCAATATTATTCGGCCCCCTTGCGTTAATACTTTGTAGCGCCACCTTTTGCTCCAATTACAGCTGCAAGTCGCTTGGGGTATGTTTCTATCAGTTTTGCACATCGAGAGACTGACATTCTTGCCCATTCTTCCTTGCAAAACAGCTCGAGCTCAGTGAGGTTGGATGGAGAGTGTTTGTGAACAGCAGTCTTCAGCTCTTTCCACAGATTCTCGATTGGATTCAGGTCTGGACTTTGACTTGGCCATTCTAACACCTGGATACGTTTATTTTTGAACCATTCCATTGTAGATTTGGCTTTATGTTTTGGATCATTGTCCTGTTGGAAGATAAATCTCCGTCCCAGTTTCAGGTCTTGTGCAGATACCAACAGGTTTTCTTCCAGAATGTTCCTGTATTTGGCTGCATCCATCTTCCCGTCAATTTTAACCATCTTCCCTGTCCCTGCTGAAGAAAAGCAGGCCCAAATCATGATGCTGCCACCACCATGTTTGACAGTGGGGATGGTGTGTTCAGGGTGATGAGCTGTGTTGCTTTCACGCCAAACATATCGTTTTGCATTGTGGACAAAAAGTTCAATTTTGGTTTCATCTGACCAGAGCACCTTCTTCCACATGTTTGGTGTGTCTCCCAGGTGGCTTGTGGCAAACCTTAAACGAGACTTTTTATGGATATCTTTGAGAAATGGCTTTCTTCTTGCCACTCTTCCATAAAGGCCAGATTTGTGCAGTGTACGACTGATTGTTGTCCTATGGACAGACTCTCCCACCTCAGCTGTAGATCTCTGCAGTTCATCCAGAGTGATCATGGGCCTCTTGGCTGCATCTCTGATCAGTTTTCTCCTTGTTTGAGAAGAAAGTTTGGAAGGACGGCCGGGTCTTGGTAGATTTGCAGTGGTCTGATGCTCCTTCCATTTCAATATGATGGCTTGCACAGTGCTCCTTGAGATGTTTAAAGCTTGGGAAATCTTTTTGTATCCAAATCCGGCTTTAAACTTCTCCACAACAGTATCTCGGACCTGCCTGGTGTGTTCCTTGGTTTTCATAATGCTCTCTGCACTTTAAACAGAACCCTGAGACTATCACAGAGCAGGTGCATTTATACGGAGACTTGATTACACACAGGTGGATTCTATTTATCATCATCGGTCATTTAGGACAACATTGGATCATTCAGAGATCCTCACTGAACTTCTGGAGTGAGTTTGCTGCACTGAAAGTAAAGGGGCCGAATAATATTGCACGCCCCACTTTTCAGTTTTTTATTTGTTAAAAAAGTTTAAATTATCCAATAAATGTTGTTCCACTTCACGATTGTGTCCCACTTGTTGTTGATTCTTGACAAAAACATTAAATTTCATATCTTTATGTTTGAAGCCTGAAATGTGGCGAAAGGTTGCAAGATTCAAGGGGGCCGAATACTTTTACAAGGCACTGTAAATATATCAAATATTAAATATATACAAAAGAGGGCTTTTTTCACCGCCACAAAAGCTTTGGGAGCAAAATTTTATAAGGGTGCAAAATTTGACAGGACACCGGTCCGTGAAAAAAAGACCCAAATCACACCGGTCCGTGGTGCAAAAAAGGTTGGGGACCCCTGCCTTATAGGAATCACATTACCCCCGTCCTCCACAAACTGCACTGGCTTCCCATCTCACACAGGATACTGTTCAAAATCATCCTTCTCACATACATAGCACTTAATAACTTGGCTCCTCCTTACCTCACGGACCTTCTCTGTCCCCACACCCCCTCCCGCCACCTCGGCTCATCTAATGGAAACATTCTCGCACTGCCCCCACAAATAACACACCGTACTTGGGGGGACAGAGCCTTCTCCGTTGCTGCCCCTTCACTTTGGAACTCACTCCCTAAAACCATCCGCACCTGTTCTGATCTTCCTACATTCAAAAAAATTTTTTAAACTCACCTTTTTAAATTGGCTATTATTTGTAATTCTTTTTTCTATTGCTTTTCTTTGTTTCAAATGTAAAGCGTCTTTGAGCATCAGTAAAAGCACTCGATAAATAAAATGTATAATTATTATTATTACTGTATAAAGCAGAAGATGAATGGTGAAATGTATCGTCGGATTTTGAGCCACAACCTCCTTCCCTCAGTCATAGACTTGAAGATGAATCATGGCTCGATTTTCCAAAATGACAATGATCTGAAGCACACTGCCAAGCTGACCAAGGAGATGCTGCGTATAAAGCATATCAAGGTTCTGAAGTGGCCTAGCCAGATACCAGACCTCAATCTAATAGAAAATCTTTTCATGAAGCTGAAACCTCATGTTTCTCAATGACATCCCTGAAACCTGACAGATCTAGAGAGGATTTGTGTGGAGGAGTGGGCCAAAATCCCTGTTTCCATGTATGAAAACCCGGTGAAGATCTACAGAAAGCGTCTGTTGTGTGGATCTCAATCACAGACTCAAGAGAACAGAAATACTGAATAGGTCAGTATTTAATAAAAGGTACAATTGAGGAAACATGCCAGACAGTACGCAAATTTAACAAAGTCCAATAGAAAATAGAGCACAAAAAAAATTTGATCAAAGTCGGATACAACTGGAAGAAACGTGGAGAGCACGAAGATGAGGGCACGCACAGCGGTAAGCAAAGCAATTGTCCGACAAAGCTCATAGACACAGGCGTCCCTAAATACAGTGCGCTCTTAATGCGTCACAAAAACAGTGTGCTCTTTAATGCGTCACAAAGAACAACTGAGAACACAAACATGACAGCACATGACAGCATTATTGTGCAGTCTATGCGAAGCTCTCTGCTGTACTGAGGGGTATTATAATTACACAATTAATTGTTTGGAAAAACGATGCATTGTGTACAGTGGCGGAAAAGATCATAAGATGGAGGCACGCAAACACTATGGGGGGATATAGAAAGAATTTTACAATCCTACAGGATGATGAAATCAGCAGTGTGAACATTTCATTCACTGACTGTGCTCGTTTCCTTTTTTCTTGCTTCTTTCTCATTGGCTAAAAGAGATGTGTGACCAGTGAGTTTCCCCTCCAGAGCCTGACGAGGGATCTAAAGGATAGCTCTCTATCCTTCTTGTTACAAATAACTTCCTCTGACATGTTTCGGCACGCTGACAATGTTTTGACTGAAAACAGCTTTCAGGCTTGGATGGAATACAAGCTTTCAACCCCAAGGGTGGGCTACTACTTCAACTGCTGCTTTATTCCCCAGAGGAGAACACCAAGAGGCAGGAGAACAAGTCCAAGCAAGGCCTCGATTAAACAGTAAAGCACGATGAATAAGTGTCACATAAGGCTGTCTTCTCTCTTCCTCTTTCCCTCTCAAGGCAGTCATAGGAATGAGGACAGAGATGTGTCACTTTGTTGACACAGGCAGGCACATTTTCTTTTCTGAATTGCTGCCACGGAATCAGTGTCTGTGGTCTTAGTTGTGTGTCTCAAAGCCGTTCCAATTGTTGCATCTGATCCGTGTTGTGGTTACAAACAAGCGTTGTGTCTGTACCCCAGGTCTGAAATCATTGAGCTGAACACGCACTTCAGCTTTGTGCTGTCTGCAAATCCTTTGATTTGAGTCATTGTAGGCTTAAATGTATTGTATTCGTGGCTCCTCGATTTAAAGCCCTGTTAAGATCAGCTACAATAGCCACAACAACAGCCAAAACAGTGTTTACTGTGTCTTACTTGGTAGAGAACAATACCACATTTATGTTCATCAAGTTTTGTTAGCAGAACCATTGGTGATCAATCATATGCATGGAAACAATCAGTCAATTAAGCAGAGATAAGAGATCACAAAGTAAGGACATTGTCCAATTGGATCAGATTAGTAGAAGTCATGGCTCAAGTGTGCCAGAACAGTGCTATCTGGATTACTATGAGGTATTCCATTAAGCGAGTTATGTGAAAACACTGGGTAAGTTAACTGCGCTTCACGTTCCATTTAGAGAGGTAATTGAAACACCGACTCATTCACCATGGTAACAGTCTCTGTGAATATAACCTGATCGCTGGCAGGTTTTCATGAAGATACCTTGCTCGCTGGCAGGTTTCTATTGAAATAGCCTTAAGTGTCTGTGCTCTTTCCACATGGAAATCGCAGTGTGTCATGGCTCTTCAGGTCCTTCCTTATCCCATCGTCATCGAAGCGAAAATATTTCAAAATGTTTTACACTGCGAGAGAATCTTCCGACCCAGATTAGACATACAGTACTTCACATACTGTTACGTACTTTACTTAAATGATCTTACTTTAGCTGGGAGCTACATACAACAAAGTATGAGTACAAATCCTTCTATTAATCATAATTTGAGGCACGTAGATTAAGGATTTCCTTGTTTGTGGAAGCAATTTTAAAATGCGAGATGCTCTCAATATGTACTGTATTTCAAGCGATTTGTAAAGTATGTAATGCCGTATGTAATAATACCTTCTTGTAATAGAATAGAATAGAATGTTTATTGTCATCATCATCGGTGTCATTGACAGTTTCAAAATGTGATATGATTTGCCCGAAGAAAGAAAAAAAAACGAAGAAAGACAAAGGCAGATGGGAGAAGCATATGCTTATCAGTACCCATCTGTAGGGTTGCATAAATCACATTACATGAGCTTTTCTTTTTCGTTGTTTTTGTTTTTTTTTCCTCCACTTATATTATCTTCCCAAAAGTTATTGATTGCCATGGTCGATTTGTGTAGGTTCATTGAGTAGGGTGCCGTTGGTTAGGTGTAGGTCGCGTTGTTGAGAAAATTCTGTCCAGTGCTCAGCGTCCAGTCAAGCAGCTCCATTTCGAACGATCGTTAAAATCACACAACAGGCACTTACACTAGCAGATTAGTGATCTGAGTTTGCTACAGAGCATATCTTCAAGGCGTACAATGTTATGACTTTGTCCCTGTCCCTGACATTCAATCATCTTTTTGTTGTGGGAACATTTTGTTGTGGTTGTGTGTGTGCCAGTAGAGTTACAGTATGCGTTATTTTGGTTCGAGTAGTGACTCAGAATGGTTTCCTTATAGATCTTTTTGAATAGCGAGAGAATAGAATAGAATAGAATCATTACTTGTCATCAATAAGTGCATAACAAAATTCCATTTCAGATCTGGATAAATAGCCAATTAAGTGATTTACTAAGCCGGAGGGCACATACAGTGTATCACAAAAGTGAGTACACCCCTTGCATTTCTGAAGATATTTAAGTATCTTTTCATGGGACAACACTGACAAAATGACACTTTGACACAATGAAAAGTAGTCTATATGCAGCTTATATAACAAAGTTTAATTTATGTTCCCCTCAAAATAGCTAAAAATATAGCCATTAATATCCAAACCCCTGGCAACAAAAGTGAGTACACCCCTTAGAAACGACGTATATCCCTAAATGTCCTAATTGAGTATTGCTTGTCATTTTCCCTCCAAAATGTCATGTGACTCGTTACAGGAGTGCTGTTAGCATTGCTGCAGAGATTGAAGGGGTTGGGGGGTCAGCCTGTTAGTGCTCAGACCATACGCCGCACTCTACATCACATTGGTGTGCATGGCTGTCACCCCAGGAGGAAGCCTCTTCTGAAGACGGTACACAAGAAAGTTCGCCCGTCTCATCCGACCATAGGACATGATTCCAGTAATCCATGTGCTCTGTTGACATATCGTCAGCAAACTGTTTGCGGGCTTTCTTGTGTACCGTATACAGGTTTTGCACACAATGTCTGCACCAGTGTTGTCACAGATTACTTGAAAAAGTAATTTAATTACTGATTACTGATTACACCTCAAAAAAGTAATCTAGTTACTTTACTGATTACTTCAATATCAAAGTAACTAAGTTACTTTAAAAGTAATCTATCAGTTACTTTTTACGCATTTTTCTCCATAACATAAGAACATAACATAAGAATGACAACAGAAAAATGTCATCATATGTAATTGACTTTCCGATGATTGAATTTAAAGGGGAATATCAGAATTCCGCGCTGGCTTAGCTACTCCGGAGCCCTGAAACTAAGAAATATCTGACAAACTGCTTGGAATTTGTTGAAATCAACTCCACCGACCAATTAAACCCCACTAACTCTAAGATTAAGCCTAATGTCAAAACTTCTGAATTTCGGGTTATGGTTAACAGCATAATCAGTGCCAATGTAAAACAATGCAAACTGACTGCACAAAATTGCAAAGGTGGTGGCGGGCGCAGATGCGCGTGCACAACCCGGAAGAACTCCTCTCAACACACGACTTACAACACATCCCACAGATGCTAAACGAACACATCACCCCACGGTATAAATGTGCAACACGCATATGATGTAAACAAAGCTTGCCAACTTGGAGCGATGACTGACCGTCGTTGCTACGGCAAAGCTACGAAACGGCCGCGCATGTAGGGGGTCCAACCTTTTGCTGATACCCTCCACAATGAAGGAAAAATACTCACCTTCATTCATGGATATCCACAGATCAACATTCCCTCGCAACGTCTGAACACTCGGCTCGAATGTCCACCCGCCTGGCCCACGCCTTCAGTCCCACAACACATGTGACGCAAGACCAAAACAGGAAATAGCTAAGAGGTTGTCATGGAAACACGTACCGGGAACCTTTTATTTTTGCATTTGCTATTCAAAATGCTCTTCGTACATGACTACAATATTCTTCATTCTACATACGTTATGAGGCAATGAAAAAATAGTAACGCAGAGACACTAAGGAAACTAACTTTAATCAGATTACTGGTGTAGAAAAATGAACGCGTAAGATTACTCGTTACTGAAAAAGTAATCAGATTACAATAACGCGTTACTAACTAACACGTTACTGACAAGACTGGTTTGCACAATACTCCAAATGTTGGAATTGAAGTCATAGTGTGTTTTTTGAACAAATAAATAATCTATCATTATTTCAGATGTATTTTTCTTCCACATATACAATAATAACCTGGAGAACATTTATTCAATAATGGAACATAGAACTGTTGTTTCTACAGCTACAGTTCCACTGAAACTGCTTTGAGATATAATTTAGGATCATCAGGGGGGTGTTTGAAAGCCATTTTTCAAGTATCCCAGAGCTTGGATAACTGTAAAAAAAAAAAAAAAAAAGAGAAAGAAAAGTGCATTGATCAAGGCAACCTCTATTGTCCTTACGGTGTACTTGTGAATACCTCTGCCAAAACAACAAGAAATCATTCTGTTTCTCTTCTATTGTACACACTTTGTGATGTCACGAACATCATGTTACCGAGATTATTTTTTTAGGTAAGTATTTCCTTAATCTCAAAAGTGGGCCATGACTTTAAAAAAATGGGGATCTGTGGGTGATATCTGGTTTAGGGACAGTCCCTTTAGGCCAGACCTCATTCAAAAGTTTTGCGTCTTTTCACCTCCACCCTCTCATTTCTTTGGCTGGTCTTTGGGGGCAAGTCTTACTGATCAGGCAATCGGAACACTGGAACACTCCCCTCAAGTGCCTAATCATAGGAGATGGCGAAATCAATGTGCTGTATGAATCCTAACAGGAATTTGAAATGAATACCAGGCGCTAAAATCAATGGGTATCTTAGCCTGTTTGTGCTCATATGTGAGAGTGTGACGGGCTGAAGAGATTCGACCTTGTTGGTTGGATTGGAATTCTATTTATAATGACTGGAAAAAAGAAAAAATATGCATCTTAAATAGTATTAATTAGAGGTCAAAAGTCTGCCAATGTAAAGAGCCACTCCTTTGGGAAAATCAGATATCTAAAGCAAATTTATACGGTTTCATTTTTAGAAGGACAACTGATACCATGAAAAAATCAATCAAAGACATGAACAGATGATTTATTTAGTCAATAACTATTCTGTGACAATTGTATTTAAAACTAAAGGCGATACGTAAATTGACAGTACACCACTGGTGCTCAACCTTATCTTGATAGATAAAAACAGGGAAAACAGGAGAAGTGAAGATAGCAGATGTAGGGGGTAATTGCCACTGTCTCATCATCATATGTACCATACAGCTCCAGCTATGACTCCAGTGATGTCACTAAGAGAGGATGGTACATATTACAACAAGAGGCCACATGTGTTTCTTAAATGAAGGAGATACAAGTCTTGAAAGATCAAAACAGCGAGCAAGATTGATATTGACATTGCCGCCTTCTAAGGTGATTGTGCATGCTTAAAGTATTTTTAATTTAGTTGTAGTCATTAATTCCTGGTGTCCAGTCAAACCAGTGATATGGGCTCTACTCCCTCTTCTCTGTCGGAATCAGAGATGGCTCAACAGCTTTCCCAGAATATGTCAGGGTTGAGCAAGAACAACGCTTCATCCATCACCTGATGGATCCATGGGCTTTTCATTTGACTGGAGAGGCCCACTTCTAAGACCAGGCTCAAAATCATGTTCCAAAGCCTGTCATTTGGCTCATGTATACCAAAACACTTATTCCTTCATCCTTACAGTTTGTCTCTATTTCCTCTGTCTCATTTGTCTTTATTTGTTACTTTCTGCCTCTCCCTTCTGCCTCTTGAACACTTTTTCTCAGTTCTAATGAAGAGTTTTTAAAAATTATGATGTGCTCCTAATGTCAAAGCTACAAATTAAACACACATTTCGTAGCTCATCCAAAACAAAAGCTGTGTTTAGACTTTTTGTGTTTGAAGTGACCCAAACTGGATATTTTTGCAAATAGCTGACTTGAGTATGATTATTTCATTTCAGTCTGAACACTCAAACTTACATGGAGTCAGATATTAGGCCACTTTCATAATTATGTGGTTTAAGATCTGACATGGGTGAGGTTTTTCAGGATGTGACCACAGTCTGAACAGTCCAGTGACTCAAAATCAAAATCCAATCTTACTTTAAAAATGTAATTAATTGCAGTTACAAATTACTTCTCCCAAAAAGTAATTGCGTTAGTAACTCAGTTACCTGAATGTAAGAGTAATTAGTTACATGGCAAAGTAACTGGTGATAATTTTCGTGTTTTTTTTTTCACCAAAAAAAAAAAACATGTCACACAATGTGAAGTTTAAAGGGTTTTTTGGGACAATTGGCCCTAGCCCAATTCTTTACCCTAAATATGTGTCGAGGAAGACGCTAGTTTGCACTCTTACCTGTATTTTAACTTTGTGTTTTGTGCACTAACAAAAGTAGCAGACCCTCGTCTTTGTGCATGAGTAAAATTTGCAGACCCGCATCATGGAAAATGCTAGAAGAAATGGAAATGACGTGTAGAGTTGAATTGAAGGCTTGGATGACCAGCAGCAAGAGATAAGTTTACCAAAACTGGCCGCATGCGAAGAGCAACTTTTGCACAAGTCTGACAGCGTAGAGCAGTGTGAAAAAAATCCACCATTACCAACAGGTTTCGAGAAGCCGGTCTGCTGCGTGACGAAGAGGATGACACACGCTCAGGAGTGAGCTTGAGGAGTCAGCTAAGTGCCGTATTGCTGGCGCTGTTTGGAAAGAAAAGTTAAGGTATCGTAACGTTGACAAAGAGTCACATGTTTAGTTAGGTTGCAATTCTTTACTTTGGAAACTTGTGGAACAACACGACTGCTGTCTGCTGCAGCCGACGCACACACAGACACACCCGCAACAACAACAGGAAGACACGTCTCTCGCTCTTCCGCACCTCCCTTACCCCTGTAAGTCAGGCGCTATATTGTAACCCGATTCGTTAAAGTATGTTATTAAAACTTAGAAAACTGTATTTCTTTATATATATCTCATGTTTCTATGTGGGCACACGCGGCTTATAGACAGGAGAGGCTTATGTATGTACAAAATGGTTTTTCCTTTAAAAATTTACTGGGTGGGGCTTGTAATCAGGGGCGTTCAATAGTGCGGAAATTACGGTACCTTACCAACAACTCCACCACTGCTCGACAGCTTGCTGGGCCGGCGGGTGGTGGCCATGATTCTTGCTTCTTCATGCTTTTCAGATATACGCCATTGGTGTAGCCACTGTGTAGCCACACTCAAAGATGTCTGAGCGCGACATTTGTGTCAAAATGATTCGATCAAAAAAAAAAAAAAAAAAGATTTCAACACTTTTTTTGGGGGGGGGTTAAAAATATTGGGGGGGATTGAAGCAACTTTTTGGGGGATTGAATGACACAAATGTCCTACCCATATTATGGCCCAAACACAAGAGAGATTAATTAAAAACTAAGTGTTCAATTTTTTTTTTTTTTTTTTTTTTCATAGAAGTGGGGGGGTTTTTTTGGGGGGGGGGGGTAAATGTTGAATTTTTTTGTTTGGAGCAACAAATGTTTTGATTGAATTATAAAGAACAAATTTTTGGATTGAATTATAAAGACACAAATGTCCTACTCAAAATGTAGCCCAAACACAAAACAACACTCACTTCAATCAAAAAAGTTTCAATTAAAAAGAAAACATATAATATAATGTTATAATGGTGTTGAGTCTTTTTTCTGTACTGAGGTGACTTTCTTTTAATTGAAAATATATATTTTGATTGAAGCAACTTTTCATTTGACTGAATTATAAAGACACAAATCTACCTCCCATACATGTAGTAGATGGAAGTATGCTGTTAGGGGGAGAGGTTTTTGCAGCTAAGTGATATAGTTTGTAAGTATTTGGGGGAATTAAACATTTCAAAGGTAAAAGAGGGATCCTACCATAACTGTTCAGCATTTGAAAGAATTTCTCCCAAGATGGCTGAGAGGTGACAATGAAGAACCTGGCTTCAATGCCAAAAGAGAAAAATAAACTCCTTAAAGCTATATTTATGGAAGTAAAAGACACTATTCAGTGAAGTGGTTGGAAACAGCTAAAATATCAATTTTACCATGAGCTAAATAACGTACTCTTTAGGTTGCTTTTGACGTTTTTTATTCTTCTTCTCAGAACATGGTCTTCTTACTGATATTGATATGCATGCGTGTCAATTTAGCGCCATTAAGCACAGAAAATGAAAACAGTGTTCTGAACAGTCATACAAAAAGATCAGATATGACCACCTAAAAATAGGATTAGAGCATGAGGTCTTGCTATAGCCAAGGTGTCTGGATGTGTGCTAAGCTTCCAAAAATCAAAATTAGGTCAAGGGGTATAAATTACCAATTTCATGATGATATGATACAATATTGACAAAATAACGATAAGATATTTGCCAATTAATAATTCTGCCACGATTCAATATCGATTGATTCAAGGGCCTCAGATCGATTTAATACAAAATTATGTATCTGTATACATTTAAATAAAGCCACCAATAAAGCATTACCAGGTGATGCCACCTGCAATCTAACCAAATTGTGGTGCAACAGATCCCAAACAATTACACACATGTTCCAGGTTCGCTTCTACTGGCTCACTTGCATTTTTTTCTGCTGTTGTGCCAAACTGATAACAGCAATTCCTGGGTGTTGTGAATGTGGTATCATGTGCAGTTTGAGTAATAAGTGTGTATTGGCCTCAGTATGTCAAGACTCCTGACAGGGAAAATTCATTAGGGGTCAGTGGCACACAGATGGCTTACATACTTACCTCTAGCACTGACCATTTGAAAGTAGAGGCTGACAAAAGCTCCTGAACTGCCTCTTTGTCGATTTTGACTTTGGCACCTCTCTTATCCCTTCCTGCCACTCATATCTCCAAACAGGAAGGAAACTGTTGTTGAGAAAGAGGTGACCGTTTTTCTCCTGATCATCTTTCGTCAGCTCAGTTGGAAAAACAGAAGTAACGACTTAAGCCACTCTAGATATTATAGTGTGGTTTTCGCGCATGACGACATCATCTCTATATTTTGCAGGGATCTAGATTAAGAGAAATTTATTTTCTGTCGCTCACAGCTTCTTAAGGTGTTTACGCTAACAGAGAATTGGATCTGTTACTCATTTCCATGTAACTTTCCGTAAAGACTGTGAATGGGCCACCTCATATTAAAGCATATTTTTTAAATTGAATGATAATTAAACTAATTAGAAGTTGTTTATGACCCCACGCTCGGCCGCTGCCCACTTTGAGCAAAGACTCAACAATGTGGATCTTGTTTGGTCGACGTTTGAAGCGGTTTGACTGTTTGGAGTGTCCTGTTAACTCAGTCTTTTTAAATGGTTGCTTTTGAAGTTATTTCATGTGCTCAGCTCCAAGCCCAAACTGCGAGCTCCAGGAAACCCAAGGGGAACATTAGCGAATTAAACACAAAAACACGCTTTCAGCTTAGATTTTTTTTTTAATTATCATTTTGTCAACTGTAAACCTTGAACTTACCCTAAACAGATGGTATTTCCATTTTCCACCAAGAGATCAAGCAACATTGCCTTGACTATTGGCAATTCAATATCTTCAATATTTGGTACAAATAGAGTATGTGTATAGATAATGAATGATGTGCCAGTACTCTAATTGGACAATGTACTTGTATAAACTTACGCTGAATGCACCTGTACAGTCTGGTGTAAAGAATTTATTTATTGTAGTGGTAAATGCGTCCAGTACCACAAAACTGGTGTACTCAGAAGAGAGGCATAGGAAATACTCACATGTAAATACTGCAAATCTCAATTACAAAGAATGTTTTTTATTTATTTATTTATTTTAAAATCCCATAGTCTTGCCTACATACTACATAATTTTAGTCAAATATATTGCTGTTATTATTTTTTTGTTGTTCTTATCCCATTCAGGGACATTGGTCACAACAGTACAGAGCTATGCAAAGAAAGCTTTTTCCTACACAGTACCTCTACTTATGACATTCATTGGTTTTGGAAGTAGTCTCATAACCTGAAAATTCCGTAAGTAAATACATGTTTTTCATGTCAATGGGATATAAATAATAAAGATACAGTGGGGCAAATACAGTGCTGCTCAAAAGTTTGTGAACCCCCTCAACATTTTGGAATTTTCTATTATTTCAACCTGATTTCCTAATCAATCAATTCAGTAGTTTTTTTTTTTGTTTTTTTAACAGTTGTGTTGTCGAGACTAAATTAAAAAGAGTTTTCATCAACTGATGTAGGTGCAAAATTGAACTGTTTGGTCACAACCAAAACCGCCATGTCTGGCGAAAAGTCAACACTGCATACCACCAAAAGAACCTTCTCCCAACAGTGAAGCATGGAGGTGGGAATGTCAAGATCTGGGCTTGCTTTTCATCCTCAGGACCTGGACAACTCCACATAGTCCAGGGAATCATGAATTCTGAGGAATATTGTCAAATCCTAGAACATAACCTGACGCCATCTGTTTTGAAGTTAAAGCTTGGCAGAAGGTGGATCATGCAACATGATAATGATCCAAAGCATTCCAGCAATACAACCAAGGAATGGCTGAAAAAGAAGAAGATTCGTGTTCTGGACTGGCCCAGTCAAAGTCCTGACCTAAATCCCATTGAAATGCTGTGGCGGGACCTGAAGCGAGCAGTTCATGCCAGACGCCCATCAAACCTCTCTCAACTGACTGCGTTCTGCAAGGAAGAATGGGCAAAAATCCCCCAAAGTAGATGTGAGAGGCTGATTAGTCACTACAGAAACCGTTTGGTTGAGGTAATCTCTGCAAAAGGAGGCGCAATATCCTATTAACTGAAGGGGTTCACATACTTTTGCACACATGATATCTGAGTTTTTCTTAAATCAACCACTTTTGTTAAATAAAGAATGACAATATAAGTATTTCTTTTGTTTCAGTCCATTATTTGGAATGTCAGTATTGTGGATTTGGGTATAACTTAACATTTAATAAGGTTATTTTAGTTTTTTTTACAAAAAATCTGACCATCGCTGTGGGGTTCACAAACTTTCGAGCAGCACTGTAAGTATATAGTCAACCACCAATTGTGCAAGTTCGCCTACTTGAAAAGACTAGAGAGGCCTGTAATTGTCAACATGGGTAAACCTCAACCATGAGAGACAGAATGTGGAAAAACAAACAGAAAATCACATTGTTTGATTTTTAAAATTTATTGCCATTATTGCCAACAAAGGGTACATAAAAAAGTATTGAGATGAACTTTTGATATTGACCAAATACTTATTTTCCACCATGATTTGCAAATAAATTCTTTAAAAATCAAACAATGTGATTTTCTGGGGTTTTTTCCTACATTCTGTCTCTCATGGTTGAGGTTTACCCACGTTGACAATTACAGGCCTCTCTAATATTTTCAAGTGGGAGAACTTGCACAATTAGTGGTTGACTAAATACTTATTTGCCCCACTGTATATAAAACATAGAATATAATTAATATGTCTTAGCTTTTGAGTGAGACGGTGTCTTCTTTTGGCGTTGGCTTTGTGGCGGACTACCGTCTCAGCAATTTTCTTTTCCTTAATCCAGAGAAGTCTCACCTTCTCAACAAAAACTCTTTGTGAGACAAAAACGCGAGGAGACTTGTGCTATTTTGATGAAGACGTCAAGCCTGCTATACCAACAAAACACTGTCGCGCCTGTGCATGTAATCATATTGCGACACCCAAATTGAAACATCATCAACAAGAAGCAAACTGGAGAGCAGAGTCGCGATATTGAAGCATGATGGGGAAGATTACAGTATGACCAATAGGGCAGCAGGTTTTTATGGTACAGCATTTAAAAGCAGAAAGCAGGAAGTACATAAGTATGTATGTACAGTATTGAATTGTATTTTTGCCTCTCATAACCTGAAATTTCTTTCTTAAGAAGAGGCAATATTTCCCCATGAAGGCATGTCGTAAGCTGGAAATTTCATTTTTTAGAGAGGTTCGTCAGTAGAGATACCACTGTATAACTAGTATAACTATTAAAACCCTGAACATCTCTAACCTTTTATCGGACAAGTGACAATTTGTGGTCATTTAAAAACAATAACTTCAATATTAGAATCAATATGGCGGAAAACGCTCAGGTGACTTGAAGTTCCACTCTGAGACCCCCAATATGGCCAACTTTCAAAATTGTCCGATATGCATGTGTGGTACATCATTGGAAAGTTTAAAATCTTAAAAATTTTAAACAGGAGGGCATTTAAAAAAAAACAAAAAAAACTTTTTTTTAAACAGCAAAACCGTAACTAGAGGTGATAACACGCGAGAGCAGAATCTAAGACGCCATGACTTTGACAAGATATTATCGCGTACTGACCTTGTTTTGATCCAAACGCTCCATGTAGCATGTATCACTGAGTGTCAAGACACAGCTGTGAATGGCCACAGCTGGATTTTGGGGGGATTTTATGAGTGAAACATGGTAATATAACAAGGGTCGCGATGCAGATATTGCAGACATCAAGGAGTGGTCGAGATTTTCTTTTTCATATATTTACCCTTTTAAATGTTTTTTTCAATTTTTTTTTTATTTGGATCAATTATTTATCATCTAATATATCAGAGACAATGCGACAGTAACCAAAAAAAAAATGCAATTAAGCGATAGTTATGAGGTAGATATTCGTGACTTTGTTAGAGAGACAATTTTTTTGATTGAGACCCAATTTGTTTAAAAGTTTAAAATATGCGAGTGAATAATTTTTAAGCCATTTTTCTTTTTTAAACGAAATATTAGACGGCAATTAATTATTCAAAGCTAAAAATGACATTTTGAATGATTAATATAATTAATGACCTTCGTTTTATGGCTGGGTTGAAACAAAAGCGGTTGCGCAACGTCTGTAAACGGGGGTTTCTAAAGTGAAACGGACAAATTAAAAATAGTTTGGGGGCTTAATGCACCATGAATCTGCTATGGCAGCATATAGACAAACTGTTTTATCAAACACAAATGTTGTTTTGGCTTAAAATACAGCAGTTTCTTGTAAAGAGGAGTGCTAGAGCAGAAACTGGTTTTTCAGTCTTGTTTGTGTTTTCCGCCATACATTTTTAATTTATAATAATAATTATTAATCATTATACTATACATTTTTATGTTCTACAATGTTAATGAGTTAATCTGTTAATGAATGGTTATTGCCACAAGTAACACGCTAAAGTAAATTTTTATTTAATTGTTTTTCATAGTAATTAACTCATTGCATTGATGGCGATAGACGTTTGATCTAAACTGGAAATACTGCTTGAGAATGCTCATCTTTCAGTGTCAGTGGGCACTCACACCATATGGTGCAAGTGTGCTTAATGTTGTGGAAAAGAAAGTTAATACAATTTAGGCGTTGCATGTACTGTAAGTTATATGTTGTGGGTGTAATTAAAAGTTTTTTTTCTTTCATGCCAACTCCTAGATTTTGAGATGAAAAAGGACAAGTGAGACTCTGTTTATCAGTGCATTCCTAGTCAACATTTCAGGGAACACTTTCACAAACCACTGGTAAAAATGTTGGTCTCCAGTTAATGGTCCTCTGTTCACACATGAGACCAAACACAACAAACAAAAGCACTTATGTTGAACACATAGGAAAGAGAATATTTTATTAATCCTAAACAAGCCCCATATCTATCGTAAAGACCTATATTACTGTAAGCTGTCATTAATATGAGCAAGAGGAAGACATTCAGTCTGATAAACAGCAAACAGCTTTCCATTTCCCTCCAACTAAAATCATTTAATGGCCAGATTGAATTAGCGAAATTAAATTGTTGTATCAGCCCTTATCTATAAGCAGCTCAGCCGCCTGTGGTGTGAAGTCAGGGCCTGAAAAGCAGTCGCTGCCAAAACTGACCTTCATTTACAGCTAAAATGAAATTGTACCTTATTAAATATTTCCAGAAGTTTATCATTTATATTTAATTTTGTGTGTATGTTTCCTGGCAGCCGAGCCTCGAGTTTATAAGGACAGAATTTTTTATTGTTGTTGTTTTTGTTTAATCAGCTTTCAGATTCAATGAGTTGTCATTTTCAGAACCGTTACATTCACCTCTCAAGCCTTTATTCAAACCACAGAATGAACAATACCGTGATAATATAGCAGACGACACTGTTGCCGACTGGCTTGTTTCAAAATCAAATTAGTGATGCACGATAATGTATTTTTCAGTCGATACCAATAACCAATAATTTCCTCTTCCTTCCAGCCGATAACTGATGATGTCAAGCCGATAATTCTATTTAAAGGTACAGTAGGGCAAATAAGTATTTAGTCAACCACTAATTGTGCAAGTTCTCAAACTTAAAAATATTAGAGAGGCCTGTAATTGTCAACATAAACCTCAACCATGAGAGACAGAATGTGGGAAAAAACCCAGTTGGGCAAAACGACTTTCAATCCCTCCACAGATTTTCTATGGGGTTGAGATCTGGAGACTGGATAGGCCACTCCAGGACCTTGAAATGCTTCTAACGAAGCCACTCCTTTGTTGCCCTGGCTGTGTGTTTGGGATCATTGTCATGCTGAAAGACCCAGCCACGTCTCATCTTCAATGCCTTTGCTGATGGAAGGAGTTTTTCACTCAAAAGCTCTCGATACATGGCCCCATTCATTCTTTCCTTTACACAGATCAGTCATCCTGGTCCCTTTGCAGAAAAACAGCCCCAAAGCATGATGTTTCCACCCCCAGTGGGTATGGTGTTCTTCGGATGCAATTCAGTATTCTTTCTCCTCCAAACACGAGAACCTGTGTTTCTACCAAAAAGTTCTATTTTGGTTTCATCTGACCATAACACATTCTCCCAGTCCTCTTCTGGATCATCCAAATGCTCTCTAGCGAACCGCAGATGGGCCTGGACATGTACTGGCTTCAGCAGGGGGACACGTCTGGCAGTGCAGGATTTGAGTCCCTGGCGGCGCATTGTGTTACTGATAGTAGCCTTTGTTACTGTGGTCCCAGCTTTCTGTAGGTCATTCACTAGGTCCCCCGTGTGGTTCTGGGATTTTTGCTCACCGTTCTTGTTATCATTTGAAGCCACGGGGTGAGATTTGCATGGGGCCCCAGATCGAGGGAGATTATCAGTGGTCTTGTATGTCTTCCATTTTCTAATAATTGCTCCCACAGTTGATTTCTTTACATCAAGCGTTTCACCTATTGCAGATTCAGTCTTCCCAGCCTGGTGCAGGTCTATAATTTTGTCTCTGGTGTCCTTCGACTGGTCTTGGCCATAGTGGAGTTTGGAGTGTGACTGACTGAGTTTGTGGACAGGCGTCTTTTAAACCGATAATGAGTTAAAAGAGGTGCCATTAATACAGGTAACGAGTGCAGCCTCGTTTGACCCCGTTAGAGGTTAGACCTCTTTGACAGCCAGAAATCTTGCTTGTTTGTGTTAGGGGTGCGTGAGCAGGAGGGGATCCCAGTGCAGACAAACTGGTTGTGGCGAGTAATATTTTATTTGCGAGCACCAGAAAGAGCGTGACGGGTAGAAGTTGCTTTGCTTGGGGTAGCTGAGCCGGCGTGAGACGTGGAAGCTCGGGAGGAGGCAGGCGTAGAGTCCGACAGGGAGCGCGCAAAAGACAGGACCTGGGGCAAGAGCAAAACAGTCGTGAGCCGGGAATCAGGGAAATCATATAAGAATGCGAGAAGCAACTGACGGCGAAACCAGACGAGTTGATCGGGCGACGAGGTGGCGGCGTCCACTGGCTTTTATGGATGGTTGATTGGCATTGCCAGCACCTGTGGCCGCTCCACCTGTCTGTCGTCCAACCTGCAATCAATAAAAACATGCACACCTGCCGGAGGTGGGCCGGTCTCAGAAGGAAGGGGAAGAGGACCTAACATGTTTGTAGGTGACCAAATACTTATTTTCCACTCTAATTTGGAAATAAATTCTTTAAAAATCAAACGATGTGATTTTCAGTTTTTTTTTCCCACATTCTGTCTCTCATGGTTGAGGTTTACCCATGTTGACAATTGCAGGCCTCTCTAATCTTTTCAAGTAGGAGAACTTGCACAATTGGTGGTTGACTAAATACTTATTTGCCCCACTATATATATAAAGATTTAAATTATACACAAGAGCAAATGTTACACTAGAATTTATAGCTACTTTTTCCCACATCGAATGTGAATAAGTAAGAAATTCCCACATTTAAACAATGACAGATTATCTGACAATGTGTAATGGTAAGCTTTGGCAACAATTATTTGCAGAGTAAATACTTAAATGCACAAAAATGACTTTAAAATTAAGCCATTCCTAACAAAGAATAACTGCATACAGTGATGGGAGTAACAACCTGTGATGTTAATCTAACTTTTAAAAAGTAATTAATTACAGTTACAAATGACTTCTCTCAAAATGTAATTGACTTAGTAACTCAGTTATCTGAATGTAAGACTAATTATTTACTTAGCAAAGTAACTGTGTTACCTTAAATGCCCCCCCCCCAAAAAAAAAAAACATGGTAACCTTTGCTATGTTTGGAAGTCATTTAATGTTGAGAATCAATCGTTAAATTTGTTAAAATTGCTCCCGTTATTGCATTAGTTCCCTTCCGTCTACTTTCGACATGTAAAACTGTTTCATCATTTAAAGATAGATTCAACCCAAGATTTTGCCGATCTAGGAGTATTTTAGATAAAAGGTTACTTAGGTTCGCTAGGAAGGTTCTCTACAACAGAGCCTTCCTGAGAAGTCTACTGCTTTAAGATGGCGGCTGTTTACTAACAATCATTTCGAATCTAGTTCTTTTTACATGTGCTAATGGCACCGTGTCTGTCATTACACATCTAGTTATATACTGTATACATATGATATCTACTTTAGCATCATTTGGGTGTAGTTTGTAGGCTACTGGCTACAGTCAGGTATTATTGGAGCCACCTAGCATCGCGTTTGCGACAGTCACAACTCCCTTCCCTCCTCCCCACTCCTGTTCTGCTCTCTCGTCTCCGTGGGTCCGTGTCTCCCACAGACTTTTCTCGCGTCATTCAACCAACGTAGTAACGCATAGTAACGCACGCTTTACATCCTCAGTAACGGTAACGGCATTGCCAAGATGAGAGAAGTAATTAATTAGATTACTCACAACTGAAAAAAAATAACGCCGTTAGTAACGCTGTTATACTCTAACGCCGTTATTAGAAACACTGGTAACAACATAACTTATTAGCATCCGAAAAGTGGCTGCGGCTTGGTATCGGGTAAGAGGGCTCCAGATGCTGTAAAAGCAGCCGAAAACCCATGTCCTCCACAACGGTAAACGGCTGGTCACAGAGGCCATACACTGCATTATTTTTTCATCCAGGGCTTTAGCTCTAAACATCTTTAACCCTTCATCTTCGGTCAAAACGTCTCTGCTTGTCAAAAGTAACTCTGATAGTCAAACCCCCGTAGCTTTCCATTAGTTTATGGCACCACTATTAGTTTTAGCCTTCGCGCTCGCAGCAGCATCGTATATTTTTTCCATTAATGTTTTGTGATGCAGCTTTAAGTGGCTGATCAGGTTAGAGGTGTTGAATGAGGACGCATTCTTTCCGCTACGTGGAAGGTTTGCATTGCATGTTTTGCAAATGGCGATAGAGTTATTTGTTTCACACACGAATAGGTAAATCCACATTGGTGACGGAACAGGCATGTTATCCTACAGCTTCAAACATGGATATTCCCATGTCATACATTAAAACTGTACAGTCCACAATGAATCTCATGACAGATATATGAAAGAAAAAAAAAATTGCGCACATTTGGTTGCTAAATCAAGTACAGTGGTACCTCTACTTACGAACATCTCTACATACAGAATGTTCAGGGTAAGACATGCCTCAACAGGGAAAATATTGCCTCTTGTTACGTAGGAAATTTCAGGATATGAAAGTATGGGTAGTACTCGCAGCTCCCAGTGCTCTGCTATTGGCTATTGCCTAGATTTCCTGGCATTCAACTGGCTAAAAGGGGCCTCTACTGTATTTGTATGTGTACCCAGCGTCGTCTTCATTTGTGTTCCAACAGCTTTACATGAGTGTATTGACTTTTATTCTTAACTCTCTTCTTGGTTTTTTACTTTATGCACAAGTCTGATTTTATGTTTATTGTGCAATAATCTAATTGTAACATGTATTTGTTACATGTTTTGATATATAAATGCATTATAAAAGATTTATGTCTGAATAAAGGGGGGCTTGGAATGGATTAAGGCATTTACATGGAAAACGTTTCTTGACCTACAGAATTTTCAAGTTACGAAACTTCTTCCAGAACCAATTAATTATGTAAGTAGAGGTACCACTGTATATAATTATCAGATTGCATTATCGGTTGAATTCATTTTTTAGATCTGGATTATCCGTTGAATGTCATAATTTCCATTATCAGCCACTAATTATCAGTAACCAAAATTATCATGCATCTTTAGTAATCATGGTATTCATTCTCAGTTATGATATTTAAAATTTCTTTTTAGTTGTCATTCTGGAGTGTCACGCATAGCTATATTACCTTTTAATAAATTATTTTACATGATGGAGGTTTTAAGTGGCGGATACTTCACTGAAAGTCTAAGTATCATATAAATTGTCAACCTCTGTCAGGGTGCAAGATATATAACATGCCTGTCACGCCAGACTCCCAGCCTGCCTGAACTCATAGTCTTGGTAAACCATTATCGTTTTTAGACTGCATCTAAAACATGCGGCTGACACGAGGTGCGAGTGAGCCATGTGGAGAGCAACATTTGTTTCAACAGTGCTGCATATGGCCAGCATGGAGTATTTTTAACTGTAGGCACTAAATGCCTCATTCAGCCTCTGCATATCAACCCCTCCACCACCCGCATCATAACCTCAACCAGAATATCTTCATCTGTGTGTACAGCACCACAGGAAGGTTTGCCATCTGTTTACACGGAAACACACAGTGATACATATTTGCATATATATACATATATATATACACACATATATACTGTATATATATATTTATGGCGGAATACACAGACAAGACTGAAAAAGCAGTTTCTGCTCTTGCACTCCTCTTTAAAAGAAACTGCTGTATTTGAAGCCAAAAGAATTGTTGTGCTTGATGGAACAATACAGGACTGTCTCAAAAAATTAGAATATTGTGTATTCTAATTTTCTGAGACAGTCCAGTATATATATATATATGTATATATATTTGTATTTGTATATGGCGGAAAACACTCAGGTGACTTGAAGTTCCGCTCTGAGACCCCCAATTTGGCCAAATTTCAAAATTGTCCGATATGCACGTGTGATACATCATTGGAAAGCTTAAAATCAAAATTTTGGGGGGGAAGAAAAATTTTAAACAGGAGGGCATTTAAAAAAAAAAAAAAAAGTTAACAGCAAAACCCTCACTGGAGGCGAGAGCACGCGAGAGCAGAATTAAAGACACCACGATTTTAACAAGATATTATCGCGTACATACCATATTTCGATCCAAAAACTCCATGTAAATCATGTATCACCGAGTGTCAAGACACAGCTGTGAATGGCCACAGCCGGATTTTTTATTTTATTTTATGGGTGAAACATGGTGATATAACAAGGGTCGCGATACAAAAATCGCAGACAACAAGGAGTGGTTGAGATTTTCTTTTTCATATAGTTACCCTTTTATACGTTATTTTACATTTTTTGTTTGGATCGATTATTTATCATCTAACATATCAGGGAAAATGCAACAGTAAAAAAAAAAAAAAATACAGTTAAGAGATAGTTATGAGGTAGATATCAGTGACTTTTTTACAGACCCCAAATTTTTCATTGTGACGTAATTTGTTTAAAAGTTTAAAATATACGAGTGAATAATTTTTAAAAGTAATTTTTTTTAAATTAAATCTTAGACATCAATTAATGATTCTAAGCTAAAAATGACAGACATTTTGAATAATGAATATAATTACTTCTTATTATGGCTAGGTTGAAAGAAAAGTGGTTGCACAACGTCTGTAAACGGGGGTTTTCAGGGTAAAAAAGACAAATTAAAAATAGTTTGGAGGCTTAGTGCGGCATGAATCTGCTATGGCAGCATATAGACATACAGGACTGTCTCAAAAAATTAGAATATTGTGTATTCTAATTTTCTGAGACAGTCCAGTATATATATATACAGTGCTGGCCAAAAATATTGGCAATTGGCACTTTGGTAGTAATATCTTCATTTATTTTGCTTGCAATGAAAAAACACAAAAGAGTATGAGGGGGAAAAAATTAAATCATTATCATTTCACACAAAACTCAAAAAATGGGCCTGACAGAAGTATTTGCACCCTTTAAAAGATCATGCGATGCTTCTCTAATTTGTGTAATTAACAGCAACTGTTACTTACCTGTGACACAGGTGGCAATAACTAAATCACACTTGCAGCCAGTTCAAATGGATTAAAGTCGACTCAACCTCTGTCCTGTGTCCTTGTGTGTACAACATTGAGCATGGAGAAAAGAAAGAAGACCAAAGAACTGTCTGAGGACATGAGAAGCAAAATTGTGAGGAAGCATGGGCAATCTCAAGGCTACAGGTCCAGCTCCAAAAACCTGAATGTTCCTGTGTCTACAGTGCGCAGTGTCATCAATAAGTGCAAAGCCAATGGCACCGTGGCTAGCCTCCCTAGATGTGGACGGAAAGGAAAATTCACGAGAGATTTCAACGAAAAATTGGTGGATAAAGAACCTCGACTAACATCCAAACAAGTTCAACCTGTCCTGCAGTCCGAGGGTGCAACAGTGTCAATCTGTACCATCCGTCGACATCTGAATGAAAAGGGACTCTATGGTAGGATAGCAGGGAAGACCCAACTTCTGACCCAGAGACATAAAAAAGCCAGGCTGGAGTTTGCCAAAACTTACCTGGGAAAGCCCAAAACGTTTTGGAAGAATGTTCTATGGTCAGATGAGAAGAAAGTAGAGCTTTTTTGGAAAAAGGCATCAACATAGAGTTTACAGGGGAAAAAATGAGGCCTTCTGACACGACTCAGAGAACAAACGGACCCAATAATGCAGTGCTCAGAGCAGATTTATTAACAATGGTTCTGAGAGGAAGTCTTGGCCCTTGGAGAAGCACGGAAGGCTGTTCGAGCAGGGGGGGACGAGCAAGGCGAAGGCCCAGGCAGGATGCGTCTAGATCCGGTCCTGTAGCAGGGTTCAGGTCACAGAGAAAAGGCAGAGGCACAGACGAGGAGCCGGCTAGAGGCAAAAATCCACAAGGTCAAAAAGGTGTATCAAAGGCAGAGGCACAGACGAGGAGCAGGCTAGAGGCAAAAATCCACAAGGTCAAAAAGTGTATCAAAAATCCGGCAAGACAAGGTAACTAGAAACGCTCGTAAGTTGCAGTGAAGGCTAACAAACTCGCAATGGAGCAGAGGGCTGTGTGTGCTCATGTAGGGAGGCTGTGGTAATGACCAGGTGTGCAGGACAGGTGTGTGGAATGAGTGCTGATGACTGGGAGAGGGGGAAAAAAAAAAGGAAAAGGCATACAGGCCTGCTGTGGGGCTTTAACACCTTCAAAGAAAAGAACACTGTCCCCACAGTCAAACATGGCAGAGATTCCCTGATGTTTTGGTGTTGCTTTGCTGCCTCTGTCACTGGACTGACGACTGACGACTGACGACTAACACCAAATTTTGCATAATAATGTAGGGCTCAGTGTGAGAAATCTGGGTCTCCTTCAGAAGCCATGGGTCTTCCAGCAGGACAATGACCCAAAACACACTTCAAAAAGCACTAGAAAATGGTTTGAGAGAAAGCACTGGAGTCTTCTAAAGTGGCCAGCAATGAGTCCAGACCTGAATCCCATAGAACGCCCGTGGAGGGATCTGAAAATGGCAGTTTGGCGAAGGTACCCTTCAAATCTCAGAGACGCTGGAGCAGGTGGCCAAAGAAAAATGGTCTAAAATCCCAGCTGAGCGTTGTAAGAAACTCATTGATGGATACCGGAAGCGGTTGTTTGCAGTTATTTTTTCTAAAAGTTGTGCTACCAAGAATTGCGCTGAGGGTGCCATTGCTCGTATTTTTTTAACATGAAAGCAGTACAACCGAATTCCATAAAAAACATACTTTCCTTGGAGATGCAGCTGTAACGTGATAAAAGGACACTATAAATGGGTTAGAATGTGCAATCGCTTTTCCATTACTGTGTACAGTATGAATATCCAGCCGAAATGAATCCCTTAGTAATATTCCGGAAAATTCTAAATATATATATTTTTTTTAATCCAGCCACAACATATCATCACAGCACATTTAAATTTGTACATGAAACTGTAAAGTTTGAAAACCAACTGCGACATTGCAATTGCAAGAAATGCATCTTTTGCCCAGAAGACAGTGCTGTCGCCTGCACAATCAGGGCTTTTCTTTGCTAATTTTTGGAGTTTCAACTTAATTGTCCGCAATAAATGGAGGCCAAAAGAGATCAAATACTACCAGACACATAAGGTGCAACTGTGTAAAATTTCGGCGAAATCCACCGAGCCGTTTCTGTGTCAATAAAACATGGACACATAGACAGCCACACAGACAAACTCACCTGTATAGAGATTAAGATATATATATTAGGGCTGTCAAAATTATCGCGTTAACAGGCGGTAATGAATTTTTTTTAATTAATCACGTTAAAATATTTGACGCAATTAACGCACATGCTCCGCTCAAACAGATTAAAATGACAGCACAGTGTCATGTCAACTTGTTACTTGTGTTTCTGGGTGTTTTGTCGCCCTCTGCTTGCGCTTGGGTGCGACTGATTTTATGGGTTTCAGCACAATGAGCATTGTGTAATTATTAACATCAACAATGGCGAGCTACTAGTTTATTTTTTGATTGAAAATTTTACAAATTTTATTGAAACGAAAAGATTAAGAGGGGTTTTAATATAAAATTTCTATAACTTGTACTAACATTTATCTTTTAAGAACTACAAGTCTTTCTATCCATGGATCGCTTTAACAGAATGTTAATGTTAATGCCATCTTGTTGATTTATTGTTATAATAAACAAATACAGTAATTATGTACAGTATGTTGAATGTATATATCCGCCTTGTGTCTTATTTTTCCATTCCAACAGTAATTTACAGAAAAATATGGCATATTTTATAGATGGTTTGAATTGAAAATTAATTCATTTTTAAGCTGTGATTAACTCGATTAAAAATTTTAATCGTTTGACAGCCCTAACATATATATATATACTGTATGTGTGAGGGGGTGTGCATGTCTGTGTGTGTGTTATGCAATATTCTATATTGCATTTTATATTGAGTTTCAATGTGATCTTTTCAATTTGAGCTCTTTCACTTGTTCCTGCATGAATTCCACGGTCCTTGATCTCAAGATGCATGAAATCCATGGTTTGCATTTGTAGTTATTGAATGCTGTAAAAAAATAAATACATAAATAAATAAATAAATATAAACAAAAACACTTAGGCATCGTCATTCAAAAGGTTTTCACGTCTGAACGTAGCTAGGCTCTGCCGATGTTTTCCGTCACGAGAGTCTTGAGAATTTCACTGTCTCACGCGTAGGGGTGAAAGTGGCTAGAATTTCTTGCCGGAACTCCCCGACGCGAAGGTTGCCACGGAGCCAGAAATTTTATTTATACATATTTTTTCTTTCGTTTTTTGGGGGGGCGGGGAATAAAACCTCTTACACTACTGAAATGCAAAGAAAACTGTTTTAGCACAGTTATTTCTATAACACATACAAAAACTGATTTTCATTCAAAATTGTATTTTTTTTTTTTCAACAAAAACAGCAATACCCCAACCTCCAGCTCCTAATTTTCATTTTCCCTCATTTCCTCACATACTAAATGCCAAATCTAAATTTTAACTACTAAAGAACATAGGATGTATATTAAAGTTGAAGTAAATGTAAACATTTACTTTTTTCTTTTTTTTTCTTTTTTTTTAACAGAGATATGAGCAACATACATTCAGAAAAGTAAGTACAAATGACTTATTATGCAGAGTGAAATGGAATATATTTTGAAGATCGCGCAAACATTGACTTTTTCAAATCATAAGGAAATGAATAAATAGCCTAACATAAATGAACAAATTTAAGTCCAAAGTGCACATTGACAGCTCAGATGTTCTGAACCTCCCCATCAGAGCAAATATAACTAAATATGATAAGTAAGCCTCCTCATGTCTTTCGTTGCTCTTAAAGATTTGATCCATTTTATGTTGCATTGCCCTTTTTTGTCGCATCAATTCAACCATTTTTTTTTATGCTGCTCCAGAAAACCCGGCACATTTGAACCAATCAGACCTAACTATCTGTGGTGACCACATGTCAGTATGTCAGCCAATTGAACGGATAAATGAGTCCAGGCGTTTCTTTTTGCTGCGTGCATTCGCTTATTAACGTGACTCGTCATCATCAAACTCAGATAACTGCAGCAGCTGGGGAAACCTCCATGCCGTCCGTGGAATAAAATAAATAATAAATATCGGTGGAAACGGATTACGCTACACAAGCAATTTATTATGCTTGTTGTTAACACTTGTGTATGTAAATCTGATTGTTGTAGATTGTTTTCTTCTTGGAGATGAAATGCATGTGTGAAATGCAGCTTAGCATTTTTTAATCTATTTTTTTTACATAGCGTCTTGACAGTTGCCGTCATATTTTCGGAATCAAAGCACCATGTACCGGTACAGCATTCTGGCCTTGAATCTTATACCAGAACTGCGTTCTGGCCCTGAATCTTATACCGGAACTGCGTTCCTGACCGTTCCCGCCCACTTTCACCCCTGCTCATGCGGCTAGCGACTAGCTTAGCCCAACTCAACTCAATTGATATTATTGTTTAGTCCCCAGGTAGGTATGTCCCCCACCCCCCCAAAAAAATTATATAAAAATATATATTGTTGAAAATACTCTGAAAGATTACATGCAAAATGCAAAACATGCCATTTTGGGGGTTTCCTGAAAAGTGAAGAATATGTTTATACTTTATATACAAGAGTATTCATCATTTATTATTAGAAAAATAAAATAGAAAGCGGTCAACTAATGGGTTCTCAATAACTAATTTACTGTAGTAGTACTATTACTAACATTATTATCAATGCTTATAACTGACTTATTTGTTACTGTTGTTAAGTCAAAGTGACTGTGGTGCAAAGTTTATTTTAAACAATAAAGCCAGTGCTGCCCGAAGAACGGCGCTGTATATCACTCTTGATGAAAGTGGAGTATTTGAAAATACACACTTCTCCTTGCACACACATACAAACATGGTGTGATTTGGTCCAGGCCTGCTCTGCCTGTTGACGAGTTGGAGGAATGGAATGTCTAAGAAACTTTACCACACATCAAGCAACCGCCCAATTGCTTAGGTTGGCCTCACACTCCTGCAGGAGGTGCAACGAGGAAACAGCAGGAGAGGAATGCAGACAAATAACTTGTCTTGATTGAACAATGCAGCTGCAATTAAACACACATTCTCACTCACTTTATGCCTCATGCTCAATCTTCATAAGCATTTGGAGAGGATGGGTGGTAAAATTTGACAAGATAATGATTATCACTGCAATGCAGCTGCAGGCCAATCGTTCATATTGATGAGCCAGTTTTATTTATGACTTTATGAATTACTCTCTCACAACCACCCACCACGCACAATCTTGAACCTGGACCAGAGGTTTTTGTCTCCAGGCAGTCTTTAATTGGCACTAACTTGAAGGTTTTTTTTATTCTCAGCTGCTTCAGCTTTTCCACAGGCTCTGATAAAATCTGAGGTTGCCTCGAGGAGCCGGCAATTTTATACCGCACCTACTGTTTTGAGAAATTTCAGTGTTGCATCACAGTAGTATGGCAGGGCCCACATGTTCTTTTGGCTTTTTAGAACTAATGAATGAATAAGGGGAGCTTCAGTGGGACTGTGCTGTAGTTTTAGGGCTGTGCATCTGTGGTTTAACAGGCCCAGCCCATTCAGAGGAACTATCGGAGAATGAGTTTGAAGCCAGACTGAATTCAGTCGGTCCTAACCCACACAGAATTGCTGACAGACACAATCAAGATAGGGGGGAAGGATGCTTTCATTTTAGGAAGAAACCAAATTATATGAAGAGACAAGTTCAAAATGAACTACGACTGCCCAGCTCCCTCTATTGGATAGAACTTGAGACCTTCCTCAAGGCAGTCAAACAATTATGTCAAAGTGAAAAATCAAACTAATTTGCATATAAGATGTTTGAATGTATGAAAATGTAGGTGCAGGGGCGAGAACAGCTATTGTAATATATCAACAAATATACAGTAGTGTGCAAATTCTTGTGCCATCCCTGCTTTCATTTTAGAAAAAAAACTTTTCTCACAGCATAATTTGGACCAAAATAGCAGGACAGGCACAAATCAGGATTAAGCCTAAGGAAGAATTCACCTAATATTTCAGGAGAAATGAATGGTTTTTATATAGGATTATATTGTACAAGTTGAGTCACATGATAAATTTCCCATCTTTGTGTTTTCCTCTTTGAACCAAGAAGTACATTGCTAACAAATATAAGGACAAAAGAATATATTTTTTTCCAACTTTTAACAGTTCTTTTTTTTTTTCACTTTAACTTCATTTTTTACTTTTAACAGAGATCTGCGCTTTTCAAAATTTTTGTTTTAACTTGTCATTATATCACTGCTAAGCCATCTTACAGTTTTAAAAATGTGCCTTAGCAAAACAATGCAAAAATATCTAAACTTGCTCCTTAACCAAAATAAACATAAAAATAAAAATGCCTTTTGTCTATAATTTGTTGCTGGTGTATTTGGTCTTTATTAATGGTGTTGAAGATAACGGTTGTCTTATTTATACACCTGAGCTGATTCTGTTTCACTTGGCTCACAGATTGAGGCAATTTGCATGCCCCATGTAATGTGGATACAGCTCTCCGGCTATGATTCCCCACATTAATATTTAATTGCCATCAAAGTGTGTTTTCAAAGTATAGGGTGACACTGCGATTTCTCACTCCAGTCACAATAGAGCTGATTCCGAAGCGGGTGAGGAGTGTAGTGCGGTTCCAAAGAGACGACTTCTCGGTCATCTTATCCCTCCCTCCTCCACCGATGACACCTGTAGCGCCTCTTCACAAACAGTAAATCACGTGACCATTTCCTCACAAAGAAATCCTAATCCGTGAGACTAAGAAGTCTCCTCGGCTCAAGACAGATTGAAACCCGAGGCAACGGCATTAAGAATTAAAAATGCGAGAAAGTGGTCCCCATGCTCACCTTGTTTTGTCATCACTATTCCATTAGTGTCATTTTATTCCGCACCTCCTCTCCTCCGCCCCTCACCATGGTTGAGTCAATATCGGGAACACCGGACAGTTTCTGCATAAATGGTTACAATATACCTTCTTCACGCCTGAAGAGTTGACAAAGGTCATTAGACTGACGGCATGTCTGAGCATCAGACTGGGCCACTCAGTTAAAGTGGACAAAAAAATATAGGAACATATGGCAATAAAGATAGAAACTAAAAGTGTAAGAATACAGCCTCTGTCTCAAATAGTTTACCTGTGTCACCGGGGAGTTTAAATAATTCACTTCATGTTTTTTTTTTTTTTAATTTAGTAGTGTTTATTCAAAAATGCGGGGTTTTAAGCAACACCAGGCAACTTTTAATTTTTTGTCGATTTTAACAACGCCGGTGGATGAAAGCGGTAGTGTACCTTATTAGTACCCTAATAAGGTAATGAATCCAGTTGTGGCTAAACAATAGCATATGACAGCATCCGTGTGGCTTAGCGTTTTTAACCCCACCACCCCACCCCGAGTTCGCTTGGAGGGGGGCAGCGATTGAAAGGCCAATGTTTATTCTTGAGTATCTTTCTATCCTGGTAGCCTCTGATTTTTTTTCCTCCTCAGACAAATTTTTTTGTCTCTTTTGTTAGTCTGCCATCTTTGCAGAATTTGCACAAAAGCATTTGCGTTGACTTCCGTCTTTATAATGAATAGGGAAAAGGAGAAGTGGTGTATGCCTTAAAGCAGTCAGCACATTCGTAGTTTTTTTTTTTTGTGTGTGGCATTGTCCCTGCCACTAGTGACGGGATCTGTCGAATCCATTCCGGTTCGTTCAGTAAAAAGATTCGTTCAAACAAATCGTTCAACGAATCGTTCGCCCCCCTCATCTCCCTCCCCACCCAAACGAATCGTTCGGTTACTGAACGGGAAGTGACGTTGCCGAACGAATCACCAAAGACCGCTTCGCAGTATAACTGAACGGGAAGTGACATTGCTTGGTCCCTCCCTCTCTTGCACACAGGCTCATCATTGACCGCTCGTCGTAGTTTCAGAAATGATTGACAGGCGATATTATTCAGCTTTCACAGACAGCCTCGTCTCCCTCCCGCTGCTGCAAAAGCGAGGGAGAACTTCCGCGTCGTCTGTCCTAGTTCTATGGGCTCAAAGTCATGGCTCGTGCTTGCATTTCGATTTAGGACACGGTTAAACATTTTCCTTTTGTGGGGGGAGTGGGGGTTTGGGGTCGGGGGCGCACGGACTTTCTTTAGCATGTTCTTGATCACATATACAATGCTGCTGCTACCAGCCAAAGCAGCATGCTTGCTGTCACGAAAATAAAAATAAATCGAAAGTTTAATTTCTAAATATGGAACGACCAACACATCATATTTACCTCTCGCTCTGTTGTATTTTTGTTTTTATGCTCATCACTATTATTTTTGGTCACTATTGTTAAAACTGAAGTGTAAATAGCTAGTTGTCAAATGTGCTGCTCTGAAATAAAAACAATACTACATTTTGATATTCGACAGTTTCATTGCAAATCAGTATTAAGATGATCGTATTGAATTTTTGCACTGGTATTAACAAATAAAATAATCCGGTCAGCTCCCCTGTCGCCCCCTCATCTCAGATCGTCAAATGCTGACGAGAAATAATGGTTTGCTCTTTACGATGTTGCCTTTCTACTCTCATTAGGCTGTTAAGAAAAATGTAGACATATTGCGACATCTCCCGTGTCCGCATGCGTTGTTTTTGAGTAGCACATGATGGACGGATGGACATAATTTGTCAAATCAACCAACACCCGACACGCTCTGACACGAAAAAATAAAAATAAAACAGTCGGAAAAAATTGACATGTATATACAGTTTCATTGCAAATCAGTATTATGGTGATAATACTAAATATTTTTTCTGTGCGCATATGAGGTAAATATCGCTGCCATGAAGCCTCCATACAGTGACAGTTCTCTGCCCCCTTCACTACCGTGAGTGCCGTCACGCGACCGCAGCTTACTTTTGCTTGCCTCGTAGCTACCCGTGTTTTTTTTAAATTTATTTTTAGCTACCCGTGTTTTAACTACTGTAAATTTGATAGGATGTTGTCAGTCATAGGTAGTCCCGAGTCTGTTGAGAAAAGTAGTACACTAAACCATGCTCGCTAGATTTGTGTCGTGTTTTGTCTGTTTGAGCAGCATTTGATAGGCTCCACATTAACAAATATGTGACAAAGTCATTTCCTTCCATTTTCTGACTCGTTCACCGCATTACTGGAAAGTCAAGTTAGCAGCAAGCTAGGTCAGGAACCGGAGGACCGAGTCACTGAACGGGAAGTGACATAACTCAGTCTTGCCCCCTTGCGTGCACGCTGGCTGCTTAATGGCTACACGTGGAAGTGAATGACAGACGCCCTGATTCTGTTTCCGCTCCCTCCCCTGCCCGCGATGAGGCTGACGTCTGATTGGTCGTGTGTGATGTCAGAAGACGCTGCCGCTTGCTCAACGCCCTCCCACGCAGCGAACAAGCCCTAATTTCATAGAACGAATCAGTGCAGATGGTGATTAGTTCGGTCTCGTTCACCCAAACAATTCGTTCAAAAAAACCGAATCGTTTGCGACCGATACAACACTACCTGCCACTCTCTTCAAAGTTAATTCAAGCCATTCAACTAGTTGTCAGTCGACATATCCTTATAAATGCTATGAAAATAATTTATAGAGGTTGAAAAGTTACCTAGTGTTGCTTTAAGGGGATCGACAGAAAGGATAAGTTTGGCGAATAGGGATGCAGAAATATTATTGAATAAACTGTACGTGATACCAGTTTTACAATGTGATTAGGCTGAAGACTGTCTTTCTAATTTGACAACCCTGACCAACACTATACGTTACAACACAGGAATATATCTTCCCAAATATTAAACATATTAGATTTTTCATTTTGGCATTGTTTGGCTTTGCTAATACCAAATTGTTGATCGTGGATGATACACAACACACTGCAAGAAGTTTTTTCCTTACAAACACGGTATTCACGGTACAAGAAATTCGTTTCCATGTCCATCGACTGGTAAGAAAAAGCTGTTTGTACGAGTGACGTGTGGGCGCTAAATAATAAAATAAATAAACAAATAAATAAAATAAACGCTCAATTAAGCGTTATAAATAAGTAGGGCTGTCAAAATTATCGCGTTAACGGGCGTTAATTAATTTTTTAAATTAATCACGTTCAAATATTTGACACATTTAACGTACATGCCCCACTCAAACAGATTAAAATGACAGCAAAGTGTCATTTCCACTTGTTACTTGTGTTTTTTGGTGTTTTGCCACCCTCTGCTGGCGCTTGGGTGCGACTGATTTTATGGGTTTCAGCACCATGAATATTATTGACATCAACAATGGCGAGCTACTAGTTCATTTTTTTAATTGAAAATTTTACAAACTTTATTAAAACAAAAACATTAAGAGGGGTTTTAATATAAAATTTCTATAACTTGTACAAACATTTAACTTTTAAGAACTACAAGTCTTTCTATCCATGGATCGCTTTAACAGAATGTTAATAATGTTAATGCCATCTTGTTGATTTATTGTTATAATAAACAAATACAGTACTTATGTACAGTATGTTGAATGTATATATCCGTCTTGTGTCTCATCTTTCCATTCCAACAATAATTTACAGAAAAATATGGCATATTTTATAGATGGTTTGAATTGCGATTAATTACGATTAATTAATTTTTAAGCTGTGATTAACTCGATTAAAATTTTTAATCGTTTGACAACCCTATAAATAAGCGTTCCCGTCAGGGGGGACATTTCACGCGGGGCGGCTATTTTTCGGCACAACACCAGGGCAAGTAGGACACTAGCTTGTGTCCCGTTGAGGCTGCATTAACTTTTTGGGGGTTTATTTGGTTTTTGTAGTGTTTTTTTTTTTCATTCATCTATCTACTTATTCTCGCAGTCGGCGTGATGTCACGAGGACGTCATCTCGCATAGCAACCTGACGCCATTTTGAGATGGGGGCACGCACAGGTAAACATCCGTAGACAAACGTTGTCTGAAATTCATATATTTCAGCTGTGTTTTGCGTCTTTTTTTTCATAAAAAACGTCTTAAACATGACTTAGTATTATTACGAGTCACTGCCGACAGACGCGAGGAGGCGATACAACTTAAAATGAGCGTGTTTTGGCCTGCAAATCTGCCCATACAAAGTCGCAGCTGATAGCTGGATAAATAAGCCAAAGGAATTGCCTGCAGTGGAGTTCGGAAACATCTAAAACTACCTCATAAAGTCACCCAGTAAGTTGGCCTTTATTAATTACGTGGAATATGTCCTGTGTGGAACTAAGAAAACTGGGAGTATAAACAGAGTAATTATTTCTGCCGTAACCGGTAATTCGCCTCCAAGTGTTATTTAGCAGTGAACACGTCACGGCAAAATAACCAATTCCCACCAGGCCAATAATATACCGATTGACCGATCAGAGCAGTTCACAGCAAAAGAAAAATAACGCTTTGTGAGTTACGGTAATAATAACCACTGCCTAGTCTATTGAATCCTAGCTGCTAATTGGGGGGGAAAAAAAAAAAAAAATCGATTAAAGTTTACTCACCAGTAATAAAATGTCGGCTGCAAACGTAAATGTGCCTGGATTTAGGTTCCCACTGGCGAGAATGGTCCACAGAACCGTCTTCTTTTACTGTTGCCCGATTGATTGCTTTCAGCCATTTGCTTGTCCTCTTCTTCTCACGAGGAATGAAGAACTTCAAATGCGGCTCTGAACTCTTGCTTGTGTTACAACCCGTAATACCGCAACTTTGAGTCATTCCGACGGAAAAAAAGACCGCAAATAAGACAAAAGTTTATCACAATGCACGACAGAGCAACTGCTTGTGACTCGTGTTTTGCCCCCATTTCAATATGGCGACGCTTTTCAGCGACTGCGAGAGAGGAAGCGCGTGGATAACAAACGAGGTTGGAAAAACAGATTGTTTTGGTGATTGCTTGTTCGGCGTGGTTGAGGCAAACAGTAACAGTTAATCCTGCAATAAAAAAGTAGGTAAGACCAACTCTCCGTGCGTTCTCTATATCCAGTGCGACGCTACATTAGATATTCACAACATTTTGATTGGGTGGGCACGACTCACGTCTGGGTGGGCCGTGCCCCCCAGCCTCCACCCATACATCCGGCACCTATGATCGAAATTCAACCAAAAACAGCTGTACCTTGACATACGATCGGTTCGACACGCGATATTTTCGACATCCGACGTAAAATTTGACCCGCCATTTGTTTCTAAAGCCGATGACATGCTCGAAATATGAGTTATTGCAGCGCCGCAGTTTCTGTGTTTTGCCGGAAGACGGACGCACAACGGATTTTCTTGTGATAGAAATCAACACTGGTTCCAAGAAGGTTAGTGCAGGTGGGGGAAAAAAATGAAAAGGTGACACTTACCATTGAAATGATGTTGGAAACGAAAGAAAAATATGAGCATTTGTGTGTGCATCCATGAACTGGCTTGACAATACGGCCGTATAATGTCGATCACGACGGTCCTCCTCCTACCTCCGTTCGCCAGTGTTTATAAGTTAAGGTGACAATTATTATAGTAGTAACATCGCCAAAGAAATTGCCAGCTTCGTCAGGTTTCTAATCATTTATTCCATCAACTTGTGCAACACAACACGCCTACTCTCCGTGTACTCTCTGTAATTTTTGGGGGGGTATGGCTTATTCAATAAAACAGGCATTTAAACTTAGATTAATATACTGACTCATCAGGTGTTGTTCTGACAAGGTAATGCGCCCATTTTTTAAATCATACAGTCCTTTCACTGAGTTAATCAGAGACAACATAATGTTTGTACTTTTCCAAGAAATGAGCCCAGGACATACAAGTAGATAAACACTTTAAATATCACAGATGCATAATGAAATGTGTGTATCATCAGGAAAATGGGATTATGCGTGTTTTACTCTGTGACAAATGAATTAATCCTTCAGTTTCCAGGTTACCTCACAGCTGAATGTCTGTTTATATATCAACAGTCATTCAAAAAGTTTCCTGGAAGTGACCATAATTACATGCTTTAATGAAAAGACATCAGGCTTTCCAGTTTATACGGGAGGTTAAAAATGTAGGTCTGTCTGTATTAAAGAGAGGTCGGAAAGGAAGGGTGGCTGGGTGGGAAGAACTATTTTTGCAGTGTTTTAAAGGTTTTCCAATAGGAGTGTAAATTGTTGTAAACCTCACTAATTCCCACACGATGAGAATAGGACAAAAAATTTTTTTTAATAGTTTCAATGGTTTGTTGTTCCATTTTTATTTTGTTAGCTGCATAAGAATTATTGCATTTTCTATACAAAAATCCAGAACCCCTCAATGCAATTTTCAACTAGAAGAATTGATCCAAATCAAGAAAGGCAGTGCTTCTTGAATCTTTGTTCGCATCAATAAATACAACAAAATACCATTAGCAATAAGTTCAACTATACGTTTGACCACGCTCTAATATGATAGAATTAGTATCTATGTTTTAAGGTTTGGCCATTTAGGTGAAATTCTAAGCCGGATAGGGAGTAATTTGGACACAGGGAAAATTGATTTTGACCATCAGCACTTTCTCATTTTCAAACAGCGCCTGCGGCTAAATGGGTTAGCCTGTTAAACACATTACACAGGTAGCTTCTCCTTTCCTCCCCAATGATTATGTGTCCACCTTGAGCAATTGATATTTCTTGCAAATAAGAAAATTATCATATTCCATGACTGGAAAGAGAAATTAGGGGTAGACTCAAGACTGAGTGAAACAGACCGAGGTATATTTTTCTTTATTCTTCATTTTTCCACAGGGTGGGGTGTACATATCAAATGTCCTGAGCTTTATGGAAATCGTGGTGCTGTCAAGCCTCATCAACAGAATTATACAATGGTCTATCAGTGTGACAGAAGGAAGACTTTAACTCTGCTAAGACACATGAGCAAGCTGTAATTTCAGAACCGAACCATGCATTGTTCTCATAAATCATATTGCTAACCTAAAGTCCTACTCTGAATTCATTCTTTTCTTTGCCTGGGTAATGTGTAAAGCATTTGATTAATTTTCCATTCACTTGATCTTTCATATCTTTGCAAGTAACAGTAATGATTGGTGGGCAGTAGCATACTGAGTCTGGAGCTTTAACCCTTTCACGGATGAATTATGTCTTCTTTTTTACCCTTGAAGGGCACTCATTTAACTCTTAGACTGCTTTTGACAGTGCAAGACGTCTAACCCATTTTAGGTGAATGAACATTTGCCCCTCCCAGTCAAAATGGATTGGATGTCTAACGCCATCAGTGGCACTGAAAGACGAGTGTTCATGGCCAGTTTTCCCAGTTTAAATGAATTGGACGTTATCCGTTGTCAGTGACATGCAGTAAGTGAAATACTATGGGGGAAAATAATCTATACTTTAAAATATTACTTGGGGCCGTAACCAGTGTATTTCTGTTTTAATTCATTTTTATTTTATTATTTTTAACATTGCTTTCATTTATAATATAAAAAGAATGGAAAGTAAGAAAATATTAACAATTTAAAAGGTATGTATACTGCCGGCCAAAACTATTAGCACCCCTGCAATTCTGTCTGATAATGCTCAATTTCTCCCAGAAAATGATTGCAATTACAAATACTTTGGTAGTAATATCTTCATTTATTTTATTTACAATGAAAAAACACAAAAGAGAATGGAAAACAATTTTAAATCATTAGCATTTTACACAAAACTCACAAAAAAAATGGGCCGGACAAAAGTATTGGCACCATTTGAAAAATCATGTGATGCTTCTCTAATTTGTGTAATTAACACCACCTGTTACTGACCTGTGACCAGTGTTGTTAATCTTACTGAAAAAAAGTAATTTATTATAGTTACAAATTACTTCTCCCAAAAAGTAATTGCGTTAGTAACTCAATTACCTGAATGTAAGAGTAATTAGTTACTTTGCAAAGTAATTGGTGATAATTACTTTTTTTTTTTCCTCAAAAAAAAAAAAAAAAAAAAAACATTGGCCACACTATGTGAAGTTTTTTGTGAAGGTTTTTGGTACAATTGGCCCGAGCCCAATTCTTTACCCTAATTTACCCTTTACCCTGAATCAACTGTTAAAAGTTGTTAAAATTGCTCCCATTATTGCATTAGTTCCCTTCTCTCTACTTTCGACATATGAAAGTTTTAAAAATGTTTCATCATTTAAAGATAGATTCAAGTCAAGATTTTGCCGATTTATAAGTATTTTAGATAAAAAGTTACTTAGGTTCGCTAAGAAGGTTCTCTGCAACAGAGCCGTCCTAAAAAGTCTACTGCTTTAAGATGGCGGCTGTCTACTAACGCATTTAGTGCCATGTCTGTCATTTTGCATCTAGTTATATCTATATACAGTACATGTGATATCTACCATGTCTACCATATCTACCATAACATGCGGGCGTAGTTTGTAGGCTATCGGCTACAACATGTATTATTGGAGCTACCTAGCATCGCGTTTGCTCCTCGTCACAATTTTCTTGCCTCCTCCCCACTCCTGCTCTGCTCTGTCGTCTCGGTGAGTCCGTCTCCCTCAGACTTTTCGACCAATATAGTAACGCATAGTAACGCATGCCTTTCAGTCCTCAGTAACGGTAACGGCGTTGCCAAGATGAGAAAAGTAATTAATTAGATTACCCACTACTGAAAAAAATAACGCCGTTAGTAACGCCGTTATATTGTAACGCCGTTATTAACAACACTGCCTGTGACACATAAAAGGTGGTGGCAATAACTAAATCACACTTGCAGCCAGTTCAAATGGATTAAAGTTGACTCAACCTCTGTCCTGTGTCCTTGTGTGTACAACATTGAGCATGGAGGAAAAAAAAGAAGACCAAAGAACTGTCTGAGGACTTGAGAAGCAAAATTGTGAGGAAGCATGGGCAATCTCAAGGCTATAGGTCCAGCTTCAAAGACCTGAATGTTCCTGTTTGTACCGTGCGCTGTGTCATCAATAAGTGTAAAGCCCATGGCACGGTGGCTAACCTCCCTAGATGTGGACAGAAAGGAAAAATTGACGAGAGATTTCAACGAAAGATTTGTGGATAAAGTACCTCGACTAACATCCAAACAAGTTTAAGCTGTCTTGCAGTCCGAGGGTACAACAGTGTCAACACGTACTATCCGTCAGCGTCGGAATGAAAAGGGACATGGTAGGATACCCAGGAAGACCCCACTTCTGACCCAGAGACATAAAAAAGCCAGGCTGGAGTTTGCCAAAACTAGACAAAAGTGAGCTTTTTGGGAAAAAGCATCAACATAAGAGTTTACAGGGAAAAAAACGAGGCCTTCAAAGAAAAGAACATGGTCCCCACAGTCAAACATGGCGGAGGTTCCCTGATGTTTTGGGGTTGCTTTGCTACCTCTGGCACTGGACTGCTTGACCGTGTGCATGGCATTATGAAGTCTGCAACAAATTTTGCAGCATAATGTAGGGCCCGGTGTGAGAAAGCTGGGTCTCCCTCAAAGGTCATGGGTCTTCCAGCAGGACAATGACCCAAAACACACTTCAAAAAGCACTAGAAAATGGTTTGAGAGAAAGCACTGGAGACTTCTAAAGTGGCCAGCAATGAGTCCAGACCTGAATCCCATAGAACGCCCGTGGAGAGATCTGAAAATGGCAGTTTGGCGAAGGCACCCTTCAAATCTCAGAGACCTGGAGCAGGTGGCCAAAGAAGAATGGTCTAAAATTCCAGCAGATGATTGTCAGAAACTCAATGATGGATAACAGAAGCGGTGGTGCTAAGTATAAGGCTGAGGGTGCCAATACTTTTTGTCCAACCCTTTTTTGGAGTTTTGTGTAAAATGGTAATGATTTAATTGTTTTTTTCATTCTCGTTTGTGTTCTTTCATTGCAAACAAAATAAATGAAGATATTACTACCAAAGCTCTTGTAATTGCAACCATTTCCTGGGAGAAATTGAGCATTATCTGACAGAATTGCAGGGGTGCCAATACTTTTGGCCAGCAGTGTATATTATAATCATTTGTAATAGCTAAGTCTTTTTTTTTTAATGACCCAAAATAGTCACTTGCCCGAAGGGTTACAGGTCTTAATTGTCAACTTTTGAATGGAAGTCCACCACAGTGACCACTGTACCTGAAAGTGTTAAAGAATAAACAGGGCAGTGAGGTGTGTGCCTTGATGTGGATCAGAGGCTACTGCATATCCAGCCATGTCCAAGGGGCCTTTACCTTTCAATGCCTCTTACTGTGTAGCCCCAACCTTTGCAGACTGGATAACTGAAACACCTTGGCAGCTTAAGTAGAAGCACCTCTGGGAACCTGATAGTGGCCCTTGGCTCAGAGGAGCATTTAACCTGGCCAGTGTCAGTGAGATGAATGGTCACTCACCACAAGACCTGACCCTTCCGCATACATGTTATATTCATCTCTACATTTTTGCTCTCAGATAGTTTAAATGTACAATTTCTCTCACTTTGCCCTCATGTGCACTCCTCATCCATCCTATATCCTCTCTTGGGTGTTTGTGGCTGCGGTGCCCTCAGGAGTGGCCGGGCGATACGGAGGATTTACTGTAGGGCCAGTCCGCATGCGAACAACACCAAACACACTAATGAGAGTGAGACAAAGCCACAGGCCACAGACATCCAGTAAACAGCAGACCACAGTCCACAAGATGTAAGCTCTCTCCTCCATTTCAACATGCAGGTATTGAACACAGAGGCACCACCTTTCTCCCAGAGTTTCTTAGTGCTTTCACTTACTTGCTTAATTGACTCCAATGGGCTCATATTCCTTGGTGAGTTTACATTGAGGCAGGGTCTAGTTCTTTCTTTTTATTTTAATATGCAGTGTTGTTTTTAGCAGCCCTTTAATTTTCATCTTAGTCTTTTGGACGAAAATACTTATTATTAGTCTTAGTCATATTTTAGTCATTTAAAAAAATGTGTTCGTCTAGTTTTAGTTAATGAAAACTCAGACAAATTTCATTTAGTTTTAGTCAGCAATTACTCTAAATATTTTGTCCATAAACTTCAAAAGTTTCATTCCATGAATGAATACATTAATAAATAAATAAATGACTTACAACACGTTCGAATGGACATTGACAGACGAGCATATAATTGTGGAGTCTACAAGGACATAACCATCTTTGTGATAATAATACACACTCAGCAGGAAAAAAGTTAAAAAAAATTCAATTAATTAAACTTACCTGGATGCCATGAATTGTATGTAAAAAGTTTCCCAAGAGTTAAATCCTAATGCTAATGCTACAAGTTACATTTAATATGTGATGATCACTCAACACAGACCTTTAAAGGCTAAAGCAACATTGCATATCTAGCCAAGATAAGAAAACGAAACTTACCAAGCAGCACCTGACATGTGTCTCACAAAAGTCTGGAGCCTGGAGAGGACACAAGCTTATTCACCGGCCGGTGAGTAAGCGTGTGTGTGGGGCAGGGGCGCAGCATGTCACATGAGTGACCTGAGCAAACACTGCTATGATGCGTGCTGACTACACATACGATAAGAAAATGTCACTTTGTGAGCTTATGACGGAAACTATGACCAAAATTCTCGTTCTCGTCTCGTCAGACAAAAACTGTTATCCGTCTCGTTATGTTTTAGTCTCCCAAGACACATTTTTAGCTCGTCATCATCATGAAAAAACAAAATATTTCCATTTTCGTCATCGTTGATGAAAACAAAATTGCTGATATGAATAGTGGAACCTCCAAAGGGACAAGCAGTACATTTTTGTGTTCGATTGAAATATTCCATTCCATTCACAATTTATTTTATTTATCTATTCAGTTAATGGAGAAAGTTTGAATCCGTAATAAATCAATCCACCTCTTGGGGTAGAGTATGTTTTGTTTTGAAAAGTTTGTTTTGAAATTAAAATTTGGAAGTCAGAGTTCGGCTGTATTTTATATTTAAAACTGAACAGTAATTCAATTGGGAAATGAATATCAGTTCCTTTCAGACACTCTAATGAGTTTAGACTGGCATATGCAGATGTTTTCATTGGGTCATAAATGTTTCTCCCCCCGTGAGTCATCACCTTATCGTGGTGGAGGGGTTTGCGTGTCTCAATGATCCTAGGAGCTATGTTGTCTGGGGCTTTAAGCCCCTGGTAGGGTCACCCATGGCAAACAGGTCCTAGGTGAGAGGCCAGACAAAGTATGGCTCAAAAAGACCCCTTATGATGAGCAACATTAATGAACCCCAGTTTCTCTTGCCCGGACGCGGGTTACCGGGGCCCCCCTCTGGAGCCAGGCCTGGAGGTGGGGCTCGAAGGCAAGCGTCTGGTGGCCGGGCCTATCCCCATGGGGCACGGCCGGGCTCAGTCCGAAAAGGCAACGTGGGTTCCCCTTCCCATGGGCTCACCACCTGTGGGAGGGGCCAAAGGGGTCGGGTGCGTAGGGAGTTGGGCGGCAGCCAAAGGCGGGGGCCTTGGCGGTCCGACCCCCAGCTGCTGAAGCTAACTCGTGGGACATGGAATGTCACCTCTCTGGCAGGGAAGGAGCCTGAGCTGGTGTGTGAGGCAGAGAAGTTCCGACTAGATATAGTCGGACTCTCCTCCACACACAGCTTGGGTTCTGGTACCAATCCTCTCGAGAGGGGTTGGACTCTCTTCCACTCTGGAGTTGCCCATGGTGAGAGGCGCCGGGCAGGTGTGGGCATACTTATTGCCCCCCGGCTTGGCGCCTGTACATTGGGGTTTACCCCGGTAGACGAGAGGGTAGCCTCCCTCCGCCTTCGGGTGGGGGGACGGGTTCTAACTGTTGTTTGCGCTTATGCACCGAACAGCAGTTCAGAATACCGACCCTTTTTGGAGTCCTTGGAGGGTGTGCTAGAGAGCGCCCCCTCTGGGGACTCCCTCGTTCTACTGGGGGACTTCAACGCTCACGTGGGCAATGACAGTGAGACCTGGAGGGGCGTGATTGGGAGGAACGGCCCCCCCGATCAGAACCCGAGTGGTGTTCTGTTATTGGACTTCTGTGCTCATCACGGTTTGTCTATAACAAACACCATGTTCAAACATAGGGGTGTCCATATGTGCACTTGGCACCAGGACACCCTAGGCCGCAGTTCGATGATCGACTTCGTAATCGTGTCATCGGACTTGCGGCCGCATGTTTTGGACACTCAGGTGAAGAGAGGGGCGGAGCTGTCAACTGATCACCACCTGGTGGTGTGTTGGCTCCGATGGTGGGGGAAGATGCTGGCCAGACCTGGCAGGCCCAAACGTATTGTGAGGGTCTGCTGGGAACGTCTGGCAGAATCCCCTGTCAGAAAGAGTTTCAACATCCACCTCCGGCAGAACTTCTCCCTTGTCCCGGGGGAGGTGGGGGACATTGAGTCCGAGTGGGCCATGTTCCGCACCTCCATTGTTGAGGCGGCCGATCAGAGCTGTGGCCGTAAGGTGGTTGGTGCCTGTCGTGGCGGCAATCCCCGAACCCGCTGGTGGACACCAGCGGTAAGGGATGCCGTCAAGCTGAAGAAGGAGGACTATCGGGCCTTTTTGGCCTGTGGGACTCCGGAGGCAGCTGACAGGTACCGGCTGGCCAAGCGGACTGCGGCTTCGGCGGTCGCCGAGGCAAAAACCCGGACATGGGAGGAGTTCGGCGAGGCCATGGAAAACGACTTCCGGACGGCTTCGAGGAAATTCTGGTCCACCATCCGGCGCCTGAGGAGGGGAAAGCAGTGCACCATTAACACTGTGTATAGTGAAGATGGTGTACTGCTGACCTCGACTCGGGACGTCGTGAGCCGGTGGGGAGAATACTTCGAGGCCCTCCTCAATTCCACCGACACGCCTTCCTTTCAGCAAGCAGAGTCTGGGGACTCCGTGGTGGGCTCTTCGATCTCTGGGGTTGAAGTCACTGAGGCGGTTGGAAAGCTCCTCGGTGGCAAGGCCCCGGGGGTAGATGAGATCCGCCCGGAGTTCCTGAAGGCTCTGGATGTTGTAGGGGTGTCATGGCTGACACGTCTCTACAACATCGCGTGGACATCGGGGACAGTGCCTCTGGATTGGCAGACCGGGGTGGTGGTCCCCCTTTTTAAGAAGGGGGACCGGAGGGTGTGTTCCAATTATAGAGGGATCACACTCCTCAGCCTCCCTGGTAAAGTCTATTCAGGGGTGCTGGAGAGGAGAGTCCGCCGAGAAGTCGAATCTCGGATTCAGGAGGAGCAGTGTGGTTTTCGTCCCGGCCGTGGAACAGTGGACCAGCTCTACACCCTCGGCAGGGTCCTCGAGGGTGCATGGGAGTTCGCCCGATCAGTCTACATGTGTTTTGTGGATCTGGAGAAGGCGTTCGACCGTGTGCCTCGGGGAGTCCTGTGGGGGTGCTCCGGGAGTACGGGGTACCGAGCCCCTTGGTAAGGGCTGTTCGGTCCCTGTACGACCGGTGTCAGAGTTTGGTCCGCATTGCGGCAGTAAGTCGAATTCGTTCCCAGTGAGGGTTGGACTCCGCCAAGGCTGCCCTTTGTCACCGATTTTGTTCATAATTTTTATGGACAGAATTTCTAGGCGCAGCCGAAGCGTTGAGGGGGTCCGGTTTGGTGACCTCAGCATTGAATCTCTGCTTTTTGCAGATGATTTAGTGCTGTTGGCTTCATCAAGCCGTGACCTCCAACTCTCACTGGAGCGGTTCGCAGCTGAGTGTGAAGCGGTTGGGATGAAGATCAGCACCTCCAAATCCGAGACCATGGTCCTCAGTCGGAAAAGGGTGGAGTGCCCTCTCCGGGTCGGGGATGAGATCCTGCCCCAAGTGGAGGAGTTCAAGTATCTTGGGGTCTTGTTCACGAGTGACGGTAGGAGGGAGCGGGAGATCGACAGGCGAATCGGTGCGGTGTCTGCAGTAATGCGGACTCTGCACCGGTCCGTAGTGGTGAAGAAGGAACTGAGCCGAAAGGCAAAGCTCTCGATTTACCAGTCGATCTACGTTCCTACCCTCACCTATGGTCACGAGCTTTGGGTCGTGACCGAAAGAACAAGATCCCGGATACAAGCGGCCGAAATGAGTTTCCTCCGCAGGGTGTCCGGGCTCTCCCTTAGAGATAGGGTGAGAAGCTCGGTCATCCGGGAGGGACTCGGCGTCGAGCCGCTACTCCTCCGCATAGAGAGGAGCCAGCTGAGGTGGCTCGGGCATCTGGTTCGGATGCCTCCCGGACGCCTCCCTGGAGAGGTGTTCCGGGCATGTCCCACCGGCGGGAGGCCCCGGGGACGACCCAGGACACGCTGGAGAGACTATGTCTCTCGGCTGGCCTGGGAACGCCTTGGGATCCCGCCGGAGGAGCTGGTTGAAGTGGCTGGGGAGAGGGAAGTCTGGGCTTCCCTGTTAAAGCTGCTGCCCCCGCGACCCGACCCCGGAACAAGCGGAAGATAATGGATGGATGGATGGATGTTTCTGGACCACATATTCTGCATAGCAACAAGTGGCTACGCTCATGTGTAATGTGACCAAAAACAAAATAGAAAATTGTCTTCCTAGGGAGTTAATAATATTTTTTTGTTGTTTTATTAAAAAGTCATACATGTTTGGTTTTATACGGGCAATATATAACATTGCTGATAGAATTTTAGTATGCAGGTATGTAGCCTACCTAAGTGGTTGGTACACCATAATTTCTTTTCTAATTGTCTTTTCAAACGGCCCAACAAGCATCGAACAGTATTTGATTGTTGAATCGGGCATTAGGAATAATCAATCTCCAGCTTGTCTAAAAGGCTCTGCCGCCATATGCTTCCATTTACTTTAGCTCTCAGTCCTGAGCCGGGGTTAAGTGAAACTACCTGCTGCTCTGTGTCGGGCGATTATTTGCTTTGTCCGCAGCACTGCCAGATCATAAAACACTTTCACCACGCATGCTCTCGAAGTCCCAGAGGTTCATTATTGTTACGCCCTGACATGTAACAGTTTATAGGCACATTTTAATGCGGTGCTGTGACAACTCGCCTTGGTCAAAGGCCAGCATTTTAGCAGTTTATATGAGATCCTTTTTGCCAAAAGATGCCCCTCCTCATACATATTCACAATAGTGATTTTTGTGAGTCTGGAAGTGATACAGTAAATAATAAATAATGAGGTTTCCACTGGCAAATGGGATGTGACATGAAAGAGAACTGGAGGCCTGGCTCTGGTTTCCTGTATGAACGATTGTTAATTAATGTAGCAGACGAAGGTCATCACTCTTCTACGCTCTGAGAATGCCACAAATAGTTCTGGGACCTCATTCATCTGGACGCAACATTGCTATGCATTTTTAAGAATTTGTGTCCATCAGTGGATTTGCAAATTCACCCTTTTTCTATTCTGCTAAAAGGGTCACGTTTGAATTTATTCCAAAGCCCATGCTTACTGACCTCAGGCGAGATGCAGGTTACAGCCTAGATTGGTTGCCAGCCATTTGCCAGGCACATTTGGAAATCCTCTTTTTTTTTTTCTTTTTTACGCCACAATGATGCACAAAGAAAACAGAGAGATCAAGGATTTTTCACCCTCTATTAGTTAGAGGAGCCGTCCATACTGCAAGGTTTCCAAAACCGCAGGTGATTAGTCAACGTCTCTCCGCTTGACTTCATTTGCAAGATTGGAAGATCAAAAGGCCATGTAGATCTTCTAAGATGATCTATAATCACTCAAGACTCCAGAAAGATCATTAAATGCTGTAGTATGAGTGTCTTTGCCCCACTGCCAGTTCCAAATTTCTGCTCCCTTTAGCAGACGCCACTCATGGGGAAACATTGGCGCCTCCCATAGACTGCGATTAAAGTAAATGAATGAAATAAGATACAAGGAAATTGAAATGATTAGTTTTTATAGTAACCACGACGACTGGCAAGGCCCCCAGAGCTTCAGAAAAGGAACAGCTGAGCCAATACAGCAATTGCATTCAACTGTAAATTAGGGTAGACGAGCAAGCAAAGAGGGTACTCTATAATAGCGATGGAGCAACGTAAGACAAAAATTACATTCACTATGCATTCCAGCCCAAGGGTTTCACCATGAAACACAGTCAGCTTTCAAACACTCCAAAATCCCCTAAACAATGTCTGGTTTTGATCACAGACAGACATTGACATTTCTGTCACACAAGAATGTTATTCCCGGCAAAACATCATTTTGACTTAAATTTCAGTCTGAGGCAGTATGTTTGAAATGAAACTGAAACAGTGCTGAAGCCTTGAACTTTGACCATATTTACAGTAAAGACAAAAAACGCACACTGGTTGACTTCCAAGTTGTTGTAATTTCCATAAGATTTATTTATCCTCACGCGATGGATAAAGTATCTATCTGTCTATGTAATAAAGTAACTTTGAGGGAAAAAAACTGTCGCCATAATTAAATTAATTGCTTTTTTACCGTTGCAATAGTCCAATCTACTGAAAATGAATACAAGCATTAGTTTTTCCATATCTTGTTTAGGGAGAAGCCCCTAATTCTGGCTAAATTTTTAGGTGGTAATAAACAAATTTAGTGACACTTTAGATGGCTATCAAATTTTAGGTCTGAGTCAATAACTATGCCAAGATTTCTGACTTGATTTGTAGCTGTAAGTGACATTGGGCCAAGGTGCCTGTTTATCTTTGACCTTTCTGTTTTTAGCCCAAAAATGATCACTTCTGTCTTCTCTACATTTAGCTGGAGAAAATCATTGATTTTATGAATGCATTTACTCAGGGAGACTAAGGGACAATAATCATGCTGGGACACAGAAATGTAGAGTTGTGTGTCATCTGCACAGGTGTGATAGGAGATGTCATACTATTCCATGAACTGAGCTAGGGTCTTGAGTAACATTTTACCTTAAATCACTTTTATAAACTAGACCAATAATTAGAAGTTTATCACTGTAAATATTAATCTATATACTGTATTCATTTATGCATTCATTTTCCAAGCCGCTTATCCTCACAAGGGTGGCGGAGGTGCTAGAGCCTGTCCCAGCTAGCTACGGGTAGTATGTGGGATACACCCTGAATTGGTTGCTAACCAATCGCAGGGCACAATAAGAAAAATAACCATTCGCTCACACCTACGGACAATTTGGAGTGTTCAATCAGACTACCTTTGGGATGTGAGAGAAAAGTGGAGTCCCCGGAGAGAACCCTCACAAGCACGGGGACAACATGCCATTTCCACACAGGAAGGTCAAAGCCCGGGATTGAACCCTTGACCTCAGAAGTGTGAGAGGTGGACGTGTTAACCATTCAGCCACCATAATCTATATATTTTTTTCAATTTGAATTTTAAACATGTGGATAAAGGCTGTTCTCTTGAACACAATGCAAACACGAGTCGAAGCAGTTTGCATGTGTGAGGTTGGCATGGTTCATACGCTTTCATTCCACATGGTTAAAAAAGTTGGGCTGTTTGTGGTCCTCTCCTGAAAGAGTCCGTACTGACATTGGTGTGCAGGTTCAGAAGATAGTATTTACGTCACCTCGACCAACATATGCTCTGCAAGCACAGACAGGGAAAGTATGACTTGGCCATAAAAGGAGCATTTTTCACAAACATTTTGGGAAGCATTCAGATCCAAACCTTCAAATGATACGTTTTGCTATCCTCTGACCCCAGTTCGACGGGGACATGTGAGTTTTTCTGTTTTATGTGTCCAACTGATGGGTTTCCCCATTGAGTACTCCGCAAATAATTAGACACTTTGGAAAACCAAAGCGCGTGCTTGCAGACACAACACCAGGGCAATACGTATGAGAAATCCCCAACCTCAAATATAACATGTAGAACCTGAATTTGGACAATGAATCTGTCATATGGCAATTACAGACTTGCCCAGTCAAAGTGAAAAAAGGGTGGTATCATTTATAAAGCATACTTGGCCAGTCCTCATGGAGTAGCAATTTCAGACATGAGTAAAACTATAAATACTTCACATTAGCGAATGTTTCTCACATCCTTTAAATAAAAATAAAGCAGTGTAAAAGCATTATAATCTTGTGGTTATTAAAATGAAAAACACTGCAATTGGGCAGCTTAACCATGAAGTTAAATGGTATATCCATTAGTATACTACATGTAATAGTCACTCATCGTAATCTCAGTAAAACAAATATTTTTCAATATGCATTTCCATTGCAACTGCACCCTTCATATCCTAAATACCTGGGATTACCACTACAGTGCACCAATGGGGATTGTGTGATTTGTTCCTCTCCACATCTCTCATCACCTGTTTCCTCTCTAGAAGCCACACTTTAGGCGCCACTGGGGCCCAGCTACTTTTCCACCTTGCAGCATAACTACAAAGACACCGGCCTTACAAGATATCTGTGGGCAGCCATAGCGAAAAGAGAAGAGGGTACTTTTTTTTCTTAAACACAGAGGAACAAAAGTTAACACACATTGGCCCTGTGAAAAGCACTCCAGTAAGTCAAAACAGCTGCATAGAAGTGTGTCTTGCTGTGGGGCTTTGTGTGGGTGTGGATGTCATGGCTGATTGCCAAGTTGGAAGCTTCAGAGATTCATACTAGGGCACAAAATGTCGCATGCACTAGTGGCCAAACCAAAACCACCATGACCATAGGGGAAGTGACATCATTCGCTATGGTTTGGCAAGCAGCTATGATGGCATTATAATAGTGATGGCCTGACACTTGAAAAACGATCCAGAAATTGGTTAACCACTGAGGAAAAGGCATGGGGCCATGATGAATGATGAGAGAAGGAGGTGAATGTTATTTAAGCTGTTTGTAACCATACAGGTACTACAGTACTATCAGACCGCGATCGACCATCCAGGAATTTATTTTGAATTATCAGGACATATAGAGACATTTATTTTGCGCAAACCATAAATTCCAATGATTATGGTGAGCTCCCATGTGGCACATTTCATCATATGCTGTATAACAAGATTGTGGTTGCTAAAAGCACTGGATAAACCCAAATAGCTTTGGTGGTCCTTTAAGATGTCATATCCATGTTCAGACACTGAGGGATCTTTATAACTTCATTAAAAATAATAAATAAAATGAAATCATACACCCTTTTATCAAAAGATGAGAGGAAGTGGTGATTCAATGAATAATGTTTTTAACGTCATGCATCCATTTTACTAAGTTTCAAACAGATACAATTTTAAGGCGGTCAAAATTACTAATGATAGTCAGCACTTTCTATCTAGCTACGTACCTGCTCTTTTCCAAACCGTTTATATGCTGTAACGTATCACTGGAATATGTTTTACTCAATTTTTCTACCTACGTAGCATTTCTTTACCAACAAAGTCTAGCCAGAAGCCATTCATTTACGAATGTGATTGCACTGTAGTTTACATATTTAAATGTTCAGATATTAAGATTTGAATGAGAAAAAATAACATGCTTTTTATCTCAAATATTTTGTCATAATCATTTGTTTCAGATGTACTGTAATTATTTTCTGTATAAAAATTAATTTGGTGTTCAAAAAGTCTTTTTTTCAAACTTGAGTCTTGATAAAGAGGGTGTTGTGTTATAATCAGGGCTGTCTTATATTCGGGCTAATAGGGTAGTTAATGACAGAAATCTGGCCTGTGCCTTTTGACTAATCTAAATAGAGACTTGCGTACGTCACCCTCTAGTGGTTAGCCGCCATGACTGAAGTGTTTGCACACCTTTAGCAGCTCAGCATCAGTCAGTGTAAACAGTAACGTTAGCTGCTGTTGACTGTGTTCTGCAGGCAGCGACGTCTTTGGACATCTTTTTGATTGGGAAAAGGCCACCTCCTGAACCACAAGAGAAGCCTACAACCAAGTTCATTCTGCATAATATGTGGCTAAAAGCTAGCAAACGAGGCAACAAATGCTAATGCACTGACAGCATCATAGCTTGTGGCGAACCGTATTGCTAAAGTCAAGAAACCTTTCACAACTGGAGAAGAACTCATTATGCCTGCAACCAAGGATATTTGCCGTCAAGTTTTAGGAGAGGCCGCTGTTAATAAATGTTGATTAAGCATATGGTGAGTTACATTTTCCCTGCAATTAATGTGTTTTTAGCCTCGTTTTGTTATTTTGAGAGGCCGCTGTTAATAAATGTTGATTAAGCGTATGTTGAGTTACATTTTCCCTGCACTTAATGTGTTTTTAGCCTCGTTTTGTTATTTTATATTTAATGTAATTTTCTGCCACACATTGCCCGTCCATGAAAAAAAGGCTCATATCATACTGGTCCATGGTGTGAAAAAGGTTCGGGACCACTGGGCACAGTATAATAAAACAGTTCATATAGATGAAGTAGTGCTGAGAAAAAAAATATACAATTTTTTTATCAGATATTGTAAGCAGTTACTCACAGTGTTACTATTTAATTGAGTATTCTTTCCAACGAATGCTTTTTTACTTGCACTTGAGTACATTTTTGGATGTCTACTTTTACTTGAGTAATGTTATTTAGAAGTAATACTAGTCTTACTGAGGTAAACGTTTTGGCTACTCTACCCACCTCTGCTACAAACACACGTCACAGTTTTGGAATGAATGTGAGTTTCATGTTTTGAGTACTCATCAGTCACCTCTTGAATATTCTGGAAGATAAATGGAAATAAATTACCACTAACTCTCTGCAAAATCTTCCCAGAGTAGTGAAGTGATTAAAGCTTAAGTGTATACCTACTTTACTGTTTTGTTTTGTTTTTTAACTTTCAGATGGATTAGTTAAAACATGTTTTTCCCTACTGTTTCCTACTTACATTGAATGTTACCGTGATGCAACAAACTTGCAAGAAGAATCATTTGAGTGCATGTTCAGATTTTTGCCTTCAGGATGCTGAGGCACTTTACATTCATTGCCGGTGTTTTTCCTGAAGCATCCCAAATGTGTGTTTATATGAAAGATTCAATATTATTGGGATGTCTGAGCTGAATTCAATAGATTCTCCCTCTTTCAGCTACGCCTCTGCTGCAATCCGATATGACAACAGGAGATGGGCATGATCATTCTCTCTGGTGCAGTCCTTTCTAACTTCATCATAGGGGCGCAGCAAACCCCGCGAGGGGCCATGAGAGTCTGAAAACACCCCGCTCCATTACTCAGGCCGAGCGAATAACCTGGAGGTGGAGGGCTCCCTCAGAGGCTTTTGGCTTTAATGGACTCTGTTAAACACATTCTCTCTGCATATTACTTTTAGGCTTGACCCCTATCTGGTTTCAAAAGACTCAAGCTTGTTGTGCCCCATGTTGATCTTTTTTTTGCTTTTTCTCCATTGGTAATAAAAATATTTTTGTTTTTCTTTTCTGTACAAGTAGGGTAACTTTTAAAGATTTAAAAACAGACCGCTTGACTGAAGTTTCTTTAGTTACTAAACTTGCTACTCCATCCAAGAGTGTGAGATTTTAAAATTATATTGATCAAGGGTAGAGCCTAGCTAACAAAAAGTGGTTAGGTATGTTATTCTTCTTTGTCCCACAAAATGGAAGAGACTGAATGATCAGTTCCACTTCCAGTTCTAGCCAATTAGGCATGCACTTCCATATGCCGCTTACCCCAAGATGTGCATTGTCAGCAATAATTTTTCATTTTAACTTGGTAATGGTAAATGTGTTGACTAATGTATAATATATAATGTTCCAATCTTCTCACATACTTCCACATGCCCAATCACTGTCTCAGTGGACAAAAATAAATACAACTGAGCTGTCTTCATGCCCATGTCTACGGAGTTCAAGAGGTACAGTCCTGCTTCTCCACCCTTTCACTTTGATATCCCATCTTGCATGCCTACATGTGTGTATTGTTTTTTTTTTTCTGTAGTGTGCAGCAAAGGTTATACTGCTGAGAATGAAAGTTTAATTACTGTATTTTCCGCACTACAGGGCGCACCTAAAAACCTCAAATTTTGTCAAAAGCCAACAGTGCGTCTTATCATCCGGTGCACCTTATATACAAATCTTATATACACTGCTGGCCAAAAGTATTGGCACCCCTGCAATTCTGTCAGGTAATGCTCAATTTCTCCCAGAAAATGATTGCAGTTACAAATGCGTTGGTAGTAATATCTTCATTTATTTTGCTTGCAATAAAAAAAGCACAAAAGAGAATGAAAAAAAATAAATCATGATCATTTTATACAAAACTCCAAAAATGGCCCAGACAAAAGTATTGTCACCCTCAGCCTAATACTCGGTAGCACAACCTTTTGACAAAATAACTGCAAACAACCGCTCCCGGTATCCAGCAATGAGTTTCTTACAATGCTCTGCTGGAATTTTAGACCATTCTTCTTTGGCCAACTGCTCCAGGTCTCTGAGATTTCAAGGGTGCCTTCTCCAAACTGCCATTTTCAGATCTCTCCACAGGTGTTCTATGAGATTCAGGTCTGGACTAATTGCAGGCCACTTTAGAAGTCACAAGTGCTTTCTCTCAAACTATTTTCTAGTGCTTTTTGAGATGTTTTTTGGGTCATTGTCCCACTGGAAGACCCATGACGTCTGAGGGAGACCCAGCTTTCTCACACTGGGCCGTACATGATGCTGCAAAATTTGTTTGTACTCTTTAGACTTCATAATGCCATGCACACGGTCAAGCAGTCCAGTAAAGCAACCCCAAAACATCAGGGAACCTCTGCCATGTTTGACTGTGGGGACCATGTTCTTTTCTTTGAAGGCCTCGTTTTTTTCCTGTAAACTCTATGTTGATGCCTTTTCCCAAAAGCTCTACTTTTGTCTCATCTGACCAGAGAACATTCTTCCGAAACGATTTTGGCTTTCTCAGGTGAGTTTGGCAAACTCAAACCTGGCTTTTGTATTTCTCTGGGTCGGAAGTGGGTCTTCCTGGGTAACCTACCATAGTCCCTTTGCATTCAGACGCCGACGGATAGTACGGGTTGACCCTGTCTTTCCCTGCAGGACAGCTTGAACTTTTTTGGATGTTAGTCGAAGTTCTTTATTTACCTTCCGCACAAACTTTCGTTGAAATCTCACGTCAATTTGTTCTTTCCGTCCACATCTGGGAGGTTAGCCACAGTGCCATTGGCTTTACACTTATTGATGACACTGTGCACAGTAAACAACGGAACATTCAGGTTTTTGAGATGGACTTGGAGCCTTGAAATTCCCCAACCTACCTCACGAGTTTGCTTCTCAACTCGTCAGACAGTTCTTCGGGTTTCTTTCTTTTCTCCATGCTCAATGTGGTACACGCAAGGACACAGGACAGAGGTTGAGTCAAGTTTAATCTATTTTAACTAGCTGCAAGTGTGATTTAGTTATTGCCACCACCTGTTATGTGCCACAGATAAGTAACAGGTCCTGTTAATTACACAAATTAGAGAAGCATCACATGATTTTTCAAAGAGTCCCAATACTTTTGTCTGGCCCATTTTTGAAATTTTGTGTAAAATGATAATGAAAAAAAAAATCCATTCCCTTTTGTGTTTTTTCATTCAAAATAAATGAAGATATTAATACACAATCATTTGTAGTTGCAATCATTTTCATGGAGAAATTGAGTATTATCTGACAAAATTGCATGGGGGGCAATACTTTGGGCCAGAAATGTATGAATCAATTTTGAACCACAAAGGTCTCACAGCAACTCAGAGCACAGCTCCTTATAATGGATGCATAACGTAACCCCAGCCTCTACTGTAGCGTCTATTCTATGCGCCTTATCATGCTGTGCGCCTTATAGTGTGGAAAATTAGGTAATAACCAACTGTAGGAAAAATTTCAGGATCATAAAGTCAACTCTATTTTTTTTTTTTTTTTTTAGAAGACAAATACAAAATAATGCCAACAGTTTTTGCAAGACTACTTATTCTTTTTTGTCAAACAATATGTATTCAAAGCTTGTTTCAAACCTCAAACGATCATTGAGCGTAAACCCTTATTTTCAGTGATATCGCGAAACATGTTTAACCCAAATAAGTAATCCTTGACATTATCCTGGGTTGAAAGTCACACCACTTGGAAAATGGTTAAATACAAATGTTATGCCTCACAAAATTCTTAAAGCATATAGAGGATCTTTTCAATCCTGAAATAGCTCAGTTGGTAAGCCATTCTAACCACAGAGAAATGGCTCGTTTATCACTACAGCGATTCACAATAGTGTTGCTGTTGACACTTGTTAGATATGGCGTTGGCTTTCTCATCATCAGATTTAAAGTTGGAGAATCACTTCCTTGTGGTCAACATTATAGGAGTCTACCAGTATTTTTTTTTTTTACATTAAACAATTTGTTGGTTCTCATCAGAGCAGAGGTTTTGCTCGGGAATTTATGTTGGTGTTTCTGTACACATGAATATGGATCTCCTTGTGATAGTTTTTTGTTTTTGTTTAGAGTCAAATAGGGGACAATTTGTAGAAGACCGTTTTCTTACACAGCTGTTTGTCCTGGGGTTTTTCTCTGTTATCAAACTTTATCAATAGTGCATTGTTTGGTCAACTGAGAACTGCAGTACTGCAGAAGCTAATCATTTCTCATTACACTTTTAGGCCCTGCTCATGGGAAGTCATTGCCCTAAAGGGTATCATGGGGAGTTGTTGTTTTAAATTTTTTTAACTGCTCTGTGCTTTCATCTAAAATGAGAGCCCCTGTTGTTTTTGTTTGGTAGAAACCAAAGATCATTCGAATTTTGAAGATCAACCGTGAAATGAAATATTGCTTTTTTTTTTTTTTTTTTTTTCTTAATCTGATGTTCAGTAGATTTAGTTGACAGAAAATATCAGGGAAAAGTCTCCCTCTCCTGGATAATTTTGGGTTTGACATGTAGAATCTGGTTTGTAATCGACTGCACCGTACACCTTGATACGTACAGTACAAACCCTGAGTACAAATACATAGTTTCAGAACAATATTAGGTAACATTGTAGAAACTGTTCTTTACTGTACAGTATAATAATATTCAAACTACAATAGTTTGTTAATACATTCCTCTCTTTCAGTGTAATATATACAGTATATATATACATATATATATACACATACGCGTGTATATATGTATATATATATATATATATATATATATACATATATATGCATATATGTATATATATATATATACATATATACACGCGTATGTATGTATGTATGTATATGTATATATACGTATATATACATATATATACACATGTATATATATATGTATATATACGTATATATACATATATATACATGTATATATATATATATGTATATATACGTATATACACACACACATATATATATATATATATATATTAGGGCTGTCAAAATTACCGCGTTAACGGGCGTTAATTAATTTTTTAAATTAATCACGTTAAAATATTTGACGCAATTAACGCAGATGGCCGGCTCAGACAGATTTAAATGACAGTGCAGTGAAACGCTCACTTGTTGTGTCTATGGAGTTTTGCCGCCCTCTGCTGGCGCTTGGGTGCGACTGATTTTATAGGCTTCAGCTCCCATCAGCATTGTGTAATTATTGACATCAATGGCGGGCTATTTGTTTATTTTTTGATTGAAAATTTTACAAATTTTATTAAAACGAAAACATTAAGAGGGGTTTTAATATAAAATTTCTATAACTTGTACTAACATTTTTTTTTTTTTTAGAACTACGAGTCTTTCTATCCATGGATCGCTTTAACAGAATGTTAATAATGTTAATGCCATCTTGTTGATTTATTGTTATAATAAACAAATACAGTCCTTATGTACCGTATGTTGAATTTATATATCCATCCTTATCTTTCCATTCCAATAATAATTTACAGAAAAATATGGCATATTTTATAGATGGTTTGAATTGCGATTAATTGCGATTAATTAATTTTTAAGCTGTAATTAACTCGATTAAAAATTTTAATCGTTTGACAGCCCTAATATATATATATATATATATATATATATATATATATATATATATATATATATATATATATATATATATATATATATATATATATATATATATATATACATATGAGACCCTCAATTTGGCCAACTCTCAAAATTGTCCAAAATGCATGTGTGATACATCATTGGAAAGCTTAAAATCTCACTTTTCTGGGGGAACAAAAATTTTGAACAGGAAAGCATTTCAAAAAAAAAAATTTTTATTAAACACCAAAACCCTAATTGGAGGCGAGAGCAGAATTAAAGACGCCACGATTTTAACGATATATTATCGTGTACTTACCTTGTTTCGATCCAAAAACTCCATATAGGGTGTATCACTGAGTGTCAAGACACAGCTGTGAATGGCCACAGCCGGATTTTTTTTTTTATTTTATGGGTGAAACATGCTGATATGACAAGGGTCGCGATGCAGAAATTGCAGACAACAAGGAGTGGTTGAGATTTTCTTTTTCATATAGTTACCCTTTTAAACATTATTCTTCAATTTTTTTTGGGTTTTTGTTTGGATCGATTATTTATCATCTAACATATCGGGGAAAATGCGGCAGTAACAAAAAAAAATACAATTACGTGATAGTTATGAGGTAGATATCTGTAACTTTTTTACAGACGCCAAATTTGTCATTATAACGTAATTCGTTTAAAAGTTTAAAATATGCGAGTGAATAATTTTTTGTTTTTTTAAACTAAAATTTAGACATCAATTAATGATTCTAAGCTAAAAATGACAGACATTTTGAAAAACAAATATAATTACTTACCTTCTTTTTATGGTTAGGTTAAGACAAAAGCGGTTGCGCGACGTCTGTAAACGGGAGTTTTCAGGGTAAAACGGACAAATTAAAAATAGTTCGAAGGCTTAGTGCGCCATGAATCTGCTAAGGCAGCATAAAGACATTTTGTTCTATCAAACACAGCAGTTCTTTTGGCTTAAAATACTGTACATCAGTTTCTTTTAAAGAGGAGTGCAAGAGCAGAAACTGCTTTTTCAGTCTTGTCTGTGTTTTTCGCCACATATATATATATATATATATATATAAAATATAAAATTTTTATTCATTTAATTATTTATTTACTTTTTATTGACAGAACGTTTTTACGCACCTCTCACATGCATGTCTACTCAAGTGTACTTCCCTCTTATAGTCCCATTTGGCCACCCGCTTAATAGTCATTCAAACTTTTTATTGCTGCCCTTAGAGTTTATATTGTTGTTGTACTTTTGTTTTGATCAGTAATTATGATCATAAAGATGGTGGATCATTGCATTGGATGACAACTCAGGAGACGTCTATGTGCCCGCAATGTACGGGCTGTGTCCCTGTGGTTGCCGCTAGTGGAAAAACCATAATGGCCTTTAATTGGAGGTTTAATTGTATGTGGTGGGGCAAAAGCATTGGCTACAAAACGGGTGGTATTTGAGTGCATAGATACGTGCATCTTCTGTCTAATAAGTTGTTGACATTCACCAAATTGACTTCTCCTTCTTGCCTGTGAAAGGCAAAAGAAGCAAGTCACATCCCAAATTAAAAATGTTATGGAAGATATAATATTAGCAATTTTTGCCAGTGGGAAAATATGTTTACTAGTGAGTAAAAATCGTATATACACGGTTATTTGTAATCACACAAAGATATGTCTGGTGCAAGAAGCTTTATATGGCTAGTATTCGAAATACCTCAGTGCCCTCTGGAAATGTAGTACAGCAACAGAAGCACACACATCAATAGGATGCATTTTGTCTGTCGGAATGACTGATAATCTGATGTGAAGATTGGTTCCAGATGAAAATGTGTTTAGTGACATACGACTATGGAAGATATTAGGAGATCACCTTTAAAACAAATGAATGCTGCAACATTTTGCCGAAACAGAATTATCCTGAATGCTCATAGCTAATATCATGTTAATTCGACACCCAAAATGGCATACAATGTTGCTTAAAACCATATTCAACCAAATCATTACCGTATATCTTCAACAGGATTAACTTTGTTACTTATTTTGAGTATGGCTGTGTACTGTCAACATACTTATAAATCCACTGACGAGGTTCTGTTTTCAGTTCTACTGGCTTGTGGCAGAGTCAACAGATTTAACTGCTTTAATCCATATAACCTGGTAAAAGATTCAGGGTTTGCTTGCAGTGGGAGGCTGATCTAAGGCCTTGTTCAGTCTGAAAGACAAATTCTGATTTATAGCCATCCACATTGAAATTGGAAGGCTCTTTTGTAGTCTGAACACCCATAGCAAAGCAAAATTGAAGATGAGATCTTGTTCATATCTCATTTACATCTCTGAGAAATGAATCAGCAATAATCGAGACCAGAGTGTTTTTTTCAGTTTTCTCAAATCTGTCTCATGAGTCAAGTTTCATAGTGAGCATTACATGAGAAGGTCTTGAGAATAGTTCTACTGGCACAATTTTTCAATGAAGTCTCACAGTTGTCCCCTTTCAAGATCTCACCAAGAGACAACTTGTGTCAATTAAAATGTGTCTCAATTTTATCTCCTTACTTGGAGTCACGATCTCAGTAATGTCTCAGTAAAATATATGGATGAGCAAAGTATTTTATTTCTTCAACTTGCCTCAAAGCTGCCTCTTTTACTGATCTCGCGGAGCAACCTTATATTGTGCCAGTGACAAATATTGCTCAATTTGATCTCCTTCCAGTATGCAATTGCTCATTTTGGGTTTTCAAGATTCTTTCATTGTAAGAAAGAGTAGTGTCTGCTCTGACATTTCCAATCACATCTTAATTCATCTCATGCCAAAATCCGAGAAAATATTATAATTGGTCAAAAAATTAAATAACATCTGGTTCATTTGGTTCATCTTGTTCAATGTAAAAATTAGAGATGAGAAGACTGAAAGTTTAACACAAAATAGTGTGTAGAACCTTAGTCCTCTTGTTTGATGACGTAATCAAAACAGGCAACACGCTGGCTGACGACGTCTCGTTGAAACAACTGGCTCACAGGCAACATGTCTGAGATTTGGAAGTTTTTTTTTTAAATATCAAAGAAATATATACTAGTATATATTATTAAATGAACCAAAATATAATAAATTTTCTTCATCGCTGCTGCACACACTTTCTGAGGTTGCTTTCCATTGATGAGCGGCATCATATCGAGCACAGTGCATGTGAGCCCGTGCGTGGATCAGTGGTAGAGAAGTTGTTCCCCAACTCAGAGGTTGGAGTTCAACTCTCTGTCCTGATTAATTCATCTAAGTATCCTTGAGTAAGACACTGAACCCCACGTTGTTGTGTCAAAAGCAGGTAGATGAGGATGTAGTGTCAAAGTGCTTTGAGTGCATGAAAGGTGCTGTACAAGTGTAACTCCATTTTTAATTAAGAGAATTTCGCTTCTCAAATCTGGTTTTCTCAAATCAATCTCCTTTGTCTCAATTATGTCTTTGCTCATTTTGACTCATCACTTGCTCCTAAGGGTACCCTTGGGAGCACAAACTCAGAAACAAATAAGCAGAGAATGAGATAAATTTGAGATGATCAAATTCGTCTTACGAGACAAGATTAAGCAACAGATGAGTAGCAAATTTTTGCTATGGGCAGTCACAAAGCACAGAAATCTGATTTTTGTGAGATGGATTGAAACCACATACGGAAGGTAGTTTCATATACAATATATATAGATGCCTCTCAGTCTGAAGAGCTCAGATTGGTTTTGACTGTCCATGACGTCACTCTAAGCCAGATGATGACTTCATTGCCAGAGAAACCTGTCAGGTGTGTCAATGATGTGCTCCAGTCTGAACAGACCCAGATCTTATTTGGACACTTGTTAAAAATAGTGGGAACAGTCAGCCCTAAAAATCAGATTTGAGGAGGAATCCGATTGGAATCACATACAGTATGCCTGCTGTCGGAACGCAGCCTAGATAGCAGAACACTGTAGTCCTGATCCCTTTGAACTAAATTTTTCTGTATTCTAAAGCAATTTTTATCAATGATGATTTGTTAGGCTACAGTAAACTTTTCCATTTTGTCTCAGGCTCCAGAATTTGGCAGCATTTCTGGAGGCAAATTAAATATTTTTGTTTGGTGAAATCTTAACTGCAACAATTAACGATGTCTAATGACAACACTTTTCCGAAGTGATTACGTGACCCAGTTGCAGCCTCATTTTCCTAAAGTCAATTTTGTATCACGCTGCCACATAAGTGGTCAACGTTCTAGGACAGCGGTACCCAGCTCTGGTCCTCTAGAGCCCCTATCCAGCTTGTTTTCCATGTCTCTCTCGTTTGCAGGACTTGATAACGATCCTGATTATTTGATTGAGACATGGAAAACAAGCTGGACAGAGGCTCTTGAGGACCAGACTTGGGCAGCCCTGTTCTAGGATATTCAGTGTGTTACAAATCTAGAGTGCCTTTATAGTGTAAGGATAATTCAGCAACTCAACATTTTTTTTTTTTAAATTCTAGCATTCTGTTAAAAGTCAAAGTCAGCTTTATTGTCATTTTCTTCTGAATGTGTTGTTTAAAATACAACAAATTGCAAACATAATTCTTATTTAGGATATAAATAATATAAATTACAGCAGCACGGCATAGGGTTAAGCACATCTGCCTCGGTGTGGTTCTAACTAAGGCGTTAGATAGAGAGAGAGGAAAAAAAAAGGGCTGCGGGTGTGCAAAGAAAAAGATGAAACAAATCAAGTTGTCCCTGGTCACGATCACGTTGGCACCAGCGGGGAAAACTTGGGTGAGATGGAAAACAAGACGCCATCTTAATGTTCCATTCATGTCTGCAGTGCCTCAGCACAAGTCCACTCGACTCCCCAGACTTACTTTGACACATTCACACAAATGCACACTTGCAGCGCGGGCTAGAGTTTGTGGTTCCACTCCAATGACAAGAGGCTGTAGTCAGGGTGGCGACGCTTCAGGAGGAGCTCCTCATCTTGGAGAGGCATGTTTGCGTTGGCCTGGAATTAATAACTTTTCATTTAGTGCGGAAATGACAGGAATAGTAATTAAGGAAATGGAATGATTTTATTGGCCATGATGTTTGTATTAACTTCCAGATGTGAAGCAGCTGCTTGTGCAGTAAGCTGCCTGATCCCCACCCCCCCATGTACAATCTGGATATTTTTTTTTTTTTATTAAGAATAACTTAATAGCACCAGTCAAGTATACTGTTAGGTGCATATTACTGTATGTAATGATCTGAATGTAAGAAAATGTAACATGCTTTTTTGCATTCAAACTGATAAATTCAGTTTGTGTAACATGTGATGGCTAAGTCGCTCCATGAAGTCTGTTCTGTTTTCATGAACGTGTCCCTCAAGTGCAATTTATTTGCAGATATAATGTTACTTTTTGCTTGACTTGTAAAGTTAATATTGAAGAGTGGCTGTTCAGCAATTTTGGGTGGCCTCCACAAGCACATGTGAGATCCATATCATACTGCACTAAAGTTCACTACACACTAAATGGCAGTGACATTATTCCCAGAATCCCTATATTGCCTGGCACAATGCCTCAGCGTATTTAAAATTATTATCAGGCCATACTCCACAATATTTTTTAAGCTCTTCTGATTTGTTTAATGTGCCTTACCCAAATAAAATATACTGTACAATAAATTATGAGCTACATAAATTGTGCAAAAGAGATAAGTTTCTGGCCTCTATTACTGAAAAGTGAAAAACCAAGGAGATGAAGCGATATGTGTATGAGTGCTTGAGCTGCAAAATACTGTATGAGCGAAAACCATGAGTAATGACTTCATTAAAGATGAACACAATGTAACACAAACAATTCATATCTGGATATGCAAAATGATAAATCACATCTCATGCTGTCTATTAATTGGAATGTTGATGACATACCAATTTTTTGACCACTTTCTGCTTTCAAAATCAGGGCACATTTTGGGACATTGTTTTTCATGGTAATAGACAAAGCGTCTCTATTGCTCTAGCCAGAGATGGCAGTGATGTGCACCCATCTGGTTTCCACTGAAAATTCATCACTCCATTAACAATGCCTGTGATCTCAAGGACACTTTAATCCAAGACTGTAACCTCAATTTAATTACATCCTGCAGAAGAGCTCTATTAGTGCAATGCAATCAAATGCGGATTGCATCCATTTGGCAACTCAAATATGCTCAAATGGCTTTTGAAAGTGTTTACTTTTGTCAGTGCGTTGACTCATATTTGAACACCAGTGAATACGGCCCAAGAATATAACTAATACTTATGCTTTTTCTGGGCAAAAACTCATTTACTTGATAGGATGATTGATAATAGTTTTTTCCTTTTCTGAACTAGTTTTTCTTATGGCACGTTCCTGCATACTTTACCTTTTCATGCCTAACTGTACTGCCTTCAATAATGCATGTCTGTCTTTCCTTTCAGCATTTCATTATTTTTCTTTCTATATTTTTTTTAATTAGAAAAGACACATAGATAATGTCCGGATTTAATAACAATTGCAGGCAAAAACACAATGGATAAGTGTAAAACACTTGGTTTCTTCTTGAATTGACCAATACATAGATCACTATATAATGTACACAAGAGGAAAAAAATGTCATAATCTATGTTTCCACACCGAATTTCGTCTAGCAGCCTTTTCCGTTCAAACCTTTCTGGAATACTAACTGCTCGATACACACTTTGTATTTCAGTTTTAAATCCATAAATATGTGGGCAGATGCTAGCATTACAATCAGAACTAGCCATTTTAAACTTTTTTTATTAAACTTATTATAGTTTTAATTCTAATTATATTATACAGTACTAGTATGAATTTACGGTATAACTTTTTTTGAAATTGGACTATATGTGGAAATGTCCTTTGTGACTCCACATGTTTAGTTATTAAAAGTTACAATGATGATGTATTGTGAGTTTGACACACCTCAGATTTGATTTTATAGATAATGTATATAGAATGGGGCTATCAAATGGCTCAAATAGTGGAGCCCAGAGATCAAAGCAAACATGGATAGTGATTTTAGATTTTAAATTTAAATATTTTACTTGCACTGTAAGTTCCTTTAGTCATTTTGGTAAACTGACTTTTTCAGATTTATTTTAAATGTACCTTTAATGAATACATTATGCAGTATCATATCATGTAACATTACATTTACACTATATTATGTGAGTAATACCTAGAAGTAGTATGACTAATTTAAACACTATAAAAATATAGAGTAACAAGTGATAAACAGTAATAAAGCAATTTAGTGGCGGGTTATTGCATCAAGTCAACTAAACAAATAAACAAAATAAAAAATATTTATATAAAAAAGATTGAATATGAATCAGGTCATTTTGAATTTAGCAATTATTATTATTCATGCTTAATAATGCGGTATTCAAAGTAAATGAATAAACAAGTATTGTAGTTAATTCAATAAACATTGACCAACAGAGAAGACAAGGAAGCCCATCAAAGAAGATGGGGGCTGGGGGTTAAATTAAAAAGCGCACAATGAATTTCTTTTTACTCGATACAGGTATTCCGCAACGTGTAATTTATTTAAAAACGTATGAATGATCTATAGTCGTGTAAAAAAACATATAATAATAATAATAATAATAATAATAATACTGTATTCTTATTTTGCGCAATATCCGCTTACGACACTTCCGGTCTTCCTCCTTCGGTGTGTAGAGCAGCAATGGCGTCTTGTAGTGAGGTTTGTGTTTTTTCTTGCAATTCAGCTACCTTTGACAGACAGTATTTTACTTATGTTGTCCGGACATACCTGTGTAACGATAAGATTTTCAATCGGTGATATTATATGTTCTTACTGGATAATTATTGGAAGTTTAGTGTCGTGGCAACGTTGCAATGCTAATGGCGTCTGAGCTCATCTTATTATCAATACGACACGTTCTTAAACGATCTACATTTAATTTCGTCAATATATATTAAGAGTTGTTTAATATATTAACTGTAACCGTATACTTTGCAGGAGAAGACTACACCCGCTGAGGGGGATCTAACCGAAACCTTCGCTTCTTCAAAAAGAGAGGACAGACTTCGAAAGTTTCGCGAGTTACATTTCAAACGGGTAAGACTACAGTGTTGTTTTCTTTTGTCAATCCATCACAAAGTAACCATTGTCTCTCCATTGTTCATGCTTTATGATCATTTTAAAATGTCTGACTAAAATGTACCAAATGAATCCGTTGTACGCCTTCAAATCTTTTATGTAAAGTTAAGCCACGCCCCAAAAGCTAAAAACGTTATTTAGAAACTGAGTTGTTTGGTCGTTAATGATTATTACTGAACATAATTTGGTTTATTGGAACTCACTCAGGATTGTCATCAAAACATAACATTGTGACATCATTGGCAGACCTCAAAACAAACTGTGCGGATGCTTTTCTGATAAACCATTACTGATACACCATTATACAAAATCCCTTGTTGCACAAATAAACTGTTGACGTTCAAACAGAAAAATGGTAAAAACTGAATTTGAACTTGAACATCAACAAACATGCAATTTCTTATGATGGTGATCTGAAAAGTTTTCTATATCTTCTACAGAATGAAGCACGCAAGCTCAATCACCAGGAAGTTGTTGAGGAGGATAAGCGACTGAAGCTACCCTCTAACTGGGAGGCTAAAAAAGCCAGACTTGAGTGGGAACTTGCCGAAGATGAAAAAAAAAAGGTATGCAACATGGGGTTCCCCCATGGTCCTTTTAAATTCTCAAATACAATCAGGTCCATAATTACTTTAACGTCAACAAAATTCAACAAAACAGGATTACCTTTAACTGCAGGCTTTAAAGTGCCCGTGACACGAAAAAGCATTTTTATTTCATAATACACGTGGTATTTTATGCCCCTGAATGATATGGGCCGCTTGGATGTGTGTGGAAGCGATCGCTATTTTTATTTAGTTTTTTGAATCCCGCGCCATGAAAATGAGTGACTTCCGGCTTCGGTCTTGCATTGAGGAGGAGGGCGCTGTGACGTGTACGGTAGAAGACGTCCTCTTCACGCTACAGTGTACTGTTGTGTATGAGGACGAAGGATTCAGCTGATTTTGCGGATTAATACGTTTATTTTTCGCATCACGCCAGCCAAACGGCTGCAGAAAAATCATTCTGTATGAGGGAGAGGCGTATGCGCCTTTTTGGAGTTTCAAAAGGTTCCCATTCACCGTGGATATTTACTGTGGGACCATTGGACTTACGTGAGTAAACATCTTGTTTTGTATTATGTCAAATACGAATACAGCGATTACAAAGTAAACACTACAAACTTCCTTTAAATGAAGGACTACTTACGTTTGATCATTCATAGGCATGTAAAAAGCTCTCCTAATGCTCATTAGCAGCAGCACGTTAGCTAGCTGCACAACAACTCCAGCCACCCTCCTCCGGGGAACGAACTGTAAATTGCTCTCCGCCGGGCGGTTTGCCGATCCACGGAGACAATCGACAACCGAATCGTCATGTCAAATAATCCAGGATAGTTATGTATGATTTTCCGCTTCGAAGACTTTGAAACATCACTCGGTTCGGGTTAGCATGTCGGCTAGCTGTCACGCCTTCTGGTTTGTTTACATTCTCTGAAGCCGGGGAAGGGAAATGACATATGTCCGATTTAGGTGTCATAAAATATCGTTCGGGAGGTGCCACAGTAAAGGTGAAGTCGACAGTTTTGACCATAATGGAGTAATTTTGCCATGTCGTCCTGAATGAATGCCTTTTTATTATTTCATATTCCATTCAGCACAAAACTGTTATTTGTCATGACCATGCCATTTATTTAACAATTAGGGAAAATACTTAGATAAAAAGAATATCCTGTAAAAATATTGAAGTAAAGAGACAGAAACAATGACATTTTGCCGCTCTCTTCATCGCGTTTTCCTCGTTGTGAATAGTTCCCCCTCGACGGGCTGACTGGTCCTTGTCAACCCATTTATATAGCTATTGGTGAAAAATACTTGGATTAAAAGAATATCCTGTAAAAATATTGGAGTAGAGAGACTGAAACAATGACATTTTGCGGCTCTCTTCGTCGCGTTTTCCTCGTTCTGAATAATTCCCCCTCAATGGGCTGAATAGTAAAACCGATAAGCCCAGTCTACCGCTGACGTCATCCACCTGTTGGGGACGCTAAAGCCCTATAATGGTAGGCGTGGCTAACCGGCCGATTAAAAGACTAATTTCTCGTCATCTGTGCTTTGCTAAATTGTTGTATATAGTTGAATCGTCTCAAAATATGATTCTAATTCACATAATAATGCCATTTAAGACTTTTTTTCTTGTGTCATATGCTCTTTAAGCTTTTATATGGTAGAGTATATAGGGTGTTCCAAAATGGTTGACCCCATTCTAAATGTCCATATCTCGGAAACTACTTGATGAATCTTTATGAAACTAAATACACTTTATGTTGAAGGTCATTAGTTTTATTAGTTGGATTTACAAAGAAAAGTACAAATATTTGTTGGCTCTATGACAGATTTTCATAAATGTTCAATATGAGCGCCGCCTGTGATTGCACACATCGAGTCGGTATTTGAGCTCGTGCCAAACTCGCTGTAGCATGTCTTCGGTAACAGTTTCCAGTGTAGCTGTCATTCTCTGTTTTGTTGTTTAATTGGTGCCTTCTTTGCAAAATTTGTGAAGTAGGCACGCTGCACTGTCTTCGGTGACTGAGTCTGAGCATACTCTTAACACGCAAAACGCCTTTTATTTTGAGGTGAACAGCGTTTCTTAACCTGAAAACATGGAAATGCCAAACGTGACACACAAAAACTTGAAACGTTTGTACACAAGCTGTGAAATTTTGAGGTAATTCCAACGAAAGTTGTCAAAATTATTGGCCAATGAAATGGGGTCAAACATTTTGGAACACCCTGTAGTTCCAAACAGGTTTTAGTTGTTAGAGGCACCAAAAATTCAGTGGTCGAAAATTTTTGGCTGAAATGTGACGAAAAATGCTGTATCGACTGACCCTTTTTTTTGGTAGAAATAGCATTACCGAAACTGGCAGTAGGTTTGGCCCTGACAAAAAGCTTGGCAGAGTGCGCTTCCTTTGCTGCTACAAGCAACATGTCAGTTGAAATAAGGTGTTTTGGTTCGGCAAAGGTATTTGCACTTACAGTGGAACAACACGTATTTCATGCGACTTTAACTTCCCTACCTGTAGATCATCTCTCTTCTTCCCCTAGTGCTTCTCAATTATTTTCTGTTACGCCCCACCCAGAAAGGCATAAACGTTTAGAAAGGCGTAAACGTTTCGCGCCCCTCCCCAACTCTCTGCCGCCACTGTAAAAAGTATCATTTGTCTCTAAAATTATTATTATAAGGACACCTCTACATAACATTGTGTCCTTTTTAATATTAAAGAGAAAAAAGCAATATAGATCAACTTAAAGTACAGTGGTACCTCGACATACGATCGCTTCGACACACGATCGCTTCGACATCCGACATAAAATTTGACCCGCCATTTGTTTCCTCATCCGACGACATGCTCTAAATACGACGATCTATGACAGCACCACAGTTTCTTAGTTTTCCCGCAAGACGAGACGAATGGCAGATTTTCTTGAGAGGAATCAACATAAGTTCCAACAATGCTTGTGCAGGTGGCGGAAAAAAGGTGATGCTTACCGTTACCACTGACATGAAAATAGATACGATAGAAAATATGAGCGTGGGGTGTGCATCCGTGATATGACATCCGTAATATGGCTCGCTCAACAATACAGCCGTAGACTGTCTATGACGGTCCTCCTCCGTTCACCAGCCTTTGTAAGTTAAGGTGGCAATGATTATTGTGGTAACATCGCCAAAGAAATCGCCAGCTTTGTCAGGTTTCTAATCATTTATTCCATCAACTTGTGCCTAGTGTGCCCCGTAACAAGTAAACCAAGTGAAAGTGAAACTAAAAAGGCTCACTCAATCAAGTCAGCCACGCAATGCGTTCAGGTACACCACGCAAACACATTCGCCACAAAGTCCTGGAACGAATTAACTTCGTATGTAGAGTTACCACAGTATATAAACTTTATTAACATTGTTTTGTTTGTAACAGAAAAGACAACGTGAATCAATTTACCTGAATTAAAAAAAAATGTCACATCCAAACTACACTCAAGGTACATTTTTTGACTATTTGATACAAAGATAAAATTTAATAAAATAAATGAATCAGAATAAATTGAAATTGATTAGCAACATTAACTCATGACGGCAATATGCAAAACAATTTGACCGAAAAATAAAAATAGAACAAAAACGACAGTGTCGTTGGACAGAGGGACAGTTTTTATTTTTGCTGCAGGCAGTATCAGCTCCTTCGCTATGGTGTGGGTTTATTTTGCACAGAGCAATTTGGTATGCCACCTAATACGATGCTAACAGTGCTCACTGGGACTTATGTAACAATGACAAAGCGGGAGGATTTTTTGCCAATAATCGGCACGCTATCCCTGATAAAAAACAAAAAAACAAATTAAGCGGCTTATCAGTGCGATTGGGGTCTAATATCTTTAAGTGACGTCTTCACTGATTGGGTTTCCTGCTGTCCGCTGCCAACATATTTAGACAGTAAACAGACTGGTCTTTCCTCTTCTCCCAATGTATTAAAAGTCAAAGCCAAACGTAGCTCTTATTTCTAGCGCCCTTTGCTGTGTGCTCTTGTTTGTTTAAAAAAAATACTGCACACACTCTGAAAATGAGAGCGCCACTGCCACCCACTGAGTGGATGTGCAATTACACACACAAAAACATCAGACATGCGGTCTGTTTTCATCAACTAAGTTTTCCATGGTTTATAGATAATATTTGTGTAACTAAATAGTAAAAAATACCAAGCAAAGGTCATTTTTTTTTGACAATTTAATTCACAGGCACGCATGCACACATCAGTTAAAAGCAGCAAGTACTTATTTTCGTTTTTGTTGAGCCATTTTTTTTACCCTTAGATTGCATCAAAATACTTTTGGCGCGTGTTTCCCTCTGATACCTTTGAAGCATTGTGGTAGCTTTCAAGCAGAGTGTTTCTGTTGACCATATTAACCACCTAGTGTATTTAAACCACCCTTACTTGATATTATTACGTTTAAGTATTTTATTAAGGCATTTTTTAGTACTTTCTTCCTGTATTTCTCTAAACAAAACAAGCTGAAAGTGCACTGTAGTACTTAGCAGTGTTTTCCACCAATGAACGAGACTATGGCGGTCGTTTGGGCCCGCCACAGTCTCGTTTGCCCCCCCCCCCCCCCCGCGCCGAGAAAAAAAAAAAAAAAGATAATAATCAGATTCCTCAGTCAGCCGATTACACAGCTGTAGCCCACTCCACTCTACTACCCGCGCGAGCGAGAGTGCGCGTGTGCGTGCGTGCACACACACAGACACACACGCCAACAGGTCGCGCTCATAGACGGGACTACTAGCCTGGTACACCAGACTCATAGCTGTGCTATGCAGGCATGAAAATCTCTCACCTTTCGGCGAAATTCGCCGTTTTGAAGTCAAAAAGGGCGACCTATGTGAATTGCGTAGATCCGAGGAGAAATTCTTTTTTTGGGGGGGGGGGGGGGGGGGGGGTCGGGAGGTTTTATTTAATTGTTATTATTATTATCATCATGTGATTAACTTAGTACGTAAACTGAGCACTTAAGAAATCGGTTATTTAAAAAAGTGACACTTGGTCAGCAAATCCTTCTAGATGCTTCGCTGACGAGAACCAATCATCTGCCCAAGCTGCGTTCCATTTAGGGCTGTCCCAAACGACTAATTTTCTCCCGAATAGTCAGCCGACTATTTTTACGATTAGTCGACTAATCTAATACTTAAAAAAATTTTTTTTTTTTTTTTTCTAATTTAGCTATGAAATTTTTGTTGACGCTTATCAATTCACAAAAAACATATTGGAACACTTAAATTATTTATTAAAGTACAAATAAACACGTAAATAACAATAATAAATCACAAATAAACAATGAGTTAAAATGCTGATATAATTAACTAGTGTAGCATCCCGATTAAAAAGATGGTCTCTTAAACTGATGGTTGACAACTTTTATTCCATCCTTGATGTAATCACACTGTAAAAGCTACGGTGCACACAAATAAAACAACACAATTAGAAATTAACGAAAACTTTTCACCTTTTTCCTTTTAAACCTTATTTATATATCAATGAATTGCCTATATGAATTGCCTTTACCTTAATTTATTACCTTACTATTGACAATCTCTCCCTTAAGTGCAATCACTGTATATACTGTATATATTTATGACCTTTTAACCTTATATAATTTTCTATACCATAAAATAAACCATAACATGAAATAAACCTTTCAGTTAGCATTAAGAACAATACTAATAGCACTTATAGGCCCATTGTCAATGAAGCATTATTATTTAGTAAGGCGACAGCACCCTCTGGTGTACAAAAAATGAAAAAAAAAATTTACAAACTAGGTTACGGCGCTTGAAGTGTTTATTCACGGCCGACGTGCAGCCAAGCTTGGCATTGAAGAGACAGGACGGAAGAGTGTACGCTCCTTTGTTTCTTTGAAATAAGTCAATGTTTTGGACACTCTGGTGCGCTTTTTTGGCTTTGTGCCGCTTTCCCCGCTTGCATACAGAGCATCCGACATTCTGAACTTTCCGCGCATATATTTTTTTAACCCTTCATTAACCGTCGACGGGATGTTGTGCTCGTCGACGGATTTACGTCATCGATGACGTCGACTAGTCGGAACAGCTCTAGTTCCATTATTCCAAACGCGCGCACTCCTTACGTGTACATGGGAGTGCTCGGAGAGCCTTTGGTTGCATTGCAAAGCTGCGAAAACAAAAAGCAGGCCTTATCCACACCGGGGCAGACCAGAGCGCAGCATACACACTTGCCTGTATTTGCCAGCAGATTGAATTTGGTGAGTAATGGTTTCAGTCGTTTTCACATTTTGCGATATAAAAAAGTTACTGCCATTCGTTGCAGCTTGCGTTGAACACTGCCAGAGCTAGCCAAACCTCCCATGAAAAAAAATAGCTCCCGTTAAATTGGCGTCAAGCTTGTGTATTTAGCGGTAATATAAACGAAGAAACACACTGTTGAGTCAAATTAAGCGGCATGCTCTCGGATGAAGGGGGGCGCCTCGTATCGCTCCCGTCGCCACCTGAGACGCGTTATTTTCGGCTGGGACTTGAGATGACGGCCGGTGTCTTGCTCTTTAAAGCTTTTCAGAAATACAGGGATCCCTTGTTTTTCGCGGTTAATGGGGACAAGAACCCGCCGCAATAAGTGAAAACCGCGAAGTAGCCCCCCCCCCCCCCATTTTTTTGTGCGTGTTCAATGTATTTATTCAGATTTTACATTGGAAAAAAGATACATATATATATAAGACATGTTTTTTCACCTTTTTCACCAAAGTATCATTTATAAATGGTTTTCAAGCACTTCAAAATGTAAGAATTATGATAAGTTTTAAACATGTTACTGCCCCACCGAATTATTTTTAAACAAGAATAAAGTAGTAAGAAAATGCTTGGCTTTATTAAATGCTTCATCGTGAGTCTACTCAAACCCTCTCAGGCTTTGTTAAACGGTGATTGACACATGTGCAAAGTTTTTCTTTTTATATATATTTTTTTTGTCTGAAGCAACTTATTTGATTGAATAATAAAGACACAAATGTCCTAGCCAAAATGTGGCCCAAACGCGAAACAACATTACTTCAATGGAAAATGTTTTTTCAATCAAGAAAAATAGTTTTCAAATGCTTTTTTTGTCTCATTTATTTTTGCAATCAAAAACTTTTTTTTTTTATTGAAGTGACTTTTTTGGGATTAAAAGTATATACTGTATTTTGATTGAAGCAACTTTGTTTTTGATAGAAGTAACTTTGTTTTTTGATTGAATAATAAAAACACAAATCTACCTCCATCGTTATTGAGAGAGAAAGAAATTAAGAAAGCTTAAAAACTAAAAGCCACCGGGGAGTCTGTTTTTTTTTTATTTTTTTAAATATTTATATTTCATTACATAGACATGCCTCGTAGGGAAAGGAGATTGAGGGATAAAAAAAGGAGTTGGATGAGGCTGCTAAAGGCAGTGGATACCTCATCAGCTGGGTGAATAGCAGACCTGGTAAGAACAAGTTTGCAAGGATAGTCGGGTATTAAATACAATTATAAACACAATTACAATGTTATTTTTCTATAAGATTTTATGTCATTGCTTTATTAATCATTAGGTGCTAGAGTTGTTAAGTATGGATAATAATGAAATAATAGTTTTGAGAAAACTGTGCTGTTGGTGGCGCAGTGACCATCTGATGTGGTTTGTTCTCAGATGAACAAGTTGAGGAAAGAAGTTTTGATGCAGAGGTTGAAGGAAGAAAAGAGGCAGACTGACTGAGTCACAGCCAGAAAGTGTTGATGACAGTTTTGATTTCTATTCACTGTTGCCCCCTCCCAATCAAAGTATGTCACAGTCGCAGCCAATTATTATCTAAAGCTGGTTAAAATTGAAGTTATGTTGTTTTAAGGTGTATTAAATACTTGTTCATGTGCACCTTTTGATCTACGAGCACCCGCCCCTCCACCGGTCTCTGCACGGCCCTGCTGAAACGCAGTGTGGGTCGACAGAGCTCAATATTTTGTTGGGGTGTACAGTGTACTGGAACGTGTTTCCTCCACACCCTTCTCACCTTTTTAACCCCTGACCCATTTTCATGCCTGGCTATGAGTATGAGTCTGGCCACCATTCAGCAGAAAAAAATTTCCAGGGCGGAGCCAGCCACAGCAAATAGACAGCGGAGCGGACCAATCAGCGACGGGCTGACGCGACGTCGGTAAAGCGACTAGTAACTAGCGAGAGACATTTCAACATATTCAACGTGGCTAGCGTGAGACAGACTGTTGGTTTTAGTGACTCTATGTGTTTTTGGTCATGTAAAATCGAATTTACCGCGGATTGGAACATATTGCCGCTGAGTCTGGTGTACCAGGCTACGGGACTACTGTCTGCTGCATTCTGCTGCATTTGGCGCGATCCGGCGACACCGCATACAGCAATTTATATTACATTCAGTGGTCTAAAAATGCCCTAAAAAGATACACCAGGCTTGAAAATGTACACACACACCCTACCCTGAGGGTCAGAGACCCTCCTACCACAGTCTCCTAAAATCCTGTGGGAAACACTGACTTAGGGTGTCAAATTTGCCATTATTAGGACGTTTCGCCTCTGTAGGATATTTTGGCAGAGCAACGGTATTAACAGGGAACGTGTAGCAAACAAAATTTTTAAGAACAAGAATTTTATGTGTAAAAACAACATGAGCATTGAAATGCTCAAAAGAAGTGAACCCTTTCTTTATAAGAGGAACAACTTTACTAAGTCCAGCTGCAGTTAGTTTGTTATCCAGAGGCGATGAGGGTTCTCGAAAAAAATGTTTTTAATGTCGATGCACCTGCTGCTAGCCTTAATCTTTTATGTTTCACGCTCTCGGCGTGACGTTCTATGGCTTATTTGCTCCTGCTGGTCACGTCCATGTCACGCAAAGTGTGCAAAAACCGTGGAACGTTTCTCTGTTGCTTTTGGCTTGGAAATCGTACTCTTTCGTCCATTTTATGTTAAGAGATATCTGCTGTTTTGGCATGTTGGCTAGCACTGTTGTGAAATTTCTGCGAGGAAATGATGTCGTCAGATAGTCGCAGGTGAAACTTTGTTTTCATTTTATTGAACCAATGATGTAAGACGTTTTTAGCTGCAGCCACTGTTGGCTAATCACACACCAGTTCTGACAACCGTGGAGATGAGTTGCGTCACATAAGCTGAACCGCGGCCCATTTTCTACAAAAGCCGGACAAATAGCGTTCGGCTAATGCTTTGTGCCGGACACATCACTAAAAAGGCTTAGTGTCTGTCCTAAGACCAGACAGGTGGTCACCCTAAACGGCGGCCAATGAAACAATTTATTTTACTGCCTCTAAACAATGTGCGTGCTACAGAGGTGTGAACCAATGCTGTAATACAGAGGGTGCGTGGATTAAAAAGATAATGTTGTATTTGTGAACGTGCGGGGCTTCGGCGAGTCATCCAAATATCTTCCGCAGTGTATGTGCTTGTTGATGCTTTACAGTATTTGTTTTGCGAGCTCTGCTCCACATGTGCCTCGCTACCTGTGTTAAAGAGTTGGCAAATTTTCACTTTTAAATACTTAGTGTCAAATCCTTTGCAGTCAATACAGCCTAAAGTCTTATTTTTTTTCCAAAGGCTTGTGCGGCCAAAGGTGAAGACTACAAAAGAGTGAAACTCCTTGATATCACTGCCGATGATGCAGAGCGGTGGGAGAGAAAGAAAAAGAAGAAGAATCCAGACACGGGATTTGCAGGTTAGGGGCCGTTCAAAACTTGAATGATTAAAAACTTTTCAAAATGTTTTGGTAACACTTTATAATAACTATCCGTTTTACTAGTTAATAGATCAATAGTAAACTGTTGATAAATGATTTATTGTTGATTTGTAAAGTGTCTGTTAACAGTTTGTTAAGCATTTACAGGGTGTTCTTAACCTGAAACACAGTTTGTGTAGAAACGTTTCAAGTTTTTGTGTTTAACGTTTAGCATTTCTATCTTTTCAGGTTAAGAAATGCCGTTCACTTCAAAAGAAAAGGCATTTTGATAAGGCATTTTGCAGGCAGCGCTCATGTTGCACATTTATGAAAATCTGCCATTGAACCAACGAATATTTGTACTTTTCTTTGTATATTTAACCAATAAAACTTATGACCTTCAACATAAAGTGGATATAGTTTTATTAAGGTTCATCGACTAGCATGGGCATTTAGAATGGGGTCAACCATATTGAAACACCCTGTAAATGCTTAACAAACTGTGAACAAATACTTCACAAATCAACAATAAATAATTTATCAACAGTTTACTAATGATCTATTAACTAGTAAAACGGATAGTTATTATAAAGTGTTACCAATGTTTTTTTTTTTTTTTTTTGTCTTGACCATTTTTACTATGCCTAAAATGCATTGAGTTGCAGCCATGCTACTGGCTGATTAGAAATTTGCGTTAACAATCAGTCACTGAGTGTATTTTCTCATTTAGTTCAGAACAGAAACAATTTTTCATTTCTAAATTATCTAATAATATTGTGAACATTGACAGATTTCTAATGACAATGTGACATTTTAGAATCCGCCTCAACATTGTTAAGTACTGTGTTTGGGGAAACAAACTGATGCAGGGAAGTATCCTCACCCAGATAGAACAGCGCCATTAAAGCTGATGTCTTTTGGTCAACCAGCAACACGTGATGCTAGCTGTACTCATCACTTAATGAGTAATTATCCATGTCTGTTAAGTTCAAATACTTGTCTAAAGATAGCTGTTACATGAAGCTTCAAATTGAGCTGGTGGCACATTGCTTTATTGACTAATTCATATTGATTTGCTCATATAAATGCCACTTTTGAGCTGTGTGTTATTGCTAACTTATGCATATGTGGGTGCACACACTAGCACTGACAAGTCTTGGTATAGCTACGATCCTGTTACAAGTTATAGCCACAGAATCTGCTAGTAAGAGTGAACTCTAATGTTTTCTCTCTCTCATATGCCATCACTTTTCACCCAGGTTATGCTGAGGCCCAGTTTAGGCAGTATCAGAGGCTCACCAAGCAGATTAAACCTGACATGCAAAACTATGAGAAACAGCGAGAGGAATGGTGAGTAGGTGTTCAATATTTGCAAGTGTCCAGCAATACCGTATCCGTGTCAAGGAACGTGACCTCTGGCCATTCTTGAATTTTTTCTTAATCTGATTAAAAAAAAAAAAAGATGAAATATGAGCACATTCCTGTTAACATAACCATATCTGGCCAACCATAATCAATCCTAAGGATTTTGCTTGGCTTAATTATCTTAATATTCATTCCATCACATGTGCACAAAGTACATCTTGTACATAAATGACTCTACCAAAGTTTTAGCCTGAGGATAGTGTCATCCTGACGCTACACTGTAATTTAAAGAATTTAAACTCTACATCTCCGGCATGCACACGAAGGTCAAAAAAATGCCTGTAGGGTTTTCCTCCTTTTTAAATGTTGCCGCATGCAAACCGTGAAGGATGCACCGGCTCATTTTGCCCCTAGCCACCCCATCATCTTTCAGCAGAATGACCAAGATCACAATGGTGGTATAGAGAAGCCAGTTTAAGTATGCTAAAATGCTGATTAGCAATGGCTCTGTATTTCTAATTTCTTTTGCTTTTACCCTGCAGTGGTGAGGACTTCCACCCCACATCCAATAGCTTGATACATGGCACTCATGTTCCTTCCCAGGAGGCCATTGACCGCATGGTGGAAGACGTCGAGAAACAGTAAGTTCCAGTCAAAAAACTGCAAAGGCGAGATGTTCTCAACCTCATGTCATTAGGAACCCCTGCCAGAATTGTTAACCATTTCCCACCATTGACAACAACAGCCGTCAATTCATTTAACCCTATAATGCTTGACCCCAAAAATTATCAACAAAAAATTCAAGATTTTTTTTTTTATTTGAAAGCTTTATTTGATCCTTAAACATGATATATATTTCTTTTGATTAATTAGATATGTTATCTAATTTGTATCATAAATGATACATTAAGCATTACATGCAGTTTTCGTGGTAAAACAAATATACCGTAATTTTCGGACTACTTCACTTCAGTGAGGTCCAGAAATGCTTGTATCAAATGTGATACATTTGGAGGACTGGCTGTGAATGCACGTTTCAGTGCCATTGACGGTGCTAGATGTCAAATCCATTTTGACTGGCAGGGGCGATCTGAAGTCACTTCGGGTGTAACAATATGGTGATATATCATGAATGATACATTGTGTCCCTATAGGTTAGAGATATCCTCCTGCCAAAAATCAATATATTATCTTGAAAATTTGTCACTGTTAAAAGAACCAACAGTTTACTACCAAATTTTTCCTTTATAGAGTTTGTCTCTGTTAACTCACTGGCTGCCATTGTTGGTGCTAGACGAGTGTGGTTGTACACACACACTCATAAATGGAATGTGTTAACAATTACTATTCAAACTTCTGTTAAGATGGCATCAGCACACAATTGCCCTATTCAAGTGTCTAATTAAAAGCAAATATATTTCAGATTTTGTAATTGGCTTTTACATGTGTTTGCTGCAAAGTCAACACTACCAAGTAACAGAACACCATACTAAAGTGAAGGGTACTATTATACCTTAATGCCACACGTCAATACACTTGCTTGTACTGGACTGTCTCAGGAAATTAGAATACACAATATTCAAATTTTTTGAGACAGTCCTGTGTATATATACAGGACTGTCTCAGGAAATTAGAATACACAATATTCTAATTTCCTGAGACAGTCAGGAAATTAGAATATTGTGTATTCTAATTTCCTGAGACAGTCCAGTAAATAAAACCTTTCAATAATATTGAATCCCACCAACAGCTGCTGTTTACTTTGGTTAGCCACATACCAAAGTGTCAAAAGCATTACTACTATGCTTAAAAATCCTTGCAGATGGACCAGATTATACTATCCCCTCGGAACTCCTTTGGGCTGTTCTGATGCTTGTTTTGGTAAGGCAACTGTGTACAAATGATGTATTTGGTAAATAAATGTAACAAGGCAGGCTTTTAAAAGTATTTGACATTCAACAAAATATTAAACAATTTAGGGATGTATGACGAAGTACATAAATTGGGTTTTCTGAAGCAATTGACACCTTATGCAAGTAGCTGATAGAGGCCAATGGTCCTTTTGAAGGGATGATCAGGAGGAGTTGCTTGATTTAACCACTACCCTGTTAAAGGAACTGGTTGTGTTTTTACCATTTCATCTTTTCTGAAAGGACTTAAGGTTTTATCAGTGTTTTGTTTAATCATCCTCTTAAGATGTGTATTTATCTGTTGTGCAGGATTGAAAAGCGGTCCAAATATAGCCGACGCAGGGCCTACAACGACGACGCGGACATTGATTACATTAACGAGAGGAACGCCAAGTTCAACAAGAAGGCTGAAAGATACTATGGCAAATACACTGCAGAGATCAAGCAGAATCTGGAGAGAGGCACTGCTGTTTAAGTTTGAATCATGAACTCTTAAAACTGAAGTGTCTTGCTTTTTGTTGTAGATATATTGCATATTTTTCCGTTATGATGTATTTGTTAAATGTTGTGTGTACGGTATAAGAACACGCATTGAAGTATTATTGCCCTTATTTTTAAATAAACAAGTAAACCACTTTCAGTGATTCTTGAGTTGAGAACACAAGTTTTTTGTTTTGTGTGTGGTCTCATGACTGACATTTTGAGCGTGAGAATTGACTACCATTAAAAACATCGAACCTCGAGGCTTGTTGGCTGGCAATTTCTAGCTGACAAATCTGTTTGATGTAGGTGCACTGTGGTAACAACCAACAAGAGCTTAATTCAATTCATTATCATCTACACCATCTCTGTCTGACCAACGTGCCTGAGGCAGGAGCCTTGTGACTGGTAAGATTAATGGCAGGTCATTCCCATGCCCCAAACACACTTCCACTCATCCAAATTTGTTTGATAATGGGGGCATGCTACCTTCGACAAGGGCACACGGAGTTGACAGGCCTTGTTTCTTTCTACATGGTGAGATGAGTTTTCCATTTCTACATGGTGAGAAGAGTTTTCCACTAAATATTCAATTGTGCACATGGTTCATATGACAATTCACTTTCACTTATGTTTTTGCCAGTTTCTCACATTCTTTCCACCTCCTGCCATTAGTGTACCCCTACTAGATAACCACTGATTTGAATTACTTGGCGACTTCGCTACAAAGATTTGGGTCGCATGACTCTTGTCAATGGCTCTTAAACCGTGTATGAATGCAATGAAATATTTTTTTTTCTACTTGATAGTTTATTTAAAAAGCTAACATCAGCTAACCTTGAGCAGTTAATTTAGTTACTATATTTTAGATAAGTGATGATTTACAGCGGGGGATGGCTGATGAGAAATTAAGAAAAACGACATGGAATGCAAGCGTGGCTGCCGCTATGCTTAATAGCAACTATGGGAAAATAGTGACGTTTAGTGGACATGATAGAAACTGCAAAAACGTTCAGTGTGTTGAGACTGGTTGGCCCAATCACAAATTCAAACTCCTAGAATTGGAAGGTGGCAGAGAACCTCATGACTTTTGAGTGTACTATATTGTGTGATATTCGTCTATCCCCCCCCCCCCCCCCTCCACACAGGGGCGCTGTATGGGGTGCAACTCAAGTTGTTTAAGTGGTTCAGAATATTTTGCAGATAGTGCTGCGGAGCATCTGGAGTTTCTTTTGAAAACCCATCAGTGGTGTTGTCCGAGAGGTCCTCCAATGAAATCCATTCTTGTTTAGTGGATTACATATAGCTTTTCATTGGTGTGCAACAGACTGATGAATATCAAGGTTTATAGAGACAAGTCAAATCGCTTCACCTTCATGCATGTTAAAAAGCTTCAGTAATACTACACAATTAGAGGGGTCTTATATTTTTGCCAGCATGACATTCGACACCTGTGAGGGATCCTATTTTGGTGAAGGATTATTACTTACGAATTTAAGATGTGTCAACGTCTGAAACCAAAACGGGGGTCAGCAACCCGCGGCTCTAGAGCCACATGCGGCTATTTAGCGCTGCCCTAGTCGCTCCCTGAAGCTTTTTAAAAATTTTGGGAAAATGTAAAAAGGGGGGATTTTTTTTTATTTATTTATATGGTTTCTGTAGGAGGACAAACAAGGCACATTCTTCCAATTCATTAATATTGTAATGAAGTTAAACTTGAGGCAGCTTTGTACAACAGAGTATGCACTGGGCACGTGGTGCGTCATTCTCTGCAGGATGCACTGCAGGGAAAATAGATGTTTACTAATGAAGGCTCATTATGTATCTGTAGCCAACTTTTTTTTTTTTGATGGTAGGCTAATATAGCTAATATGGATACAGACAGCATGTGTTGCCTCCATTATAACTTAAAGGCTTTTTTTTTTTTTTTTTGCGGTTTCAGACGTTTTTTTTGGCCCAATATGGTTCTTTCAACATTATGGGTTGCCCACCCCTGGCATAGATGAAAAAGTAATAATTGCTTGTTCAAAACTGCTTCTCCAGCACTTTCCAGGACCACATGGAGGCTAAAGGAAATGTTTCCCCATTGACTGAATGGACAATAGATTACACAATTGTCCCTATTATCACTTATAAGTAGAGGATTTAAATTCTTTGACAATTACTATATGTTGAAAAAAAAAGGACAATGTTTTAAAGTCTTTGACAGAATTGCTATATGTTGAAAAAAAAGGACGCTTGAAAAATGTATATTTATACAAATTATTTTGCCACAAAAACTGACTTGTTCCTATCTAACAAGAATCCTGGCAGTATCATTACCTCTGAGGCCTTTTGTGGTTAAGCACAGCTTTCAACATTTTGGGTTGCAGACCCCTGGCATAAATGAAAAAGTAATAGTTGCTTGTTCAAAATTGCTTCTCCAGAAGTTTCCAGGACCACATGGAGGCCAAAGGAAATGTTTCCCCATTGACTGAATGGACAAGAGATTACACAATTGTCTCATCACTTATCAGTGCAGGATTTAAATTCTTTGACAGAATTACTATATGTTGAAAAAGGGACAATGCTTGAAAAATGTATATTTATACAAATTATTTTGCTACAAAAACTGACTTGCTCCTATTAAACAAGAATCCTGGCAGTATCATTATCTCTGAGGCCTTTTGTTTGTGGTTAATCTATTCCATATTTTTAAACTTAAAAGATAACCAAAAAGTACAAATATTTCCACTGGGCAGAAAAAGGTGCAACGCGTCAATAATTGGCCAGGTCACCTGTGTGGCCACAACCACAGCATCTTATAAAGGAACCCAATTCGGCCATTTTTACTCAGGAAGATGGGTTTTTCAACACACTTCCTAAAACTTAACCACAGGATATGCCAACACCATGTGACACCCCATTGAACAGGCTTGCCTGCACTGCAGCTCGCTAGGTTCCTAGTTCAAGATTACAAATTTAGAAAATTTGTTGTACTTTGTCCATCACTTCCACAATTTATGCTTATGGTTTTAAGTTGTTTCTTTACCGTCAGCCTCTATGAGCAGTACAGCAGACCAAAGTCTCAAGCATCTCCATTGTATGCCTTTCAAATCTTGAATGCAGATTTTTAATCTAATTTCAGGCTGTATTTGACATTGTTTTTTTTTTTTTTTCTTTTACACACATCGCAAGGTAATTATTCTAGAGCTCTCACAATTGACACAAAGGTTTTCCATCAATAAATACTTTATTTGAACAGCAAAAATACAGGACTAAAGGGAAAGAAATAATCCCACCTCAATGATTTCTTCACTCCTTCCAAATTATATCTCAAATCATCTGAAAGAAAATGTCACTATGAAACAACTGGTATTTACAAAATATTTACAATATGTTCAGTGTCCTCTTGGTGTTCCACTTTATTTTGACTTTTTGCGGACTTGTTTACGTGCCCTGAAGGACTTGCTGTTCATCACTGGGACCCAGTGGCCATAGGGCATGCTGCTTTCATAGGTGTCCTCTCTGGGTGTTACCTTGACAGTAGTTGGTACAGCGATGGTCGGCTTGGCCACACAATTCTAGGGGAAGACAACCATATTGAAATGAAACCTACTACTACCATAGCTCTCTAAATGTTACAATTACAACTGCAGTTTAAACAATAATACTGAAGTACAGCACTTTAGCGCGTCTGTATTCCACACTTTGAGAATCACTGCTCTAACATGAAAGGGGGAATGTCAAAGGCTACTGAAACATTTGCTTCATAGTTTTTTGTTTGTTTTTAAACAATATCCTGTCATCCACACCAATCTTCTCTGGATTAGTTTCTTCACAGGGTAGTTAGCCATTTAATTTTAGAATCTTCATTGCCTACAAAGAGTTTTTACATAAATTTAACACTGTCACAAAGTGCGCCGTAGCCAGCCTACGGTCTTTTACATGTTGGGAGTGTATTTGTTGAAGTACGCTTGGGAAAATTTTAGATCAGTAACAACTTTGGACAGCGGTTTTGCAATGATTTGACGAGCAACTGACAAAAAGACCTACAATTTTTTGTGCATTCTTGTTTTGTTCCCCACATTACTGCAAAGCCTAGTAGTATAAGTCGCTGAGGCAATGGTTGCAGCTGTTGAGTATGATAGACAAATTCAGCCTCTAAACTCAAGTAGCAGCAGCAACCAGATTTATCGAACCGTAGGTCAGTTTTGTTTATAAAGGTCCTTTCATTCCAGCTGTTTAGTTTTGGACAGAGTTTGTTGTGGTTGTGACAGCTCTAAGGTGATACACAGTTTTTTTTAATAGGACGCGCACTCCAGCAGTCTCGTCTTTTCTCGATTTAACACTGGTACTTTTGAATTTCGATATGCTGATCACGTTCACTTCCCACAAGGATCATCGGCGATGTTTTTGTTAAACCTAATGGTTATGTAATGTGCCTCCATTTTCACGCATAAACATATGTACTCGGTGAAAATATGGGCTCAGCTTTTCCTAAATACTGCTTAAGCACCTTTGTGGTCAGATATAACGTTATATGTGGAACACCCTGTATAACCTCCATATTATATAATGAACAATATTGGCGTGCCGGAATGTCTACGGTCACTTACATTGATGCTGAAAGTGATGGTTTTTGTTTTTGTGGTCATCTTTGGATTGATGATAATGGCCTCTGCTTCATTGCTCTGCTTTAGAAAGACAAGAAAAGCAGAGCTAGTTATGGGTACAGTAAGTATTGAAGATTGAACTTAAGACAATTCTAGCTTCTGACAATATAAAGCACTTGTACTGCATAAAACCACATGCACATTTACTCTTGTCACGACCAACTTCTCGGCAGACGCCTCATGTACCAACTTATCTTTGGCATATGGAGACGACTTCTTCATCTGGTTCTAGTTTTCTTGACAGGAATAGTCACTATAAAGCACACGCCCGCGCTCCATCAGCAAGCGGTGGCTTCTGATAAATAACGATGACCCATTTCAACTGCAAACCATAGATACATTTGTCATGTCAACACAGTACTTCCCGTAGAACGCAGTGAATCAGTCCTCTAAATTTGCTTGTCTTATAGTGTACATTTTTATGTGTGTCATTTATGTGTGCTAATCCAGGTACAGAATAGAGAACGCAGTGTGTGTAGGACAAGAATCATCAATCAACCTTTTACGCAAACTTATTGTCGTCACCCAAGTCACATGACAGCCTTTTATTCCCAGGTGCCGATGAGTGAAGAAGATCACTGTCATGTTATCTACGAAGACAGGAATAAATACAGAAAGTATGTGCATTCCCTCAGGATTCCAAAAGGTCAATTCAATAATCAGGAAATACATCACAATGCCTTTTTTTTTTTTTTTTTTTTTAATTTAAATATTGTGTTGACTTACACGCACACACCAGCTGGAGGTTGTGTGGGCTTCCCCAAACGTTATTCTAGTGCAGCGAAAGCCAAAATTGACTCATTAAATTGCTAATTATAATTACAGTACATAGCAGTAGGTCTTCATTGTGTTATTCAATACACATCATTCTCATCTACTTGGACTTGGAAGTTTCCACTTCAATTTTTTAAGTACTGTAGCTGATGACATGAGGCAAACAATGTGCCTCAAATGATTGGCAACATGGTTATTTATCACTTACACCTTCAAATGATTGGCAACATGGTTATTTATCACTTACACCTTCAACAGTACCCTGACCACTCCTACTGTTTGTGTGACGCATTTAGCAGGGCTGACACCCACCTGTGATGACATCTTTTCGGGTCGTGGTCTCACCCTTGGCTCAGACTCTGGTAACACCCAGTCAGGCTCCTCAATTTGCTCTGAGAGTATCGGTTTCACACTCTTAGGAAGCTCCAGTTTCTCCACTCCAAGCAGTTTCATGGCATTGGTTTTTGCAGCTTTTAAGAGTTCTCTCTTATCTAAGCGAGGAATAAACAGACATCAGTATGTGTAATATAGGTTATCAGTGTGGACATTTTCCCTGAAATTGGTCTGTTAAAATTACCTTCCAAACTCAAGCTGACTGAACTCCCTGAGGATCTCGAGGGGCTTCTATAGGATCTGGATCGTGATCTTGGAAACCTATTAAAATGAGCCTGAGGCCTGCTGTATCTGCTCCTTGCCAGTGAAGACCTTGAGTGGGACCTGGAACTGGAGTGTCTACGGTGCCTGTGATACCTGTCCAGTGATGGTGAGCGACTGTAGGATCGAGAGTGTGCTCTGTAGTGGCGTGAGGAACGGTGGCGGCTGCGGCTGTATCTACGATGATTGCGACAATGGGAATGTCTGTGGCAGCGAGGATGAGAGCGGGACCTGGAACGAGAGGAGGAACCACCGCTGGATGAAGACCTGTGACGGCCCCTGTCACTGCCAAAAGACGAGGCAGGGCTGCTTTCATAACTATTCCTGGAGTAGTAGGATGAGGGGCTGCTCTGATCAAAACTTCCACTGGTCCCATCACTCTGGTGAGAAAGGGCCATTGTCAGGTGAGAGTCTTCTCCCTTGGTCATTGTCTATCTGGAATGGGGGAGAAAAAAAAACTTTTGTAAGTCATTTGTTGCCATTGACCACTATTCTCATTAAATAAATTAAATTGGGAGGGTTATCAGTGAATGATCTGGTTTCAGTGACATTTAGGGTGATGGACTGAATGAACGAGTAAGGACAGCATTGTAGATTTTCCCCTGTGGGTTCAAGACAGCAAACAATATACTGCTGCCTTCGTGTGTGCTGGGAAAGCGGACGCTTCCTGCTTGCTAATTGATCATTACAAGTACGTCCCGTTTATGTGCTTTTGTTGTCATAGCAAGGAGGAAAAAAAAAAAAAACATGCCGGACAGGGACATCATTTTGGTTTGTTCCGTGGGCAACTTGCTGACAATGGCATATACTGTATCCAAGTACATTTACATGAGTGTTCCACTCAAGACAGCCAAACAAGTGCTAACCTGTTTCTTTCGCTATGTGAAACTAAAAATGATCGCAAAAATATTTTCATAACTCTGTACCCTACGTTATTATGAAGACATAATCCAATAAGCACATCGACGATAATTCTTCAACAATTTATCCGCAACTCCTTGCTCGGTCTCCGCCATTTTGAAAAGTATAATGTCGTCTTATCTCGGAAACTCTGGTATCATAACATTCCCAGGTTTCCCGTAGAAAATACGACTTGAGGGGGCGGTAGGGTTAGGTTTATAGCACTTGCAATTTTTTTGAGTCGACATTTTTTATTTACTATACTTGCACCACCGCGTGGAGGCAGTCATTGTTAATGGGTGCCGATGGTTTGTGTTGCAGCTCAGCGTGTGTAGTTCTAGTTTGCTGTAAATCCATGTGTCAAAGAGTGTGAAATTAGTAAACCATAAGAAAACAACTTTTGTATGTCGTATAAGCAACACGCCCGCGCATTCTTATATACAAAGTGTGCGACCTGGTTACTTGTTCTGTCCGCGTGAGCGTAACATGTGTTGCGGAAAGTACTAGAAAATTCCAGGTTACGCAAGCTAGCGATAGCTGTAGCTCTAAACATGACATGCTTCGAAAATCCTGACCAGGTTTTTGCTACTTCTGGACCAGCATACAAACATTTTTAAATACAACTCCTAAACACTGACGCATTCTTATATACGAAGTGTGCGACCTGGTTACTCGTTCTGTCCGCGTGAGCGTAACGTGTTGCGTAACAGGAAAGTACTGGAAAATTCCAGGTTACGCAAGCTAGCAATAGCTGTAGCTCTAAACATGACATGCTTCGAAAATCCTGACCAGGTTTTTGCTACTTCTGGACCAGCATACAAACATTTTTAAATACAACTCCTATACACTGACTCACAAAATTACTATTACCAAACAAAAAAACCAAAAACTTTTAAAACCCTTACCAGTCTGTCGCTTGACTGTAACGAGTATCAGGGTGACGACGTTAACAAATGTACACTGCCTTCCGCAAACTAGCCGATGAATCTAAGATCATAAACAATTGTTTAGGATTATTAAAAGTGCACAAGCTCCGCCGTCGACGTGTTGCTGTTCGAATGACTGGACTAGGACAGTCCAACGAGATTTGAGCGTGTGGAAAATTCCAATCACGTGATTCTTCTTTGTGACGCCCTCTCCTGGCGAGATGTCCGAAATCGTTTAAACTCGTTGTCATAAAAAATAAGTATGTCACTCCACTTCAAAATAGATGTTCACCATTTTCACTTTAACACGAGTATATTAAACGATCTGTCGTATGCATCGTCCTCGAAACGAGAAACAAGCTCACAGTAAAGGCTGAATGCACAGGGCGTGATGTGCGAGCAAAATTCACACTCTGTTTTGTGAATACAGCAGGAGCAGGTCATCAAAGGACGTCAAGAATGTAAATATTGAAGGCTATTCGGCTTCGACATAATTAAAAATATATATATAAGTGCCATCGCCCCGTCCCTAATGGGGAAAAAAATAAACAAAGCTTATGGAAAGTCTCGCGATAAGGCGGGTTAGGTTGCTGAAGCAGATGTCGCGATATTTTATAAACTCGATTTAAGTAACTACGCGATCATACCTGTCTGGTAGCCTTGTACTCGAACGCCTTTATCTCTGAAGAATTCTGTGCGATCTGGAAGTGCACCTAACAATTGACCAGGGATGGATATTCTAACTGTCTTGCCGTCCAATTTTGGATATGTCATATTCACTTACATCTACAGCTGGATTATGCTTGCATATCTAGCTATAAAAGTTGGAGGAGCCAGGAAGAAGTACGACGTTAAGGTAATTTTTTATTCATTTCAGTGGACTTGTTTTCTGACAATGCGAATAAAGATAGAGATGCATTTTGTTGCTTGTTTTTATGAATAAATGTATTGTTTTCTTATGAACTATTCATGTCACTTGTGTTGTAGTACCCTACAATGTACAGTGACAAAGAGCAAGTGTTCAACTGCATCCAGAGAGCCCATCAGAACACCCTTGAGGTTTACCCTCAGTGGCTTGTTTTCCAGACCATCGCAGCCCTCGTCTACCCGGTTTGTTATATTTTTTCTATGGTTTTTAAAGACACTTTTCAGAATTCCTTAAATTCAACCATCAGCCGTGTGAGCGCCATATGTGGGGCGGCAAAAGTTAATCTTTGCTCTCTGATACGATTTCTAATGATAACGGCCTCAAGGCAAAGGCACTGTCACAATGACGAAGCAGATTTTTACTGCTCTGGATTGTAATATTCTATTTTGTTGATTCCCTTTCTTTAGTTATCAGCATCAGTGTTGGGAGCTATTTGGGTTACCAGTCGGTTTTCATATGCCTGGGGCTATTACACTGGAGGTAAGTCTGATATTTTCAAATTATTGTATTTTATGATATTTATACAAATTAGAAATAAACTCTTGGTTTATTTACCAAAACTCTCATAAAATTGCTAATTTTACAGATTGATCGGATGAGTTAAGGTTGAGGACACAGAACTGTTGAAATTTAGGAAAATCACGAAAACAAAACAAAAAAAGTCCTTTAAAATGTGAAATGCTGTCTGTTTCGTTACAGATCCCGCTAAGAGAATGAAAGGTGCCTATGGCTATATTGGATACTTTGGAGTCATCTTTCTGTCCATATCTGTAGCCTTGCAGTTGCTTCGAGTTTTTTGAAATCTTTGTCACAAAATATTCCTTTCATCTTTTACTCAGTTATACTGAGTAGCATGTTGCTCTCACATATTTTAGTTTGTAACACTGAACTACAGCTATTGAAAAAACATCTTATAGTCTAAAGATTGCACTGTTTTGACTGATGGATTGACATAATTACTGTAAATTCAAAGGAGAGGACAACACCTTTATGATTTGTTACCATCAGAAGTAATATTGTTTCATATATTGAATCAAAACATTGCATTTTTCTGATGTGTAATAGTGGAGAAAATAATTAAAAGGCAGTATTTCCTGGAAGTGGCTTCTCACCATCGCCAGTCAGTGTTGATATTTTTTAAGCCAGTACTGTCCTTAACCCATCAAGTATGAGTATCCCAGATTGTCCGCTATTCCTCGTAATGTAATACCCATTGCTCCATGAGCGGGTACATTGAATTAATACTCACTTTAATAATTGTTCTATACATTAATTTTGCTCGGAAACTAATTTCAGGTTTCGGCTGTACAAACAGGACGGTGAGAAAAGAAGGCCTATTTAAAAGATGACTGCATGATGTAGGTAGTAGACCCAAGAGGTGAAACTGCCTTTGTCTGTGTCATAGGATAGAGGAGAAAGATCGCAGCAAATTGAACAGGTACAGTACAGTGGTATGCATAAGTTTGGGCACAGCTGATAATTTTTAAGATTTTCCTTTGTAAATCACTTTGAAACAAACAAGAAAAAATCAGTAAAAATACATCACAGCAAATGAACAGTAATATTTGAGAAGTGAAATGAAGTTGATAGGATAAACAGAAAGTGGAATAATCATTGAAACAAAAATAGGCCAGTGTATAAATGTTGGCACCCTTGTAGTTTTATTGATTAGAAACTAGTTAGTTGAGTAATCAAGTCAAATTTTGTTTATTAAGCTGACTGATTTTGGCCTACATACACATGTGTAGTCAAACATAAGAAAGGGTATTTATAGCAGCAAATTGCGCTATGCATCATCTCTGAAGAGTGGAAACATGGTAGCCTCAAAACGACTGTCAAATGATCTGAAAGAAAAGATTATTCAATGTCGTAGTGAAGGATATAAAAAGTTGTCAAAGAAATTTCAGCGGTCAGTTTCCACTGTGAGGAACATAGTAAGGAAATGTTAGCCCACAGGCTCTCATAAGCAGAAGCGAAGGCTTATGAGAAGAGTACAATTGAACCCAGAGACTAACTCCAAAGACCTACAACATGATCTTGCTGCAGATGGTGTCACTGTGCATCGGTCAACTAGTCAGCGTTGTTCGCGCTAGGAGATGCTGTATGGGAGAGTAATGCAGAAGAAGCCTTTTCTCCACACTTGCCACAAACAGTCACTTTAGGGGTGCCAAAGCACATTTTTTTAGGTGTCGCGGAACGGAGGGGATCGCAGCGCAGAGCCACAATGACACGATGGTTGAGATTTCTAAATGTATTTATTCAAATGAGACTGATAAAGGCTGGGCAGGCAAGAAGCAGACAACACTCGGGGGAACACTGGGTCCAGGTCTCGACGTGAGCGTGTAAATAGTTCCTGGGATATAAGAAAAATACATGAGCTGGGGATAAAAAAAAGCAAATACTCAAAGCAGGTGAGATGCAACTGACACCAAAACCAGACAAGTTTATCAGGCGACAAGGTTGAGCATCCACTGGCTTTTAAATGGTTGCCCTATTTGTGAATTCTCTCATTTATCCAGGTCATCATTCACAACTTGACTCTTGGCACTGTCTTTGAAGGTATTTTACCTCTCATCCAAGCAGGCTTTATCACCATGCTTAGAAACTAAGAATTCTTGCAACATGCAAGTATTTATTCCACTTTCATGGATTTATCCTTTATTTTCAATGCCACTTGTCATATTTTTAGGGAAAATACAGCATTGTAGTACGTTTTGTCAATTGAAATTTGACTAACATGCTATAGGACATCTTCAGGGGTCAAGTGGGAAATTTTTACAAATTCTCTTCATTTTTAAAATAAAACTTAGAATTTTGTTCGTAAATCTATGCCAGCAATGTATAGTAAGAGAACCATATATTGATACATAAGGTGTGAAAAAGTATGCTAAATTGCCATTGAGTTTCGTTCTGAGACGTGTGGTAATCTAATGTTCACCATTTTTTTATTAATTGGTGATGGCTCTGAGTTATTTTTTTTCATATGTAAAATGGATGGCACTGACTCACTGCCTTGGCTTAAATAAAGGCTGGCACCAAAGGTCCATGCTGTAAGTTTCCTCATCGTTCGCAACTTGAGGACTCAAGCATATGCAGTTTAAGGAGGGGCCAGGGGGCCCCCCGGTGGCCTAAAAGTGTCATTGCATGTAATTGACTTCCCTATATATGATTTTAAAATAAAGAGTTTTCCGGTAAAATATTGTCTATTAAAATGGTAAAGCAATAAAACAACAAAAATGAATGAAATTAACAAAAAATATATATATAATGGGTAAAAGTTATTTTTCGCACAGATCATGTGACTAGCATCTTAGATGGTCATTTGCTTTGGCAATGGTTAGCCAAAACCACCTGAGGACCGAAAATGGATATACGTAATTTTTTCAAACCTAAACTTTCAAAAACGATAACAACTACTGAGCAAGAACCAAGGATTCAAAATGTGGACCATGAAACGCCAGAGAGAACCGCCAAAATAGTGAGCGGAGTTTCAATTTTACCCCACTAAAGACGTTAATTGTACAACTAACTGATCCACCACCGGTGGGCGTACCATATTCAATAGATAACGTTCTTGGCGAAAATTATTGGTGTCCTAAGCAGCCTGATTTAGAATTCCCCTAAAAAATGATGGGGAAAAAAAAGAAAAAAAAAACAATCATTTTCAACTTATTATTATAATAAATATTCTTGTAAGTTAATTTTACTGCTGACACTGCGTTTCGGGGTCATCAACATGTTGTGCCCCCTACCCCAAAAGTCAAACTCCGTCTATGAGCTCAAGTCTTATTTAGAAATTACAGTCTGCATTCTTCAGCTTCTGTCAATATATTGTTTGTAATTAGGCTCGAGCGTATGACGTGGCACTCGCGAGGTTTCCGCCGCTATCGCCATTGTGGAAGCGAGAAACATAAGCAATGAGGCATTTCAACACAGGTCGCTCTTTAAAAATGGTTGGAAATTATTGTGGGGTAAAGAATTGCAACAACCGATCGAATAGAAAGGAGAATGTACAGCTCGACGGAACACCATTGAGTTTCTTCCGGATCCCTACATGGAGAAAAGGCGAGGGAAAGCTCATATCTGAACTTACCAAACGTCGAAGAATGGCATGGGTGGCCTCGATCAGAAGGAAGGGCATAACGTTTGATTCTCCAGTTACACACTGAGTTTGCTCTATGCACTTCCACTCCGGTAAGTTAATTTCGTTTGTTTACGCAAATTTCAGTAACTTTACGCCCTAAGTCGGCCTGTTGTTAGCTATTGCTAAAGCTAAACAACTAGCATGCATACATGTGCATTGTCTTCATAAGACATAATTCATGTCGTTGCTAAATGAAAAAGCTGTAATATTTTGACGTGAGAGAGTGGCAAAGAATTTGTACACAGGCTACATTTTATGCAGCAAAAGATTTGTACATCCGTGGTCACAGACTAATGTAAACACACATTGCCTACCTTTGCTAGAAAGATGTGTTGCCGTTTGCTATGGTCATAAAGTGAAGATCCTGCACCCATCCGCAGCAAAACTGTTCGTAGCTTTGTAGCGATTTGTAGTTTCGGAATTGCTGATGAGTGTAGTAACATATACCAAACACTAAATACAGCATGATGTCCATTTCGCGTAGTGGTGGAAGCTTGTCGACATCTTTATTCCATTTGTGTTCGGCTTGCTCGTGAGGGTCAACATTTTTCACATCCTTAAAATTGCTCACATATCTGTCCTTCGCCGTGGTAACAAGTTTGTCTCTGTATCGAACTGGCAAGTATTCCTTACTTTTTTCCATCTTTGGTTGCCGCTAAGTTTAAATGTCCCGTGATGCTTCCGCAATGGTTGCGTTGTCGCAAATCTCGCATGATCCCGTGCTGCTGTGACGTAAACGCTCGAGCCTAATATGTTTAAATAAATGTAACTATAATGAGGAGGATATCAGTATAACACCTTGATGCAAATATATATAGTTTGTTAGCTAATAACACATTGTTACTTAATATATAAATTATCCTTACATTGTACTTTATCAATTATTCCTATACTCACATGTGTTATACAGTAGGCCCTACAGTAGAAAGAAGTTGATATATATTACAAACATACTTTAAATAATATAATGGAAAAAAATATTTTTCAAATGGGTAATGAAACCTTTATTGATGGCTTTATTTCAAAAGTCCTGTGGGTCCTAATGGCCTCGTGTGACTCACATGACGTCTGAGCATACAAAGCTCATCGAAGCTTTGAATACCAGGAACTGACGATCGAAGACCGCGCAGGAAAGATCGAATAAAACCCTTTCGGAGTTGAAGGTCTGGTCACCGTGATATAAACTCTAGAGGAGGACCAGTAACCATACAATGTTGGGATTCGACTTGTTTTGATAATGTAAAAACTATAGTATGAAGGTAACGACGACAATGATAACAGTACATTAAAACACTTTTTATTCAACGAAAAACGTAATATTGTACGTTTATCATGAAATTCTGTGTTGTCCCAAAATCCTTGAAGGCACCAATATCAATAGCTGCTCAGTGTTTCCTCGCTCAACCGACTGTGTGGGTGAACTGCGCATGCGCTTGACCGAGCTCTCGGAAGCAAAGTCGGGTTGATCCAAGGGGTCCACATCAAAAAATCGAAAATAAAAGGTACTTACCCATTTCAAAACGGCTCAACAGTGCGTAATGATCGCGGGTGTGTATGTTTTCCCTTAACGCCGTCGCTGTCGAAGGGGTTTTGTGATTGTTTTTAGCGACGTCTTTGCGAGGAGGCACCTTAGAGGAAATGTTTGCTAGTATCAAAGCGACGAACAAAAGAATCCTACGTCGCAGTCGCGTTTATTTCTTCAGTCTGACACTTATTTCCATCATTGTTTTGAATGCTCTTCTCGATAAGTTCTTGTCAAATGAATGTTGAAGAGTTTCTCCTTTCTGCCTTACAATTCGTAATCACGCCGTTTTTCGTCCTGATATCTAACAAGAGTTAAGCATCATATGCACATAGTATTTTCGAACCAAGGTAGCTTTGTTTTTTGTTCTAATTCACGTTTTAGTCATTCTGTGTCTTTGCACAACTTGTTTGGTAACGAAATGACTCTTTTTGGATGTGCCTTCCTCCGTTCCTCAGAGCCATGTCAGGATTTATTGACGGAATTCGGTGTGGAGAATGCGACTGCAATGTGGATTGGGGTGAAAGAAGAAACACTGTCGCATCTATAGCTGCTGGAGCTCTGGTATTTCTCATTTTTGAAACCACACTGCCCCTAATTTTTAACTGTTAAAATCACTGTACACCTACCAACCATCGCAGTCTGATGACATCCACTGATACACAGGCATTCATATAGAAATATGTTTACTAATGTTTATTTTTTGTCAATATTGTACTGACAGTGAAATCTGGTGTATGTCACAACTAACTGTCATACATTACCAACATAGGTGTAAATGAGAAACATCTTGTGACACACTCATAGACATTTAGTCATTTTATATCATTGTTGGGCTCTTGTATCATTGCAGTTCTTTACTGGCTGGTGGATCATCATAGATGCTGCAGTTAAATACCCAGACCAGGCTGAATTTCCCCATGCTTATCACACATGTGGAGTCGTCGCAACATTGGCTTTTCTCATGTAAGAGTGCCTTTACAAACACTTTGTAACTCCTCAGATATTTTGTATTATTTGGTTTGTTGTACCGCATAGTAAAAAATTGACTACTTTTCTGTAGGTTTTTATTAAACATTTAATGTACAGATGTCAACAATCCATTTCACACAGATATCAGAAATGAGTGAAAACACTGGTATCCTTTCCAAATACCCGTTGCTAGTGAAACTGTAAAGATAGACTACTTACACACAGAGTGGGGATGACTGCTTTATATTTAAGCAGTATAGTTGCTGGGCATACTACTTGTGCTGGGTTGTTGGGGCCAAGGTTTGTTAAATCGACACATAAGAAACTTAGAAATCAAGGCTCTTTCATGATTTGGGGCCGCCAACTCAGTGGTTTAACATTCGCCGCCATGGGCCGCAAGTTGTTTTTGCTCCCCTGAAAAATGGTTGAAGTTGTTAAAATTGAGTCAATGTGAGATTGCAGGACCACATAATTCTCACGCCCGAATACTGTTTAACACAATCAATAAGTAGTAACGGCTAATCAACAAAGAATTAAAAAAATACAATTGGCTCCTAGACATGTGCCCGTATGACATTTTGACAGTATGATAACCCTAAGCAAAAACACTGCGGTTTTACGGTATCACTGTATTGCAATTATACCTCTAGAAAGTGTTATTTGGAGATGTATGGGTTAAAAAAAGCCATTGAACAGGATTTTTGAATTATTTTTTTTCACAACATTTTCGAATTGGAAAATCAACATGAATATAATGTTAAAATAAATAAATTAAATAAAAAATAAATAGCTGAAGTATTCTTATAGACTAAACCCACAGCCACAGCTCAAGTTGCTCAACAGTAGAACAAAAATAATTATTTTCCATAAAAAAGTAAAAACACATCTAAATAAATTTTATAAATATGTGTATGTATATATATATATATATATACACTCACCGGCCACTTTATTAGGTACACCATGCTAGTAACGAGTTGGACCCCCTTTTACCTTCAGAACTGCCTCAATTCTTCGTGGCATGGATTCAACAAGGTGCTGGAAGCATTCCTCAGAGAATTTGGTCCATATTGACATGATGGCATCACACAGTTGGTGCAGATTTGTCAGCTGCACATCCATGATGCAAATCTCCTGTTCCACCACATCCCAAAGATGCTCAATTGGATTGAGATCTGGTGACTGTGAAGGCCATTTGAGTACAGTGAACTCATTGTCATGTTCAAGAAACCAGTCTGAGATGATTCCAGCTTTATGACATGGCGCATTATCCTGCTGAAAGGAGCCATCAGAAGTTGGGTATATTGTGGTCATAAAGGGATGGACATGGTCAGCTACAATACTCAGGTAGGCTGTGGCGTTCCAACGACGCTCAATTGGTACCAAGGGGCCCAAAGAGTGCCAAGAAAATATTCCCCACACCATTACACCACCACCACCAGCCTGAACCGTTGATACAAGGCAGGATGGATCCATGCTTTCATGTTGTTGACGCCAAATTCTGACCCTACCATCCGAATGTCGCAGCAGAAATCGAGACTCATCAGACCAGGCAACGTTTTTCCAATCTTCTATTGTCCAATTTCGATGAGCTTGTGCAAATTGTAGCCTCAGTTTCCTGTTCTTAGCTGCAAGGAGTGGCACCCGGCGTGGTCTTCTGGTGCTGTAGCCCATCTGCCTCAAAGTTCGACGTACTGTGCGTTCAGAGATGGTCTTCTGCCTACCTTGGTTGTAACGGGTGGTTATTTGAGTCACTGTTGCCTTTCTATCAGCTCGAACCAGCCTGACCATTCTCCTCTGACCTCTGGCATCAACAAGGCATTTCCGCCCACAGAACTGCCGCTCACTGGATATTTTTTCTTTTTCGGACCATTCTCTGTTAACCCTAGAGATGGTTGTGCGGGAAAATCCCAGTAGATCAGCAGTTTCTGAAATACTCAGACCAGCCCTTCTGGCACCAACAACCATGCCACGTTCAAAGTCACTCAAATCACCTTTCTTCCCCATACTGATGCTCGGTTTGAACTGCAGGAGATTGTCTTAAACCATGTCTACATGCCTAAATGCACTGAGTTGCCGTCATGTGATTGGCTGATTACAAATTAAGTGTTAACGGGCAGTTGGACAGGTGTACATAATAAAGTGGCCGGTGAGTGTGTATATATATATTATATATTGCAGGCACTTCACTGACTTTAAAGCTCCATCTCAACATTTTTAGAGACTAGTTCATTTTCTACATATTTCTCTCTCAGTCCAAGTTACGATGCAGGGATGTGAGTATGTTTACCTTTTCTGGGTTAAAATATCACTACTACTATTAATATTAATTAGTTGAATTTTAATACTGAGCGAGCAAGAGACCGCGTGTGTGTATGACTCGTATCATTATTTACACATTATACACACCCACCCTCTCTCAACACAGAAAGTCACCAGAGAGAAATAACACCACATTATGAAAGTGTTATTTTGAACAATTGTTTACAATGGCGGAAGACTTTACAAAAGTACGCTTATAGTGAGGATAGTGAGGAAACAAGTTAGCCGTCTTGGCATGCTAACTAGCCACGTTAATAGCTTCATTAACAAGCTTACATTATATAGTATTTGTTTTACCATCGCTAGACACGCGAAACGCGCTGGGGTGAATTCGTAGCTGGTGGGAAACGTTCATGACAGCGTTAACTTCATGATGGAGGTGTTGCCTGCACGTCGGCTGTCCTTCCTGCTCTAAGCAGCTGCCTTCTGTTCCTTTTGGGTAGCCCAAAACAAAACTCCCATACTAGAATTTTTTTAGGGGTTTTTGAAAAGGCACTGATGTAGTTTCGACAGCAACAGCAGCGACAACAGAGCTACAACCAAAGGGGGAGGAGTAAGCGCTGCCGCTCCAAGCCATTTCTCGCTGCATTTTTGGGACATAAAAAATAGCTAATACCGTACTACTGTATGAGGGGAATATTTTAGTGGTTTTGAAACCGTGACATTTTTATACCACGGTAAACCTTAAAACAGGTAACCGGCACATGCCTATTGGCTCCATTTACTCACCTCTGACGAAGGCACACTGGATCTAACAACATAAATGACAGTCTAACTCTGGACAGTTTGTAAAATTATTGATTCATCAACCCAACATGAGTGTGGCAGTGAAATCTCTCTTTTGCTCTAATCACTGGCGCTCGCGCAACCACACATTACACACAAACAAGGACCCAAACGGGCCTGCAAATAGCTGCCAGAAAAAATCGATTATCAAATTAGTTGGCAACTTATATATTGATCAAGTTAATCGATTAGTTGTTGCAGCCTTACTTTTATCAAACCAGTTGGTCGGACAACCCATTTTACACTGATAAATATCTGACTGGCCTAGGTGACCTATGCTGCATTTGAATGCCAAAGCGAAGACTTCCATTAAGAGGCGTACATTAATTGCCCTAAAAGAAAAAACCTTCATCAACATTTTCAAATGCACCTAAATTTTTCACTCTTTAAAAATCAATACCACTTCCTGATGCATTCGGACATTGCTCTCACAAGGTCTTTAACAGAAGGTAGACTAGCTCTGCATCTCCCTCACATAATATTATTGCATCCAATGTCTGCTCGCCCTCCAGTGCTTTCTTACTGGTCAGTTGGTACACACATCTTTCCACCTTATCTTTGTTTCGATTAAAATACCTAGCTGTTACAAAAACACTCAACAGTTATTGTTACTAAAAGTTTGTTTACATTTTCTTTGTTTAGGATAAATGCTGTGTCAAATGGCATAGTGAGAGGTGACAGCTACAGCGAAGGTTGCATAGGACAGACAGGTAAGTAAATGGGCAACATGAGCAAATAAACGTTTACTGGAACTTTATTCTGTAAACTGCATGCCCAAACAAATCCAGTACAAGAACTTTATCAAACTACAAGAATGATGTTGATTAGTCTTGATTTACATGAGATGTTTTTATATTTTGGCTACCTAGTGTATGTGGATAATTGTGACAACATAATAACATCTCAGTGTATTATCGCTTGGTACGTAATACTTCAACAACCCCAATAATTAAGACTTATTGTGAGACTATTACATTTATTATTGTGTCAATAAAAACGGAACATTCTTAAGCTTTTTTTGTTCAAATACAGACATTTCATTAGCCACGAACAACCATCCATCAGTAAACTATCTCACTAAATTGTGCGTGTTTTATCAAATTTTACAGCAGTGGATTTTGTGGCAATCCTCATATTCTAGTACAACCTATTCAAGCAACAGCCAACCAGAAGCACAGCCTTTCTTATCTTACTTTGCAGGCGCTCGTGTGTGGCTCTTCATTGGCTTCATGATGGCTTTTGGATCCCTCATTGCCTCAATGTGGATCCTGTTTGGAGGTTTTGTAGTGCCTCGTAAGTGAACATTAAGTTTTGTTGTGTTAAATTTCAAATTTTTAACAACAAAGTAGTTTGCAATTTGTTATGAAGATACTTTTTTCCCAAAACAAAGTAGTTACTAAATGATTGCAATTCTGCTGTTGAGTTGCATTTGTTTTCTTTTTAATAATAAAGGTATCTAAATACATTTATTTCCAAAATTTCGTTTTGAATTCTGTCATTCTTTGTTTTTCCAGAGAAGCCAGTTGTGTACCCAGGTATTGCGGTTTTTTTCCAAAATGCATTCATTTTCTTCGGGTAAGTGTATAAGCCGTAGTGACATGTTTACTACTATTTTGATCTCCATGAAGTACTTGAACTGATATCACCCACCTTTATTATTCACCAGGGCCCTGGTATTCAAGTTTGGACGCACAGAGGACCTGTGGCAATAACTGACTGTGTGTATTTGGCCGTCATTGTTATACACTGCTTTTTTTGTTATATGAAACAAAATGCCCCAGGCTTCAGTGGTTATTCATCACCTTATATGTAGCCTTTTTAGCATTCGAGATTGACATTTAATTTATATTTTTGTCGCCATTTTAAAAGGCTAAATCATAACCAAGCACAATACATAGGCTCATTGACAGATGAACTGTTGCACATTTTGAAATGTGTATCTGCCCTGTGCAGCTGCGTTGTTGAAGATGGTATAAAACTTGTGTTTAATATGTATTTTGGGAATACTAGGGCGAAACCTGCTGTGGGTATGCTAATGCTTCCCATCATTTTATATAACTTGTCAGCTGAGTGAAAACAATACATTTTGTGGTGTATAAAATAACTGGGGGAATTACCGTGATAATACGTACTGACAAAACTTGTCATGAGAGATTGTTTTTCACTGAAAGAACATCAAGTGAGCTCTGAATCTCGTCATGCGAATTTATTGTAAAATAGTCATGGGCTTGCATAGCTGAGTTGAGGTCATCATTTGTCACAACTGTCTGGTAGATTTACTTGCTCGATGTGCATCCATTTCTTATGTTTCTACAATGGACCTAGTCTTTGGCTACCTTGGCATAATTAAACAATCATATTGAGCAGGAAACCCATTGTGTGTTTGGCTTTTGTAAATCTGGTGTACACTTGAATCAAGGGTCAGACTTCTCAAGTTACTTGCGAACTGCAAGATGCTCAAACTGAAAAACAAAAGTTGGTCTTTGAGGTTGCACTTATGAAACATTTTTCTGACCAACACATTGTTTTTTTTGTTTTTTTTTTTACACAGATGTTTTCTTACCATCCAGAAAGCCTGGTCATCAAAACATTTTTTATCTTGGGGGGGTCTCCAGATGTCCCACTTAAGTAGTACCCCTTCGAACATAACCAGATGAAGAGAGAAAAATATAAGCAACTTGTATTAATTTGGCACTTAAAATTTCGTCCCCATTCTTTGTACTGCTTATCCCCACTAGGGTGCAGATGTAATGAAGCAACTCCCAGCTGACTTTTTTTTTTTTTTTTTTTTTTTTTTGCAAAGGGGGGCTACACCCTGAACTGGTGGTCAGCCGAAACTCTTTGACCACATACACAGTGACTGGGTTTGTCTGCAGCAGACTAAACTGTGTGCTGCTCATGTGAAAAGTCCTTAATTATGAATGAAATAGCAAAGCTTGCGCTCATAGACATGCGCAAATCTGTGGGGGTCAAGTTAGTATCTGTGAACAACTAAATTACGAACCTACATTTTACAATGTCCACAAATTCTACTTTTGAATGATAATAAGAAATGGAACACCCCGCATCTAACTATCAATACGTGATTTATTTGTCTACATAAATTATATGGGTGCTTGCTTCAACATGCCAAAAGCCATGAGAGAGCTTCATAATAGAAACGCTAGTCACCAATACAGCCATTTGCCCAGCAGCCAATGAAAGCGAGATAAAAAATTAAATGTTCAAATTTGATCCAGTCAGGCACATAATGGGAATCTGATTATTTACATAAGCAAGAAGAATGACAAACTAAAATAGCTTGAATAAGGACATACAGGACATTTTCAGTGGAAATTGACAGTATGACATCGAAGGTTATGAAAAAAAATGATATAAAATATTAAAGAGTGTTTTAAATTTTGGCTTGTTATCATGAATTACAATGCTCTAAAATTTGACCAATCTGGTTTACCTCAGGAACTACATTGAATGAATACTAATGGTACCTGTTATGATCCCCATGGTCAGGCTTACAGTTATTGTGATAAGGAGAACACAAATGTGAAATACAGCAAACCGGATCGCCCTGCAAACGACAGACCATTTACGTAGTGGCATGTTGTGCGAGTGTGAAAATGTACCATTGTGCCAAGGAATTCTTACGTTGTGTGATCATCAGACTGTTTAATCTGCAGAAGGAGGTGTGTCAGCCATCCCAGTAGGCCAGGCAGTCCATGTGTGCTCAGAACACTACACGTATCATGACACTCGAAGGCAAACAGCATGTGGCTCTGATTAGGAAAACACAGTATGGTATAAGGTAGACTGATGATAAATTGACACATGAATACATTGATCACCACCTTGAGGTATCGGAATCCAGTGGTTGACACAGCAGCCGCAGTCAATCCAATTGTCATGGCCTCCCATGGGTAACGTATCACTGACATGGAGACCCCGACAGCAACACCACCAGCAAATATGCATGACTGAAAATTGGCCTAATAGGCGAGTGACAATGCAAGCTAAATGCCCCTGTAAAGGTATTTGGCCCAAAAAAATCAATTAAACATACTGGATGAACTTTTCCCTCTGGACTGGAGAGAGCAGACACCGCAAGAGATGCTACAGCACTTACAGCCAGGGCCAGGTAGGTACTGCACACTGACCTCAATTTCCTCTCAGGAAAATGGTCGTCTACAAGGACTGAGTTAAAACTTGGCCAAAACATCCAGAGGAACACAGTACCTAGAGAACCGAATGATAAGGCACCCATAGAATTATTTCAGCGCATCCTCTGCATCAACATATAGCACCATCCTTTGCACTTCCTCTAAACCGACATTGTCATCTTTTGTGGTTCTCTTGATTTACTGCCATTGGCTGATTTATTTTCTTTTAGATTTTGCCAAAGTACCGGCATACTGTACTAATTTGCAAACACTGAACATCTGCAATGTAACGGGGTTGTTCTTTAGGTCTTGGAATAAGTTTTGGGACATTGGCACAACTCTCAACTTTTTGTCTCTACAGTAAACACTTTTGAAATGAAAATGGTGTGCTTTATTTTCATTGTAGACTCTCATCTCTAATTCATTTCACAGTATTTGGATGTGAATGCACTCAAAAAAAGTGCAAAGGTTCAAGACGTTCAATCCAAGTTTACATATTTAAACATCGATGACATGTCTGCATGAATACATTCTTATGAAATAGCATTTGTGTCCTGAAACCTCAAGTCACAAATAGCCAACACATAGACTTCACTATTAATTATTATGAAGTCTATGGCCAACAATACATACCTAACATGGAGAACAATCCAGCTTTGCGGTCAAGTTTCTCCTTCTCGAATCCCTGTTCTGATTCTTTCCGATAGAGGATCCACGTCAGAACAAGACCAAAGAATGCACCAAAGATGTGAAGTACCATGATGCAGTGTGTATTCCGTGCCTATAATAAGGCAAACATCTTGTGAATTCATTGCAAAAAGTGATTAGGCTATGCTGCTATTTTGTAAAGTCAATTAAAAGAAATTTGCTTACCGAGAGCAGAGTCTGCAGAAGCCACTCATTCAGGACAAAGCCAAACACCTCCAGTAGGGCCATTAGAATTAGCTGGACATGATTCGTTTTGCCTTGTACAGCCCCAATTGAGATAAGAACTGAGGCGGTGCACATCTCAGCAACCCCCAAGCTATGTCAAAATACTAATTAAATTAGTTTTGTAAATTATTTGTAATTAATTACTTTAAAATGTGATACAATACCTTCTCAGGCTAAGCTTAATCTTCCCACTGTAATACCAAGACTCAATACCATTTAGTATGAGTGCCCACTGGGTGGCCATGACAGCAATAAGAAAGCTGAACCCTGAGGCACTAAAACCATAGCGGACCAAAAAAGAACTCAAGAAACCAAAACCCAAAAAGACCATCACATTCAAATCCTGGAACACTGCAAAGGAGAAGAATTACCATTTTAAATAGTAGCCCCAACTACAAGACAGTCAACACATACTGTAGATACTACATATACAAGTAAATGTTAACCCTTTATAAGGCAAGTAAGTGACTGTTTTGTTTTGTTTTTTTCTAATTAAAAAAAAAACCCATAAAGACCTGGCATCCACACATGAAAACGTCACATTTTGGGTCATTGTAGGCCACAATATTAACCTTTGGTATAAAACTGGCCTATATGACCCCAAATGTGCTGTCCGCATATTTAGACATTAGGTCTAAATTATATATATATATGTATATATATATATATATATATATATATGTATATATATATATATATATATATTTTTTTTTTTTTTTTTAAATGAATATAACATTAATGGTAATATATTGTATATGATATTTTTGTGGGTAATTAAAATGATAAACAACAAATGTTTAGCACAAAATGAATGAAATTTAATTAATTAATTGATTGATTAATTGATTTTAATTATTGTATTAAATTCCATAGTATTTAAGTCATTGCTGCCACTGAGAATGATTGACGTCTAATTCATTTAAACTGGAATGACTGGCTCTGAATGCTCCTGTTTCAGACTGGGAGGGCTATCAACAATCATTCAAATCTTTCAGTCAAAATTGATTGGCTGTCTACTGACATCAATGGCAGCCAATAAGTTAAATAGTGTCCTTTAAAGGATTTAAGTATTATTGCATTGGGTGAGGACACGCCAAATGTGATTCATTTGATTTGTATTAGTTGACCATACAAAATGAGCCATTTAAGTTGTACATTTCCATTTGTTTCCTGGTGCATAAATACATTACAATATTTTCTCAAAAGTGTATTTCACATTGTAGATTACTTACCTGGGTAGAAATTGCTGAATATAATCCCATCCACATTGCTTTCTATCTCAGTGGAGAAGTAATACAATATAATAAAGCCTGTTTGCAAGAAAAGCAACAAAGGAGCCAAACGAGAGCGCACATCTGGGGCGTATTTAGGAGCCATTGCAGATTACTTTGGTACAGCAGTCGCATGTTTCACACTGATGATATGAAATTGGGTGCAGCCCAGTCTGCAACCCCTTGTTATCAGTTGCTTCATGAGCAGAGAATGAGAAAGAAAAAAAAACTACCTTTACCTCTTTGATTTAGAAAAAAAATTTTTGAATCCTTTATGGAATTTTGTTGTCATCATCATCGGTATCATTGACAATCATTGACAATTACAAAATGTGATATGATTTGCCTGAAGGAACCAAAGAAGACGACAAAGGCAGACGAGATGAAGCATATGCTTATCAGTTTCCCGTCCCCCATACAACTAAAGACGCACACTCAGGCATGGTACATCAAAACTGTAGAATAACACAGTCAACAATTTGGGTTTAGTAACTAAGCGTCCAGTCAAACAGCTCGATTAATTTTAGGACATTTTTGCATCTGTTTGCTGTGGAACATTTTGTTGTAGCTATGTGTGTGACATGTTATCACAGCTGGTGTGAGTAGCGACTCAAAATGAGGTGTACATGGTGGCAACAATTGGCGCACACAAGGTCACTGTAACAGTTTCATCAGACAGGAATGTATGAGAAAATCAAACAATATGCTGTACATATTTTATCCCAAGATTAATGTCTCCACAACGAAAACATGCTTATTATTCGTTTTATACAGTATCTTTTCCATATACTCAGTAAACTAGACAATTGAATCAGGAGCTCGGTAGACACAGCAGATAATTATGTTTTTACAATTGGGGATTAGGAGTTCAATTGTAATACATTCCAGGAGATTGTCAATCATAATTGCAACACCCCCTCCCCCTTAGATGCCTGATACTTTTGTGTCATGTTATATCCGTGCAAATTAAAGTCAGAGCCTTTGTTGTCTTTAGTAGCTAATCCTTAATGTGTTCGAGATTCTTGTAACTCCTGCCATTGATAAGTTTCAGCTACCGTCCACATCCACGAGTTGTTATACTGGTCGGCTGTGTAGTATTTACAGTTATCCAGCTATTGTAGTCAGTTGGTCAGTTGATCCTTCCCAGCATTTAAAATGTGTGAATGCAACTGGTTGCTTTTGGATGGAATACTCGATTTTTCCGGCAAATACTTGTTTATGAATAATTGTATTCATGCTCCAGTGCTTCAAAAAAAAAAAAAAAAGCTCAAAGCTCGCTGGAGCACATCCTAAGCAGCTGCTCTAAAGCTCTAGGGGGAGGGCCAGTACCGTTGGTGACAAGTACAGGTGCTGAAGATGATAACTGAAGCCATGGCTAAAACAGGGGCCAAAAACAGCAGCAGTGAGAAACAATTTGGCAGGAGGAGAATCACCTTTGTCAGGGCTAGAGAGCAGCCACAGTCACAGCCTAATTCAGCGTCAGGGCTCCTCACCTCTGCGGCGGACAGGGCGCTACAAGTAGACTTGGGCAAGCAGCTCATATTTCCAGTCCAAGTCACAACAACTTTGTTGAGGCCAGACATCATGCTTACGTCAGTATCTTCAAGGCAGGTGCTATTGTTAGAACTGACAGTTCCTTGGGAGGATTGCATAGAGGAGGCAAACGAGCAGCAGCGGGCTGAGTACCAGGAGCTGTCGAGCAATGTCAAAGAGGAGGCTGGAAGGCACACTGTGAGCCATTGAAGTGGGGTGTAGGGGCTTTGCTGGCCGCTCACTGTGCAATGTGTTCACTCTACTTGGCATCACAAAAGCAGAGAAGAGGAAGGCCATCAAGGTTGCCATGAAGGCAGCAGACCTCTGGCTCTGGATTACGAGGCGTAATCTGTGGGGCAATGCTACTGGGAAATAAACCGGGGTCTGATCAACCCTGGGTGGGTCACCAGAGGGAGGGGTTACGACGTTGAAAGACACGAAACCCCTGATGATCTCAGGGACATCACCAATAATATCTCCCAGTGCATCCTAGGATGTATCTCAGTTATGAGAAAAACAGGAACATCTTCAGACTGAATTCAAAACAGCTACTTAAAAAAATAGACAGAAAAAGTATCTATTAGACACGTGCCGTTTACCGGTTTCAAGGTATACCATGGTATGAAAATCTCATGGTTTCAAAACCTCAAAAATGTTCCTTCATATATTCCCTACGGTATTAGCTATTTTTCATGTCCCAAAAATGCATGGAGAAATCCCTCGCTTGCAGCTGCAAGGCTCAACCCTCCCCCACCGGTTGTTGCTCAGTGTCATTGAGTCAGCCGTGCTACACGATGGCTGGAGGAAGTAAAACTGAACTTTTTCCCCAATCGAAAAAAAACGAAATCGCTGGTATGGTAATACTTCAGCTGCAGAAAAGTTACAGACGGCCGCAGCTTAGAGGAAGAGGGCCAATCGACATGTGGAACATGTTTGCGGAGGGTAGCTGCCGAGGAGGCAATAAATCTAAATGATTTCGCATTTATATAACATTAAAGGTTAACAAACACCGTCATGAACGTTTCCCACCAGCTACGAGAGTTAACGCCAGCGTGTTTAGTGCATCAATCGGTGGTAAAACGTGTTTTTTTTCTCTGGTGACTGTCTGTGTTGAGAGAGTGTGTGTATAATGTAAACATGAAATGGGTCATATACAGGTGCTTTTTATGGTAAATGATTCTATTATTTTTGTTCTGATATTAATAATGCGTAGCTGTGGCTGTGGGTTTACGCTCACCTAAAGGATTGTATTTATTTTAATTAAATTTAGAATATTTCAGTTTTTCTCAGTTTCTCAGTTTTTCTCAGTTTATTTTTTATTTTTACTTTTTTACTGTAACTTAGTATTATACTTATGTTCCAGTTTGCTAAGGTTTTGAAAAATAAAAATACAGTTTAATGTTTTTTTTTTTTTTTTTTTTTTTTTGAACACAGATATCTTAATGTAACACATTTTAGAGCTGTAATGGCGTACCACAAGCAATACGTCCCTTCCGCTCATTAATATTCATGACATTAGCTACTGTTGCTAAGTAAGGACAAGCCACCGTTTGTCCCTAATAAGAAATGAATGGAAATCGTGTACGAAGGAGATGTTTACAGAGTTAAACCTACCAATTCTCTCCGAAAATGATGTGCCTGGTGCCAAATTCACTGGCAAAGATGTGGAAGAACATAAAAATGTTCTGTTAAAGAGATGGCTTTAGTGTCGAAGGCTGAAAAAGATGAAAAAAAGCGAGCCGACCTAAGCATAGCTTTAGCTTCTTTATCGATGCGACTGACAATGACATTCTCCTGTTTCAACAAGCTATCCTTTACCATCAGCCCTGTCTTTCTTATATATCCTCTGGTTGTCCTACGTCCTATCCTACGTCTCTTACCGTCTTACCGTGGGGGTAATTTAGTTAGCTTTGTGTAGCGATCGCAAATGCTACTCAGTGACAGCCAACGAACACTTTTAATTTTTTCATTGATAACACATCTTAATCCTATAATTTATTTACACTTCCCCCTTACTAAAGTTGTTTTTTTTATATATATAACAGAAACGGTAACAGTGGCAGTCAGATACCAATGTAATTCTTTTCAGGTCATTCATTGTCAGACAGAAGCAGTACGGCACAACGTTACGCAAAAAAAATAAGTTAAAAATATAAAAATGGCTTACCTCTTTGTCCTCTGAAAGACCATGCCAACCCAACATAATGTTTACTGCATATGAAACGTCAATGGATTTGCCGAGCTGGTGTTAAAGTCCGCGCAAGTTGATTCGGTCTTCACATTTTTTCCTCTCGAGTTTTTGGTTTCCGGAAACGTATGAAGAAAACATCCTTCATGTGTCGTAATGTCTAGAGTCATTTCTACAAGTTCCAAAAAAGCAATGCGTGATCGGAATGTTCGTTTTTGAAAGATTACTGGAGAAAAGTAGCACTTTTTACGTTGGGTCTATGCGAGGGCGGGGTCTATAATGTCCCACTTCAGCTTTACTTCCACTTTACAATGCAACGTCACGGACTAAAAATAGCCTGCGTGCGGTACGCCATTGCAATACCGTGAAACCATGATATTTTTGCTTAAGCTCAACAGGAGGAGAACGACCCGAACGTGCAATCCTCTGCTGTCGAGGTCCCATCCAGCCCCAAATCCTCGCACTCCAAGACGCCACCACGCCGCCAACTCCAGGCTAAGGCCCCATCCAGCCCCAAATCCTCGCACTCCAAGACGCAACCACTCCGCCGACTCAGTCAGGCTAAGGCCTCATCAAGGCCTAAATCCCCACAGTCCCGGAAGCCACCCCGCCGACGACTTAGTTTGGATGGAATAATGAGTCAACCTGATTGGGACTCCATGGATCTAGATAGCAAGGTTAACCAGTCTCTTGATCTCCTCAAGTTCATGTCTTCGCTTCCACCCTGTGCCTGTCATACCCGACAGGTGCCAGGGGAAGATGGCAACAAACCAACCAGCCTGCCCTGGAATTCTCTCGGGGCAAAGCCAAAGCACTAAAACTCTGGAACTACACGGTATTATCCTTCTATGGAGGAAGCCATGTTTGCGACACCAATATGATGTGCACCGGGTCCAGGCTGTGACAACATTACAAAGACTGTTCTGTCCCAGCAAAAGCCGGGGCCTTATGGAGTACAGTATGTATGCTCAACAATCCCAGTGGTGATAAACAACAAAAAAAGGGCTAGGCTGGTGAGAAATAAAAAACGTTCAATCAACTCTGCCAACCTGTTAAGCATAGTATGTCATTCCCAAAACTCACCAGTGAATCCAGTCTGGCATCTCCAATTGGCTCTGCTAAATCTTTCTTAATTAATGATTTTATCAGCAAACATAACCTTGACATGTTGTTCCTAACAGAAACTTGGTTAGATCAAGATAAGAGTTCGACAGTTCTGATTGAGGCAACCCCCACAAACTTCAATTTCTTTAGTGCGCCAAGAACCCATAAGAAAGGAGGTGGGGTTGCCAGTCTGATCAGGGACAGTTTTCAATGCACGAATATTTCATGTGGTCAGTTTGATTCCTTTGAATATATTGTCATTCAGCTAAAAAGCCCTCGCAGAGCTGCCTTGGTAACAATTTACAGACCACCGAAGTTTAACACAATGTTTTTTGATGAGCTTACCAAAATACTGTCTTTCGTCTGCATGGACTTTGATTGTGTTGTTTTAGTGGGTGACTTTAACATTCATGTTGATAATCCTGAAGAAGGATGTGCTAGAGAGCTTTTAAATATTTTGGATACATTTGGTTTATCTCAGCAAATACATTTGGTTTATCTCAGCATGTCACAGTTCCAACACATAACAGAGGGCACATACTGGACTTAATAATATCCAAAGGTCTTAACATCTCTGAGGTCACAGTGAGTGATGTTGCTCTGTCTGATCACTACTGCATTATGTTTAAAATGACCACCCCTGTCCATCCTCTGAAAAGGGAAACAGAGGTGATTAGGAAGCGTTACATAAGTGATAACACATGTGCGTTATTCACACAGGCCTATGCCTCATCATTAACCCCTACAATAGCTCCAGTGGAAGAACTTGTAAATAGTTTCAGTTCCAGTGTGATGACTGTAATGGACACTATTGCCCCGATTAAGACAAAAACTTTGTCAAGAAAGAAGAGGTCACCCTGGAGAAATGCCATACTAGCTATAAAACAAAAGCAAGTTTGTAAACGAGCAGAACGCAGATGGCGAAAAAACAAACTCCTAGTTTTTTATGATATCTACAAAGAGAGTCTTCGCAAATACAACCAGGAACTGAAAAATGCTAGACAATCATATTTTTCAGAGATCATTAGTAGAAACACCAACAATACTCGCACACTATTTTCTGTTGTTGACAAACTGACAAACCCACAAGCATCAATACCTCAGGAATTGGCATCTGAGGTGTCCTGTAATAATTTCGCAGCATTCTTTACACACAAAGTACTAAAGATTAGACAGACTGTGTGCAACTCCGGATTAACAAATGTTACACTAAACGCCTCCCAAAATGTCCCCCACGTCAATCTTAGACAGTTTAGCCTCCTGGACTATGCCACTTCAACAGAAATTGTGTCGAAATCAAAGCCCACAACATGCTGCCTTGACATCCGCCCTTCAAACTTTTTCAAAACTGTTTTTCATTGCATACCCCCAGACATACTTCAGATTATAAATACTTCCCTCCAAACAGGAGAGTTTCCTCAGACTTTAAAAACTGCAGTAATAAAACCTCTCCTAAAAAAACCTAATCTGGATGCCTCAACCATTAGTAATTACAGGCCAATATCAAATCTGACATTCCTGGGGAAAATTATCGAAAGGGTTGTGTTTGAACAGATCCAGACTTTTATGATGCAAAACAATCTTTTTAACTCATTTCAGTCTGGATTTCGGCCACAACACAGCACCGAGACCGTGCTTATCAAAGTCCTAAATGATATTCGTCGGAATACCGATGCAGGCAAATCATCTGTTCTGCTACTATTGGATCTCAGCGCCGCATTTGACACGGTTGATCACAACATACTACTCAGCAGATTGGAACAGTGGGTAGGGCTTACTGACACTATTCTTCAGTGGTTCACATCCTATTTACATGATAGAGATTTCTTTGTGTCAATTGGAAACTATCAGTCAGAACGAACCAAATTCACGTGTGGAGTCCCTCAAGGGTCAATTGTTGGACCACTCTTATTTAACATCTATATGCTTCCGTTAGCTCAGATAATGGAACAGTATGACATCTCGTATCACGCCTATGCAGATGACACACAACTGTACATTTCTGTGTCCCCACATGATTATAGTCCCTTAGTCTCCCTGAGTAAATGCATTCGTCAAATCAATGAATGGATGTGCCAGAATTTTCTCCAGTTAAATGTGGAGAAGACAGAGGTGATCATTTTTGGGCCAAAAAAGGAAAGGTCAAAGATAAGCAGCCAACTTAGCACAATGTCACTTACAGCTACAAATCAAGTCAGAAACCTTGGCGTAATTATTGACTAAGACCTAAAATTTGATAGCCATCTAAAGTCCGTCACTAAATCCGCTTATTACCACCTAAAAAATATAACCAGAATTAAGGGGCTTCTGACTCAACAAGACATGGAAAAACTTATGCATGCATTCATTTTCAGCAGATTGGACTACTGCAACGGTATATTTACAGGTCTTGATAAAAAATCAGTCAGGAAACTGCAGCTAGTACAGAATGCTGCAGCCAGAGTCCTCACAAATACAAGGAAGCTGGACCACATTACACCGGTTTTGAAATCGCTACACTGGCTTCCAGTGAGTCAAAGGATAGACTATAAAATACTACTGCTCGTCTACAAAACACTTAATGGCCTTGGACCAAAATACATGCTTGACTTGTTAGATTCCTATGAGACATCTAGACCCCTAAGGTCGTCTGGAACGGGTCTTCTGCATGTTCCAAGAACAAGAACCAAGCAGGGTGAGGCAGCATTTAGTTATTATGCTCCTCACCTCTGGAACAAGTTACCCAAACGTCTGAAGTATGCTCAAACTGTTAGCTCCTTTAAATCAGGGCTAAAAACGCTTTTGTTTGGCACTGCATATCCATAACTGTCTATATATTTCAACCTACCTGCCTTCTATTCCTCTTGTGCTTATCTCCATTGCTGATTTCAATGATTATTAGTAGTAGTAGTTTTTGCTTTATTTTTATTTTTGTTTTATTTTTATGTATTTATTCTTATTCTGTGATTAAATGCGATCATTTGTCTTGGTTTTTACGTTGTGTTGATTTAAATGTGATTTTTATGGTCTTCATGTGATGTAAAGCACTTTGAATTGCCTAGTGTTGAATTGTGCTATATAAATAAATTTGCCTTGCCTTGCCTTGCCTTGCCTTGCCTTGCCTTGCGGTGATCATACTGTAAGAATCTCATACCGGCACATGCCTAATATCCATATATGTAGATATGTTGGTAAACAATACTTATTTTAAGTTAATTACACTGTTATGACAGTGTCATAAACTCAAAATGACAGTATTACGTACAAGACGGTTCTAAATCTAATGATATCATGCTTACTAAGCAAAATACGTGTTTATTTTTTAAAATCAAGCATTAAATATCGTTTGAGTTCATTAATAGAAACAAAAATATATATCTACAGATACAAAGCCTAAATATACATTTTACTGTATATTTATATGTAATGACACGAGGTACTGGACATTTTCTGATTAAAAGACACCTTCGGAAATGAGCTAAACAAATCCCGCCTTCAAGTGCATCTGATTGGCCAATGAGCAATACCCGATTTGTCCACAAACAACGTGATTGGCTTATCGAGGAGACTTTACACACGCCACTGTTCTCTAGTCATGGCAGAGGGGAAGTGTTCGAGCCTTCGCCTCGCTAAATAAATGGCTCGTCTCGGTATCCGTCAAAGAGAGAGGCCTCGGTGAATAGATTGATTGGATATTACGAACGTCTGCCAACTCGAAACACGTAAAATACAGCGCGGCCAGGACACAGTGAGCCTGCGCTAAGAGCAAAAGAGGAGGTTCCCGAATACAGTCCTTTATTTATTTCTTTGTTGCCAGTCGGGAAAATAATTGCGGCGACGTATACTCCCGCACTTCATTTGTTTTCGTTGCCCGTATACTCTAGAAAACTGGATAAGATTACGGTGGTTGCTCGTAGGCCAAAGCCAAGTGGAGGAGGATGAAGCGGCGCAATGCGGACTGCAGCAAACTCCGACGGCCGGTAAAACGGAATCGAATCACCGAGGGTATATACGGCAGGTAACTTATATGGAGGTTGACTGATTTGTCGTCCTTACAAGAGCATATGGGAGTGCTCATTCAAACTGATAAGGGCTTGGTAGCTGTAAAACCAGCACGCCTGGCAATATTTATATTGATAGAAATGTATTGCTACCGCTAACTAGCTGCTATTGATAGCTTAGTGTACGCTAGTTACTCTGTTTTCGTTGTAAATCGCAGCTAGCTGTGTGTAGCTAGCACTAGGCCACACAACAGCCTGTTTTGGACAACACAACAAACCTGTCTTGCAGAGCCACATTATTAGTTCGATAACGTCTGCAGTGGACTATTTGGACCGGGCTTAATCGACCCTGACAATTTATACTGTCAGCTAAGGCCAGTTGACATCTGTGGGCCAAGAATAATTCATCCGCTTTGCTTAGGTATTTTATAGTCACCTGGATAAGGTCTTGTATACTTTATAACAACATACTACGTTACTTGGTATTATGTTTCGCTAGCTACACATTTAGAAGATTAGGCTGTCTTGCTCTTATGCTCGACTGTTGCGTGAAAGGGTTTAGGAAATTGATTGGTTGATCGCCATAGCCACACCTGACAGGTCAAACCTCTCTCGACTTTCTATATATGAACTGAGCCAAATGCTAAAGGGCAATCGTTGCACATGGTTCAAGTCCTTGAAATATTGATAAGGTACACTGCACTACTTTCATTTAACTCATGGATTTCACATTGCATGACTCAACCAAGACTCTGCAACTTCAGAAACGATGAAAAGAACTTGAACATGCAGTGCAATATTTCAACACGACCAGTTCATGTATCTCCAATTCTAATGTTTGATTTTCCATGCTGTCAGTGTCAATCAATGGTCACCAACTTGGTGCACGCGGGACCTCATTAGAAGCCTGAGTGTGTTCTTAAAATAGCTCACCAGTGATGGAATATTTATTTCCTCGGAATGCTTTAGTTGTGATCATTTGGAAATGACTTTTGGAGATTTTTAGAATTATAATTTAGAATACTGACGTTTCTCATCTTCTTTTGTAAGTCCTTGTTGTTACTTTGAGGAATCTTACATACGTGAATCTGAATTAATAATAATTACAATGAACTGTACCGTATTTTTTGGACTATTAGGCGCACCAGAATATGAGGTGATCCATCAATGAAAGAATTGACTTTCATACATAAGGCGCATTAGTGCACCAATGTACTTAATTTGTCATTTCTTTCTGATGACATTTTAATTATTGTTTTATTTATTTATTCTTCACTTTCTTTATTGCTTAATGTACAGGTTTAATCAGTGTATCATGAGTACTCTTCTGGAGCAGTATAATACAATTATGCTTCAACAAAATAGTTTCGAGGTCATTAATCACAATCAGAATTCATTCATAAGGTACTGGTTTACAAGGCGCACTGCTAATTTTGGGGGGAAATTAAGGATTTTAAATGCGCCTCATAGTCTGAAAACTACAGTAATTTGAACACATTTATTGCAGAAAAGTGTGTCCAATTGGTAGACTTCCGCATTAATCACTTTGTAAGAGGTCTCAAGTTCAACAAACAAATTGTTGGTGACCTTTACTGTAGGTGATCGCTATAACATTGTCAGTAGTCAAAATGGTTTCATTATACGTGTATTTTTATTCTCATGCATCTCCTATTTTTGCAGTACTTTCCTGTATCTGAAGTTCCTGGTGGTGTGGGCATTAGTGCTGCTGGCCGACTTTGTTTTGGAGTTCAGGTTTGAGTACCTCTGGCCGTTCTGGCTCTTCCTCCGGAGTGTGTACGACTCTTTTAGATACCAGGGGCTGGTGAGTTGATATTTATTAAACCTTCATAAAACTTGACATTCTAGATGCAAAACCCGCTTCCAGAATGAGCTAGAAATAAATTGTTTTTCCCCCATTTGAGGAGCAATTGTGCTTATCAGTGACATTATCTGAGGAGCAACAATCTAATTATGAGGTGCCATGGTGTTGAATAGACAACAATTTAAACAAGTATCATCATCACGAAGAGATGACGAAGCGTAATAATAGAAGATTGAAAAGCCATGCTGATTGCGAAGCTATTGTGACATGTAATTGCAAAACACTGGAATTAGTGCTTGGTTCACAGCTCTTTCAAAGAAGGCTGGTTGGAACCACATAGACCACGTGTTGGCAAATATGGTATTTATGTGATTTAAAAAATATATATACATATTACAATATCTTTTTAAAAGCACCAATCAGTCTAAAATTAAAATCTCTGACCACCACCAAAAATATAAAAATCCAGTATCAGATTTTGTTTTTCCCATTTAAATCAAATCAACCTGAAATGACATTAACGATATTCAAAACTCTAAATTAGGGCTGTCCATATCAAATTGTTTTAGAATCGATTATCCTTTCGATAATTTTATTGATTAATGTAATCTGGTAAAGATTTAGTTTACATTAATATGCACTGTTAATTAACCAAATATTGTTGTTTATTTGCTGTCACGCAATTATAAATTTCAATACAAGTGTAAGTCCATTTAAAAATAAACAACATCGGTGAATGTAATTTTATTGATATTACAATTAACTTCTTCAGAGCAGTTGACCTGGCTTGCGTCACATGTACAGTGGGGAGAACAAGTATTTGATACACTGCCGATGGGTTTTCCCATTGGCAGTGTATCAAATATTTGTTCTCCCCACTGTAAGTGTGCTTTACAACACGTCTTGTTGGCAGATTGTCTCTGTCCGTCTACCTGTCACATATCTAGGCAAAATAGGTCTACATGTTTTTATGGCTTTCACTTATTTTTAGGATCTATTATATTCCCTTAAATAATTGAGTAATTGGATGCCACACCCAATGGCCCGCTGGAAGAACCAGATTGGCCTTTTGCCTGCACTTAAGGGTGCTTATCAGACAGTCAGGAGTTGAGCTGGATATCAGCCCGATGTAACCAGGGTAAGATGTTGTGCTCAATTTCAATTCATCAGGGATGCACTGAAAATTCGTTAGCCGAAATATGATTAAAATTGTGGTGCCAACCTTGGTCAGAAACACCTTTTTCACTTAAACATAATTGGCTTTCCGGTGTGTTCTTTAAAACAGCGTTTATTTAACTTTTTTTTTTTTTTTTTTTATTTTTTTTTAATTGCTGTGGACCGTTTTCACATGAAGAAATATTTTGAAGAACCACCATGGAAAACCATCCAAATCAAATGTTAAATGGAAACTCAGCATTAATGTAAATGTAGCTGTTAAAATCAGTTTGAGCCCTGCTCGTTTTTTTTTTTCTTCAAGTAGCCGGCCGCTACACCTCATCTTTTTTCCCCCGTGCTGTATGGTGTGACATAAGACAGGATAATAAATATTTTTTTGTTCAGCGTTTCTATTTAATTTGTGATTTTATCATTTTTTATGCTAGACTTGGATAGTTAGCAAGTCTACTGTTCTAATTTTTTTCAGTAAAATATTTCCACACACTTGTGGCATAGTAAAGCTATGTGGCCACCTTGTGAGTTACAGCGCTGGCTCTCAGCAAATGGTTTGCAGCCTCAAAGTTGGGGACAACGTGCCTAGCTTGTAAAGTGTAAGATTTTTGTGCTTGATCATCAGCCTGAATTATCAAAAAACTCGAACAAGTTTTAAAATATTTAGTTCAGAATTCAAATGGCGAATTCCTCTTCCTCATTTAATTTTATTTTGCATATTTTTTTCTAAAATATGTAAAACTTGTTAGTATATGTACGCACATATAGGGCAACTCGCGATCCACATTGTAGTGATTGAATGATACCGTTTTAAAATCAGAAGGAGGTACTGGTAAAATCCTTTTTTTTTTTTCCAAAAAATATTCCTTCCGTTATGAAAGGGATTTGTAACAAATGATTGCAGTATTGCAACGTTTATAAAATTGATGACAAACTACAATTTTGCTATTCTGGCAAGTAACATGAAGTTGATGATTAGCTTTTGTGGGCTAGACAAAATAATGTGGCTTAGCCCAGGAGATCCATCAAAAAGAGTAAAGAGAGCAGCGATGACCCCACTTGCAAAGAGCTGATCGGTGTGCCTTTTTTTTTTTCTTCCTCTAAATGATTTTAAAGTGTTGGTGCCCAATATTTCCTAGCTCGTCTCTTTGGAACAGCAATCAAAAAGCAGGTGACTTTCAATCACCTTGTCTATTTGTGAGCCTCTAAGACTTAGAGCAATTAAAAAATGTTTTTTTTACTTGCTTTCTGAAAAAATGCTCGCAGATGCAACCATTTTGGTCGTTGTCTCGAGGCCTGTGGGAGTTGAATCTACAAGACAAGTCAAAAGTATTGCCAGATTCATTCATGCTAAAGTTGTATTTGTGAACTGTAAACAGTGTTGTGTTCCCAAAGTTTTTAGGTTAAATAGTGATGCACGAACATCTTTCTTGCGTAGGTTTGGTGTCTAGTTCCAAAATGTAGAACGTATCCAAATTAAGTGAGCTGCATCCTCAGGAAAATCGTGGGGACCTGCTTAAAGATGTCTTTTACCCTCCCAAATTGAATTGATGCTAATAACCTCTTATATTCTCCTCAACAGGCCTTCTCAGTATTCTTTGTGTTTGTGGCGCTTTCTTCGGACTTCATTTGCCTCCTCTTCATCCCAGTGCAATGGTTGTTCTTTGCCGCCAGCACTTATGTATGGGTGCAGTATGTCTGGCACACAGGTAACACCCCCTTCTGTTTTCATGGTTAAATTGCGTACATATTATAAATAACTACTGTACACATAGCTTATAATGACCAAGCATGCTCCTAAACGAACGGCAAGATGTGATGGAAAGGCTCATGGACTCTTCAGGGGTTTTAGCGAATATTCTGTTTTTTGTTTTTGTTTTTTCCAACTGAGCAAGGACAATATTTGCATCCAAAAGTCTGAAAATTATTTTTTAGTTCCTTATTCAAAAATAATCCATAACCTCTAGATCAAAGGCCCGGAATGTTAATGTATTTCATTTCTTACAAGTAAAGGCTCAAAACATATGAACTTATGCACACCTCCAAGTTGAAGACTTCTTACAAACCTATAATGCCTGTACAAGTGGGGGAAAAAAAAAAAAAAAAAAAAAAAAAGCTAAAGTTTGTTTGTGTGATGTTTGGTTTTAGAATCTCAAAACTTCCCTAAATTGCAAACAATATGTTGTTGACCAGTGTGGTCAGTTATTTATCATAATTTTAAAAAGATCAAAATTCTCCACTGTAATTGGGCAAAGTACGGCTGTCCCGATCACATATTTTTGCACCAGAGTCACCTGATTTTGAGAATCAGCCGATACAGGGTCCCGATTTGATACCGAAAAAAAAAAAGAAATTGTTTTTATTTGAACAAATGTTCCAAACATGTTACATTACTGTGCATTTTTTACAGTATTTTTCACTTTTTCCAGGAGTGTTGCCGAGTATAAAATGTATAGATTTCTGTATCTTTTGGGCAATGCCATTGTATTTCTTAATTATTTTGTTACGTTTTAGCCCCTTAAAAGTTTTTAAAAATAAATAAATAAATAAATTAGGCCTGAATGGTATTGGAAAACATTAACATTGTGATATATATTGTCAAGGCTCTTACTTACTTATGCATTAGTTGCACTGGTGCGCCTTACTTTAAGGTGCACCAGCATTAAATGTAGGCGCACCCACATTTTTCATTGCATCACCCTTAACGCCATACTTTTAATCACTCTCCATAGCGTTCATTTTCATATGAGTGAGTCCACTCAAATTCACTAACACTTTGACAAAAAAACATAAATATATTTTTAAAATTAAAAACCCGATCCTTTTCATGCGATCGGATCCTCTGAAAAATGGCGCGATTTCCTATCACGTGAAGAGAGATGAGTAAAACAAATTTAATACAAGTAAAATGAATATGGATTGCAGAGGTATACAACCTGTCAGAGTTTGAATTTATCACTTGTATTCATGTTTAATGCATGGAGATATTCTTATGCCGTTTTTGTCCTCAGAGAGGGGAGTCTGTCTACCCACTGTGTCATTATGGATCCTCTTCGTGTACATAGAGGCAGCCATCAGATTCAAAGACCTGAAGAACTTCCATGTAGATTTGTGTCGCCCATTTGCTGCACACTGGTAAGCCACTGCTGTTTCTTAACTGTTTTAGGGCTGAAAGGAATTTAATTTGCTTCTAGTTTGGTTCAATTCCAAATGTGAATATGCCACCAAAATGCTGAGCATTAATGATTATGTGAAGCCAGTTGGGGACTTGCTTTGACACATGGTGTGTGTTACATTTAATGCTGCAGACCTTTTGCGAGTTTTCATTGAAAATCACTAGTTTTTCCAAAGGTTAAGAAACAAATATACTTGAAGCATGTTTTTTAACTTGTTAACAGATCAGTGTTTCCAAATCTTTATTGAGCCATTTCACATCAAGTATATTACAAAAAAAGAAAAACCTCACAGCAGTAACAAACACAAGTGTCACAAAATATGATAAACAGGACACTTGCCATTGATTGGAATTGTGCTGCCTATCAGTCTAAGCCACTGGCACAGATAGATGAACGGTTTATGTGATAAATCATCTTTGGAGCAAGTAAATGAAATTAGATAAGTCACCATGGCGCACCTAAAGATATCTAATAGCACATTGAGTCATGGCAAAAATGGATTAAAAGTAGTGTATTTTTTACTTTGTGGTGTGTGGCCTAAGACTTTTTGGAAAAAAAAAATCTTGACAACCTGCTAATTTTTTAGTTGAAAACATTTTTTTTTCTCCTTAACAAAGATTAATTAAAAGTTGTTCAAACAATGTTGTCTTAAAATCCTTTTTTTTTGCAGCATTGGCTATCCAGTTGTGACGCTGGGCTTTGGGTTTAAGAGCTATGTGAGCTATAAGATGCGCCTCCGGAAACAGAAGGACGTGCAGAAGGAGAATGAGTTTTACATGCAGCTCCTTCAGCAGGCTCTGCCTCCAGAGCAACAGATGCTCCAAAGGCAAGAACGAGACACAGAAGAAGGTGAGATTCCAACATGCATACTACTGTATATTATCTATGCATTTTGTATACACCAAAACATTTATTTTCAAGTAATTGTAAACTGAATCGCAAAGCAGCCCTATTTTTACAACTTCTTATATCACGATTGTACTATTGTTGAAAGAAAAAGTAAATGAACTTTTTGTTAGAATAGGTTTGTCGAATGGGACCTCATTCTCGTCAGATTCGAGGTTAATAATAACAATAATAATAGCATTTTAGATGGAGAGGGGGTTGTCTTTTTTTTTTTAAATGCCTCCCCAAAAACCTCCACATATGCATGTTGAAGTTTTGAATGCACGAGTACCTCAAGAAAGGTCATTGAAGTAAGGTTTTAACAAACTTGGAATGGTGAAAAAGATGATCAACGTTCAGTCTAGGATCACAGTACTGTTTTGCCAGGAAGAAAAGGCTAAAATCATTAAACGTGCAGGTCTGATTTACAGCTAAATGAAACGCCTGTTTGAGGTTATTGGTGCTGTCAACTGACTACTAATTCTAACGTTTCAGACGTTGTCATTGCCATTTTAAATGTTGAATGACGGTGTTAAAGAGAAAATCTAAATATTTGACTTAATCAGATAACATTTAGGCAAAGTTATTTGAAAAAAAAAAACTGCTAACAATGTATATACTGTAACATTGTATGTGCCCTGCAATATTTTTTTTTCTTTTTGTTTTGAACTTTTGCCCAAAGTTGAAGTCGTAATTTCAATTATCATAACAGTTTTAATTTTTACCAGTTGTGTATAATGATGGATATAGACCTGTTTTAATATATGTGACCTCTTGTTAATCTATACGTTCTTACAGCAAATGCTAAAGGAATATCTGAAGTGGACACACCCCCAGTTTCACAGAATGGCGCCCCTGCCAATAAAAAGAACTCGGCACCTTTACCAGAGTTAGAGTATAGAGAAAAAGGGAAAGACGGAAAAGGTGGTGGGGACGCTAAAAAGCAGCACAACAGCAATAGCATCCTGCCATCATCAGTGGACTCTAAACTCCAAGAGATGGAGTACATGGAGAACCATGTAAACAGCAAGAGAACTGAACTCGGCAGCACAGAAAACTTGTTGCTTAAAGAGGACAATAATTCCTCCTGCTCATCCTCATCATCTTCCTCCTCCAAAAATTACAAAAACAGCAATGCCACAATGCTCAACTCCTCTCCCCGTGGCCACAGTGCCACCAATGGCAGTGTGCCCTCCTCTACGCCATCCTCCTCCTCCACAGGAAAGAATGAGAAGAAGCACAAGTTAGCAGTGGGAAAGGGGACTTCAAGTGGCTCCAACAGAGACCCTACAGACAACTGTATTCCCAACAATCAGCTGAGCAAGCCAGAAGCACTTGTTAGGTAAGCACACACACAATGTACAAATAATTATTCTTATAAAACCGCTATAATTATTGTTCCCAAAAGCCATTTTTGAGCACCTGAGGCACATGATGCCAGTGACTTAAAAAAAGAACCACAGTCCCCAACTAGTCATGTATATAAAAGTAACAAAAATCTTCTGTTCTCAGGGTTACCGCAGGTACTTAAAAAGTCTTAAAATGTCTCAAATTTAATATCCAAATAACCAAGGTCTTAAATTTTCATAAATTTAATGGAAAATTGCAGTAGGTATTAAATTTCCAGCCAATGCGTTTAATGCCAGAGAAATCCCTGTAATCCGCAGTAAAACTTCTAATGGTGTGTATTTGTTTTTTTTATGGTTGTGCACTAAATACGAGACTTTAAGATTAATATATGTTGTCTGCAAAACTCTGCGTACGTCAGCGACTTGAGTTGTTGCCATGATGCCATTTCCTGTTTATTCACGTTTGTAGAGATTAGCGGGAATATGCAGGGATCGGGAAGTGTAATTGTAATCAAAAATGGATGGAAGATTATTTATTTAAGAGGTGGTTGGCACCTAGTGAAAATAACAGTGTGCGGTGCAAAGTCTTGCAAAAAGACTTTTTCGTGAGGGACAGTCGGGGTCAAAGCCGCCAAGTCGCACATGAGAGGAGAAAAACACCAGCTATTTTCACAGTGAATTTTTTTTTTACTATATCAGAAATTGTTGTGGCATGTTTTTGTCCTAAATTATATTTTAAGGTCTTAAAAATGTTTTAAAACTCATTAAATTTGATTTTTACACTCACCGGCCACTTTATTAGGTATACCTGTCCAACTGCACGTTAACACTTAATTTCTAATCATCCAATCACATGGCGGCAACTCAGTGCATTTAGGCATGTAGACATGGTTTAAGACAATCTCCTGCAGTTCAAACCGAGCATCAGTATGGGGAAGAAAGGTGATTTGAGTGACTTTGAACGTGGCATGGTTGTTGGTGCCAGAAGGGCTGGTCTGAGTATTTCAGAAACTGCTGATCTACTGGGATTTTCACGCACAACCATCTCTAGGGTTTACAGAGAATGGTCCGAAAAAGAAAAAATATCCAGTGAGCGGCAGTTCTGTGGGCGGAAATGCCTTGTTGATGCCAGAGGTCAGAGGAGAATGGCCAGGCTGGTTCGAGCTGATACAAAGGCAACAGTGACTCAAATAACCACCCGTTACAACCAAGGTAGGCAGAAGAGCATCTCTGAACGCACAGTACGTCGAACTTTGAGGCAGATGGGCTACAGCAGCAGAAGACCACGCCGGGTGCCACTCGTTTCAACTAAGAACAGGAAACTGAGGCTACAATTTGCACAAGCTCATCGAAATTGGACAATAGAAGATTGGAAAAACGTTGCCTGGTCTGATGAGTCTCAATTTCTGCTGCGACATTCGGATGGTAGGGTCAGAATTTGGGGTCAACAATATGAAAGCATGGATCCATCCTGCCTTGTATCAACGGTTCAGGCTGGTGGTGGTGGTGTAATGGTGTGGGGAATGTTTTCTTGGCACTCTTTGGGCCCCTTGGTACCAATTGAGCATCGTTGGAACGCCACAGCCTACCTGAGTATTGTTGCTGACCGTGTCCATCCCTTTATGACCACAATGAACCCAACTTCTGATGGCTACTTACAGCAGGATAATGCGCCATGTCATAAAGCTGAAATCATCTCAGACTGGTTTCTTGAACATGACAATGAGTTCACTGTACTCAAATGGCCTCCACAGTCATAAGATCTCAATCCAATAGAGCATCTTTGGGATGTGGTGGAACGGGAGATTCGCATCATGGATGTGCAGCCGACAAATCTGCACCAACTGTGTGATGCCATCATGTCAATATGGAGCAAACTCTCTGAGGAATGCTTCCAGCACCTTGTTGAATCTATGCCACAAAGAATTGAGGCAGTTCTGAAGGCAAAAGGGGTTCCAACCCGTTACTAGCATGGTGTTCCTAATAAAGTGGCCGGTGAGTGTATGATGGTGCAAGAACCCAGGTTCTAAATTCAGACCGTAATTGGTGAATGATGAAGTGAAATAAATGTCAAAACATGCCCAGGAGAAGTATGGGGGGGTAGCGGGTTAATATTGAAAATGCCTGACCCCTGTGCTTGCTGACAAAGCCTTCATGGAGCACAAAGTTTTAACAAAGTACCTGGGGAAAAAAGTTGGGTTTTTTTTCTTGTTATTTGATCAAGTTATTATGTTACTGTGTTAATACTGGTCCTTCTAAAAAAATTAGCATATTGTGATAAAGTTCATTATTTTCTGTAATGTACTGATAAACATTAGATTTTCATATATTTTAGATTCATTACACACAACTGAAGTAGTTTCATGCATTTTATTGTTTTAATATAAAAAGTCAAGAAAAACCAAAAATGCCTATCTCAAAAAATTAGCACATTTCATCCAACCAATACAAAAAAGTGTTTTTTAATACAAAAAAAAGTCAACCTTCAATTAATTATATCAGCCATGCTCTCAATACTTGGTCGGGAATCTTTTTGCAGAAATGACTGCTTTAATGCGGCGTGGCATGGAGGCAATAAGCCTGTGGCACTGCTGAGGTGTTATGGAGGCCGAAGATGCTTCGATAGTGGCCTTAAGGCAGAGTTATACTTCCGCGTCAGACCTACGCTGTGAAGGAAGAACAGAGTTACGACCCTACGCCGTAGCCTGACGCGCACCTCTCGAATCTTCTAACCTTCGCGTCGCGTAGACGTGTATGATGTGGCGAAAACGGACTGTGATTGGTCCGCTCAGACTGGTTCCGGTTTAGCGCGAAATCCACCACCATTGTAGAATAGAATCAAACATTATTTTCTACACGCAAAAATGGACCAAGCCGACGGGAGTATCATCGAAGAGCAAGTCTCGTCAAGACATTATTGTGATTGCCAAATGGCATGGTCGGCGATTGGGGGGAAAAAATAAAAAATGGAAGAACCACCGAGCCGTGTATGTTCGGAATCGAGTGGCCACACGAAGCGGTGACCCAGTCGGCCAAAAACTGCCAACTTTTTATCACTTTGTCGTATTTTTGTTTGGTGCACTGCATCATTTATTGTGTACATATGTTTGTTGTGAGTCCGTGACTTATTTACGTGTCACACTTCAAGTATATGAAGAATATAGCACAGATTTGGTGTCAAAAGAGTTGTTTTGATCTTTAATTTTCAATAACAGACAGTTCACACACGATACATCATCATTGATTGAGAGTGCCTCGGTGCTTTTTATGATAACGTTAAAATCAAGGCTCCCAACGCAGTTTGGGAAGTTCCATAGACGCCAGAAATCTGCAATGGCTTCCCACTGGCTGGTTGTAGGACACTGCAAACAAATCGGGCTTGAGTGCTTTGCAGACCTTGGACGCAGTGCTCGACGCCAGTTTGAAGCTAGCCGCCACAGCTAGCTCTCTCCACCCGAGTCGAAAACTCTCTGTGCGGCATCAAAAGTCGGCCAGACCGCCTCGAAACCGTCTTCTGCGTCGCCTGCCCCTCAACATTTGTATGTTCAATATTTATTCAGTGTTGATGAGCAGAATATTTACTTTCAAGAGTTCTATCTTGCATTGTTTATTTTTTCTCCGACTAGCGGAAGTCAACAAGCATGCCCCAAAACCGTACAAACATAACGCCACACCCTTCTAGTGGCTTGGCGGTGAATTACAGAGCAACGCGTTCCCTCACTGCAGAACTATCGAATGTCGAATGACGCCGTAGTCGCTGCGCCGTCACCGCAACGCGGGAGTATAAGCTCAAGGGCTTTAAGCTCATCCACAGTGTTGGGTACGGTGGCTCTCAACTTCCTCTTCACAATATCCCACAGATTCTCTATGGGGTTGAGGTCAGGAGAGTTGGCAGGCCAATTGAGCACAGTTATGCCATGGTCAGTAAACCATTTACCAGTGGTTTTGGCACTGTGATCAGGTGCCAGGTCGTGCTGAACAATGAAATCTTCATCTCCATAAACCTTTTCAGCACATGGAAGCATGAAGTGCTCCAAAATCTCGTGATAGCTAGCTGCATTGACCCTGCACTTGATAAAACACAGTCGACCAACACCAGCAGCTGACATGGCACCCCAGACCATTTGGTATTTTCTTCCTCCAAACTCTGGCACCTTGATTTCCGAATGACATGCAAAATTTGCTTTCATCAGAAAAAAGTACTTTGGACCACTGAGCAATAGTCCAGTGCTGCTGCTCTGTAGCCCAGGTCAGGCGCTTCTGCCGCTGTTTCAGGTTCAAAAGTGGCTTGACCTGGGGAATGCGGCATCTGTAGCCCATTTCCAGCACACGCCTGTGCACAGTGGCTCTGGATGTTTCTACTCCAGACTCAGTCCACTGTTTCTGCAGGTCCCCTAAGGTCTGGAATCGGCCCTTCTCCACAATCTTTCTCGGAGTGCGGTCACCTCTTCTGGTTGTGCAGTGTTTCCTGCCACACTTTTTCCTTCCCACAGACTTCCCACTGAGGTGCCTTGATGCAGCACACTGGGAACAGCCTATTCGCTCAGAAATGTCTTTCTGTGTCTTAGCCTCTTGCTTGAGGGTGTCAATGATGGCCTTCTGGACAGCAGTCAGGTCGGCAGTCTTGCCCATGATTGCGGTTTTGTGTAATGAACCAGGCTGGGAGTTTTTAAAAGCCCCAGGAATCTTTCGCAGCGGTTTTGACTTAATTAGTTGATTCCGATAATTAGGTTAGTAGCTTCCTTAGAGTACCTTTTCATGATATGCTCATTTTTTGAGATAGGGATTTTTGGTTTTGCTTGACTTTTTTGCCAAAATCATCAATATTAAAACAATAAAAGGCTTGAACTACTTCAGTTGTGCGTAATGAATCCAAAATATATGAAAGTCTAATGTTTATCAGTACATTACAAAAAGTAATGAACTTTATCAAAATATGCTTTTTTTTTTTTTTTTTTTTAGAAGGACCCGTTATTGGTGTTAGACTTCTACCAATACTCTTTAACCTTTTGTGAGTAATGACAAAAGCATTCAGTGGAGCTGAAACGAATACTCGAGCAACTCGAGTAACTTGAGTTTAAAAACTGATCCGAGTAATTTTATTCACCTCGAGGAATCGTTTAATTTTACCATCTCTAAGCATCACATTTTGCCCAGACTACTTTTAATGCGGGACAACGCGCTGATGTCACGTGCGTAGAGGAAGAAACAATAAAATAAAAAAAAAAAAACTTACCGCAGCCGACAGCCGCTACAAACTACCCCAACGTTGCTAAAAACTATGCCCGCATGATGCTAGTGTGGTAGCAGGTAGTGTCCGATGCGTATCATAGATATCGCATGCCAGGTGTTATTATTCTTTTATTGTATTGTAGTGGTGGTGGCATATTGTATTTATTTTACTTTTAACTTTTATATTTAATTTTATGTTTTTAGATCCTTTTTACTCTAGCACTTTTTACTATCCTGCACTTTACACTTATCTTTGTTACTGTGTTGTTATGGGCGCTGGAAACCAATTTCCCTGAGGGAACTCTCCCAAAGGGATAAATAAAGTTTATTGAATTGAATTGAATTGAAATTTAGGACTAGATGCGAAATGACAGACTCGGCCGCGTCTGGGCAGCGTTAGTAAAAAGCTGCCATCTTTAAGCAGTAGACTTCTCATCCCTAATAAATATAACGTTACTGTCACTCGCTCACGTAATGTTAGCCCTTCGGAGGGCTAGGTTTCTATTGATTATGACCACTGTCGATGCGTGGCTAACGTGTCTTACATACAGGCTTATTTAATCTATAAAAACACAGCTCTGTAGAGGGATAAGGGTGTAAAATTAAAACATAATAAAGCTAACTGTCAGTTTTAGCTCAGTAGTCATTGCTGAATAAAACACCAAGTAGCACTGGTCCCTAATGTGCTCCAATACGCAGGTATCATACATTTATTTTGAACACTGCAGAAACTCAAAATCCTATCAGTACTTACAGTTTAGACTAACTTAAAACTTAACTAGAACTTAAAAATAGCTTGACACAAATGGAAATTAAATTGAAACACGTGGGAAAAACACATAGCTTTCAAGTGATGTGTGTTATCAAGCGTAATTAACATTTTTAGATAAGAAATGTTTTTTTTTAATAAGATCTAGAAGTTTTTTGAGTGAAAGCAGTGAATTTTTTTTCTAGTCACATCTTAGATGCAATTGTTGGCTGTTTTCAACAATGTACATCAAAAATAAATACATTGATTGACTGAAAATGGTTCAATATTGGATTAAATGTCTTTTTTTCTCATGTATATTTATAATTGCTCTTTACCTAAAGTTTTATCCGATTACTTGATTAATCGATAGAATTTTCAGTCGATTACTGGATTACTAAAATATTCGATAGCTGCAGCCCTAATCCAGTGTAACATCTAAACCATTTGACAAAATTCAGGGGTTTTCCTGGTTCAAATTGAAGCAGAGGTGGTAAGAGCCTGTCCATGCGCCATGACATGCATGTATTCTGGAATTTGGTTTTTACAGATGATATACTCCAAAGTTAAAAGTTCCAATGAGAATATGACTTATCATGTTCAAGCATTCTTTCCTTAAAAGTAGGGGTGCACGATATCCATTTTTTGAAACAGATACCGATATCGATAACTTCCTGCTCCTCAAAGTAGATATCGATAACCGATAATAAATATATAATTTTTTAAAAATGTATATTCACCCGAGTTTTTGAATACCTGGAGGTTTAAAAAAATTATAATGGTGGATTCAACATAGATTTTTTTTTGATCTCACCAGAATTTTCATAATGACATGAACATTATTATAAGGAACAAAACAAAGACAAGAACAGTCTTGACTTCAAATAAAGTGCCAATATTTATTTTTTCAAATAAATATAATTTGAGTCAATCAATTAGTCAATATAATTGAAGATGTGTTTCCTGAACAATGAGGACTGAACTAAAACATAAACCCAACAGGTATTGTGCTTTGTCATCAGATAAAAATATTTGGTGCTACAGGAGAGTGTTGTGGTCTTGGTCCATTAAACAACTTTCTTAACCTGGGAGACAGGTTAGGACAGCAAGCCTATCAATAACCAAAAGGCCTCTCAATAACTTACTAACTTATAACTAACACTGTAAACATTATATAGTAAAGTTTATCACTCATTCCTCATAACAAAAATATGGTAGAACAAAAAGGATTAATGGCTTGCCTTATAATCAATATAAACGGCGGTGAGTGAACCCATATTCGATAAAGTAAGAGGTTTATTCCCTGCATAGTATAAAATCCTACCAAGCATGTTAACAGGACTAACATTACACGACAATTATTATATGTATGTATAGCAAAGCACACTAGCTTGAGCTACTAGCCTTAAGCATTAGCTGGCTTCTATAACACAACAACTTATGAAGTTCTATACATATGACCCTTCACCACCGAAGTAAACATATATTGCACATCCATATGTTATAGTAAACATAAATACTTACAGACATATATTTCCGAGGTGGAAACGTAAGTAACAGAAAGTATTCACAATTGTCAATGCTACGGCTAGACACAGCACTGTGTAATGTGAATGAGTTTGTGGGCCAAATTATAGATGCAGCGAATTATTATGACCGGCAGGTGGCAGCAATGCCCCGCAAATGGTCAACTGATTTCCTAGCCAGCGAGCACAGTTCATACTGTATTATTGGTCCTATTAATCATGTTATTGGATTTATTGGGATGACATCATAGTTCCTATTATCGGACCAATAATTAGCGTGCACCAGTACTTAAAACTATATACATACACACACGTATCAGGTGCCAACTTTAAATTGAAAGCACATTTTATCCACAAATCTCGCAACCAAACCTCCTGTTTTGCATTCTGTGGAACCTCCTCATGTATTGCTTGTAGTCCAATGCTCCTGATCTAGGCCATCATCTCCTTCAGTTTGTTGCTCAGTTGTCTTCAGTGTAAACAAAACTATTCATTGTACATTAAGTATTTTTGTATTTTTTACTGATACAAACATAAAGAGTGATAGTGTTTTCAATCATATATTACAATTTTGACTGCAAGGCTTAGCTCAGCACATTCTGAAGATACAAGCCACAGAAGCACTGTTCCAGGGATTCACTCTGAATAAAAGCTTTGAAAACAAAGATGAATGAAATTATTCAGTAAAACCAGGCTGCTGAACCAGACTGTGATGTACAGTATGAGGTGAGGATGCTCTCAATGGTGGCTGTTTAGAAGCAGAGCTGTAGATGTATTCTTACTCTGAACTTCTTTCTTCTTCTTCTTTTCGGAAATGAAAGTCTTTGTTAGGCTGTTTTATGGATGTGATCAGCATTTTTTCCCCTATTTGATGATATTGCTGGTGTGGGTACCAAGGAGTTTGAATGTGCTAGTGATGGATATGGAATCGCATTTGATGAGCACAAGAGTTTTGGATGACTGCTTGTGCTGTCGACTAAGTTCTTTTGTTTTCGATATGTTAAGTCTGAGGTCTTGGTCTGTGCACCAGGTCGATTTGTGTGCGGTATCCGGTTTCTATGTTGTTGGTGATGACTCAGTCCTACTATTGTTGTGTCATCAGTATATTTGTAAATTTTGACAGAGCTTTAGTGGGATATGATCTGGTTAGTGTAGACTGACAAGAGCCAGAGTGAAAGAACATATCCTTGGTGTGCGCCCGTACTGGGGAATATAGGGGAGGATACGTTGCTGTCAATCTTCACCCTCGGTTTCCTGTTCCAGGGAAAGCTATGGGTCCAGTGATAAATACGTTGATTGAAGTTCATGTCCATTAGATTATTAAATAATTTATTAGAGTTCGAGTTATTGTAATAGGTTATACAAGGATTCCTCGCTACTTTGCGCCCTCAGTCCATCGTGGATTTTTTTTTTCCCCAATTAAAAAATACATGAATAAATAAGTACAGTAATTTTGTTTAGATGTCCCGATCAGATCATGTACAGCCTCTCACCTCTCCCTCGTTACGCTTTTCCCGCTCAACAAGCAGCTGCTTGTTAAAGTTGACGTTGAGTGACGGCTCAGAAGCTTTGATGTTGCCAGAGAAGCTTGGGAGCGCTATCTTGAAAGGCGCCAAATGTATGAGCTCATTGAACTTGTTAAACACTATTTAGTCTGCTGTCGCATCTCATTGTACATGTAAGTGAGCAGCGTGAGCGGATTTGAGTGGAATCACTTAAAGAAGCATTTAATAAAGACAAGATTTTTGCTATTTTATTTTAGTTTAAAAAATAATTCAGTGGGACAGTAACATGTTTAAAAAATAAAACTGAAATTATACTTTGGGGAAAAAAGAGGAAAACATGTCTTTTATCTATGTATCTCATTCCAGTGCTAAATCAGAATAAATACATTTAAATTTTCGATTATCGCGAGGGATCACTGTAGTACAATAAAAAATATAGGTGATGCTGTACTGAGAAAAAAAAATACACTATTGTTAAAAAAAAAAAAAAAAAAAATACCCATTTCTAGTAGTTAGTCATTACTTGAATTATTCTTTACATAGAATACCTTTTTGCTTGTACTTGAGAAAAAAATTTTGGATGACTGCTAGAGTAATATTAAAGTAATGCTACTCTTACTTGATTTTTTGCTACTTTACTCACCTTTGCATAGGACTCAAAGGGTACCCTCGCCTCACCCTGTCCTGCATTCTGACCCTAGCTATCACCAGTCCCTTGTGAATTACATTCAGATCTGACACAAATTTTCACTCTGTCACCACTAGGAGTGGGAACCTCAGGGCACCTCACGATACGATACGATTCGCGATACAAGGCTCACGATAACGATTATCTCACGATATCACGATGCAGCGATTTTCGATATATTGGTCAGAAATTGGATACATGACATTCTACGATACAACTGTTGAAACGGGGGGGAAAAAAAGATATTTAAAAATAGAAAAAAATACTGTTTAAGTCATTTATTAAACAGTGACACCTTTTCTGTGCAACATTGCTGTAAAATATAAATCTACTGCAAACTGTGCCCCTGCACATATAGAGGAAACAAACCACAACCACTGATATCGCTTGGAAAGATCATGATGAATCGCACCCTTAATTTCTTTAAAGTTTTAAATCTTTTTTAAAAAATAAATAAATAAAAAGTGCCATAGGTGTCAGCAGTTGAGCTTGGAGTGGGGCAATGATAAAATTGGTGGGTCTTTTCTTCGTATATGACCTTATTTGCTTGGTTTGAGCACTTCCACTATCTGCTTCAGCATTTAAGATGCCAGACTTGCTCAGTCACAGTCTTCCTCACCTTAAAAACAACAAAATAAAACAAAAAATATTAGCTACTTCATAGCTTTTGAGTTAAAATCCTGATTTTCTTTTTTTGTGTTGGAAGTATCGAATTAAAAAAAAATATGAATTGAATGTATAGAAATTAAAAATGCAATAATTACCTATTTTTAATATGTAAGCAACATTAATTATCATGCACATCACTTTATATATCTTGGAACCTATTCAAACCATTTTTATAGCTTATTGTATCAAAATGACAGTAATAACAGTTTGTGTAGTAAACTAGATGGAAAGTGGTTCTCAAATAATATCAAATAAATCGGTAAATTCATGTGGGCTTGTTCGATATTCATTTTCATCCAGTTTAGGGTCCTGGTTTATTTTATATCATTCAACACCAAATGTCATCAAAATAATACATGTAAATTAAAAAGTCAATTACATTGCAAAACTTTCTTACCTCAAGTGATGAAAGCTAAGCTCACAAACTCCTGTGTCCACTACGTCACCAGCTACAAGTGAAACTTATTTTTCTAAGACAATTCTTGCATACAGCAAAGTCCTTGTTCACCTTACTTCCTTTCTTGTTGGTGTAAAATCTAAAGTGTGTCCCCATGTGTGATTTGTAGCAATATTTTGCTCATTTTTTCCTCCACCGTTCTCACGGAGCTTTTTTCTTTTTTCAACCTACTTGGAGCTACATTTCTTCTTCTCTAGACGACTTGTGCGCACTTTACCCTCACCGCCACTCCCGAGCGCCCCTAGTGGACCGCCAAGGAATTGCTCAACAAACATTGAGCAGTTGACAGCATCCTTACTCCATTGTATGGCCAATATGTTAAATAAAAGTATCGATACTTGGCGGGAGCATATCGATAACCGATCGAGTTGCAAAACATCGCGATATATCGCTGTATCGAGATATTGTCACACTCTTAGTCACCACTCTGAATTATTACATTTTAACTGCCTTTTAGGTTAATTTCTCTGCTCTGTTTCCCTTGGACTTTTGACTATTCTCCTTGCGGGGTCGCATTTTAATGTCGTGGCTGATTTTGCCTGCCATATCTGCAATGCTCAAATCATAAATGTTACTCCAGCACTGAGGATTTTTAGTGTTTGAATAAACACAACATGCATTGATGCAAAAAAAAAAAAAAAGCAATATTTACCTGTTTGTACCATCTGTCAGGGGAAATTCAGGATGTCGACAGCACCAACTAGTGAGGGGAAAAACTAGATTGATTAAATTTCTTCTTTGGTAGTAATTCAGTTCTTTCTGACGAACTGTTGTTGATATAGCGCCTCCTCAGTGGCGCAATGCTGCAACTGCAGTCAAAACATGTAGCTGCTGCAGAGGGACGTCAATTGTTCAATCAACACATCTGAAACTTTTTGTTTATCAATCACTCAGGCTGGGGGTGGCACAAAATTAACTGCTGCCGGCCACCATTTCATATCAACAGGGATACCATTTTTGTGTACCTTTTTTGTGGCACATAGTCGTTGCTGAGAAGGCATTAGTTAGTATATAAATGCATAAATACTTTAAAGTTGTTTGTTGCTGTGTACTGGGGTCAACATTTGTTTGCAAGTCTGCTCATGTTCTCTTGTGGGGCAGATTGGAGCAGGACGTTAAGAAGTTGAAGGCAGATCTGCAGGCAAGCCGGCAGGTGGAACAGGACCTGCGCAGCCAGATTGGCTCTCTTGGCAGTGCTGAGCGGTCAATACGCACTGAGCTGGGTCAACTCCGCCAGGAGAACGAGCTGCTGCAGAACAAGTAAGTGGCTTAAGTATTTCAGCTTGTCGCAAAATGCGCAAGCTTGTGAGGGTTTTGGCTTATTACTTGAAGGCATATTGTATATATAAACATCAGTAATGAACAGAAAAATCCTCACAGCACTCCACATTTTTAGTAGTCAACTGTTTGCCTGTGTGTGTGGAATTGTAGGCTCCATAATGCTGTACAGGCAAAACAGAAGGACAAGCAGGCTGTGGGCCAACTAGAAAAGAGGCTCAAAGTGGAGCAGGAAGCTCGCACCACTGCTGAGAAACAGCTCGCAGATGAAAAAAAGCGTAAAAAACTCGAGGAGGCTACGGCAGCCAGGGCAGTAGCCCTAGCGGCAGCTTCCAGGTAGTTCAACATCCAAAAAGTTATTTTCTGCTACTTGATACTTTAGAAATATCTGTTCATTGTCATTTGTTGGTGTCAATTGAAGTCTTCCTACTTTTTAGAGGAGAATGCACAGACACACTGCGACGGCGGATCACAGAATTAGAAACTGAGTGTAAGAAACTAACCCTGGACAACAAGCTTAAGGAAGACCAGATCCGAGAGCTTGACTTGAAAGTCCAGGTAATACAGTAGTTTTATTTTTGAAGTATGTGGTGCAATTAATACACAATTTTGACTACTTTAAATACCACTGTTTTAAAACCTGCAATAAATGCAAAGGCTGATGCTTTCACCCTGATTGTGTATTATATGTAACCTTTCAGGAGCTTCATAAATACAAGGAGAATGAAAAAGATACAGAAGTGCTGATGTCAGCGCTGTCAGCCATGCAAGACAAGACCCAACACTTGGAGAACAGCCTTAGTGCAGAAACTAGGATCAAACTGGACCTCTTTTCTGCACTGGGAGACGCCAAAAGACAGCAAGAAATCGTGCAAGGTCAGTAGTTTTGAAGACCATGTGTCTATGTTAGCATGTCTAACATAAAAAAACCTCTACTGATTTAGTTTGCACACATTAATGACCTAATTGATGAAAAAAGTGACTTAAAACCATTATAAGTACCATATTTTTCGGACTATAAGTCGCAACTGAATATAAGTCGCACAAGCCATAAAATGCCCAACGGAGAGGCAAAAAAACATATATAAATCGCACTGGAGTATAAGTCGCATTTTTGGGGGAAATTTACTTGATAAAATCCAATACATAGAACAGATGTCATCTTGAAAGGCAATTTAAAATAAAAATACCATAGAGAACAACATTCTGAATACATGTACAGTATGATCATGTTACATGATGCAGGAACAATATAATGCGAATGTACTGTCCTCACCAGGACACTACGGCTTGGTCCCGGCTATACAGCGAGCTAAACTCCCAAAATGACGATGCTGGACGTTCGTATAATTGACTGACTTAATTTTGACCGGCGTTACACCATCATTTGAAGAGTGAAACTAAAAATAGAAATAATACAAATCAATTTTGTCCTCGATGCCAAACAGGTTCGCATCAACGTAAATAAATAATAATTAGCTGCTATCATAGCAATGACACAAACGGTTAGCATGCGTTCGCTAGCATTAGCACATCGTTCAAACAAACACACAACTGGCTCTAAGTGTCGGATCGCGGGTGGAAAACACACAACAACAACAGAAAAGATGACACGCAGGCATTGCCTCTGTAGAGATATTTTACAAGCAATAAACAATGAACGTAGGTTCGCAGCGGTGTTTTTCTCTCTCTCTCTCTCTCTCTTGCCCACTCGCTCAGAGCTGCGTAGCTGTCAGTCTTCTTCTGGCGTCTGAGCGCTCTTTTTCACGTAAACAAGTGCGAGTGCGCCCCCACTTGGGCGTGAAAGCACCACAAACTAAAAGCATGCATTTCAATATAAAAAAAGCCAATAATACAATTGAACACACATTGCCAAAGGCAGAACACGAAAGTGGTGGCAGAACACGAAAGTGGCCGGTATGTTAAGGTAACATAGCTATTAAGAGTTATTCAGATAACTATAGCATTAAGAACATGCTAACAAGTTTACCAAACCATCAGTGTCACTCCAAAACACCAAAATAACATGTGAAATGATATAATAATGTGTTAATAATTTCACACATATGTCGCTCCGGAGTATAAGTCGCACCCCCAGCCGAACTATGAAAAAAAACTGACTTATAGTCTGAAAAATACGGTAAAAGTGCGAATGCCAAATGTGAAAATGAAGTGAAAATAGCTTTGGACCAGATCTGTAAACAATTCTGAACTCAAAATTGTCTACCTATATTTATGTAAATATACTATTATCAAGCAGGTTAACTTGCTCAATAATCCTGCTAGCTTTCAAGTAAGTAGGCTACATATTGCTAAAAGGGACAGCACAAAGCAATGGATTGAGATAAGGAAGCAAAACAACAAATTTATAATGAATGCGGTTGCCAACAAGTTCACCTATTGATTTTTATCAATTTGTCATGTCAGTCCTATTTGGGATAAAAGATTGTCCTGTTTTCTGAGTTGACTCTGACAGATTTAGGCTTAAAAAATGCTGACTAGCTCATTACGCTTCTGATGCACCAGTTTATCAGGGGATGAGAAATCTAGTCTAAAAGCAGCTTCTGTCACTGTGTTTATGGGATCATTTTTGACTTCTTTGTTTGTGTCCTTAGGTCAGATGCTTCAAAAAGATCAAGAAATAAAAGATTTGAAACAAAAGATAGCCGAAGTGATGGCTGTCATGCCCAGCATCTCATACACTACTGACACCAGCAGCATGACCCCCGTTGCTCCCCACTACTCCTCAAAGTTCATGGACACCAACCCTTCCGGCTTAGACCCCAATGCCTCAGTTTACCAGCCACTCAAAAAGTGACTGTGTTGTTCTACACTTCTCTCCATTCTCCCTTTTTTTCTTTTACTTTTCCCTTGCCCAGAACCTTTCAATCTGCTCGGCATGTCTGCAGCTGAGAATGTTCTTCTTGGGTCTTTCTTTTCTTCTCGCCAGGTCAGAAGGATGTTGTATTGTGTGTAGTTAAAACAAAAGATGAAAACAAAAAAAATTAATCGGACCACATCGCCTATTTTGTTCTCTTCAGTGTTTAGTGAAACCTCACAGATTTGAGTTTGTATCTAATGTACATCTCAAGGATTTTGCTCTCTGTTCTGACTCTTGTCACATACAACTCCTGGCCATAGGTAAATTACAATTAGGCCCTTGTGAATATTCACATTTTAATTTAGGAGCGTATCACAGGATTCCCGTCAAATGGATCGTTATATATTCCACAGATGTCTTTATCTCAACGTAGCCAGAAAAATTCAAGGAATGTAGTGCAAATTTAGCACAGATTCATTAAGTGGTGTTTTTTTCTTTTTTTTTTCTTTTTAATCCACAACCAGACTGATGGTAAGCAATGAATTGTGCTGTTACCGGGTTTAGTGTATATTTTTTTAAAGATGTGCAGCTCAGTCCGTTTGCTCTTTTTCCAAAGATTCAAGCCAGATGTGTGAGGTCTTTGTCAATGGAGAGAGAGAGTCTTGCCAATATTAAAAAACCTCCTCCTCCTCACTCTCAATTCAGAACTGGTAAAATGAAAATTTAAACTTTTATAAAAGCACTTCATGTTAACAGTGCATAATCTGTTAATATTTCAGTATTCCAGCATTGCTCAAGATAACAATGCCTTCCTTCGGTAAGGACAACCCCCCCAAACAATTAAAAGAGGATTCAATTACATGATTAGTCTGAAAGCCTTTGTCAAAAAATGAGAATTTGATTCCGCGCCGTGAACTGGCACCATTGTTGCCTTTAGGCTGATTTTAGTATGTATTTTCTGGCCAATATAATACCAGAAGCTCTTGTGAACAGAAAGAAAATTTGTCTGTTGCAGAAGTTATGATTTAAATTTCAAACTTAAGAAAATGTACACTCATCCCACTAAGTGCTTTGGCATGTCACATTGTTTTTGGCCCTGTCAAAGAACTCATCTGCTGCATTTGAAACTCCTTCACTCAGTTTAGCTGATACCCCCATTTTTCAATTTAGAAATTCTTGCACTTAGAAAAGTATTCTTGTTTGAAAGGGAAAAAACTAAAATGGACCGTGCAATTAAAGAGAGTTTTGAAATGCCAAATCTTAAAATTGCTGTTACTTTAATTGATCCTCCTCAGTTGGTGTGCCAAGAAAGCAATTCTAATTTCCCTAGTTGTGTGTTCAAGAATGTATTTCAAATACATTGGATGACTAGACTTAATCAATTATTACTCATATGCAGGTTGCTGGAGTGGTGACTTTTTTGAAAATGACTAGTTGCCAGCAAAGGGACTCAAAACATCTGATTTCTACTTATGAATGTTACAGTATTTACAAATGAATTTTCAAAGTTCTTTCCTAACTACACATCGTTTTCCCTGCAGTGAGCAATTGGTTTGAGTCTGATAAGGTTTCACCATCATCTGAAATGGTCATTGTTGTGTATGTGGGTTCTCACCTTCAGTATATATATATTTTTTGGGTTTGATTGCTGTCATTGGCTTTTGAAAAAAGTGTTGTGAAAATAAGTCTAGACAGTTGTTGGTCAACTGATTGTTGAAAGTATAGAAAAGTGTTTTGTTTTTTGTTTTCTATGCCCAGTCACTGCTCTTCCCCATCCAGCTCTGACCTTGGCTGCGCTCTCGCTCTGAGGTTTACAAGGAATAAATGTTTTCTTTTTCTTGCAGAATACAAGTCTCCAAGTTTTGTTTGTGGGTGTGGCTTTTTAATAAATCACACCAATTTAAATGTGCAACTCATAAATTGTATCCTTTTGACTTTTGAAAGTGAACTACTAAGCACTGTTACAGTACACTTTCATTTAATCCACGTACATGACCATTTCCATTAAAAAAAATAAAAAATAAAAATAAAATATATATATATATATTTTTTTTTTTTACGCGCAACATTGTAATCATTAGAATATTACTTACCTGAAATAAGGTTTACGCTTGTGAGATTATGGTTTCCTTCAGCCTGACGTCTTGTAGTCTTTTGCCACTAATTATGAAGGAATTATAGAAGACCACAATTCACCAAATATCAAATTGCTTAATCTGATACCGGGCAAACTAAAAGATAATTTTGTTTTTAACCCCGATGCGCGTTTACTTGTTGCAGCCACTAAGAGGCACTATATACAAGCAAATATAGACTGACCTTTTTTAAACAGAACTCGAACATCTTAATTTGGTTTTGTAAAACACTTAAAATTGACATTTATTCTTGTTACTGGTTATTGGTGCACATGAGAAACTAAATTCCTAGACGTTCCCACCCGAGGTAACCTGTTTTGAGATTGAAATCATTTGTGCAAATGAATGAGGAATGAGCCCATGATGGACTCCATACTTTCATATCCGATTACTCATCTGATGCATTTAGACGCGATAAGGAAATACATTGCCAAAGAAGTCTTGATCAGCACAGTCACATGCAACGTTTGCCAAAAGCATTTGATAAAACTGCACAGCTGCAAAAAAAAAAAAAAAAAAAAAAAAAAAGTGGGGGCTCAAATGAGAAAGAATGTAAAAAGTGGATTATGCATAACAGATTCTTCCACTTGGAACATCTACTGCAGGGGTGTCCAAACTTTTTGCAAAGGGGGCTAGTTTTGGTGTGGTAATAATGTGGGGGGCCGACCTTGGTTTACGTCCTTTACGTAGAACAATATATTTAAGCAAATTTAAGCTAGCCCTTCTGTGTGTCACATTTGCTTTATTATTTTTTTAAATTAATAATATCAACAATCTCGCAACTAGGCTTTGTGGCGTTCTCTTTCGATTCTCGGGTTCTTGCGAAATACTGCTGCTGTGAAATTAAACTAGCTTCAAGTTGCTCTAATTTCTCGCTACGTATCTTCCCTGTAATCTTGTCGTACATGTCAGCGTGTCTTGTTTGGTAATATCGCCTCACATTGAACTTTTTAAAAACAGCGACTGTCTCAGGAAATAAGGCGGACACAGTTTTTGCGTATTTTAGTGAATAGTCTACTTTCCACCAATCCCTGAAGCGTCAGCCGTCGCAGTCAACTTTCTTTTTTGTGTTGTCACCATTTTAGAAAATTGGGAGTTAAGGGTCACATGGGGTAATGTTGCTTAGAGTGCTGCTGCCTTTTAGTGGTTAAATGAGGAGCAGCATTTAGTGTGTAAGCTACTTCATATGATGGTAGCAGTACTGCTGACCAATTAAGTCTGTGCGGGCCATACGTTATTGATTTTATGACAGAGGCTGGGGGCCGGATGAAGTTTGACCAGGGGCCGCATTTGGCCCCCGGGCCGGACTTTGGACATGTCTGATCTACTGTGTTTTGTATTAAATCCTCTGAATTTTGCTGCATGGTATATCACATTTTATTCCAACTCGCTTTGTTTGGCTGAGGTTACATTGTAGAAATGATTCTGGAAAGGGCCCCATTCAAACACTCTCAAAATCCTTGGTTTAACATCCATTTAGTAGTGTCTCCCTTAAATATGGATTCCATACTCCTTTCACCAAGTAATTTGGAAGCTATGTGTAGCCTCATTTGCTTTTGTCATACCATCTTTCATGACTATGGTCCTTCTCTTCTATTTAAGACAACTTAATTATCATTGTATCAACCAAATTTTTTATAATGCGCTTAATTCTAAAGAAATAATTTTGTTTTGTTACTGATAACAAATACAGCACTTGACCAAGTACCTTTCACTGACTGAACAGTTACCATGACACATTAAAGGGACAATTCACTCATTGATTTGTTTCAACCATAAAATATGTTACAAGGTAATGTGCTGAAAACGTGCACAGACTGAGAACAATTGAGTGCTGAATCTCTGAGTTATAATAGTAAGGTGTCAGCCGGTGGTGGATGCATACAGTCAGCTGCAATACTGCAAAGGGCCTGCTAAATTTCAAGTGAACTGCAGCCGACCATAGACATTTACTGATGGCAACTGTTGCACGAGGTACCTTGACTGCTTGCTGGCGTGCTTTCTGGAGTCTCTGCTTTATACTGACTGTTTCGCTCTTGCTAAGCCCCGCTGACGAGAGAGGTGCTACACCTTGTGTTCATGAAGCCTCGCTGGCATGGTAGATGAGTTCTGTAGGCATGTGAATCATCAAAACAAAGTATAATCCTTTATAAAGCAAGGTATGCCAAAAAATAGACATTTGGCACTCAAGCCATAGTGTTTTGAGCATAGACAGCAGACTAGAGATGTCCCGATCCGATATTTGGATCGGATCGGACGCCGATATGGGCAAAAAAAATGCGCATCGGTATCGGATCGGCCGACACGGAAAAATTCCGATCCAGACTTCCGATTCAGTTTTTTTGAAAATCCGGTCCGGTTTTTCCAGCGCACCGATATACATAATCCATTCCAGTTTTTGCTTCGGTTTCCCTAAAATCCGGTCCGCATTTTACGGCACACCTTCAACACACTACATTACCGTCTCCCAATTTACCGAGAGACTTTATCGGTAAAAATGTCAGCTGTGTGGGATCATTTCACCTTAAAGGACGACAAAGACGAAGAGGCAGAGTGCAACATATGCCATAAAGTCAAGCGTGGTGGTAAAGCTGTAAGAAGTTGTAATACAACCAACCTAATCAAGCATTTAGCGACATACCACCTCAAACAATATAAGGAGTATGTTAAGAAAACCGAAGACAAAAAGAAAGGTCCTACGCAACTAACACTGGCAGAAACTTTTGCTATGCGTGACAAACTGGCACTCGACAGTCCCAAAGCCCAGGGAATAACAAGAGTCATTGCAAGAATTCATTGCAAGAAGAAGAATCAAGAATTCAGAATTCTGGATGACGAGCCATTATTTCTCGTGAGTAATGACGCATCATCCAACACATTATGCTGCATTCCAGAGAAGTGGGAAGTCGGATTTATCCCACTCGGATGGTACCAGTTCCGACCTCAAAGCGTTCCAAGCAAATGTAAACAACAAAGATGGCTGATCGCGACGAGGTGTTTTTTATTCTGGCCATCCAAAGACATTTTGACCTCCAGCGAACCTGCCTTCCTATAAGCGATCAAATAGTAGAGGAAAAACTACGGCTGGGTTATAGCCCACACTGTAAACTGCCTTTTTTAACTTACATCCTTTGCTGATCGTCAATATAAAACATAGCACAACAAAGATAATTCACTGTATGAGGAAAAAAATACATGGCGTCTCAAATAAACTTGATTTACTTCATTATTGTGTTATCATTCGTTTTCTTGAGCGCCATTTTGTCCAGTGACGTCAGATTGAAACAACTTGGAAGTCGGGGTAGTTATTTTTTCTCCGACTTCGCGACTTGGACCTCCCAGTTCGAGTGGAGTTCCAATGATATTTTCCTAGTAGGAGGTCGGAAAAGTCCGACAACCCACTTTTCTGGAATGCAGCATTAGAACCACGGAACAACATGCCCAGACGTCATTACATCCTTGAGCGACGTCCCTACAGCAGACACACACACCTATAGAATGAGACATGTTGGGCCAGCATTAGTTTTCCTCATTTTTAAGCCTTATTAAATATGGTTAAGATTTTTTTTTTTTTTAAATTCAGATTTGGCAAGCTTGTTAACAATACTCTTCTCTTCGACCCAATCAAATAATTTATGGATGTTGAGTTCCATTGGAGTATCCCTTTAACAATACTTTAATATTGTTAGTCCCTAATGTCGGCATTAAGGGACTATTGTGTAACTGTTAGTCAGTGTCACCAGTTTAAGAATGGATTGGGAGATGTTATGCAATACTAGGCGTCCCTTGGGACTATGAGCCTGCATCTCTCTTCTTTCTAAGCTTGTCAGCCTCTCTGAAATCCAGTTTTACTTGATGGTTTTTTTCCCCCCACCCAAAGCCCTGCAGTGATCATTTCCAAATGACCAAATGAAATCTATGATGGATGTGTCTCTTAACTTTGTACTTTTTACTCCTCATTTTTGTCAATCCGATTACAAACATTAAATGCCAATGACAACATTTTCTGTCAAATATTCGCGTGCTGAGATGCAAAAAAAAAAAAAAAAAAATATATATATATATATATATATAGTGTATATATATATATATATAAACTGCAAAGTAGGCTATTGAATGACTGCTGAGATGGCCAGTGGATAGCTGCTAACAATCTTTTTTTATGTTTAGAAACTACACCTCAGAGGAACTAGGGAATAATAAAACAAAAAAAGAAAATAAGGGAGCTCTGTAAATCTGAAAATAAAAACACTTCTGCTCGAAGAAAATATTTGTGATGAGATAATTTACATCCAATGATAAAAGCAATAGCAGCTGTTTGGACCACCAAAGACTTCTGGGTTCTTGTACATCCAGAGAGCTGATGTTGCACTTGACACATTTTGTCAGCAACGAGTTTAAGCTTAATGTTATTCTTCTGAGAATCACTTGCTGTGTCAAATGTTATATTTTACACCGTTGACACACCGGTGATTATTTATGAATAAATTATTTACTACATACTGTAGAATGGACTAGAAAAGCCCTTTATTGTCATTATACAGTTGTACAATGGAATTGTGGAGCATCTCCCTTTACAGTGCAGGACAAGTAAAAATCTCAAAAGTGGCTTGCAAGAATAAAAGTAACATCTAAATAAATATAAATATGTATGAAGTGAAGTAGCAGCAGTTGACAGTGAAGGCACTGTATATTGCACATGAATATTGCACATAAATAGGTATTGCATTTACATGCAGCATTACATCAAATACAGGTTTTCATTGTTTTGTTGGTATTGGAGGAAGGCCACTGTTCAGATGTCTGAGGAGTCACTTAAGCAAAAATCTGAATGTCAAAATCAGAGTTGCTGTAACGAAACGATTGCTGCCAACCCAACCAGTCAAATTGGACTGGACGTCTATTGTTTTGTTGGTGTTATAGGGAGAGGCCACTGTTCAGATGTCTGAGGAGTCAAAAATCTGAAATTCAAAATCAGAGTTGCTGTGAGAAAACGATTGCTGCGAGCCCTTCCAGTCAAATTGGACTGGACGTCTATCGCTGTCATAAGCACTGAAACATGACCATTCATGCTACCATCCTGATTACAATGAAGTTGATGTCTATTGCTGTCAATGGCAGTATATGGAATATTGTGATTTTAAGAGAAAAACACTTGGTAAAAAAAATAAATAAATAAACAATTACATTAGGGCTGTCAAAATTATCACGTTAACGCGCGGTAATTAATTTTTTAAATTAATCACGTTAAAATATTTGACGCAATTAACGCACATGTCCCGCTCAGACAGTATTCTGCCTTTTGTTAAATTTTACAGCAAGGCTTTTTGTGCTGTCTAACAGTGAACTCTTGTGGTCGCTTTGCGACATGGTTTATTGTTGTCTTGCCAGTTCAATATGGCTGCAGGACGTCTCGGGCTGACGCCTACGTTGTAATGTTGTGCTTATATGATCCTTGGACAAGATTTGTCCGTAAGTATGGTTGTTGTAAATAATGCACATATTATGTTAGTGAGGGAAATGTTATATTTTTTGTATGAGACGCTTTTTGTTTATGTTTTGTGAACCTGTATAGCGTGCTAAGCTAACGTTGTTGCAAATGCAATGCTTGTGTACTTTTTTTTGGTAGTTTTACGACGGTCTAAAGAGGACAATGGTTTGAGGCCATTTTATTAATAAATCAGATGAAAAAGAAAGAAGTCTGATTATTATGGCGTCGTTCACTAGCTGTCTAGCTTTGGAAAAAGTAGACGCTTCGGAGTGAGGACAACATAGACAGATTTAAATGACAGTAGAGTGAAATGCCCACTACAGTCCTTGTGTACCGTATGTTGAATGTATATATCCATCTTGTGTCTTATCTTTCCATTCCAACAATTTATTTTACAGAATATATATATAATTTACAGAAAAATATGGCATATTTTATAAATGGTTAGAATTGCGATTAATTACGATTAATTAATTTTTAAGCTGTAATTAACTCGATTAAAAATTTTGATCGTTTGACAGCCCTAAATTACATGTAATTTATGTGTTTACAATACTATCATTCCACCACCCCTGGAACTGCTTGTCATAAAATTATATATGTTATATTTTTTCAACTCATGCATCATTAGTCACTTCTTTATTAAATTAGTATTTCCTAATGGCGATTGTTTACAATTAAAAAATATATAAAAATTGAGTTTTTTTTATACAGCTCTAGATTGGATTTCAGTAGTTTGTGAGTTTGCATGAAGTGAAGAAGTCTTCGCGTATAAAGCACCGCCCGTCCGGGAGGTGCGGGTATAATCACGTCGAACGCACCGTTCGTCCGGGACAGAATTAAAAATCCCCAAGCGCTCCACTCACGTTTTTCACGGAAACCAGCGTCACGCATATGATCTGTTCGATTTACATACGTAACACCGCCCAGGGGGCAGAGCATGTTGATCCACCGTCAATCCAACAATCGTACGGAAAGGACGAAAACAGATGAGAAAAGTTCAGGCGGAGTGCTGTTTTAAAATAGGCGGGGTGTTTCGACACACAGTATACGGCTTGACTGGGGTTTTGCCCCACTTTTACACCGCGTTATGGACGCTTTGAAATCCGCTGGAAGGGCGATAATACGAAGCCCCAGCATCGCCAAACAGTCATGGGGAGGCGGCAGACATAAAAGTGAGTACATTTATTTCCTTATAAGCACTCGTTGATTTATACAAGGCACCAGTTTGTGCTTGTTTGTTTGGCGACACACGAAGCTAGCTGTAGAAAAGGGTCTACCGGCGCGTGCCTAAATGTTACAATTCGCCAGCTACACTTGTTGGGGGAACTTAAAGTAAACGTGGCAGATGTTTGACAGTCCGGAACTAGAATAGCACACACTTAAAACTTCATTAAGCAATTTAAATCGAAAATGAACGTCTACGCCTTCAACTTGACTCTGAGTCGGACTCTGACAGTTGCGCCCCGTATCTCTAATAATGGACACAAGGGAGAGTGTAGCGCGAGTAAGATGATACTGCCCCTGCTAATGTCTCACTAGTCAAGTATCGTTTCATATTTGTCCAACCGTGGAGATATGACAACAGAACTCGGGTGGTCTTTTTGTGAAAACCCGGTGTTGTCTGCCACGTCACGTCTGAGATTTACAACATGAGGTGGTAACAGGCTGGGAAATTAGTGGTCGTATTTCTGGCAAGGCTGTGAAATCCTAGCAACCCACTGTTGCTAGGCGATGCACTATGTGAAAAATTTGAATGTTACTAAACTGTAAGTATTATTTAGCCCAGTGCCTTACTATATTAAAGAGATTAATTGGTATGGAGCCCATTTATCACTTCTTCAGCGTGTGCGGACATCCCTCATGGTTATGGCTGCACATAGATGTCCCCAGCCTTTTTTTATTTGCTCAGAGAAAGGTGGATGGCCCCATCGTGACCCCCCCCCCCCCCCCCCCCAACACACACACACACGCGCGATGGGCCAATGAACGAGATGTCACACGTGCCAGGCAGTGCAGTGTATTGTTTTCATGATGGAAGATTTGCATGCACAGCAGGGATCAAACACATCTAACCAGGGCAGCGACAACAGGCGTCCGATATCATGCTGATTTGCCAATGCTTTGGCATGCATCCCCTGAAGAGCTGGAAGATGCTCAAAGCACCACAGTCTTGGTGTAGCTCAGATATCCACAAGGTTAACTCATTGACTGTGACAGACATCCAATCTATGTGAACTGGGGGGCTCCCAACTCAGAGATTGGATGTCTATCATTGTCAATGGCAACAAATAATTTAATGTGTTTGATACTTTATCGATTATCCTGTCTCATGAATATCATATTTTGCCATTTCACAGGATTCTAGAGAATCTGGGTAACCCAATGGCAGTGTTAAAGCACCACTAGGGAACTTTCAGTTTTGGTCGATTTTTAGTGACGCAGGTGGACAAAAGTGCTAGTGTTTTCCCTTAAGGAGGACTGCATTTCACATGAGAACCAGGGCACAGTGCTGTAAAATCCTGATCTCCCGGTTGCCTGCAGTTTGAATGAACAACATTTCTGCGGCTGTGTGACGGGTGAATAGTGATGAGGTATTGAATCCAGTGGCTAAACAATATCATATGGCAATGTTGAAAATAAGAAACGTTTGATTTTGTACCGTACCCCCTCCTCCGGCCCGCCCCTGGCATGGTCACGCCAGCAAATCAAAGCCAGGCCAATGTTTATTCTTGAGTGTCCTTTTATCCCTGTAGCCTCCCTTTTTCTTTTTTTTTGTCTCCTAGGGCAAAACTTTTTGCCTCTTTTGTTGCTCTGCCATCTTTGCAGAATTTGCGCTAAAACGTTCGCATCGACTTCCGTCTTTATAACGAATGGGGAAAGAGGGAAGTGGCGTATGCCGTTAAGCAGTCGGCACATTTGTAGGTTTTCTGTGTGGCAAGGTTCCTGCCACCCTCCTCAAAGTTAATTAGTGCCAGGGAAAGCGGTACAGAGACCTCAGGCTATAACAGAAGTGTCATACATTTAGCTGGCAGTTGACATATCATCACAAATGTTATGAAAATATTTTGTAAAGGATGAAAAGTTACCTAATGTTGGTTTAAAATGCAAGGCAATGGATTTCCCTTTGCAGCTTGCTGTCGTCGTTGCCTTTTTTTTTTTTTTTTTTTTTTGTTGTTGCGAGGCCTCTTCTCATCTCATTGATATGCAGAGTTTGCATGACATAAAAACTAGCAAGTGTGAGCTTAATGTCTCGGTATTTGCGTGCTTGGTTTAGTAAATTCCTTGTTGGTGTCGCGGCTTTAAAAACGAGCTGGCTGGTCCAAATGGACTGAGTACGTGAAACCAGTTAGAATGGATTTCAATTGACGCTCAAACAAAAAAGTACATCCCTATCTTGCTGGGTAAGAAAACAATTCCTGATGTGCTCCCAAATTCTTTATTTATTAATTAATTAATTTTTTTCTGTTGTTTTTTTTGTTGTTGTTGTTGTTGTTGTTTTTTTTCAAGTTATTGTGTTATTTTTTTCTCGTTTCCTTTAAGAGGAAAAGCAATGAATCGAGAAATGGACGATCTTTATTCACTATTGTAAGTACAAAGTACTGTGTATTATTTGTGAGTCGGAAAAAAAATAAAAACTTAAATTATAAAAAAAAAAAACGAGCTGGCTGATACAATGCGTGTCCTGTTATAAGTTTGCTTTTTATAAGGCTTTTAAGAAATTTATGGATGACCGATAGGTCTGTGCTTGTTCGAGGTCTAGGCAGCTATAGCCACTGTCATCTAAAGTGTTTTATTAATCCTTTAACTAGCAATTTATTATAATTATAGGACACTGCTGTCTGCTGATGTAGGTTTGCAATACTATGATTGCTGCTTGACCGGGGTGGTTCTTTTGTTTAAATGCATGATGTATTTGACACATTTGAAACATTTAACAACACTCAGAGGTCCTACAGGTTGGAATGTATCAGCGCACATCCATTTCCAAAGCACATTTTAAGTAGGAACCGTCAGTGAAGTTCCACAAAATTTTGATTTGAAATGGATGTTTCAGAGGCTATTTTCAGATTACTGTGATTGGTACACTGCCTCATTCCCTGTGTTAGCTGGGATAGGCTCCAGCACACCCGCAACCCTCGTGAGGATAAGTGGTACAGATGATGATTGAATGAATAACATGAATTGATATGATTGAAAATGAAGTCCAGTTGAAATGGGAGGGCTGTCAGTGAATGATTATATTTCAGGGCCATTGACAGCTGTAGACACTCCATTTGATGGTAACATTTGTGTTACCCCAAATCAAACGATCAATACTTGAGGTCTTATTCTTTATAAAGATATATATTCTATTTCTATATAAAGTATAGAGAAACACACCCACTGCCAAAAGCCATATGAGTTTTTTTGTTGTATAGACTTTCCACCTATACACCAACTTGTCCAGCCGTCAATCAGAATTTAGAGTTTAAATTCAATTATTAAATATTCAAATTCGATCAATTCAGCCACATATTAATGTCTGGCTGTTTGCCGAGGCAAACAAAAATGACTAACAAAAATAATTTTAGAAAGGACATTTTCCACACATAATGTCATGCAAAAGGACATTTTCCACACAATGTCATGCAAACCTGATAAATTGACATAAATGTTTTAAAAATAATGCAGTTACCTTTAAAGGGGAACTGAAGAGCTTTTCAGATTTCGCTCTTAAGTGTTTTACTCAGTTGAATTGTATTAAATGCGTCATTCGCTCTCTCAAAAAGTCACATAAAAAAAAAAAAATAATAATTGACCGTGTAGTTTTTGAGTTATGGCCATAGCAACACCATAGCAACGAGGGACGCGCCGTCCTGCCGACCCCTACCTCGTGACGTAACTTCCAGGAAGCCTCGCCACCACTCTGAACACGGAAATATAGCACCACGCTATCCTCGCCATATATTGCAAACATTTTCTGGGTTTTACTCGCGGGATTCGTCATGCCATCTCGATGTGTAGCGATATGAATTGCTCACAGGAAGACTCGAGACTCTAGGAGTGGTCCAAAAAAAACCTTCTCCTGCAAAGGTTTGGACCGTTTTTGTTAGCATGCATACAGGTCCCCAATCGGCTCATTGTTTTCATCATTTCAGCCACGACAGCTTTGAAAACCTACAACAATGCAACCTTGGTTTTCCAAAGACGTAAGTAGAACATTAATGGCTTTTTTTTTATAAACGAGGGGGACTCCTACTGCCAGTTTGTTGAAGTGCGACATTTTTTAATTTATTTTTTTTTGCTGTTGGCCTGTCATAAGTAGATAGGTTGGCTGACATGTCGTCTACTCATGTGATTTTATTACTATATCAATAGGTGTTATGTAAATTCAAATGTCCCCAGCACCAAATAGGTCCTTGGCTCGTTTTTTATATTTTAACATCAAGGTCTGCCTATTTGAAGAGGGAACAATAGCATCAAATAGATGCTGCTATGACTGGGGCATTATTATTTGATCACCAAGAAATTATTATTAAATTAAAATTGGGATTCATCCAATATTTTCATGCTGCTGTGATTTTTTTTTTCCTCCAGGAAGCCAAACATAAAAAATTAAGTGGCGGAAACCCTCAACACGATGAAAAAAGCGTTGCAAGTCAGTTGCCACCCAGTTTCCCAAAATCAAGAGAGAGTGGGTCGAGTCATATGATGACCGAAGTGATGCGGTGTCCAGCGATGACGACTGAAGCGATACTATGAGGCCTGCCAGATGCTGAATTTCTTCCGTCTGCGACATCAGATGATGATGATTTAGGAGAAATAAATGTAGCAAATTTTGATGATATGAAATCATAAACTAGTCATATATACAGTACACATTTTTTAAAAGAAAAATCAAGTTACCTTCATATTTTAATGATAATGCATTATCTTTGTATAGAGAACACTTCATGCTACAGAAAAGAGTAAATACATATTTCCCACTGCCATTATCAGTTTTCAATGTTGCGCTAGTCCGTTGCTATCCTAACTTTGTGTTGCTTACTAAAATTATGCTCTTTGATGTGTGCCGTTATGTGCTTGGTATAACGTGTCACAATCTGACAACGAAAGCTAATGCTGATTCAACATAAACCTGGTATCATTTATTATTGCGGCCTATTGAATATTTTTTCAGAATGTAATATAATTACAATATATTATATACCAATAGAATACATTAAACAGTCAACAAAATGTGTCAATGTTGTTAACAATTTATGGTTTTATTTTTTTAATGAAATTCATGCCCCTGTCAGTGCTTCAGCCTCCGCAAGTTTGGCTCTCACGTCTGGGATCTCCTGATGACACAGGCATACTCTTGGAAGGGTAATTACTTGACGGTTTACAGCAACACCTGGAAAATAAAATGGTTTTGTCATTTATTTTGAAATATCAATACCGTATCATTCATTTAGCCACATTTGGGCTAGCTTTATCATATTTAGATCGGTAGGAGCTGTCCCATTACCTAAAATCCAGTTTTAGCTATGTGTAGAGCATTCATTTAGCCACATTTGGGCTAGCTTTATCATATTTAGATCGGTAGGAGCTGTCCCATTACCTAATATCCGGTTTTAGCTATGTGTAGAGCATTCATTTAGCCACATTTGGGCTAGCTTTATCATATTTAGATTGGTAGGAGCTGTCCCATTACCTAATATCCAGTTTTAGCTATGTGTAGAGCATGGAAAAATATACAACCATGTAATCGCATTCTAATAAAAAAAATCACGATGCTGGATTTACCACTCTCCCGTTCGTGAAGTGTCGAGCTGTCAATTGGCGTCATGACGCCATCTGCTGTGTCAAGTAAATCGCCGTCATCTGACGCCTCAGGTTCAAACATGTAGGGATTAATTGTAGTTCATCTTTCCTGGGAGCCTTTGCCATCGGTAGCGTCACGAAAGAGCGATCCTGAATGGTTACCTTTGGTGGAAATATCACTGACATCGTTGTTGCTGCTATGTTAGCTGTGGATAGTCTTCTGTTGCCTACGTCACACTTCCGGGTTTGCGAAGGGACCATTAACGGAGTGCAAAAAAACTAAAAAAACGCAAATTATCCTTACAATTACGTGTTGATAATGTCATGGTTGTTTTGACGAACTTGTCCCAAGTTTATATTCATAAAATTACACCAAAATCCGGAAAGGTCTTCAGTTCCCCTTTAAAATGGGGAGTGGGTGTTCATTTCTACATGCAGTGCTCTTGAAGATTACAAAATCTACAATTAGTAACAGTTTTGAATTTCAGTAACTCTCCCTACCCACCCTCCTGTGTGTGGGCCTTGCCTTGTCAGTGGAGAAAATTCCATATAAAATTCATATACAATACATTCCTTGTTTCCTTCTGCCTGTGGAGTCGTAACAGTTTCTAGTATTGCTTTCACCACACTGTCCTTTTTCTTAAAATTTTCACCCCATTTCATAATCTGACACTTGAGCAGTCACATCGCTCTGTGGTCAAGTGTGTGGCAACTACAGTTTTTCATTTCCTGCTTATTTTTCTTCAACTGCTCAGTTGGATTTAGCCAGTTTGGGGAGTTAATCGTATCTAATCCCCCTCAATCTAAAAATTAGGATTGCCAGAACAGTCTTAGAGTTTAATAGACCGGCCAATGTCCATTCAAGATGTGTGTGTGAGGAAAAATGGTGTTCTCTTTATAATAGCCTTGTCATGATGAATCTTGTTCTCAAACTCTGCTTGTAAACATTGAAACTGAAATAGCATAACGGGAATTTTTCCATTTAAGGAGATGGCCGAAGGACTGAAAATGGTTAGGAGCAATTAGAGCGACAAATTATGCCTTTAAAATGGAATCCCGGCTGTTTTTTTTAATATTCTGGTTTTAAACTGCTCCCTCCATCAATAAGAAATAACAGAAAAAGTTTATCATAGCATATCTTTGGTGTAATCATTAATGGACACAAAAACTATTTTTTTCTGTCTAATATCTGAATCAGCATAAACCTAAAAATTTACATTGGTCAGGAGTCAGGTTGATTGTTTTGTTTTAAATAATAACATTGCTTACTATGATTAAACACTTCAACAACATGCAGCCCCACAGGCCAATATTTTAAATTAACTGGTATGCACGTCTCTAACTGAAATTTTGCTCACCGTCCTGTTGAGAAACAAATGATGTACGCTCGGTCAGCCATATGTGTAAACATATGGTCAGTGTGGCCTCTAAACCCCAATATGTCGGCCACTGAATTAAAAAATAAAACTGCAGAGACTTTCATCACCATTAAAATGACCTCTGGAGTACATCACAAAAATATTTGTTATACAGTTATAGTGTGCCAAATAAAGCCATGTGTAAGAGTGGTGGCCAAAAATGGTACAGCAACTAGGATCAAAATATTGAAGCACTCAACATCCCCCTTCCCTTTGGGCTGCCAGATAAGCACTTCACAATGGAGAATCAAGCTGTGTTATAATACCAGTTTTGAATTTTAGTCAGAAAAGACGGAGGCTAACAAACGACACATTAATGTTAGCTATGATCATGTGAACATACAGCATACATAGTCTAAAACCTACTGTACATCTATGATATACCAACAATTAAATGAGTTGATGCTACATTCTTCAAACGTATGGGTTTCAAATTGAACTAGTTTTAAGTTTGTGCAATTCTTACATATGGCTCCTTTAAACACACTTGCAGCCAAACTGGATCCGTTTATAGCTTTGCAGTGAATTGAAGTTTGGGATTGTTGTATAATGACTTACTTTGCTTAGTTGATATTGGCTGGCTTTAGGCCACATTTGGCTTTGCGCGGCTTTATGGCTGAACCCAAAAGCCAACAAGACAATTTTGACTCCTCTGTTATTTCCACGCCCTCAATAAAAGTATCTTACCCCTGTGTTTAGCTCTTTCGGTGCCAAGCGTTTTACGAAAAGACAACCCCATAATGCCAGGCGATTTCCAAGCATTTTGACTGTACTTTCAAGGACGAAAATGTAGATATGGAAGATATATGAAAGACTGGATTCCGATCTTTCATCAGAAAAAAAGATGAAATACACGTTGCTTTGAAGGTAGTATATGTTGCTCTTAAACCAATATGTACAGTATCTTTCATCATGAGGGATGCCTTCACAAATGTGCCAAGCTATCCATGCCATGGGCAAAAGCACCCCGCTGTCCCCTAATACCATCAGTGATGCTGGCTATTGAACTTGTCATCAATAATAAATTGGATGATTCTTTTCCCATTTGCCCGGAGGAAACAACAACCATGAATTCCAAAAACGTATGAAATGCACACTTGTCAGACCTACAGTATTGTCATTTTCGGATTTACACTATCAAGTGTTGTTTCATTAAAAAAAAAAAAAAAAACAAAAAAAACAACAAAAACCACCACCCCACCAAGTTTAAACGCAAATCATTAGTTAGTATTTCTCTTTTTATTTCTTTTTCTAAATGGCAACATGCACAAAAAAAGAACTGACACATCTGACAAGTGAACTTATTTTTTTTTCAATGGCCACAGGCTTTCAGATGTCTTCCTTGGGGGCTGGCTATGTATGTGGGATATCTATGATCTCTAAGTGCTCTTTTAAGTGTTTTAGTCAAGTTGGTCAAGTTTGGCCAGTGGAAAAGACAAATGATGGAGAAACTTGCTCTTTACCCCTTAGGCATGTCATTCAGATAAGGCTTGCTTCTATTTTCACTTTTTCTGAAAATGTATTCCAAAAATCATACATGCAGTTAGCTCCTGCACTCCAGAGTGTTGCCCTAGATACAACTATGCTGTTATTGTGTAAAATAAGATGACAAGTGTGATTATGACAATAGAACTAAAGAAGAACTACAGCATATACTGTAGCATCAGTTACCAGGGTACCTTAGTAGACCTACTTTCAGTCAACATTAAAAGGTTTGATTACATTAATTGCTTTTTCCTCGGGATGATTCATGGCATTTTATGACAAGGATACAAGATCGTGGGAAATACACTATACATTAGTATTGTCTAGGGCCGGGCGGTTTACCGAAAATTTACCGTTACCGAGATGGTTAACGATGACCGACGTAATTTTGTTGTTAAATTCGGGTTTTTTTAATGAAACGAAAAAAATATTATTTTCAGCCCGCTTTGACTATGTGTTGTACAGCTATGCTCATTCCCCTTTGAGAAAGCAACCAGTGTGCTTACGTGTGAAGTCAAGTGGCTATCTGTTTGTAGTGTACTGTTCAAGCCCCTCTTGCTGTAAATGAGTTGTGTTACAATGACATTTTTGCACAGTGGCCATATTGAGCTTTATAATGTTGTACATTGTTCAAATCATACAAGCTTTTATAAAGATTTATACTTAAATTTTTATTGTTTACAATATATTTTTATTTACTTAATGTTTACATTGCATGTACAATTGTTAAATATTTTAAATTGAAAGCTTGTAAGTAAATCAACAAACGGTTAATTTGTATTTCATGCATTGATTCAGATTTTCAAATTACATCACAGTCCGCTTGGGCGACTTTTTCGCCATTTATCATTATTGAGGTAAATCTGCTCAATTTACCGTGCTAAGTACTTAACGTCATATCGCCCAGACCATGTATTGTCTACTTGGTATCGGTGTCAGATATGGCTATTTTTAGAGTATCGAAACAGTATCAAATATCAAATTTGTTCACAATATCGATCCGATCCACCCTGTGTGTTTTCAGACCCATCAATCTTTTTGGCTGATGTAAATCAAACCATTAAAAAAACATGTCAGCTTTGTAGGACTACTTCTCTTCAGAAATTATTGGTGATAAAAGAGCATTGTGTTTGTAATCATCCACTAAGACACGGGTCCCCAACTAGGGATGTCCTGATGCTGATTTTTTTTTCTTTTTACTTCCCGATCAGATCCGATTTTGTGGGTATCTTTTAGAAACTTTTTCTTTTCAAAGCAGTGCCAACGGCGCTTGGTGTGCAATAAATAGCGCCATCGGCTCTCGGGAGACATGCACACTGTATGGGTGGCGCAACGCCAATGGTTCCTCATGTGCGCAGGGCATAAAGGGCTTTTCAAATGAGCGGTAGCAGCTTGCAGCATGGAAACACATTTGTTGTGTATGTAAGAGGGGCCCTTCCATAAATGTGCTTTCTTGAGGTTTCACGAGCTTTGGGATGCTCGAACAGTGGCGCTCACACCATGTTCTCTCCAAAACTAGTACAGGCGCCGCAATCTTGCCCTCCTCCTTGAAATGACCAAAGTTGCGGCTTTCTGCAACAAAGAAAAGTCAATTAAATCGTGCTCAGGGCTTTGTTTCCTAGCTGGTCTATTTTTGCCGTCATGCTAGTGAAATTTTGAGCCATATGATGAACTGCCATGGTCCAGTGAGAAAGAAAGACAAGTGATTTAATTATTAAAATGTATCGGTCAGGGTAGAAACATTTTCAAGATGTCAAATAAAACAGTAGTTATCTCCCAATTCAGGGCCTGCACACTATGAGTGTGCATTTAAAAGCCAGTTACTTATTCTTAACTGATTTTCATGTTATTAAGGTATCAATGATGCTTGTGCTCATTTCTGTCCTGCACTTGAATTGGCTCGTTTGCATAGGATTAGATAATCCCCAACCACAAAGGATTTGGCTGCATAATGTTGAGACTTCTTTTGGCATAATTAAAATGTTTTCCTACACTGTGCTCTGTTTCTTTATGCCTCTAGGTATCTTTTTTTGCCTCGTCAGAAGTTTTAAATTATACCTTGTCCTAATTGGACTCTAATAAAGATGGAATATAATTTTGCATTTGTTGAATTGAAAAGCGCATAGGACACATAGGGTCATTGTAAAGATGAAACAAGTAGCTACTTTAACTGGCCCTTGCTGTTACATCTCAAATGTCAACTTTTTTGGTATTACCTTTTATTGGCCTTGGATTAGATTATTTCAAATGTTTTTTTTTCATAGGGTTGTGTGCAGGACCTGGATCAGAATTTAGAATCTGCTTTAAAAGTGTTAGAAAAGTGTGGCAAATTCTTTCCTTTTTGTTGTACATAGAATTTAATTTGATAAGCTTTTTCAATCAGATTTTCTTGCTTGTTGTGTTTACATCTGCATCACATGGGTTGGATGGCATTACTTGTATTGTAATTTTAAAGAAAGATTGGAGCAGTTTGTGTTTGTGGTAGGAATGCATAATATATATACAGGATGTGTTTCAATCCAATACCCATAATTTACTGCTTAAGTCAAGAGAAAACTGTAGAATATACTGCTAAAAAAATTCAGATGAACACTTTTCAATCAGAGTATAGCAACCTATCAGTCAAACATCTGGCATATTGATGTGGTTAAGTAGCAGCGGGGGTTGTTGATCAGTGTCAGCTGCTTTGTTGCGAATGAAATCAACAATGAGTGCATTAGAGGGGCAACAATTAGGCGGCCCCCAAAGCAGGAACGGCCACTGATACTTTTTTCCCCTCATCTGTTTTGTCTATTTTTTTTTTTTTTTTTTACTGAATGAGTTTTTCCTGCTTTAGTTTTTCTTTTAGCTTGGCTCCACATCTCTGTTGAGAGCATGGTGCAGTACATGGATGCTACAGAGGTTGTACAAGTAGTCCAACTCATCCAGTACGGCACATCTTGGTGTTGCAAGAGAGTTTGCTGTGTCCCCCAGCACAGTCTCAAGAGCATGGATGAGATTCCAGAAGACTGGAAGCTACTTCAGGAGAGCGGGACAGGGCCTTAGAAGGTCCTTAAATCCTCAGCAGGATCGGTATCTTCTCCTTTGCGCAAGGAGGAACAGGATGAGCACTGCCAGAGCGCTAAAAAATGACCTCCAGCAGGCCACTGGTGTGTGTGGCTTGTTTCTGACCAAACAATCAGAAACGGGCTACATGAGTGTGGCCTGACGGCCCGACGTCCTGTGGTGGGCCCTGTGCTCACTGCCCGTACTGTAGAGCTCGTTTGGCATCTGCAGTAGACCACCAGAAACGGCAAGTACGCCACTGGCGCCCTGTGCTCTTCACTGATGCGAGCAGGTTCAACCTGATCACATGTGACAAACGTGAAGGTGTCTGGAGAACGTTATGCTGCCTGGAACATCATTCAGCATGCTAGGTTTGGTGGTGGTTCAGTGATGGTCTAGGTAGGCATATCCCTGAAAAACATCACAGAACTTTTCACATTAGATAATGGCACCTTGACTGCTTTTAGGTATCGGGATGAAATCCTTGGACCCATTGCCATAACCTACACTGTTGCAGTGGGACCTGGATCCCTCCTAGTCCACGACAATGCCCGACCTCATGTGGCTAGAGAATGGCTATCCTCCAGGTAGTTCCTGGAGGATGAAGGAATTGATACCATTGACTGGCCCCCACACTCACCTGACCTAAACCCAATAGAACACCCCTGGGACATTATGTTTTAATCCTTCTGGCGCAACCAGGTTGCTCCTCAGACTGTCCAGGAGCTCAGTGATGCCCTGGGCCAGACCTGGGAGGAGATCCCCAAGGACAGCATCTGTCGTGTCATTAGGAGCTTGCCCTGACATTGCGTACAAACGCGTGGGGACCACTAGTGCTGCAACGATTAATCGATTAGCTCGATTAACTTAATTAAGTATTCAATTAGAAAAAAAGATTTGAATTAAATTTTGCTGCTTCGAGTATTTGTTTAATTAAAGTGGCGTCGTAATAGTTTGCTTTTGAAAGTGTTTGCATTTAGTTTTATTCATTTGGGTGGATACACTGCCCTCTAGTCTGCCTCATTTTACATGGCTAAATCCAGCTGTTCCCTGTTAAGACCAACAGAAGCGAGGTTTTATTAGTTGGTCAGTATTTTATAGCATTTAAGCTAGTGGACGTTTGCTATGTAAGTTAGCCAATTGTTCTTTTGTTGTACATATGTAGATCCTTATCATTATATTTATACCATTTGATGCCCTGCTCAGGTATTTTGATTTTTTAATGTTTATCCGATTACTTGATTATTCGAACTAACGAGTTCATAGATTAATCGACTACTAAAATAAATGATAGCTGCAGCCCTATGGACCACACAAACTACTGAGAATCATTTTGAGTTGCTACAATGTAGGGCTGCAACTAATGAATATTTTCATAATTGATTATTCGTATGAGTAATTAAACGATTAGTCGGATTAATGTCACTTTTTTGCAATTACCTTCACAATTTAACTTGTTTACTTGTCGTTTTAGGCATGTTGTAAGTCACAAAATGGATGACTATTCCTTCAAAAATGTTTTATTACAGCTACCTGATTTAACTGTAGTTTACAACTGAACTGTTTTAAGTACATAAAACTTGTTAGTTTTTGATAAAGGTTCTGAATATAAAATATAAAGAGAATTTGTCAGTCCATAAATATGACAAAAGTGCTGCTAATTGACATTTTTTGACTGTAGGCAACGTGCTGATATAAATTTTGTCAATTACTTTTCTTTAAACAAACTCAACAAAATTGAATAAGGCAGACTGTACTAAATTAGTTTTCTTGAACAGTTTTTCTTAAATACAATCCAAATCCAATTTCAAAACCCACTCTCTTGTATGACAGTTTACTGTTTGAATAGGAGTTTGTGTTGAAAGAAGACTGAGTTGTTATATTAATGGGTTTATGTGTGTGGTTTCTTTAGAAAAATCAATGACACAACTTTACTCTCTAACAATAACTCAAGTGCTATTATGCTGCACCAAAACACAATACAAATGGCACTTATATCACTGATTAGCGTAATTGCTGACTAGCTTAGCGCTCTGTGCTAAGGAGTAACGTCTCATCAACAAAGAATACAAACAATGCCATTGGCTTCATTCACTCATCTGGCGGACGCACACTGGATCTAACAACATACACGACTACAGACAATCTAACTCTCGACAAAATTCCAAAGACTTTGACTGTAATGTCATGAAGTGTTAGCTCACTTCCTCCTTGTCTGTCAACAAAATAGGTGTGTTCTTTAATCGATTTAATAATAACACTGAAAGTCAAGTCATACTATATGTGTGTTTGCCTCCTTTTCTCACATGCCTATGACTGCAAATGTGAGCTCACCTTGCAGCAGCAGGGAATGGTAAATGCCTGTGTGTCCAAGTGTAATAATGGTGGTTAACATACCCTTTATAACATTATACATCCAGGTGTTGACATATCCACATGCATACGGGGTGGCGTGGCTCAGTGGTAGAGTAGTTGTCCCCCAAACCCAGAGGTTGTGGGTTCAATTCTCCGCCCTGATGAACACGCCTAAGTGTCCTTGAGCAAGATACTGAACCCCACGTTGCTCCTGGTGCTGCGTCACCAGTAGGTGGATGGTGAGATAGTGTAAAGCGCTTTGAGCGCCTTGAAAGGTGGAAAAGCGCTATATAAGTGTAACACCATTTACACCATGTGCATGAGCCCATTTGAATGTATGCAGAGGTAGTGTGAGCGGCGCAGTTGTAAAAGAGGATCAAGGCTTTGGCAGAGCCGCAAAGAGCTCGTACAAGACCACCCGACCCGATTGGACTCTTCGCAATATAAACTGCTCTGGAAATATGATTGGTAGAGCAATGCTTGGTGTTTTCCCAGACCAGCCTCCAAGCGCAATCCCCATCCGCTGAGCAAACATTGCCCTTTTACATGTTCTCTTTTTTAAAGGTGGCCTCATGCAGGCGAGCAGTGTGCACTGGCAAGCCAACCAATAATCCTTTGAAGTTCACTTTAATCAGTACAGTAGCTGCAGTGAGCTGCCATGGAGGCTACTGCTGGGTATGGGGGGTTGGTTGTATGAATGCAAGTGTGACCAATAAGAACTGGATTACTGTCATGCTTTTATACTAAACTGCTTCACCGCACTTCCAAATACTGCAGAGATGGAATCTTATGGTGCTTGTGGTCATCTTACTCTTTCATGTTTCTCTGGCCCAAACTGTCAAGACTCTTGTCAAGATGAACTGCTGCTCCTCAGATGTCTTTTAGAAATATCAGAATCAGAGTTCTGTTACCGTTATGGGGCAAGAATCACAACAAAGTCTGCTCATACTCCAAGTGGTTTCAGATTTACAAAAACTGAGTGCCTGTCCTCATGCATTGCAAATGCGAATCGGTTTTCGGACATCAATAACTTGGAAATGGAACAGTTAATGGCTGAAACTAAGTTGCCTGGCACGGCCAGACTGTTCTCCCTCTATTTTTCAAACACTGAGAGAAAAGTCTGGGAACCAGCCCATTAACGGCCTCTCGAGCAGGTACAAAATCAATCGACAAATCAGATTCGTTTATTTGCGTGACGTGTTCTTAACGAGCAACGTCACTCTTGCGAGTCGAAAGTCGTCTCCACAACAACACAGGTGGTGAACAGGAGAGCCGAGAATATGTTCCAATCCACGGTAAAATCGGTTTTAAATTACCAAAAACACATCGACACAAGTCATTAACAACAGTCTGTCTCGCGCTAGCCATGTTGAATAAACTCCGCTCTCCTCCTATGTTTACTTCCGCGCGCAAGTCCCTCGTCCTGCCCTCGTTGTTTTACTAACGTCACGTCTGCCCGTCGCTGATTGGTCCACTCCGCTGTCTGTTTGCTGTGGCTTGGTCCGCCTTGGAAATTGTATCCGCTGAATGGTGGCCAGACTCAATCGCTGGAACAGCGATGAGTCTGGTGTACCAGGCAAGAAACTAAGCACCCATGGGCCCAAAAAATATGTACAGTATGGCGAGCTGCAAATGGCCCGTGTGCCATACTTTGGACAGTAAAACTTATAGTTGAGTTTGATTGCCCTGGGTATAGTTTCAAATGCTATACCAACAATCTGGCTTTATTTTCACCCTTTGAGTGATGTAGAGGTGGATCAAGTGGATCCGTTTTTTAAATCAGTTCAGAATAAACGAGTACGGACGGCCACATACAGAAAAAGATGGAGGGTGCAGGAGCCACTTTGACATTCTTCACCTTATATTCATAAACATTAAAACCAATAAATCAGTGTCTGTAAATGCTGTATATGTGAATACAATGTGGTTATCCATCCATCCATCCATCCATTTTCTAGAGTGCTCGTCCTCATTCAGTTCAGTGGGGAGCTGGAACGTATCCCAGCTGACTATGTATTTTTATGACATGTCTATATGTGTACTCAGTTGTGCTCATAAATGATCATAACCTGGCAGAATTTGACATATAATTATTTCATTTAGGTATTATAATTTTCATTATAATGATTGAATGGGGACCATCTCATCATTTTCTTTATTGTTGTATTCTTTATTGGTTGGGCTTGACTTCAGAGCCCCTTTCAGACGTTTTGCCTGATCACTCATGCTTTCTATAAAAGATTACACTGCAAAAACACACCTCTTTAAAATTAGTTAAATTCCCTTGTTTTCCGTGTAAATTAGAAATAAGGGAAATTTTCTGCTAGTGCTTCAAGTAAATTTTACTTAGATTTCTTGATATGTTTATTTTCACCTAGCTATTTTTAAGACTTATTTTAAGCAATAAATTAGTTTTTGTCAGAAATGTTCTTAATTCAAGAATAGATATTGTTCAAAACATTATTTGAAAGCATTTTTTCTTGATTTAGGTAAAAAATTACCAACTTTTGGATGTATGGTCTTAATAGGAATAAATAGTAATATTTGCTACATTAGGTGGAATAATCTGACACATTAATCTGTTAACCAGTCTTTTACACTCAAAACAAGTTGGAGACTATTATTTGACTAGATTTAAGTAAAATAATGTGATTAAAACATTATAAATTTGCAGTGTAGAACTGGTCCTACAAATAGGGTTGGGTAGGATCCTACTAGTCGGGTTATGTTGACTTCAGCACTGCTACATGTCCACTGTCAAAACATCTGCCACGCAGTACTTTAAATCTAGATCTAAAATCTAGATTTTACGATGCTAATTTAATTTTCAACTTGGAACAGCTAATTTTTCTTGCTGATATGCACTAATTATATATCTGCCTGGAAGAAAGCCTGATCTGTCCTCCTGGCTTGAGCGTGAAGCATTTTAGACCCACCCATCAATTACCGTAACTGTACTATGGTATTGAGACCAGCGTAACTGTTCCCCACAACCACTCATGGTTGGTTTGGCAATATAAGACAGGAGGAACATATAACAGGTTTGAGCTGCTACTTCTGCCGTGTCATGTTTTGTTTCTTTAATGAATTTTTTTCTCAAAATATAACGTTAACATCTGCATAAATTAAGTCAATCACAAGGAAAGTGGGGAAAATTGTGTTCACCTCAGGGTTGTTGTTTTTTTCTTCTTCTCGGTCTCTCTCGCTTTTTTAATTTGTTTATTTTTTTAAATAAATTCATCAGAAGCCAATTTTCTGCATGGATTGTTTCTGTAATTATATGACTGTAATCATATTTTTATTCAGTGACTAGAATAGACAAATAGAACACAGCCAGTATCTTTTAATACAACTGATCTTACACAATCCTATCAATAAAGCAGTTCAGTGATGTCTAGCTAATTATGGACAGTCATTTAAACTGTGCTAATGATTTTGTCAATTTTATCATGTTTATGTGTTGTCTTTAAATGCACTTCTGAATTTTATAATGCCTAACATTTTCCTTACCTCATGCATCTTAAATATATACATTTTTATTAAATATACTTAAATATTTATGATGGGTTGGGACGATTTGAGAAAAATAAAATCAGGTTTTGATTGATATATATATATTGATTGATATGAAATTTAAATGTAAAAATTGCAATTATATTGGAGCAGTTTTCATTTCAGTGCATCCCAAGAAAAAAATGTAATATAAATGTTAGCCCAACCAAAACACCATCTTATTATTAAAAGGGGCAAGGCAAAAAAATTGGTACTAATTAGGAATGTCCCAATCTGATTACATGATCAGAAATCGAGCCGATCGCGCCATTTTTTAGAGGATTGGAATTGGGTGAAAAGAATTGGGTTTTTAAGTTAAAAAAAATATATTTGTTTTTCTGCTTCATGTTTTTACAGCCTCTCACTCTCCCTCCTGCGGCTTTTCTTGGTCACCTGGAGTTAGCTATTTAAAGTTAACGATTGTTGACAGGGGTTTAGCTTTGATCTTGCCAGAGAAGCGTGGTAGCTCTACCAACAAAGGCGCACATGTGCCAATCATCATTTTGCTTGTTAAACACTTGCAGTAGTGTGCTGTGGCAACTCATTGTCTAAGTGAGAGGCTGTTCTCAGCAGAGTGAGCGTCAAAGGGTGTGTTGATTTGAATGGACTCACTCAATGATGCATTGAATAAAGACTCGCATTTTTCTATGTTATTCTTGTTTAAAAAGAATTCCCATTATGAAGGCGGCACGGTGGGACAGTAACATTTTAAAGTTTTTGAACAAGGTAAGGTAAAATATGGCACATCATCACTACAGCTAGAGCTCGACATTCATGGTGGAGTCGATGCTGCTGACAATGAAAACTGCATGTCTTTACACTAGGGGTGTGACAAAATCTCGAAATGGTGGTATATCGTGATACTTTGTATCCCAACAGGTTATCGATGTGCTCCTGTCAAGAATCGAGATATCGTTATTAAAAGGTGTCAATGTTTAAAAAAAAAAAAAAAAAAATTAAAAAAGGAACCATTAATTTGCTACCAAAATCTTCCACCATAATAGTGTCTCAGTTAACTCTAAGGCTGCCATTGACGGTGCTCGAAGGCCAATCCATTTAGACTGGGAACGTTCGTTCATTCAAAACCAGAGCATTCACAGTCATTCGGTCCGATTTTCGGGGCATTTACAGGTCACTTGCTGTTCATTTTAGGGCATTTACAGGTCGTTTCCTGTTGAGTTTGAATCACTGCCTATTCATTTGGGTGATTCCCAGGTCACTTCCTGCTCTGTAACTCAAAATAAACAGGAAGTGACCTGTAAATTCCTGCTCTGTAACTCAAAATAAACAGGAAGTGACCCATATAATACTCCCAAACCAACAGAAAGTAACTCAAAATCAACAGGTAAATGACCTGAAATGGCCCAAAATTACCTCATTGCCTGGCATTGGCTGCCACTGACGGCCATAGACTATAGTGATAAACTCATTCCATTTCACAGCAGAAACTTGTTTTTCTATTTATTAGTTGTTTGTAGAATGATTTCTTGACCAATGTATCGATAATCGTTGTATCGTCAGATCATCGTTATCGTGAGCGTTGTATGGCAAACCGTATCGTATCGCGAGGGACCAAGAGGTTCCCACTCCTACTTTACACAGTGAAATAACTTAACTGCACAGAGGTTATTGTTGTCTATTTGACATAAGGCGTGTCTGTCTGAGAGCAGGCTCTACCATCAAAGGCTCAGATGTGTCGATTATTGTTTAGCTTGTTAAACACTAGCGGTCGTGTGCTGTGGCAGCTCATTGTGTAAGTGAGAGGCTGTTTTCAGCATGAGTAGATTTGAGTGGACTGAAGACAAGCATTTTTATACGTTATTCTTGTTCAAAAATCAAATTATGAAGGCGGCACAGTGGGACAGTAACATGTTTAAAACATTTTTTTTTAACAACACTTTTGTTTCAGTATCAGAATGGGACTTGGTATCGGCAGATTCTCAAAATCAGTTGACCCGGGTGAAAAAATATGCGATCGGGACACCCCTAGTACTAATGGTTAGCTTTGTGAGACCACAGCCTTGCTGAGGAGTTGGCGTGCACATAGCGATCTAAATTGATATGAGTATTTCGTAATATAAAATATATAGTATATCCAGTAATTGATACACACACAAGAAATGTTATTGGTTTAAACTATGAAAGTCTAAAGTACAATAAGGTTGAAGTGTTTGTTTTGGCGGGTAGTCCTAAAATGACTGAACATTGACTGTGTTGACCAGGATTTGTTGACGTGTGTTCTGAGCCTGAGAAATAGCTTGACTTACATTGGTTTGTGTTGGCTATTTGTGTTTGTCTTGTGCAGAGCTTCCAGAGAACTGGACAGACACGAGGGAAACCCTTCTGGAGGGGATGGTGTTCCAGCTCAAGTACTTGGGGGTCACTATGGTTGAGCAACCTAAAGGAGAAGAGCTGTCTGCTGCTGCTGTCAAGAGAATAGTGGCCACAGTGAGATGCCACGCGCACCAACAACACATCAAAAGACTGAATGTGTCATGAATTACATTGAAGATTAGCGATTTCATTTTCGTCTGAACAGGTTTTAATATAGCCATAAACTGCGTTAACTTAATTTTGGTTAAAATATTTCTCATCCAGTTGATGTCTTGTCTTGTTCTCAAACACCAAAAGGTATTCTCTCAGGTTCAGTGATTTCTTGTCTTGGGAAGGGCTCCGTAATATATTGACAAAATATCAGCGTTTTGGCATGTACAGTATGCTTATTGCCAGGACTCACAAAAAATTCATACTTACCACATGTATTTTATGCTTGATGAATGCTGTTGGAGTTTATTTGAATTTAACCAATCAGAATCGACCTTAATGTGCATTGCCATCCACCCGAGTTGCTATATTCCTATTGGCTCAAGCAATTACATACATGGTTGTTACTTAAACGTGACTACATATAAATACAATATTAAAGTGTGATGCCTGTATTTTTAAAGAATTATATTTAAGTGTGACACATAATAGTTTAGTCCTAATCATTTTGATGCATATACACATAGCCTGCTTATTTTGCCTTAATAGAATTTAGTTTTTTTCATTAATAATGAAAACAACTTCTTAAGGAGCATTTTAAATGTTATTATAATATCAATTTTGTGATATTCAGTTTTTTATAATATCTTGCAACGCTTGTGTCAGTCAGGTCTTCTTGAGCGTGACACAAATTGACTGCAACCGCCATCTTTTAAGATTTTATATAATGCTTTTCCACAACAATGTACTGCTGTATTGTCATAATTTAGTATTTGTCTAACACTTGTCCTTTTTTTTTTTAATCTAATGTTTTATAATTCAGGCAAGAGCGAGTGGCAAAAAGCTCCAGAAAGTCACACTAACAGTTTCCCCTCGTGGAATCATTCTTTACGACAGTGCCTCCAACCAGCTTATAGAAAACATTTCCATTTACAGGTAGGTTCTCTTTGTGTCTTGTACTGAGTAAATGAGTCAACTAGGCGGGCCTCAGTTATTGAATATTTTCAGTCTTAGCTTGACTTCATCCCTTGATTAAAACGCAAGTTTTCATTACATGCCTGAACTTATCCGTCACTGGATTGTTGAGTGAGGTCAAGAGGTGTGACATGCAGACGTTTGTGTGTGTTGTCTGTCAGCTGTATGGCTCCCACCAGGGAGCAGCCCAGCATTTATGTCTGAGCTTTCATGCAGGTGTGACCGGATGACACGCACACATTTTCTCACACCCAAGTGACACAAACATTCCTAAAATTGCCATAGAAACCTTTCGCCTGTCTCGGCCTGCATACCTCAAGCTGCGTGACATTCGTTGGCCTTGAGCTAAATAATCATCCCCCAATTGACCTCGAAATTCTGCTTTCATATATAGTTATTTATACAGTGATTCCTCATTTTTTTGCGGTTAAAGGGGATGCCCCACAAGCGAAAATAAAAAATGTGCGAAGTAGAGGTGGAGCTTATTAACATGGAAAAAAAAAATGCACTGCAAATGTAATAATTATGATATAAATGAGGTATATACACTACCATTCAAATGTTTGGGGTAACTTGGACCTCAAACTTTTGAAAGGTAGTGTATAAAAGAAAACAATGATTTGTACATGTATACATGCATATACCTGAAAATTTTTAATTAAAATACTGTGTTTCTTATTATTTTTTTTTTCAACTGAAAAAAAAAAAAAAAAAAAAATCCGTGATGGACTAAGGGCACAAAGTTTGAAGCGCGAAGTAGCGAGGGATCACTGTACATAGCATTTGTTTCTTCTTTTTCCTAAGTATTTGCTAAATTCTTGCTTTTGCTATTGTTTCGTATTGCATCGATACTTATACTAGTATCGAAAACCAAGTCGATATCTTTGGACACTGATACAGTATTTGACGATGAAATAGTCTGCTATGATTCAATTCGATTCAAGGGCTTCATATCGATTTAAGACGATATTATGTACATATTTAACACAAAAAGTTATATTTTTGGTGAGGTAGTTTCTATGTGCAACTGCGACTAAAAATGTGAATGCCCAGAAAAGCTATTGCCAAGCTATCTGCTATTTATGGAAAGAGTTTTCAAACCACGCTAATATAGCGTGAGAGTTCACACATGTGCAGTGTTGGGCACGTTACTTTAAAAAAGTAATTAGTTATAGTTACTCACTACTTCTTCCAAAAATTAACTGAGTTAGTAACTGAATTACTCTGTATTAAAAGTAACTAGTTACCAGGGAATGTACCTATTTCCGTTACTTTAAAAAGTTGTTGTATGTCAAAGGATTTGAAATTTTCTGACCAGTATTCGAGTCAGTTGAATAGAGAAGAACAGGCAGGTAGTTGTGTTATAGAACCTTGTAATATTTATTGCACCTCACCAGCAACAGATATAGCCTACACTTGAAGTGCAACAAAAATAAACAGATTTGAATTGCTTACCACAGATGTGGACAAAAGCTAAATTACACTTTACATGCACGTTCTTTCCTTTAATTTCGACCAACTTGAAATAGTGTATGTATCTCCACCTCGTAAAGGACAAATTTTCCCCTGAATGCTCTGCCATCATATCCCTCTGCATCTGTTTTGCGTGGGTGTGTTTGCTGCACGCGCTGTTCCGGTTTGTGTGTGAAAACACCGGCTCTGAAGTACGTGTGCTATTAGGCTTGAGCGTTTACGTCACAGAATGGGGGATCACGTGAGATTTGAAAACAACGCAGCCATATTGGAAGCAGGTCTGGCTCGCGGGACATTAAACTTTAACTTGCCAATTCGATAAAGAGACAAACTCGTTACTAAGGCGAAGAACAGATATGTGATCAAACTTAAGGATGTGAGCAATGTTGACCCTTACGAGCAAGCCGAAGACAAATGGAGTAAAGATGTCAATGGGCTTCCACAATTACGCGATTCCGAAATTACAAATCGCTACAAAGCTACGAACAGTTTTGCTGCGGATGGGTGCAGGACCTGCACATTATGACCGTACCAAACGGCAGCTCCATCGTTCTTGCAAAGGATGTGTGTTTACTATTTTCATTGCCATGAACCTGAACGCACCCCAAGTCTTGGATGACAAATAAACAGAGTAGACTCGCTACGGCTGGTAGTTTCTTCAATTTATTCAAAGTGAGTAATGCACCGCTTTTGACCGTCAGTAACGGTAACGGCGTTGTAACGGCGGAAAAAATAATTAGTTAAATTACCCCGTTACTAAAAAAATAAAGCCGTTATGTAAATAACGCCGTTATTCACAACACTGCACATGTGCGTCATCATCTCTGTGTGTAGCTTCTCTAACATAAATACCTCTACCCTTCCTATAGCCCTCATTAAAAAAAAAAAAATCATATATATTTTTAGCGATTTTGTGGCCCTTCCCCAACCAATGGCTAAAAAAACCTTTTATTGCCAAATGCATGACATTTGATACACCTAAAATTTCATGATTTTGAGACTAATTCGGAATTTTGACATTTCTTTTTGGAAAAAAAAAAAAATTATGGATGCAAGTCAACACATGCATCTGTAGGTTCCATGAGAAAAAAAACAGGATTTAGTAAGGGTTATAGATAGAGATGTCCCGATCGATTGCCGCCGATCGATCGGGTCCGATCACGTCATTTTCAAAGAATCTGAATCGGCAAAAAAATATCGGCCATGCCTTTTTTTAATATATATATATATATTTTTTTAAATTAAATCGTTTTCTAATTGTATTTAACATTACTTCCCATCATGCATTTGGGCATGGCTACAGTATCATTTACTGAAAGCTCAACAAATACACTAGGAGGCAATATTTAGTCACAATATACAAAGTCACAAGTCTTTCTATCCGTGGATCCCTCTCACAGAAAGAATGTTAATAATGTAAATGCCATCTTGAGGCTTTATTGTCATAATAAACAAATACAGTACTTATGTACTGTATGTTGAATGTATATATTCGTCTGAGTTTTATTAATTTTTTTCTTAATGTATTGCCAAAATGTATATGATCGGGAAAAATTATCGGGAATGATTGGAATTGAATCGGGAGCGAAAAAAGCAATCGGAATGGGAAATATCGTGATCGGCAGATACTCAAACTAAACCGATCGGGATCGGATTGGGAGCAAAAAAACCATGATTGGAACAACCCTAGTTATAGATATTAGAGCGCTTATTACACATATTCATTTGACTTTTCTTTTTACAAATTTGAAAAAAAAAAAGGTTTCATTAGGACCTTATTTTAGAAATTTTGGGGTTCTCTGATAATTGTTTTATGTTGCAGGTAACATCGTTCTTTCTCTATCCGAGATGGTGTTACTATAGCTGATACAGTTGGAACATACATACTGTAACTCTGCCCCTCATATGGCTCTAATTTTTTAATTTCATATTTTTATTGATTTTGAGGCAACTTCACAACTAATTACTTAAAAAAATGAAACTTATTCTTTCTCTATTCAAGATGCAACCTTCCAATTAATGGTAATTTCTTGATCATTTGCTTTAAAAGTATAAACTTCTTCATTTTCTGCCCAAGATGTACCCTTGCACCAAGTTTGGCGACCTTTTGATTCATAGTCTCAGAATAAAGCCGGACAGACATCCAGACAGATTTTGGTGAATTAGAGTATGATATACTCATGGACATCAGATATGTGTCATGTTAAATGTTTAGACTTGGAATTGGATGCTTGGATGCACAGTATAAATCTAGCCTAGGTGCCATTGAGAGCAGAGCCTTCATTGTATATCACTGAACATCTATGTGGGTGTTAATGCCACAGCTTTACAGAATTTATCTACATTAATTCTGCTGTCTGCAGTGTTAGGCATTCTCCAAGTTGCTTTTTACTGCTGTCTTCACTTGAGATTAAATTTAAGTGCTTTCTGACAGTCTGGTGTCTGGCTGTTCATTTCTTTATAGCTTTAGATCTCAAGATTTTCATTTAGCGCGATTAATAGTCTCGTTCATTAACTTGATCGTTTTACAGTGTAAAAACTGTGAACTGCTTGTAGCCTGCTCAACAGGATTTGAAGACTTCAAGCAGCATGTATCTACCTTGCTATTAATATTCCTGTACCTACCTTGACTTAATATTTTCGAGGAAGGTGAATGATCAATAAAATAAATTGATCAGACAACTAGACACCCAATTTCCCAAAGCCCTCATTGCAAAAATTTGCCACTGAATCTCATATTGGCTTGCTGTGAGCCTTGCAAAGTTTTTCTCCTGAGTTCTTATTGATTTAAAATTTGTATACCGTTATATTCACTTTGTCGACTTTATGTTGAACTTACCTTGAGATTCACAACTCTTGATTCCCCAAGAGGATAATACATATCCAACATTCAAATAAATCTAAACAGTTTGTGTGTCCCCCACAGTAGTAGTTGAGGTAGCTTAGTATTCAAAATCCAGCAAGTAACAATGACACACTCGTACCATGTACTTTAGAATGTAATGTTTTTTTTGGCTACAGTCTTTAGTGTAGTAACACAATATTGCACCAGTTAAATTGCATTGCTCGGCTAACGTTGTGATCTAGTCAATGCATCATTGCTTTCCTCGGTGCTCAAATTCTGTGTGTGTGTGTTTTTCAGAATATCCTATTGTACAGCAGATAAGATGCATGACAAAGTCTTCGCCTACATCGTCCAGAGCCAACACAATGAGACACTTGAGTGTCATGCCTTCCTCTGCACAAAGAGAAAAGTGGTAAACAAGTTAACGCTATAAATATTTGTATTCCTTTCTTTCAAACAGTTACTTAGTAGCTTTGTGGAGGCTTTTATGTTGGACAAAATGCAGTGTTTAAATAACCACCCTTTTTCTTGGACGCAAGTTAACATTCAAATATTCAGTCCGAAGTGAAGGAAGATGAGCAGAGAGAAAACATAAAGAGAACATAGGTAGCCATGATTTCCTGCTCCCTTGAGGTTTTCAAACAAGTGAGCCACACCCTCCTCTTCCTTCCCCTAATTTAGGACTTGCCAAAACGCTACATTGCCTCCCAGCTAAATAAACATGTCATGGTGACTCTTCCTCCTTTGAAGTGTCTCTAAACTTGCTGGTAATGGTCACGTGGCCACTTCCATAACTCTGTGCTTCAATATCCATACTGTGGATTGGAAGCCTTTGAGTTATGTAATACTTATCATTTGTCTTCTTTTTCTTCATCCCCTTCTAATGTACGTCTCTCTTCTCCACAGGCACAAGCAGTAACCCTAACAGTGGCTCAGGCTTTCAGAGTGGCATTTGAATTCTGGCAGGCTGCCAAGGAAGGTATGCATGGTTCCCTCGACTACAAGAGCAGAATGACAAACGAGCGGATTTCCTTTTCCTTTAATACATTGAGCCTTGTTGTTGTTTTTTTTTCAACTCAGCCACATAGATAACAATTACACTGTGACAGTCAAGTTTTTCTCACTTACAGATTTACTGTACAGTTGTGCGTTAGCAGAATCAAACATCTTTGCTTGAAAAATAGAGTATTCCTCAGTTTTGTTGACACAGTAGGTACATTAAAGAAAACCTTTTTACCGGTTTTGGTTTATTCGCCTGACTTAGATGGGGGGGGGGGGGGGGGGGGGGGGCAGTGCTAGATTTCCTACTTGGTGAAAACAACCAGTAAATGGTATATTATGCCAATCCTTGACAATCAACCAGCCCTCAAGGGTTCTGAACAGGATAAACTGTTGGAGAAGATTGATGGAACTTGTCATAGTTTTGGGAAATTATGATCCACGTTTGCAGATAACAATTAAATTCAATATTTTCATTAGGGCCTATATCACAGCAGATCCTTGTTTGGTTTAATATCATTAGATTGCACCAGCTAAAGTAGTGCATTCCGTTATACAGTCCTGGCCAAAAGTATTGGCACCCCTGCAATTATTTGTCGGAAAATGCACAATTTCTCCCCAAAAATGATTGCAATTACAAATACTTTGGTAGTAATATCTTCATTTATTTTGCTTGAAATGGGGAAAAAAACAGAATGGGAAAAAAAATTACCACATTATCATTTTACATAAAACTCCATAAATGGTAAATAGTGTCACACTTGTAAAGCGCCTTTCCACCTTTTAAGGCCCTCAAAGCGCTTTACACTGTCTTGGGCCGGACAAAAGTATTGGCACCCTTTGAAAAATCATGTGATGCTTCTCTAATTTGTGTAATTAACAGTACCTGTTACTTACCTGTGGCACATAACAGGTGGTGGCAATAACTAAATCACACTTGCAGGCAGTTAAAATGGTTTAAAGTTGAGTCAACCTCTGTCCTGTGTCCTTTTGTGTACCACATTGAGCATGGAGAAAAGAAAGAGGACCAAAGAACTGTCTGAGGACTTGAGAAGCAAAATTGTGAGGAAGCATGGGCAATCTCAAGGCTACTAGTCCGCCTCCAAAGACCTGAATGTTCCTGTGTCTACCGTGCGCAGTATCATCAATAAGTGTAAAGCCCATAGCACTGTGGCTAACCTCCGTTGATGTGGACGGAAAAGTAAAATTGATGAGAGATTTCAACAAAAGATTGTGCAAAAGGTGGATAAAGAACCTCGAGTAACATCCAAACAAGTTCAAGCTGTCCTGCAGTGCGAGGGTACAACAGTGTCAACTCGTACTATCCATCGGCGTCCGAATGAAAAAGGACTCTACCAAGGAAGACCCCACTTCTGACCCAGTGACATAAAAAGCCAGGCTGGAGTTAGCCAAAACTTACTTGAGAAAGCCAAAAACGTTTTGGAAGAATGTTCTCTTGTCAGATGAGACAAAACGTAGAGCTTTTTGTGAAAAGGCATCAACATAGTTTTCAAGGAAAAAAACGAGGCCTTCAAAGAAAAGAACACTGTCCCCACAGTCAAACATGGCGGAGGTTCCCTGATATTTTGGGGTTGCTTTGCTTCCTCTGGCATTGGACTGCTTGACCGTGTGCATGGTATTATGAAGTCTGAAGACTACAAACAAATTTTGCAGCATCATGTAGGGCCCAGTGTGAGAAAGCTGGGTCTCCTTCAGAGGTCATGGGTCTTCCAGCAGGACAATGGTAAATGGTAAATGGTGTTATACTTATGACCCAAAAGGACTAGAAAATGGTTTGAGAGAAAGCACTGGAGACTTCTAAAGTGGCCAGCAATGAGTCCAGACCTGAATCCCATAGAACACCTGTGGAGGGATCTGAAAATGGCAGTGTGGAGAAAGCACCCTTCAAATCTCAGAGACCTGGAGCAGTTGGCCAAAGAAGAATGGTCTAAAATTCCAGCAGAGCATTGTAAGAAACTCATTGATGGATACCGGAAGCGGTTGTTCGCAGTTATTTCATCTAAAGGTTGTGCTGCAAAGTATTAGGCTGAGGGTGCCAATAATTTTGTCCGGCCCATTTTTGGAGTTTCGTGTAAAATAATTTTTTTTTTTTCTCTTATGTGCTTTTTCATTGTAAGCAAAATAAATGAAGATATTACTACGAAAACATGTGTAATTGCAGTCATTTTCTGGGAGAAGTTGAGCATTATCCGACAGAATTGCAGGGGTGCCAATACTTATGGTCAGCACTATTATATAGTACATCACGGTAAATTGCATCCAGCTCTGCTGAGGTAGTAGATTGGGTAGCCAGAAATTGTACTCAAGAAAGAGTACTGATACTTTAGAATAAAGTAAGACAAATGAAAGTAAAAAAAAAAAAAAAAAAATTAGTTGTAGACTCAAATAATTACCGGAGTAATATTATTGAAGTATTCTCAGCTTAATGCTTAGCCACTGGGTAATTGTTAAATAACTAATGATAGTTTATTATTATTTTTAAATAAGTAATGCCCTTTTCATGGTTGTGCTAATCACCCCTTCCTCTTTAAACTGGGCAAAGCTGTGGCTTTCTTGTGCAATAATAAAAAATTTCTGTACATGTCTTTGGGACTTCTTGTCAAGTAAAAGCCTTGCTTTTTATTTCCTGATATGCTACTTCTTCAGTACTCAAAAGTATGGGCGATGCTTTCATGCTCCACTGCTGCTGGACCATTCACACTTGGCTTGAGCTAGTGTTAAGAGGCCTTTCTGTCTGACAAGCAAAAACCATTGTGCAAGCAGTAACTGATAGATACAAATGAAAATACTCAGCAAAATGTTGTTAAAAATCATGGAATAAAATATTTTTTTTCTTTACAAAAATAGTATGTTGTATAAATGATATCAAAATACTAGGGCTGCAGCTATCGACTATTTTACTAGTCGATCAATCGATGGACTAGTCAATTCGAATAATGGAGTAATCGGATAAGGAACATGAAAAATTATAATACCCGAGCTGAGCCTAAAACAGTCTAAAAATATTTTTCAAATGAGAATCTATGTACAACAAAAGAAAAATTGGCTAACTTACACAGAAAAAGTCCGCTGCTTAAATGCTATAAAATGCTATTTTTTTTTTTTTTTTTTTACAATGCACTTAACAAATGGTTTAGACACATATTCCCACAAAAAACGGTCAAATATACCTTAAAACTAAATCATGAATGCATAAAAAACATTGGCTCAAACAAAAACTTGGCTAATGTTGGTCTTAACAGGGAGCAGCTGGTTTCAGCCATGAGAAATGAGTTATATCATATTCATTGTTGCCACCCAAATCAATAAAACTACATGGAAACACTTTCAAAATAAACCAATACAACGCCACTTTAATTAAACGAATACTTGAAGCAACAAAATTTAATTCGATTTTTTTTTTCTAATTGAATACTTGAGTTAATCGATTAATCGTTGCAGCACTACAAAATACTTTACATTGGTGAATGAAAGGGACTGGGTGTATAGCGCATAAAGCACATGGTTTACCAAGCTCATCTTCACTGACTGTGTCAATCAAAAATTAGCATAATTATCTTTGTAAACATCTTAAGTCTACATTTTTACCTCTACACAATCACACTTTGGCTTTGGAAATGTGTTTGAAAGTCTTCATTATTATGGACCTTGGCCATGGTTATATTATACAGCATTCACAGTGAAGAGAGTTAGAGGGCAGCCAAGGTTATAGCCTCAGGTGAAATTGCGCAGATTTGTCTAAATCCCATTTCCTTTCTGCAGTGAACAAAACCTACCAGGAGAGTTGCTCTCATATACAGTTTTTCTTTATGTTTACCCAAGCAACCAACCCTTTAGTAGCGCAAGTGTAGTTGCAGGCATCCATCTGGACATGATAGACAATTAAAATTGCTGTGTTAGGAGATCTCCCATGGCATGGAATTGACTGCATGTGGTAATGCACTGTAGAAGATTTTTTTTAAATCCAAAGTCATCCTATTCCAATATTGTTTTGCACAAAGCACACTCAGCCTCCCATCCTTGTTTAGTTTCTTTTTTCCCCTTGAAACGGCCCTTGCAAGCTCAACTCTTTCTGAGAAGGAAGGTTGAGTGAAGGTGCTGCGTTATGGGTATGTTTTAAAGGGAAAGAAAATGTGGTAGTATCTGTGTTGGTCATTTATAACTGTTTCTTGAAAAGGTCCTTATTTATTCAGCCTTTTGGTGAGACAGTTCCCACATATCTATCCACCTGGCATGTTATAGTTTGATGGTGTGCAGGACTGAGGGCCTCACAATATTGTAAGCATAAATTGAGTTAATATTCACACCTTCATTTCTGCTTAATCTCTCTCCATTCTTTACCACTAAAGAACTCATTAGTTGCGATTAGGGATGTCCCGATCGCATATTTTTGCACCAGAGTCCGAGTCACCTGATTTTGAGAATATCCCGATACTGAGTCCCGATCTGATACCGAAAAAAAAGTGTTTTGTTCCCCCCCCAAAGGTTTTAAACATGTTACTGTCCCACCGTGCCACCTTCATGATGTAAATTATTTTTAAACAAGAATAACACAGAAAAATCCTTGTCTTTATTAAATGCTTCATTGAGTGAGTCCACTCAAATCTGCTCACGCTGCTGAAAACAGCCTCTCACTTACACAATGAGTTGCCACAGCACACTACCGCTGTTGTGTACCAAGGTAAACGATGATTGACACATCTGCGCCTTTGATCGCAGAGCTACCAAGCTTCTCTGGCAAGATCAAAGCTACAAACCTGTCAATCATTGTTAACTTTAACTAGCAAACTCCAGTGCACTGCTGACCAAGAAAAGCAGCAGGAGGGAGAATGAAAGGCTGTACGAGCATAAATCATAAAAACATAAAAACATTTTTTGAATGAAAAACCTTATCCTTTTCACCCGATTCCGATCCTTTGAAAAATGGCGCGATTGGGCCGAACTCTAAACACGTGTTTGTATCGGGACACCCTTAGTTGCTATTGACAGTGCTACATGTCCAGTTCTTTTTGACTGGGAGGGGGTGAATGTACATTCACTCATTCAGCCCCCCCCTCATTAATTGGACATCTTGCGCCATCAAGCTGAAACATGAGCCTTTGAAGCAAGCCCTCACAGTTTAAATGAATTAGATGTCTATTGTTGTTAATGGCAGGCAATGAGTTTAAAAGAATATGGAGCTATGTATTCTTGTAACTCATTGCAGTGCCATCTAAGTACAATGGATGCACACTTTAGTACTTGGCTAAAGTGAGAATCTCATTTTAATATATTTTGTAGCTAAGGAAGCAATGGGGAAAGACTGGCGAATCAAAGCAGGAAGAGGGTATTTGTATAAGAAACAAACTAAGCATCCAAATATTCCCACCACATGCAACTGACCAGCATTCCAACACAGAACCACTCACAAGTTGTAATTCCGAAATGGCATGTCTTCAGCTGGAGGCAGAATCCATGTTCATTACAAACAAATCTGAACCACAACTGCTGGGGAAAGATTTATAACACAGCTTCCACCAAACTGCCTCATCTTATGGGATAACCAGCAAACCATTTTAGCTCAGAAAACACAAGTACTTTAGTAATACATTAGCAACTACAACTACTACTTTACCATTAAATTAATCCATTTTATTAATATTTACCAAATTTAAAGGGAACAGAAAATTACATTTTATTTTTGGCAGTCAAGTGCCTCATAATTTAACTGAATTCCAATAAGTGCGCTAATCTTAACCACCAATTGTCCTTGCTTATTTGTTTAAACGTATAATTCTCTGTTTGAGTGGCAGAACATTTGTTTTTTTCCCCCTCTCATCACTAGATGAGTAAACTGTTGTGCAAGGACAATCACTCCATTGTTGTAACTTTCCTGTGTCGAATACTTCTGACTTTTCCTATAAATGCACCCTGTCTCTTTGTCCTCACCCTTTGAACTGCTATGTTGTCACCTATGCAGAAAAGGAGAAGAGAGCGAAGTCTGGTTCAGATGGGGAAGGAGTCAACAGCGCCAAGTCAGACAGCTCTGCAAGCCTTGGCAGCCTGAAGGGAGGTCAGTCATGTCACCTAACATCATGCTACCTGGAACAACAATCAGCCACATGTCAAAGTTTGACTTGCGTTAAGGTCTTTTTGTCTGTGTGGCTTCACTGTAATGCACAGAAAATGAGATTAAAGGTGAATGCACATGATGCTATTGAGTTTTAGGTTTTCTTTAATTTGGATACGTAGTAGATACTAGAGGTGTGCAAAATTTCAGATTCTTAGATTATTCGCGATTCAGCCATGGAAGATTCAAGAACGATTCACAAACATCCAAATTCCGATTATTGAAATATGCCAAGTAAAGCGGAAGTACAACACACTCAGCGCGCCGCACGGTCTTTGGGGCGCAACAAGGAAGAACGCAGCGAGAGTAGCTAAACATCATGCTTCTCATCACCCGGCCCCTCTGGTAATGCCAATGCTCAACTCACGGCTCTAGCTCAACTCATGCCACGAGATAAAAAACCCCAAAAACATACCTGACTGCTGCCGAAAAGCTGCTATAAACTACGTCATCCACATAATGTAATGGTAGATATCATTTATATAGGACTAGATGCACCATTGATTCGGTAGCGTGAGCAGCACTTCTACAAAAAGCTAGATGCGAGCGTTAGTAAACGACCGCCATCTTAAAGCAGTACACTTCCCTGCAAGGCTGTTGTAGCGAACCTTCCAGGCAAACCTAATTAAACTTTTTATCTAAAATACTCCTAAATCGGTAAAATATTGACTTGAATCTATCTTTAAAATAGTTTTAAAACTTTCACATGTCGAAAGTAGACAAAAGGGAAATTATGGAATAACGGGAGCAATTTTAACAACTTTAACAGTTGATTCACAACATTAAATTAATTGAATGTATTTTAAAGCTGCTGTTACAGAATGGGGACTGGAGTTTTTTATTTACTGTTATTTTTGTATATTTGTTTACTGCTGTATGTTAACTTGATACTGAAATAGTAGTTTGGTTTAGCCTGAGAGGATTTTTGAACAATTTTGGAACTAATGTACAAAACATTTAATTAAAAAAAAAAAAAAAAAAAAAAAAAAAAGGAGGGGGGGGTGCATCAATAATCGTTTTATAATCGAATCGGAGCCTCTGAATCGTAATCGTAATCGAATCGTTAGGTGCCCAAAGATTCCCAGCTCTAGTAGATACAGCTACAATTTGGTTTACACTCCACTGGAATATCTGATATTTTCCTGTGACCTCATTGTTGAGACGGCTTCTACTCTTATGCATTGTGAACAGGAAATTATTGACATTTATTTGAGCTTGACATCCTTAAAGGCATCATTAGCTGTGGGTATTGTCCATGTTGAGATAAGGCACATCCTGCTGCCAGTGGCACAATGGCTGCACATCCATTCATGTGTGTGCATATATTTGTGTGTGTGTTTGCATCCTTTTCCATGGGTATGTCCTTTCCCTGTCACACTTGGTACATCAAATATTTAATGCTCACGTTTTCTCTGATCCGTTTGGTAACAGAGGGTTCGGCTTGATGCAAGTCCAGGAGCATCTGACATTAGCTTTGCCCTCATCCTTCCAGCCAAATGGCCCCAAACTATAAAGGGATCTCCGAAATCTGTTCTGACATTTTATTTGGGAGAAGGGACAAATGAAGTAGGCCTATAGGATTTTTAGGGTGTAAAAGAGGCTTTTGGAATTTATATTATGCTTCTAAGCAGATAGGGTGTAATTTACAAAGTGATTCTTGTCAATACTACAGTTGGCAACATTTCTGAATTGTTGCTTGTAATGGCAGGGATTAAGGACAGCTCAGCATTGGAGACATCACCGGGTTATATTTATGCCCCTGTTACTCTACTGCTCGCTCACGCGGCCTGCCACTGAGTCAGTGAGACTCTGGATCACTGATGACACTTTTGTCATGAAGTACAATACTCTCCAGGCAACTGATGAACAGCCGTGTGTTTTCTTACCAATCCACTCGCCCCTTAACAAATTACAGCTCCATCATCCATAATACTTTCACAAGGCGAGATTTGTGTAAATACTTTAAAGCCTAGGCAGACTTGGACGAGAGAGGTTGATTTGAATTGGATTACATACATGCCAAAACAGTATGATTCTCTTTTGATAAGAAACGATAAATCATAGGAATATTATTTGAAGATACAGTATCAGCTGACTTTTAGATTAGATCTTGCAGCAGTAACAATATTAGCTTGAGAGTGAAGTTTAAGCATGCTCACAATTAGGGTTGACACTTATAATTGACAAACATTAATCACTCGGCGAGTACATCTTAATACAGGTCAGTGCTGTCATTGTGGTACAGTGGAGTCATTCCATGCTCATTCATCATATAAAGCAAAGATGACAACTTCAGTGAGATTTATTAGATGCTTAACCCTATATTGCCGTATGTATCACATTTGATACACCATAAAAATTTCATGATTTTAAGACTGATTCAGAGTTTTGACATTTCTTTTTGAAAAAAAAAATTATGGATGCAAGTCAACACATGCATCTGCAGGTTCCATGAAAAAAACAAAATATAGCAAGGGTTAGAGATATCTGAGCGCTTATTACACATATTTATTTTGACTTTTCTTTTTACAAATTTGAAGGTTTCATTAGGACCTTATTTTTCAAATTTTGGGATTCTCTGTTAATTGCTTCATATTGCTGGCATTTTAAGGAGAAGTAAACCTTAACATGCAAGCAAGCTCGTCGACAGGTGGCGCGCAACCGAGTATGTTGTCCCGGGCCTCAGGACCATAGGGGCCCCTGAATGACCCTTAATGTATTTCACTTTACATTTACATAATTTTTTCATTTCAATAATTGTCTGGTTAAATATTATGTTCTACTTGATATATACTTAAAAACTTTAACATGTTAAATATTTCAAATATTTATTTTTTCCTTTTTTTGCACAACGCCACCCCCACCCCTTCTGTCTTAGCAGAGAATGGTTTGACCCCGTTCTGGTGCACTCAAGGCTACACTAAGTACTTGCAGTGAAGCGGGAAATTTAAATCTGTCATTGTTATAAATTCTAAACATGGCGAGTCGCCATAAATCGCGTGTGCAAAAAAAAAAAAAAAAAAAAAAAGATGATGATCATAGAAGTGAACGAGAAAAAAATTATTACTTTTTTTTAAAAGGGGGACAAGAAGCCAGAGAATTAAGGCTAGAGTTGGCTGTGGACGGTGATGTCGGTAAGTGAACAACGGCCGCTAACACTGAACATTTACATTCGCGATCACCGTGACCAAAGCCCAATTCGAGTCTGCAACCGGCTGCTTGTAGCCTATTGAGCTGCGGTCTGACAAGACATGCTGCTTGCGTTGAGCCGAGGAGACAGAAGGTGATGGGAGATCAGGGATATATGTTAGTCTGTGAGGAGCAGGTGCGCGAGGCTGCACAGACTCTGGTCCGGCGGCTGGATTTATCTTGGGTTTACAACCCACTGTGTATTATAGCAAACGCTAATACGAATCCATCATCGAAACAGCACAACATAAAATGAAAATAATAAAAAACTACCTACGCTCCACCATATCACAGGGCAGGCTTAACAACCTAGCCATGCTCTCCATTGAGCGTCAGCTTGCTCAAAACTGGATTTCACTGATTTTGTAAATGAGTTTGCTGTCAAAAAATCTGGGCGCATCACCGTTTGAGGGCTTGATAACCCCAGGGATGTGGGGGGGCAGGCACAGGATGTTTAGTTATACTGTTTTGTTGCTTAGCAGGCAGGCATAGCACTCTCAGTTGTATTGTATTGTATTGTAGCCTAAATGGGACAATAGATGGAATTTTTAAATTTATATTGTCACATCACATCATGGTCTGTTAAATTTAACTGTCCATCTGAAATTAAATAATTTGAATTTACACTGTCATTGCTTGCAAAACAAAAGTATTGCATATGTTGTTGTGACAAGCCGGTGGCAGGGGTGGGGGGGCTATTGGTCTCTTGTCCCCAGGCCCCTGCAAGTCTGTTGACAGCTCTGCATGCAAGCATCAACAGGATTTTGAATGCACACTCTAATAATGGTGGCATGAGCGGAACAGTTTGTAATTAAAGATATATATGGAAAAAAATAAATCTATCAAATATGTTAATTTTTTCTTTTGGTGTTGGCTTTGTTTTGCAGAGGTGGCCTCAACACAACTTCTAGATTTGGCAGAAGGCAACAATTTAACGTTGGTCCACTCAGGAACAATACAAACTGATTTGAATCCCTTTACGGTGGATAATCATGCAACGGAGAACAACAATACAGTATGGGTAAGACACAGTCAATTAATCCCTAAATTTATGCTTTGCATTCCGTATAAGAAGAAAAACCTAGATTAGCTGTACTGGAACTGTACAATATAAGGGGATTGTTCAGTTGCTGTGGCCACAGTGGTAAATTAACTAGTTGGAATCCACAACCCTTAACATTACAACCTTATTCTAAAAAGGAATATATTACTTTCCCCTTCTCTCGAGGTTTTAAATGCAATACAGAAAACTTAGTCTCTTACTATAAGGAGTTCTTCTGGTGCTTTTGATTTAACTCTCGGCGGCCTGCCACCTCAGTTTTACTCAGAAGTGGCTTCCATCTGGCCACTATACCATACAAGCTTGATTAGTGAGATGCAGAGATGGTTGTCCTTCTGGAAGGTTATTCTTTTTCTATCGAGGGTTGCTGGAGCCCTGTCAGAATGATCATGGGTTTCTTTGTCACTTACTTGATTAATGCACATTCTGACCTTTGCTCGGATTAGAAAAAAATCTGTGTTGTTTTTCAGGAGCTCGAAGATGGTCTGGATGAGGCTTTCTCAAGGTAGGTAGTTGTTGATTTTATTATTTTTTTTAAACCACTGATTTACTGCTCAAAACACCTTAACTTTTTAGGTGTTACTGACGATGATGTGGCTCTTTTCAGCCTTCAGTGAATTTAAATGAGTTATCACTAGTGGACGTCAAGTCCATTTGGAGAGTGGAAGCCAATAAACATTCAGTTCATTGGCTGCCAGTCCACCCGCCTCAAATGGATTGGACATCTAGCACAGTCAATGGCAGCCAATTAATGGCGTACCTACCGCAAACAACACGTCAGTTCCGCTCATTAATATTCACGACATTAGCTACTGTTGCAAAAAGGGGACATACCACCGTTTGTTCCTAATAGGAAATAAATGGAAACCGTGTACGAAGGAGATGTTTACAGAGCTAAACCTACCAATTCTCTCCGAAAATGATGTCCCTGCGGCCAAATTCATTGGCAAAGATGTGGAAGAACATAAAAATGTTCATTTAAAGAGATAGCTTGAGTGTTGAAGGCTGAAAAAGACGAAAAAAACGAGGCGACCTAAGCATAGCCTTAGCTTTTTTATGGACGCAACTGACAATGACATTCTCCTGTTTCAACAAGCTATCCTTTACCACCAGCCCTGTCTTTCTTATATGTCTTCTGGTTGTCCAACGTCTCTGACCGTTCTTGGGGGTAATTTAGGTAGTTTTGTGTAGTGATCGCAAATGTTACTCAGAGACAGCCAAAGAACACTTTTAATTTTTTCATTGATAACAAATCTTAATTCTATAATTTATTTACACTTCCCCCTTACTAAAGTTTTTTTTTTTTAACAACAGAAAAGGTAACTGGCAGTCAAATACCATTTTAATTCTTTTTAGGTCATTCATTGTCAGGCAGAAGCAGCACGTCACAACGTCACGCTAAAAAGTTAAAAGTTAAAAATATCAAAATGGCTTACCTCTTTGTCCTCTGATGGAGCATGCCAACCCAACAAAATGTTTACTGCATATGAAATGTGAATGGCTTCACCCTGGCTTCACCTAGCTGGCGTTAAAACGTCTGCGCAAGTTGATTCATTTGTCACATTTTGTCCTCTGAGTTTTTGGTTTCGGGAAACGTATGAAGAAAACATCCTTAATGTCTAGAGTCGTTTCTACAAGTTCCAAAAAAGCAATGCGTGATCAGCATGTTCGTTTTTGAAAGATTACCGGAGAAATGTAGCAGAATTAACATTGCTTCTATGCGAGGGCGGGTCTATAATGTCCCACTTTTACTTTACTTCCGCTTTACGATGCGGCGTCACGGTCTAAAAATAGCATGCGTGCGGTACGCCATTAAGAGAGCTGTTGTGTTGAAATTTTGACCTGTGTTTATAATCTTCTCAGCCTCAACATTAGATATTTTCGAACTGTGTGCTTAAATCAAACATTAAAATTGTATCAATTTTACAAAAATTATTACATTACTAAAGTATTCAAAACAATTTTGTTCCAATAACAAAAGTGCAGTTAATGTAATACTTCTTTAAGAGTTTGAATTATTGTTTTAATTTTGTGAATGGCAGAGAGTTTGGCTATTTTATCTTTTGGTAATTGTATCAATGAAGGGCCATCTAATAGTGTGCCTGTTAGTACTTGTGTACTGCACTGTAATGTTTGCCATTTCTGTTGTCCTTACAGAATGTTTGGAAGGAGTTTAGGATTGTTATATCAACACAGTATTCTTTCCTTGGCAGTTTAAATTACAATGAATTTTATATGGAAAAAAAAAAGTTAAAGTACAATAATCATCAACTGTTAAATGACCCTAAACTAAAGACCTTCCTCAAACTGTTGGTAACCTTGGTTTGCGTTTAATGTTTTTTTGTGTATGTGGCTATTCTGCCATCTAGTGGTGCAAATGCCGTTTATTGTACACTGGTTAAAAAAAAAAAAGCTCACCCCACCCTCTTTTACCCAAAGTGAGTGAGTGGTTCGCGGCCCTTTTTGCATTTTGTTTCTAACTGGTTTTATAAGTGATTTTCTTTATGCTGTAATGATTGTGAAAGTAAGGCTGGTTTGGAGCAAACACAGGAATTTTGTCATTTTAACAAGCAATGTTAATCTGCATTGAGAGTACATTCTTGGAAGTGTGCCATTGGTTTTGTTTATGATTATGATTGGAATCGCTCCATCTAATGTGCCATCCATAAAGTAATCTGAATAGAGATGTGATTCATGAACCATTTTAGACTGCATGCCCTCAGCAAAGCAATGGCAGTCTTCGAGGTGTTTACTGCCAGGATGCGTGGTGCATCCATTTATTATTACTGTATTATATTTTTTAATTTAAGACCACCACGGTTTTATTTGTTGCACATTAGTACATAATTTTTTTCATGAAGGGTATGATGCTCTACAATTTATGCAAGTAAATATCTTGAGGCAGTTTATTTTTTGCTTTGTTTATCAGAGATTATTTTTGTCCACACACTGCAATTACAACCCAACCTCATAAATCTCCCACTCTCTGTTTAATGAGAATGCTCCTGGCATTAGCACGGATAAAGCTTTTCTATAATTGAAGGCTACTTTAGGGGTAGGTTAATGTTAATCATTAGGAAAAAGTTGATTTATATTAGAAATCAAACTGGTTGGGAAAGCTGCTCCTGCTTTCTATGGCACCAGGCATGCAGATGAATCTGTTGCACAGACATATATTTCTTATATTTTCTCACAACGATTTCTGGCAGAAGGCCTACAAAATATTATAATACCTTATTCCATTGAAATTTGGGGGCTGATGAAAACGAAACTTAAGAATGTACCTGTACGGTTCTATGAATCCCGTATGATCGTCAGAGGGCGGTGCTGAAGATATGTTTCTTCAAAGGGGAAATAAGCAAAAAAGTATCAGTTGCAACTCTGGCCTCTTCTGCATTTTTGCGCTTTGAAGAACTGCTCGTCTTTATCATTTTTTTCTCGATGTAAGCTGTTTTAGTTGTTGCAACCTCTATCCAACTGTTGAAACCAATTTTTGTCCAAAAACCGTAGGCGGAGTTTGACTTTTAGGGCAGGGGGCACAACATGTTGATGACCCCGAAACTGAGTGTCAGCAATAAAATTAACCAACAAAAATATTTATAAGTTGAAAATGAGCGTGTTTTGTTTCCTATCAAACTTGAGAAGAATTCTAAATCAGGCTGCTTAAGACTTGTCAC